>NC_080193.1:89531430-90186742 GCF_030028045.1 Hippopotamus amphibius kiboko | reverse complement strand
CGGAAAGAGGATATAACTTGGACAAAGCTTCAGAACTTCCACTAGAACCCAGATCTAGCTGACTCCAAAGCCTGTGTTCATAATCTCCATATCAAGATGTGTTTTGAAGGATCCTATAAGTAGCAAAAACAGCTTGTGTATCACATTTTTGGATATCCCTCTGCCTAGTCTTAGCCCTTCAGCCCAACTGGCTGTCTTCCCCTCCTGAAGCCTCCCCAAGAATTTAGACAGGACACCAAATGAAACAGCTAGAGAGTGTAGAGTCAGCAAGTTTGTAAATAGACATATTAATGTGGCCCAGAGACCTCTGGAAACAGGGAAAGAGGGGAGGCTGAGACATTAACCCAGCCAGAGATGGGGTAATGGATACAGAAAATCTGCAAAGTTTATCCCAAAGGTCTTTAAATCGGGAACATTGTGATCCTACTGAGCCGCCCCTCAGAGGCAGACGTGATGACCTAAAGCTTTCCCAAGTCCACTGGGGCTCTGAGACCATAGCGGGTACTTACTCAGGGATCTCAGAGTCAGACAGACCTAGGTTTCAATCCCCGATCCAGATCCTTCACTTCATAGCTGAGGGACTGAGGGCAAGTTACTTCAGCCTTTAGACTTGAGGTTGCCATCTGTATCTTGGGAGTAATAATAACAGCGCCTCCCTGGAAAGCTGTAAAGATTAAACGAGGTTCTTGCTTAGTGCTTAGCACAGTGTCTGGCATATTGGAAGCATTCAGCAAAGAGTTATTATTACTGTGATTATTTATGAGTATTCTCCAGGTTCATCTTCTCATCAAGTTCAGTTTGATTCTTCTGATAGCCAAAGTGACTAAACCTCCAGTTCAGCCGCACCCTTTAGGGACCAAGCCAGTCCTTGGGCTCAGACGCCAATGCACCAATTAGCCCTTGCTCTCTGATTCACACTCTCTTTGCAGTGTTTGCATATCTGGAAGCCTACTCGAAGCCCCCTGGTGGAAAGATAATTGCGTAGGCTCTTTTCCAGGATAGACTGGGTGGGAGTTCAGACGGACAGTTACCCAGACTGCAGAATCTTCAACCTTCTTGAAAATGATGGAAGTTCCCAGAATATCCAAAACCATAACATCAGCTCTAAAGTTCTCATTAGTCTTCCATACGCATAGACTCAAAATATCTGAGCTAGACTCTTCGATGAGAACTTAGCAGTCCAACCTCTTCATGTTACAGATCAAAACACTGAGTCCTGGAGAGAGGGTGGAACTTTGGATAGAATCACAGATGGCTAGCATCGCAAGGCAATGAGCAGTACCACAGAGGGTTGGGAATGAGATTAAGTTAAAAATTTCTCTGTATCTGGTGACCTCTGGACACACCCCCAAACTTGTGGTGTTCTGATGACAGTTCAGAAAGGCTCTGGGCTCTCAGTGTCTTTCCATCTCTGTCTCTCTTAGTGGATCCTTCTCTCTTGCATGCATAACTGTGTAGCTGATTCCAGCACAGACTCGTGGTCAGAATAAAGGCAATTACTCTTCTGTCTTCTTATGCTGGCTGGGCTCCGTGTCCCTGGAAAAGTTAGGTAGCAGCTTCTCCAGGTAAAAACAAGGGAGTTTTCCTCCTAGGGCCGTTCTCACAAGTCTGTCAGAGTGGGTGATAGAGAGATGTTGAAGATATAAAATCAGTGAGAATCAGGAGAGAGGAACTGGGGACCCAAATCGGAGAGATGGGGACAGGTCTGTGAGGAAGGGAGGAAAAGGGTCAGGGAACACATCTGCATTATCCACTGTGGTATCTATAGGAATCACACCTGATGCTCAGTAAATACATCAAATGAATGAATGAATGAATGAATAGCTCGATGGAGGGAGACATACATGCAACTTATTAGATCACTTGGCGAATCAGACCTGGAGAGGTAATCTGGTCAAAAGGCCACGTAGGCATGTGCAGGAAAGAGGAAAGTAACGAACATACATGGATCCTCCAATGTGGACTGGACCCTGGGCTTGGCCCGTCCATGTGGCATATCACAGACTCCTCATTACCACCCTGAGATGTAGGCATGGCCCATTTCTCAATCAGGAATACTGAGACTCAGAGCAATTTTCACGTTGGGACAGAGCAAAAGCAACTCTTCTTCGAAAGAGCTCAAAATGAACTCCTTTTCTCTAGATAGCTTGTGTGCTGATTATTCTCTGCCCCACCCCACCAGATTCATCATCTGCCCCACTCTGTTCTGCTCCATGCCCTGGAATGTTGACCTCGATGAGCTACATCACCCAGACTCCATTGCCCTGATCTTCTGTTTGGGTTGCCCAATGGGAGGCACTGGTTGGAGATTCAAAAGCAGAAGGAGAGGGAGAACACGGAGCATTTATTACCCTGCCTTCTTTCTGCCTTACAATCCTCTATGGCTGTAGCTCTTGTCAAATAGCCCCTCTTCCACCACTCTAGCTCTGCCCAGGCTCTGGTAACAGGATTGCCTCCCCTGACCCCCAACAGCATGACACTGCTTCCTCACTGTCACTAAGTCCTGGGTGCTTCACTGTCCCTTCACGGTTCCCTGAACTTTGCCCATATCTCTTGTAAATAGTTCTTTTATTCAACTCTCTTCAGTTAAACCCTTTTGAATGACATGTCCTTCTCCTTCTCTGTGCTTCATTCATTCCATTTCCAAAATATGCAACAGTCTCCTCCCTTTCCTCCAATCCAGAGCTTCCCAAGCCCCCATCCCATCCTCCGAGGAGTCCTCCCAACTATTCCCATGCACAGTAATGCTGTTGTTCCCACTGCTAGGCTGACTCACGGGTAAAAGGCTCCTGCTCTCTTGTCTGTGATTCAATGACTGATTGGCTTGTCAATCTGCTCATCCTGGCAGGAGAGTAAGCTCTTTGAGGGTAGGGAACACTTTAGCAATTAGAATCCTAAAATCACAAGCATATTTTGCTAGAAGGAACCTTAGAGATCATCTTACCTCACCCCTTTATTCTGCTGATGGGGAAGTGGCATCTCAGACAGGGAAAGGGTCATGTTCATGGTCACCAGTTACATAGACAGAGCCAGCGCCGGAGTCTCGTCTTCTGACTACTTCACCAGGCTGTCATTGCTCTGAGCACTCAGTAGGCCCTCAATCTGCAGATGACCCACCAATTTTTTAAAAAAATTATTTTATTGAAGTCTAGTTGATTTACAATGTTGTGTTAATTTCTGCTGTACAGCAAAGTGACGTAGTTATACGTTTTGTATATACATTCTTTTTCATATCCTTTTCCATTATGCTTTATTACAGGGTATTGACTATAGCTCCCTGTGCTCTACAGTAGCACCTTGTTGTTTATCCATCTTATACATATTAGCTTTCTATTAGCTAGAAACACTGCTGTAGCTAATACTTGCAGTGCTAATAGATTACATTGGGCAAAATTAGGTTTGTGTTCCACTACAGTGCTTTTTTTTCTTTCTGATTTTAAACGGGACTTTATCCTTTCGGAATTGCCAATGTAAAAGAATTGCAAAATGTATCCCTAAGTGGGAGAATTACATACACTGATTAGAGATAAATAATTACCTACCAAATACCAATGATCTTCATTGATGCTAAGCTTCTCCCTCCAGCAAAGGTAATCAACAAATTCAACTTCTTCCTAGGACTGTGCCAAGTCCAGAAAATGAAATCAGGTCATCAATGAGATTGGGTGAGCCCTCCAATTTGCTATGGGAGGGAACTATCCACCCATTACCCTTAACAGCCACTCCAACTTGTTCAGATGATGATTCAATAGGGAGGGGCCCCCAATATGCAGACCTTTCAGGTATCTTTGGAATTGGAGATTGTGTTACTCATAAGATAATCTCTCCTTCTTTGATTTCGGCAATTGAGTTCTATTATGCTCTATGAAGGAACAGTAATACAATCAGGAACTATGCCAAGATTGTACATGTTGGCCCTCTACCTTCTGTCTGTTGGACTGAAGATGGGCCATTAGTTGATGAATAACTCAGAAAGTCTTTGTGGCCTTTATCTGTTTCCTTTTGTTGATCCTTAGGAAACAGGATGTGTTAGAATGATTCTATTCTAACCTTCTTTGAACAGAAATTAGAGATACAGCAGAGAAGAAAAAAGGGGAGCAGAAAGAGACCAAACTACAGTGGATTCTTAGTGAGGACTGATTATGCGTGTTGCTGTTCTGTGTCTACACACTCCTGATCATGCTGTCAGGGAAAGCATTTTCCTTCCTGAAGACGTTACCTCTTTTTTTTACCCCTGCATTAATTTTTGTTTTATTTTTTAAAATTAAAGTAGCAAAGGAAATCATAAAACAAGCAAACAAACAAACAAAAAGACAACCTAAAGAATGGGAGAAAAGATTTGCCAATGATACAACTGACATCGCTTAATTTCTGAAATATACCAACAGGGACTTCCCTCCTGGTGCAGTGGTTAAGAATCTGCCTGCCAATGTAGGGGATACAGGTTTGATCCCTGGGCTGAGAAGATCCCACATGCTGTGGAGCAACTAAGTTCATGTGCCACAACTACTGAACCTGTGCTCTAGAGCCCTTGAGCCACAACTATAGAGTCTGCATGCTGCAACTACTGAAGCCCAAGAGCCTGTGCTCCGCAACAAGAGAAACCACCACAATGAGAAGCCTGCATACCACAACTAGAGAAAGACTGCATGTAGCAACGAAGACCCAATGCAGCCAAAAATAAATAAATAATAAATAAATCTTAAATATATATATATACACAAACAGCTCATACAGCTCAAAACAAAAAAACAAACAACTCAATTGAAAAATGGACAGAAGATCTAAATAGACATTTCTCTAACAGGCACATGAAAAGATTTTCAACACTGCTAGTTATTAGAGAAATGCAAATCAAAACTGTAATGAAGTACCACCTCACACTAGTCAGAATGGCCTTCATCAAAAGTCTAGAAACAATAAATGCTGGAGAGGGTGTGAAGAAAAGGAAACCCTCCTGCACTGTTGGTGGGAATGTAAATTGGTACAGCCACTATGGAGAACAGTACGGAGGTTTCTCAGAAAACTAAAAATAGAATTACCATATGATCCAGCAATCCCACTCCTGGCCATATATCCAGACAAAACTCTAATCCAAAAAGATACATGCACCCCTATGTCCATAGCAGCACCATTCATATTCATAATAGCCAAGACGTGGAAACAACCTAAATGTCCATCAACAGAGGAATGGATAGAGAAGATGTGGTACATATACACAGTGGAATATTACTGAAGATGTTTCCCTTAGCAGCCTGAACAAGCTTTAGTTTCTCCTGAGATGAAAGCCCTGCTTTTTCACATGAGAGTTGTTCCTCCCAGACTAGAGGTTAAAGGGAACTTTGTCTCATGTCTTCCTTGTATCCCTGCAGGACCAAGGCCAACAACAGAAGAGAGTGAATGAACACAGACATGAAGATATGGCACCTGAAACAGAGAAAAAGGAAAAAGTCTGAAAGTCTGTTCTAGTTTGAGAGAAAAGCCCCAACAATAGGAGGAGGGTCTTTCTGATGATGATGTACATGTAGGAGATGGTTCACAAGGTACTTCTTAAAAACAATCTTTTGAGAAGGTGCTCAGTTATCTATTGCTGTGGACAAGCTGCTCTAAAATGCAGTGGCTTAAAACTAGCACCATTTACTAGTTCTCACAGTTCTGTGGGTTTATTGGGTGGGTCTTCACTGGGTGCTCCCACGGTTAGCAGGTCCGCAAAGCCTTGGGCTTGGCTGCAATAACAGAAAATCCTGGGTGTCTCTCTCCACGTGGTCTTAAATCCTCAAGGAGACTGGTCTGTGTTCGCACATGCCTGTGGCAGTGACCCAAGAGAGTGAAAGCAAAACCTGCAAGGTCTCTTAAGGACTAACCCAGAAAGTCTTATGGTAGTCCTTCCTCTGTATTCTATTGGTCAGTGCAAGTTATGAGGCCAATCCCAGGTTCAGGGAGTGGGAAAATAGACTCTACTTCCTGATGGAAGCCCCAGCAAAAGAGAAGTGGGCCCCAGGGAGGCATGATTCCTTCAGAGCCTTATGGTTACAATTGATCACATAAGGCAATTGTCAGATCCTAGAATACTGGAGCCAAGAGGGACCAGAACAAGCTTCTTCCTCCTGAACCAGTTATTCCAAGGAATCACTCTCAATGGCCAGGAAGTTCAAGCACGTCATGGTGCCAAATGTGGCTACCAGTGCCAACCTATCAAGTGTGGAGGTCTGCCTTCTGTCCTCGGTGAGCCTGGCATCCTCCTACCCTTCTGCAAGCTTCATACGCCATTGTTACACACATTATAGTGTCAACACATTCTCCATAAATTTTAACAAGTTGCTGAGGCCTTTCTACAGTGGAAACTTTTCTTTTTCTGCAGAGAAACTAAGAACAAACACTTATTGGGGGAGGACACATCTGGGAGAGCTGCCATTTTTAAAGAAGAGTGCATGATATCACAAGGGATCCACTTTGCAATATGGCCGTACAGGTCTAACTAAATACTGGAATCCCACAAAGAATCTACTGTGCGTCATGATCCAGAAACCAACTTTGTACATGGTCTTTTAAGGTGTGCACATTTTGTATATTTGAAGTGTATAATATATATTTTCTTCCCTGCTCACCCAACTCTTTTTTAAATTTTTTTTTCCATTTTTTTTAATTGAAGTATAGTTGATTTACAATGATATGTGAGTTTCAGGTGTATAGCACAGTGATTCAGTTATATATACATATTCTTTTTCAGATTCTTTTCCCTTATACATTATTATAAAATATTAAGCATATTTCCCCGTGGTATACAGTTGGTCCCTGTTGGTTATCTATTTTATATATAGTAGTGTGTATTTGTTAATCCCAACCTCCTAATTTATCCTTCCCCCTGCCCCCCACTATCTCCTTTGGTAACCATAAGTTTGTTTTCTATGTTTGTGGGTCTATTTCTGTTTTATATATAAGTTTATTTGTACTATTTTTTAATTCCACATATAAGCAATATCACATGATATTTGTTTTTCTCTTTCTGTTTTACTTCACTTAGTATGAAAATCTCCAGGTCCATCCATGTTGCTCCAAATGGCATTATTTCATTCTTTAATGGCTAAGTAATAGTCCACTGTATACATACATATATATATGCCACATCTTCTTTATCCATTCGTCAGTGGGCACTTAAGTTGCTTCCATGTCTTGGCTGTTGTAAATAGTGCTGCAATGAATATTGGGGTGCATGTGTCCTTTTGAATTATAGTTTTCTCTAGATATATGCCCAGGAGTGGGACTGCAGGATCATACAGTAGCTCTATTTTTAGTTTTTTAAGAAACCTCCATATTGTTCTCCACAGTGGCTGTACCATTTTACATTCCTACCAACAGTGTAGAGGGTTCCTTTTTCTTTACATTCTCTCCAGCACTTATTATTTGCAGGCTTTTTGATGATGACCATTCTGACCAGAGTGAGGTGATACCTCGTTGTAGTTTTGATTTGCATTTCTCCAATAATTGGCTATATTGAGCATTTTTTCATGTGTCTGTTGGCATCTGTATGTCTTCTTTGGAGAAATGTCTATTTAGATCTTCTACGCTGCTCACCCAACTCTTATTCCTACATTTAATTTATCAGTGTTGTCAAAAATCATTCTTATAAAGTACTTAATTTCAGGTGGGGCAGGGCAAAGAGAGTCTCGAGGTCTGATCTCTTCCTCTAGGACAGTGGTTCTCAACTGGGGATGATTTTTCCCTGAGGGCACATTTGTCAACATCTGCAGCCTCTTTTATTGTCATAATGGAAGAGAATTGCTACTAGCCTCTACTGGGTAGAGGCCAGGGATGCTGCTAAACATCCTATGATGCACAGGACGGTCCCCCAAAGAATTATCTGGTCCAAAATGTCAATAGTGCTGCTGTTGAGAACTCTGCTCTAGGGGTTTACAGTGATGGCATTAGGGCTGGCCTGTCTTGTGTTCAATGAAAACATTATTGCAGATCTCTGTTGAAAGCATTGTTTCCTTTCATTTGAATGTGTTTTAAAATATTTAGAAGAGGTGAGACGGGAGCACATTTCTGGTAGGGGTTAAGTTATGAAATACATAGTTTAGAGAAGAGATTATTTTCCATAGTGATTAGGCATTCATCACAAAGAAGAGACAACTGAATGAGTTAGAACACAATTCCTGACTCCAAAGAGATGTTCTGGGGTTTTACTCAGGGATGGAATTATTCAGGTGAACTACTACTTTCCCTTCATTTTTCTGATTCTCATCCAGGGGCAGATGCACCAACCACGGATGTAGTATCAAGATTTTTGAGGTCCCTCCTCATTATTAGTAGGAAACTAGCAGTTGGAGTGAGACTGATCAAGGTCTAGACTGGTCAGTTACTGAAATATGTGGTTCTGGAATTGGTTCCCCTCTCCCAGGACTGTCTCAGTGACGTAGGCCCAGGAGAGCCTGGCTAGGTGAGTTCTATAGCCAGCACAAACTGTAGAGACAGAGAGTAAACAGTCTCATCTTCCATTTTATAGGCCAAGAAACTCAAGTTTAGGAAATTTACATAATTTACCTAACAATGCACAGCTGGTAAGAATTGAAACCAGGCTCTGACACCCCATCTTCTCTTTTTTTTCTTACTGACTTGGTATGTTGGAAGGAAGACCGGATTTGAAGTCAAAAATAACACCCAGTTTTCTGTGGCTTTGGGCGAGTAAAAAGAGCCCCTGCAATTTCCGTAATCCTGTTGAATTCAGACCTTTCTCACTAGGCTTTTGGGAATTCCAGTCTCTCTGTTCACGTAGGTGAGTATTGGTCACTGGGAGGAGGAGAAAAGGCCACTGCTGGGTGATGGAGGGGGAGGGGAAGCAGGGGCTGATGCTTCAACTCAGGTTCTCTCAGCTTTGGGGTGAAAGAGGCCAAGGGCAGAGAGAGGGTGAGGCAGGCACCCGCCATGTAGGACGGTCGATGGTCGGGGCTGTAGCAGCAATAGTGGCAGAGTCAAGCTAAAGAGAAATTGGACAGTGCAGAGTCCTAGAGAGCATCTTCTTGGCACATGGAAAGTGTCATTCATTCATTCATTAATTCAGCCAGCCAGCTTGCCAGCCATCCAGGCAGCCTTCACCGAGTCCAAATTCTGTTCCAAGCACACGGTGGAGAGTTAATGTTAACTAAGATAGGGTGAATCCCTGCCCTCCTGCAGTTTAACAGGGGGCGAGGGTGTGGGCTTGGGCATCGACAACCTGGGTTTGCTTCCCAGCTCGGCCACTTCCTTGGGCAAACTCTAACTTTTCCGTGTCTTGGTGGAACAATAATATTACCCGTATTAAAGAGATACTCGGAGCATTAAATGATGTAATTTAGAAAAAGCACTTAGCACAATGCCTGACTATATACAGAATCCCATAAATGTTCGTTATTGTCATTGCTATTAAGAGGTGGTGAGACAGATATGTTAACAGGCAATTATCAGCTGTTTGTGGACAGACCCCCAGCCTGGTAGGTGATGGGGTTCACCAAAGGAAGATGGAGTGGTAAGGTGGGAAACAGGCACTCAAAAAAGAGGAGAAAAGAAGGAAAAAAAGCCACTATGACTGGTGGGGTTTTTTGTTTTTGTTTTTCTTAACTTCTGCTTGGACAGAGGAATGAAATGCAGACAAGTCTCCACGAGAGGAGAATTCAGACAGCACTAAGATGGAGAGAGTATTCACCCACAGCCCAGCAGGCACACCTCGTGATCTCCTTGATCTTAGAACAATCCTACGAGTTAGGTGTCACCACCTGGGTTAACTTCCTGGGGCTGCCATGATAAAGTACCACACAGCCAGTGGCTTAAATGACCGAAATTTGCTGTGTCACAGTCTGGAGGCTAGAAGTCCAGATCAAGATGCAAGAAGGGTTAGTTTCTCCAGAGGTCTCTCTTTTTGACTTGGAGATGGCAGCCCTCTTGCTGGGTCCTGCCATGGTCCTCCCCCTGTGTGTGTGTGTGTCTTGGTGTCCTCTCCTCTTCTAATAAGGACACCAGTCCTATTGGATCAGGGCCCCATCCTAACAGCCTCATCTTAACTCAGCCACCTCTTTAAAAACCTTATTTCCAAATATAGTTATATTCTGAGGTACTGGGGTTGAGACTTCAACACATGAATTTTGAGGGGACACAGTCAGCCCATCGTAGCAGGACATGCTCCCTCAGGAGCCCCAGGGGAGAATCTGTTCCTCGGCATTTTCAGACGCCAGTGGCTGCCAGTGTTCCTTGAAGTGTGGCTGCATCACTCTAATCTTTGCCTCCGCGGTCACATTTCCCCTCTTCTTCTGTCTGAAATTTCCCTCTATCTCCCTCTCCTAAGGACCTTTGTGATGGCATTTAGGGCCGACCTGGATAACCCAGGATAATTTCCTCATTTTGAGACCCTTAATCACACCTGCAAAGTCCCTTTTCCCAAATAAAGTGACATTTGCAGGTTCCAGGGATTAGGATGTGGATATCTTTCCGGAGGGGGGCAGTAATTTTCAGCCTACGATCCCACTTTATTATACAGATGGGAAAGCTGAGGCCCTGCAAGCTGAGGCAACCTGCCCAGTATTACAGAGAGAACAGAGGCAGAGGCAGGCTTCCAAACACACGGGTCTGAACACAATCTACTGCTCTTTCCAATCCAGCGAGCTGTGCCCCAGATGAAAGCAGGACGAGAGAAGCTCCCTGCTGAGGAGGATGCCCTCACCAGGAGGTCCCCCTTCAGAGAGGCAGTGCAGAACAACTCAGCAAGGACAGTGTGGTAAGAGAATCCCACTCTCATCTACTTGAGGTGAGACCAGAGACTCGACTTATGGTCAGGAAAATTCCTAGAAGCATGGAATGCAACATGAGCCTCAGATCCAGAGAAACTGAATTTATTTTGGAAAATGCCTCAGGTGCAAAGGGCCAAGACTGCTGGAAGGACTCTGGTGATTCCGCTCGGCAGGCTGAGGTTGGAGAGGTGTTTATTCTTTTCGGGAATGAAGCAGTAGACACAGAAGTACTTGCTGGTCTTGTTCAAAGAGACACTGGGAGGCAATCAGATTCAGCGAGGGTGGCGGCCTGCACTGTGGTTTGGGCCTGGAAGGGAGGATGGGGTTGGGACTCTGGCAGGTGCTACAAGCACAGGGAGGAGGTAGGGTGACCAACTCACCCTGGTTTGCCTGCGACTCTCCCCATTTTAAAGTTCCATCTCTACAAAATCCCTTATTCCTGGGCAACCACAGACAGCTGGTCACCCAAGTTCCAGCAGTCGTTTGATATAATGGATGTGTCTAAATGTATTTCAGATGGCAAGGCCAAGGCTACAGCTCTGTCTCCTCAGGGAAGGGAAAGTGCTCTGCAAACTGCCCCCAAAGAGGCAATATAAAAAGAGGTGCATTTCCTGGATATGAGCTTGGCTACCCTAACAGAGATTCCAAGCAACAGTGGCTTCAACATAATAGAAGGTTATTTTTCTTCCTTTTAACAGCCTGGGCTCACATAGTTCAGCACTAGTGTGGCAGCTCCATGGAGCATTGGACCCAAGTGCTTTCTGTCTTGCTGTTCCACCATCACTAGGGTGTCACCCTTACTCACGTGGGCCACAACGTTCATGTCCTTCACCATGCCCCCTCTGGCTTCTCAGCTCTCCCAACCCCCTGTGAACAATTCCCTGTATTAAATTCCCTCTGGCTAACTGTCTAGTGAGTTTTCCGTTCTCCTGACTGGATGCTTACCAATACCATCTGTGACTTGAAAATGATAAGAACTATAGAAAGAGGAATGGACAAGGGAATGCCACAAACGTACCCATTGCAAACACATCTCAAGAAGGCAGACAGGACAGAGGGGTATGGGCATTCAGGGGCTAGAGCTGAGATGGGGAAAATGTCTTGCGTGTGCTGTCCATGAATAGTTAGTTTGAGCTGGGTGAAGCTCTGGAGTTGCAGTCTTGGGTGCCGTACCAATGGGCTCCTGAGTGGAGAATCCAAAGATGCGTGTGGACACAAAGGAGCTGAGCCAGGGTGAGGAGGACAGGTGGTCCTCAGTTGGCTGCCTGGAGGAAGCAGGAGTCAATGCCAGGAAGGCTGAAAAAGGTGCAGGCATAGCCAATATTTTATAATAACTATAAATGGAATATAACCTTAAGACATTATGAAACACTTTGTTGCACCCCTGAAACCTATGTAATATTGTACATCAACTCTGCCTCAGTTAAAAAAAAAAAAAAAGGTACAGGCAGTGGGGCAGTCAGGAAACCCTGGCTGGTTGTCCAGGAGGTTGGAAAGAGGAAGGGCAGCAGAGTCAGTGAAGGGAGATGACAAGAGACTCCTGGATAATAAGGTAGGTTGTCAGGGGTCATCAGTTAAGGTCCCTGATATGGGCTGAACTGTATCTTCCAAATTCATATGTTGAAATCCTAACCCACAGTAGCTCAGAATGTGGCTGTATTTGGAGACAGTCTTTTTTTTTTTAAGTTCTTGATACTTTGTTTTTATTTATTTTATTTTTTTGGCTGCATTGGGTCTTCGTTGCTCCACACGGGCTTTCTCTAGCTGTGGTGAGCAGAGGCTACTCTTCGTTGTGGTGCACGGGCTTCTCACTGTGGTGGTTTCTCTTGTTGTGGAGCACGGGCTCTAGGAACTCGGGCTTCCATAGTTGTGGCTTGTGGGCTCTAGAGCGCAGGTTCAGTAGTTGTGGCGCATGGGCTTAGTTGCTGCACGGCATGTGAGATCTTTCTGGAGCAGGGATTGAACCTGTGTCCCCTGCATTGGCAGGTGGATTCTTAACCACTATGCTGCCAGGGAAGTCCTGGAGAGAGTCTTTAAAGAGGTAATTGAGGTAAAATGAGGTCATTAGAGTGAGCCCTAATCCAATCTGCCTATGTCATTATAAGAGGGATTAGGGCTCAGGCATGCATAGAGGGAAGTCCATATGAAGACACAGTGAGAAGGCAGCATCTCCAAGCCAAGGAGACAGGCCTCAGAGGAAACCAACCCTGCCCATACCTTGATCTCGGACCTCCAACCTCCAGAACTGTGAGAAAAGAGATTTCTGCTGCCTAAGCCACCTAGTATGTGGCATTTTATTACGGCAGCCCTAGCAAACTAGTAAAGTCCCTTACTTACCAAAGAATTTTCAGTCCTTCCCAGCAACCTTATCTGGGAGCATTTTGCCTTGATAAAACTCTTTTTTTCTTTTTTTCTCTTTTTTTCTTTTAAATTTTATGGAAATTTAAAAAATACATAAAAATCTGAAGCATACTAAATATTCATGCTCTCATTATGCAGAATTAGCAACTGTAACTTTCCTATTTGTTCAAGCATCTTTGGTAAAATAATTAAAACACTACAAATATGGTTAAAGTCCCTTCAACCACAAACTTTTCCTTTCCTCTCCCTCCTCAGAGGCAATCACTATTAAGGAATTGATGTGAATTCTTTCAATCCATGTGTCCATAAAAAACATGTGGAATTGGTTTGTGTGGGTTTTTCCTCTTTTGCAATCATGCTACATGTCTGGTGATCCTTGGCTACATCTCTTTCTATCATGTGCAGGGCACATAATACCATTGAATGAAATGGTGACAAAATTATTCCCTGCAGATTAGGTCAAAGAGAAGTCTCAGGGTGGGGCTAAATCTTCAATACTTGCTAATTTCCCTTTTTAACAAAGAGAAAATATGGGCTCTAAGTTTTCAGCAAGCAATGGTATCAGGTGAGTTTCTCATACCACTATCATTTTCTGTAAGTTTATTTTTATGATTACCTTCTATTTAAGGTGTGTTATTGGTCTTTCACTTATGACACTAGAATAAAGCTAGCCCATAAAATAAAGCATAAAAATGTAGATTTAAACAAAAATATTATGCCAATAATGGTACAGATGGCTTGTGCATATTGAAAATTAGTGATGATGGACTTCCCTGGGGGTGCAGTGATTAAGAATCTGCCTGCCAATGCAGGGGACATGGGTTTGATCCCTGGTCCGGGAAGATCCCATATGCTTCAGAGCAACTAAGCCCATGCATCACAACTACTGAGCCTGCACTCTAGAGCCCATGAGCCACGGCTACTGAAGCCCGTGCACCTAGAGCCCATGCTCTGCAACAAGAGAAGCCACCACAATGAGAAGTGCACCGCAAGGAAGAGTAGCCCCTGCTTGCCACAACTAGAGAAAGCCCGTGTGGAGCAACAAAGACCCAATGCAGCCAATAAATAAATAAATAAAATAAATATTAAAAAAAGAAGAAGAGGCCCTCCCAACAGGAAGCATGTATGAGAGTTCTAGATAGCTTCCTCCACCAGAGAGCAGACAGCAGTATCAAGCAGTATCAGCAGTATTTAATCTTGTGGAACTGAAAACCACAGCCATAGAAAGATAGAGAAAATGAAAAAGCAGAGGACTTTGTACCAGATGAAGGGACAGGATAAAAACCCAGAAAAACAACTAAATGAAGAGGAGATAGGCACCCTTCCAGAAAAAGAATTCAGAATAATGATGGTGAAGATGATCTAGGACTTTGAAAAAAGACTGGATGCAAAGATTGAAAAGTTTACCAAAGACCTAGAAGAATTAAAGAGCAAACAAACAGAGATATGCAACACAATAACTGAAATGAAAAGTACACTAGAAGGAACCAATAGCAGATTAACTGAGGCAGAAAGGCGAATAAGTGACCTGGAAGACAGAATGGTGATAATCCTTGATGCAGAAAAGAATAAAGAAAAAAGAATGAAAAGAACTGAAGACAGCCTAAGAGGCCTCTGGGACAACGTTAAATGCACCAGCATTTGCATTATAGGGGTCCCAAAAGGAGAAGAGAGAGAGAAAAGACCTGAGAAAATACTGGAGGAGATTATAGTTGAAAACTTCCCTAACATGGGAAAGGAAATAGCTACTCAAGTCCAGAAAGCACAGAGAGTCCCAGGCAAGATAAATCCAAGGAGAAACATGCCAAGACATATAGTAGTCAAATTGACAAAAATTAAAGACAGAGAAAATTCATTAAAAGCAACAAGGGAAAAATGACAAATAACATACAAGGGAACTCCCATAAGGTTAACAGCTGATTTCTCAGCAGAAACTCTGCAAGGCAGAAGGGAGTGGCACGATATATTTCAAGTGATGAAAGGGAAGAACCTACAACCAAGAATACTCTATCCAGCAAGGATCTCATTCAGATTCGATGGAGAAATCAAAAGCTTTACAGACAAGCAACAGCTAAGAGAATTCAGCACCACCAAACCACCCCTACAACAAATGCTAAAGGAACTTCTCTAAGCAGGAAACATAAGAGAAGAAAGGGCCTACAAAAACAAACACAAAACAATTAAGAAAATGGTAGTAGGAACATACATATCGATAATGACCTTGAATGTAGATGGAATAAATGCACCAACCAAAAGACACAGACTGGCTGAATGGATACAAAAACAAGACCCATATATATGCTGTCTACAAGAGACCCACTTCAGACCTAGGGACACATACAGACTGAAAGGGAGGGGATGGGAAAAGATATTCCATGCAAATGGAAATCAAAAGAAAGCTGGAGTGCCGATACTCATAACAGATGAAATAGACTTTAAAATAAAAAAATGTTACAAGAGACAAGAAAGGACACTACATAAAGATCAAGGGATCAATCCAAGAAGAGGAGATAACAATTACAAATATATATGCACCCAATATAGGAGCACCTCAATACATAAGGCAAATGCTAACAACTCTGAAAGAGGAAATGCAAGGCAGAAATAGAGACACAGATGTAGAGAACAAATACATGGACACCAAGTAGGGAAAGCAGGGAGGGTTGGGGGGGAATGAATTGGGAGATTGGGATACCAAAAAATAAATAAATAAAAGAAGAAAAGTAGTGAAAAGTGTTCATGAATGAGATTTGGAGAAAAGCCAGATAGGAGCATGGGCACACAGATATATTCCAGTTATTGAGCACTGACTGCATAATGCATTTTATACAGTATTTGTTGCAATCCTATAACAACCCTGAAGAAGGTGTGATAAGCTCCTTTTGCAAATTAGGAAATGAAGGCCCAGAGGGCTGAAGTTGAACTGATACCATCATTTACGTGTGTTAGCTCTGTCTACTACTTTAGAGTCTTGTCTTCATCTATAAAATGAGGCTAAAAGACACCTGATCTGCTGAATTCAAAGGGCAATTAAAAGGTCAGAGTAAAGGGGAGGATGTGCGTGTGCTTTGAAACTTGTGAAATGCTGTCCAAGTGCTTCATGGGCACATGGCTGGTGCAGAAGGACCCACACTTGGTTTAATGATCTATAGCTGCCGCCATCTTGAGCTTCTCAGGACTTTCATTTTGAAGTGGAGGCCAGTGGGACAGTGATGCATGCATGGGAGGCTGAGTCCTGGCCCCTGAACCCTTCTAGCCTCCCCTCCTCACCCGCACCCCGTAACGACTGCCGCCCTCTGCCCAGCATGTTGGATGGCCAAGCCCCACTGTTGATCCGCCCTGGCCTGGGTGCCGGGCACAGGGACAATCAGAGTCTGGCAGGCCTGTGCCCCGGGGTGTCTCGCATGGAGGGCGCTGTGGCTTGACTTTCCAGTGCACACCTGAGCATGGGCGTCTTGCCCACCCTGCCTCCACGGCCCAGGATATCCTGGCACCAAGGTAAAATCCCTGGAACAGCTGGCCCAAGGGAAGGGGAGATCGGCTTCCCCACTCCCCTCCAGGCCCCACTCTTCATTTTGCTCTGGGTCCGACAAATTAAATAGCCAGCCTTGAGTACTGAATAAGTAGGGAGTACTCAATGTGTGTGCCCGTGAGGAAAAGCAAAAACCCAAGGAGAAAATCTAAGAGGGAGGAGCAGTGTTTAGGGAAGCCTCAAAGCGCAGGAACGTCCACCCAGATATGGCAGAGCACAGATGAGAGAGGCCCAGACCCTAACTCCTGTCTCACCGCCGTTAACTCACCATGGGCAACTGTTTACGCATCAGTACGTAAAATGAAGAGGCTGGCCCAGGGGTGGGGCCTGAGCCATGATCCCGTCTCTGAGGATAGCGTGGGAATCTATGGACTCTCTCCCCAGAAAAACACCCAGACCCTCGACATTTTGCATGAATCTTCAGAGCATCACAGCTTCCCAAGGACCCCATGGATGGCCCACAAGGACTCTGGGTTAGGAATTCCTAGACTGGAAGTTCTCTGAAGCTCCCTCCAGCCTCCAAACTAGGCAGTAAGGAACACATCACCTAAGAAGTCTAAGGGCGTGGGTGGCTGGTCGAAATGTGAAAGCTCCAAATGAGACTGAGAAGGAAACCTTTAAAAATGGGCAAAAGACATCTGTGAAAGGGCAGAGTGAAGAAGATGGCAGAGTGTGTGCAGGCTATAAAAGCTTCCTGGGAAACTACGCAGTGTGTTTTTTAAATGAAAAAAATTTAAAAAAGAAGGAAAGAAAACAAAGTTCATTCATACTCATGGAGCAGAAACTGATGGCTTAGCAGATAAAGACATGGACCCGGCTTCGGGAGACTGCAGGAAATGGGAGCGTTCCATGAAGCAGAGCTGACTCATGAAATGTTTGCACTCACTGGCCTCTGGGGAACTTACCTAAATTCCATGATGGGGGTGACAGCTGCTAGCCTGGTCTCTGATGGGCCACTGATTGATTTCTGGGGCCAGCTGGCCAAAGCTGTGGAAAGAAAGAGTGGGTAGGCACTGCCTCCAAAGAAAGCAACTCCAAGGCCTGGGGGAAAAGTAAAGAGGGAGGAGGGGGGGCAGATGTTTGAAGTGAGTGAGACAGCAAAGGGCATGGCAAAAGGCTTCAATCTGGAAAGGAAGACCAGCGTCAGGGGAATCGCACAGAGAAGTGACGCATGCGGTGGGGAAGGTGGCAACCACAGGAAGGGCCAAAATGAAAATGAGAATTTCTGATGTTCAGCAGAGATGTGATAAATGTGTGTGGGAGAAGCCGTGAAGGCTTGAGTTACACATTTCATCATTTAATTGCACAATTTGTAACAAATTAACAACCGGCAGAAAACAAAACCAAATGTTACCCCCGGACACCTGGATCACAAAAGAAGGCTCCCTGAGGAGTGGACCAGGCTGAACTCATGGTGGAATGATTTTTCCAGAGCGGAGGTCCCCCTGAGAGCAAAGACCCCAGGTCAGAAGGAGCGCTGAGAGTCAGCCCTGGGTTTACATCTGTCCTCTGCCACTCGCAGCTCTGTGATTGCAGTTATGCAAGTTGCTTAAATTGCAGTTTCGTCAACGGAGAAAGTATTCTTTGTCATGCCTGTGCCCAAGGTGGTTAACAGGCTCTATGGAAAAAATGTGTGCGTAATAGCCTTCTACACTGTAAATCACTCCAAATGTAAGACACCATTTCTTTGCTCATTTATTTGTTTATTACCAATCCAAGTACTCCCATTATCCCAGCTAAACAGAAAGTGTTTGCACAAAGTTAAACAAAGTCAAAATACTATAACAACCCAGTCCACTTTGTCCCTCATTTTATGACCGTTATCAGTGAAGCGTGGGCTGGAATGTGGCTTCTCCAGTCGTTCTTTCAGCTTCTTCTTTTATTGGTTCCATCATTCATTCTACTCACAGTGGGTGAGACCCTGCTGAGGGCCAGACGTCATGGAGGTCCCCAGAGGATGGAACATGACATTTTCTGTCTGGGGGAAGCTCGTTGGTTAGTAGGACTTTTATGTCCCTACAATGAGATTTTACCCACCTCCTTTTACCTCCATTGACGTGAAGCACGTTGAAGTTGAATTTTTGACAAGCCAAAGCAGGTTCTAGAGATTAACTTGACTTCTGTCTGGGCCACAGCTGGCTTTCCTCATTTTTTTTTTCATTTTCCTGAGACCCATCTCAGTTTTCTGCTTAGCGTGTAAATTAACTCCATCTTTGGAAAGACAACTTTTTTTTTCAATTTGTCACAGCTGTAAAATATGACACTCTCCTCTTGAGCTGCAAAGTCCTTAAGGACAAAAGCTCCTTTCTCCCAAATTAACTTCTACTCTAAATCCCACAGCTCAAAATACGTTGAAGCGCTAGACACGGGAATTTATTATGGCTCTAGGGGAATACAATACACATCAATATTTCTGCTTAATCCCGCTCCTTCCTCTGGGTGACTTCCAAAGCCAGAGCTGGGAACGTGAAAAGCCGAGTTAGAACCACGGTCATGCCCTCTGGAGGTTGATCACAGGCAGATGGGGAAGGACGGAGAAATTTATCAGGGCCATAGGGAGTCCCGAAAAGAAGTAGAAGGAGAGCATCTGTCCCTGTGAGACATGGGTACTGTCCCATGGGAGGAGCCACAGGCTTCTTCCAGCCACAGTCTGTGGAGCACAGTGGAGACAACACTTAACTGTGGTCTTGATGCCCCCTTCCAGCCTGGGTTAAAAAGAAGAATCTAGGGACTTCCCTGGTGGCGCAGTGGTTAAGAATCCGCCTGCCAATGCAGGGGACATGGGTTCGATCCCTGGTCTGGGAAGAGAAACTAAGCCCATGTGCCACAACTAGCGAGCCTGCGCTCTAGCTCCAAAAGCCACAACTATTGAGCCCGTGTGCCACAACTACTAAAGGCTGCGTGCCTAGAGCCCCTGCTCTGCAACAAGAGAAGCCACCACAATGAGAAGCCCATGCACTACAACAGAGTAGCCCCAAGCTCGACACAACTAGAGAAAGCCTGCGCGCAGCAACAAAGACCCATTGCAGTCAATACATAAATAAATAAATTTAAAAAAAGAAGAAGAATTTATTGGTAACATCCCCCAGCCAGCGCCTCCTCAATGCCGACCTCATCCCACTCAGCCTCCCCACTGCTCCCTAGCGTGGTCCTTCTCCCTCTCTAATCCCTTCCATTACACCACCTTGAGGTTTTGATTTTTCTTTTTTTCTAAGTAAAAACTCTCCTGCATTGGGTACCTTTTCCAAGCATGCTCAGGCCCGTCTCCACTACAGCTTACCCCAAACAAACCTGTCTCAGGTGCTTTTCTCTGGAAGGCTACACCTTCCTCTCTCTCCTGAGATGGGAGGACAGCCGGCTTATGGCTCCTCTGTGTTCTCAATTCTGTATTATTATTTCCCTGCCACCAACTAAACACCTTTTCTTTGTTGTTGTTGTTGTTGTTTATTTTGGTAAAATACACATAACATAAAATTTACCATTTTGCCTACTTCTTTCCTTTGTCAATGGAGGACTAATTGGCATATAACATTACGTTAGTTTCAAGTGTATCTCATAATGATTTGATATTTGTATATATTAAGAAATACAACAGTAAGTCTGGTTAACATCTGTCACTGTCATAGCTATAAAAATAGTTTTTTTTTCCTGTGATGAGAGCTTTTAAGATCTCTGCCTGTATTTATTTATTTATTTATTTATTTATTTATTTATTTATTTATTTATTGGCTGTGTTGGGTCTTCGTTGCTGCATGCAGGCTTTCTCTAGTTGTGGCAAGTGGGGGTTACTCTTCGTTGAGCTGCACTGGCTTCTTATTGTGGTGGCTTCTCTTGTTGCGGAGCATGGGCTCTAGGCACACAGGCTTCAGTAGTTGTAGGTCGTGGACTCTAGAGCATAGGCTCAGTAGTTGTGGTGCATGGGCTTAGTTGCTCTGAAGCATGTGTGCTCTTCCTGGAGCAGGGATTGAACCCGTGTCCCCTGCATTGGCAGACAGATTCTTAACCATTGCGCCACCAGGGAAGTCCCTCTGCCTGTTTTTAACTGAGTTGTTTTTCTGAGTTGTAGGAGTTCTTTATATAAATTGGAGAGTAATCCCTTAGCAGATATATGATTAGCAAACATTTGCTCCAGTTCTGTGGGTTGCCCTTTTACTCTCTGGATGCACAAAAGTTTTTAATTTTGATGAAATCCAATTTATCTAATTTTTCTTCTTCTTCTTCTTCTTCTTTTTTTTTTTTTGGCCATGCCACACAGCTTGCAGGATCTTAGTTCCCTAACCAGGGATTGAACCTGGGCCCCCTGCAGTGAAAGCACCGCGTCCTAACTATGGGATCGCCAGGGAATTCCCTATCTAGTTCTTTTGTTTCCTGTGCTTTTAGTGTCCTATCCAAGAAAGCATCACCAAATCCACATTATGTAGATTTTTCCCCTATATTTTCTTCTAAGAGGTTTACACATTTAGCTTTTACTCTTAGGTCTTTGTTTCATTTTGAGTTAAATTTTGTACATGTGTAAAGTCAGTGTCCAACTTCATTCTTTTACACGTGGATGTCCAATTTCCCCAGCACCATTTGTTGAAGAGACTGCCCTTTCCCCATTGAATGGTCTTAGAACCCTTGTTGAAAACCAATTGTCCATATGAAATACCTCCTCCTGAACTCTTGTCCCATCCACCTCTCCCAACTTGGCACTCTTGCGACATCACTAGCATCAATCCATTGCAGCACCTCGGGGTCCCACTCCTATTAGGAGACTCTTCCTGTTTTGCTGCTCTTCCCTTCAGAGGCCACTGCTGATGCAGACAACTCCCAATCCCTCCGGCAGTGGCTTCCAACATGAAATGTGGCCCCTGAAGATCCCAGACAATAAGTTCCAGCAGCCTTTAAACTTGAGCTAGCAGTTTTCTCACACCCCTAAATGTCACAGAGGCTGTAGGCAGGAGACCAAAACAGTGGGACCAGGGCTGAGGCCTTCCGCCCTTAGCCCACAGATTGAGAGGATGTACCATTTCTAAGCATGACTGTCGTGTGATCCCACCTGGGTAATTTCTCACTTTGCCCCATCCTTGAACCCTCCCCCAAGCTTGAGCAAGAGGCAAACCTAATAGAGAGTAAGACTTGCACCTTCTTGTCATGCCTTCACAGTGCAGGAAGTTGCAGAAAAGGCATGGGGGCTTCTGGGGTCCTGTGGAACTGAACAGGTCAGCTTGTAAGACTTCTGGGCTTTAGTCTTATTCTCAAAAGTATGACTGTCATCTTCACTGTGTGTAGGGAAACAAATTGCTCATTCCTTAGGGCTCAGTTGCCAAACATTTCCTCTGCACAGCATCTCTGTGCCATCCGTATTAATGATCCATCTATTAGTTTGATCTATGACAGCACCAAGGGGTGGTTTGTTGAGAGCAGGGAGTGGACTTTAGCTCATTCTCTGTAATCTTCATCCACACCTTTCCCAAATCTAAGAGAAACATTGCTTTCTTTGCAAACACAGCTGTAAGATACATCCACAAAATCGGACTACCCCCACCCTCCTGTATGAGAGTTCTGGAGCCAGGGCTGCCCTGATGGCAAAACCACACCATCTCCTCCTTAAGGCCATAACTTTGCTCCACTGTCACTGACCAGGCAGCTGCTCCAGCTCCAACCATGTTCTGATTACACTCTCTTTACCCTCTTGCTTCCCTCCATCTGCTGAAATGACTTTTCATAATCACTGGGATCTGTCCCAAGGGAAAGCAGCCCAAGGCAATGGTGGGGCACGTGGGCTGTAATTCTGGTACTGAAATTCACCAGCTGTGCCACATTGTCCAAGTGGCTTCCCCTCTCTGTTCCTCTCAGCTCCTCCATCAGTTGAATGAGGGCAGTGCAACCAATAATTGCCCATTTCCAGTTCTTCAAGTCCACTGTGGCATTTACTTTTGCATCTCTATATCACATCTGGACACTGTAACAACCAGCCTCTTTCTGGGTCTCCAGCACTGCAAATGTTTTCATCCCCTGACTTTGTGCTGTGCCCTTTTCTGCCTATGCTTGGCTGTAGCTCATCCTGACCATCTGCATTCCCTGTTCCCATTTCTCAGACAGTGAAGTGTTTCTGGAATCTGATTGGGTCCCAAGTTGTGCTTCGTTAGAGCATTAACAGATTCACACCCTTTAATCTGAACTGACTCTTACTGTTGCTGAGAACTCCCTTTACATATCTCTGAAGAACCATTATTACACACCGCATCTTGTCTATTTCGAACATTTTTCCTTACCTCCAGTTCCCATCTTTAGCAGATGTTCTTCTTTTTTTAATTGAAGTATAATCGATTTATAATTCTGTGCCTATCTCTGCTGTACAGCAAAGTGACTCAGTTATACACATATAGACATTCTTTTTTTTATACATACATGGTTTATCACAGGATATTGAATATAGTTCCCTGTGCTGTACAGTAGGACTTTGTTACTTATCCATCCTATATACTAGTTTACATCTAGCAGATGTTCTTGGTGCCGGGTCCACGTCTTCTCAGCTGGTATTCTTTTCAGGCACTCTTCCAGCTGCCTGCACCTGGCTGCCAGAGCTTGCAGTGCCCTCTCTGCCAATGTGCGTGCTACTGTCCACTAATGTGTCTGCAGGATGTAGCCCTTAGAAGCAGCCCTAAGCCAGTGACGGATGGGAGCTGGGAGATAAATTCCCTGGCTGCCTCACTTCTCTTGCGGGATAACTCTGTTCTCGGCTGGTTCCCAGACTCTCCACTGGGTGAAGTGCCCACAGGTGGCACCAGCCTGAGCGTGCCCGTCCATTCCTGGCTACTTTCCCTCCCCTGTCTCACTTACTTGCTCCCTTCCTGCTGCGTCCTGGAATCAACTCCAAATAAACTATTGTCTCAAATCCTTGTTTCAGAGCTTGTTTCTAGGGATACACAAATCGAAACATCATCTCTCCTCATCTCTCTCCCTCATGATAACATTATCTCCTACTGTGTACAGAACATTGAGGCCAGCTGAGTTTATGTGAAGAGCTCTATAATCTCATCCACTCGTCTCTAGACCCTTAGAACTTCCAGATACATCCATACATCTTAACTTTGGGAGAGAAGGGTGAGGGAAAAGCTGGCAACTCCTGTCTACTTTTTCTTGGGAGTCCTTTCCGCCTTGTGGTCCTTTCCACCACTCTGCTCCTTCTTCTAACCCATTTCTTCCTTCTCTCTGCTAACTTCTTCTTTTGTGTTTTTAACCTGTTGGGAAAAACAAAACAAAACAAAAAACTTGTCCCATAACCTACTGACCTTCCCTTTACTCGGAAGCTTCTCAATAGAATTGTAACACTCTTCACCTTCATTTTGGCACTAGCCACCCCTCCCTCCCTCTCTCCTTTGTGACCTGGCTTCCACCTAGGACACTCTGGGAGTGCCATGGCAGGGTCATCAATGGTGTCTTATTTTCTAAATCCATTGATCTTTGCTTGTCCTTATATTTTTCTCAACTGGCCATCTTTTCTGGACTTTAACTTGTTTGTCATACTTGTTTGTTTTGCTCCACACAATACTGTAAAGCCCTATTGGGATCACATTACTCTCCTGCTAAAAACTCTTTGAGGATAAATAGTTAAAAACAGTTTTCCAATCCTTGCATTTCAAGTCCTCCACAACTGGCCTCTAGCTTTACATTTTATCTCACAAATTATCCACTACAGGCAACTGGTCTACTAATAGCTTCAAAACATGTCCATTTTTATCCATTCTTGCCTTCCAGACTTTCCTCAGTCCAAGATGTCCTCATTTCCTCTTCTTTTTCCTATGAGCCATTCCTCAAGTCCTCATCCTGAGCAAGTCCATCCTCATTACAAATTCTCTCCCATTTTCTTCCAACCCTGCTGCCTCCTCTAAGCTCCCATGGGCATTGATCCTTCCTTCCTTCCTTCCTTCCTTCCTTCCTTCCTTCCTTCCTTCCTTCCTTTCTTCCTTCCTTCCTTCCCTCCTTGCTTCCTTCCTTCCTCCCTCCCTCCTTCCCTCTCTCTCTCTTCCTTTCTTTCTTTGTATTCCTTATCTCTCCAATGAGGCAGGGACTGTGTAGAACCCTAGAATCTGATGTATGGCATTCATGTGTGTTTACTAATGTTGACAAAGATAAAATAGAACATCTGTCAGTCCTGGTGAAGTCATACACTTGCCATGCTGCACTCTGGCCGATGGCAGGATGGAGACCCCTTTCCTCCACACAGTGTGGAAGTGTTTATCTTCTGGGACTCTACCCTCTTCACTCCTTGGGCATCACCTCAGCCTCCCACCCTACATTTATTACAGCAGAGTCTGTCCTTAGCCTATATTCTATGACATTCTTCTGGGGGCTCCTGAGAAGCATGAACTCTGTATTATCTTTTGACAGATGAGAGCATTAAGACCTCAAGAGGGAAGGCAATTTGTCCCAGGCCACCTTGCTGGTAATAGGTAGAGTCACAGGGATAAGAAGTCATATCTCCTTCATCCCAGCCCAGGAAGTGCTCTTGCAGGCCTAGGTGAAAATTCAACTTTAATCCACACAGGAGGAAATGGGAGGCTGCACAGTAACAAGGAAAAGATCACAGCTTTGGAGGCACCTGGGTCTGTCCCTTACTCACTCTTTGACCTTGGGCAAAACATTTCCTTTTTGGAACATCAGTTTCCTCGTGTATAAAAGTAGGCACAATAGAATCTCTCTCAAAGAATTACCACCCGAATTAGATGAGGTGCCGTGTGCAATATCACACTGGAGGGGGCACAGCCTGGTGCTGAGCGCGCAGGCTTGATTGTGAAGCCCAATTCTGCCATTTCTGGGCAGGAGAACCTAGGGAAGTTACTTCTGAGCTAAAGGCCTTGTTTTCCCTAGGTGTGAACCAGGATAATCATCATACTTGCTTCATAAATAAGCCTTGTGGCCCTCAGCACGGTGTCTGGTACACGGTGAGCCTCCCGCTGTTATAGACAGTCCCACCATGTCTGCCGCACACCAGACATCCAAGGAACATTTGTTTCCTTCTTCCCTTCACAAGCAACTGCTATAAACATGATAATGGGAACCACATTTTAACTATTAGAGAGAGAGAGAGAAAAATGTTTTCTGGGACTTTAGAACATTTTAGGCAACTACTGCTACTAATTACCAGCCCTGTTCTGTTATTTGGTTTTGTGTCTTTCCCCGGCATTAACCTGTGAGCAGCCCCAGGTTGGGGCCCTGTCTGTTCCTCTTTGCTTTTCCCGCATAAGGGACCATACTGGGTACACAGTAGGTGATCAAAAATGTTTGCTGAATCATTATCATAAATTGGGTCATTAGGTACATTCGAAGCAGCACATGAAAAATGTAATACCAAGTAGCATGAATATTTACTTGGTGGAACATAAATATGAAATAATAAAATCCTAGGTGTGTTCTGTGTCAGGTTCTGTTCTGAGCGCATGATGAGGTGTTGGGTGCTTGCCACAGACCCAGTGAAGTGCATACTGTTATCACACCCATTTTATGGAGGAAAAAACTGAGGCACAGAGAGGTTAAGAAACTTGCTGTAGGCTCTTCAATAAGTGGTGCTGGGAAAACTGGACAGCTACACGTAAAAGAATGAAATTAGAATGCTCCCTAACACCATACACAAAAATAAACTCAAAATGGATTAAAGACCTAAATGTAAGGCCAGACACTATAAAATTCCTAGAGGAAAATATAGGCAGAACACTCTTCGACATAAGTCACAGCAAGATCTTTTTTGATCCACCCCCTAGAGTAATGGAAATAAAAACAAAAATAAATTAGTGGGACCTAGTGAAACTTCAAAGCTTTTGCACAGCAAAGGAAACTATAAGCAAGATGAAAAGACAACCCTCAGAATGGGAGAAAATATTTGCAAATGAATCAACAGACAAAGGATTAATCTCCAAAATATATAAACAGTTCATGCAGCTCAATATCAAAAAAACAAACAACCCAATCAAAAAATGGGCAGAAGACCTAAATCGCCATTTCTCCGAAGAAAACATACGGATGGCCAAGAGGCACATGAAAAGCTGCTCAGCATCACTAATTCTTAGAGAAATGCAAATCAAAACTACAATGAGGTGTCACCTCACACTGGTTAGAATGGGCATCATCAGAAAATCTACAAACAGTAAATGCTGGAGAGGGTGTGGAGAAAAAGGAACGCTCTTGCATTGCTGGTGGGAATGTAAATTGATACAGCCACCATGGAGAACAGTATGGAGGTTCCTTGCAAAACTAAAAATAGAATTACTACATGACCCAGCAATCCCACTACTGGGCATATACACAGAGAACACCATAATTCAAAAAGACACATGCAACCCAATGTTCACTGCAGCACTATTTACAATAGCCAGGACATGGAAGCAACCTAAATGCCCATCAACAAATGAATGGATACAGAAGATGTGGCATATATATACAATGGAATATTACTCAGCTATAAAAAGGGATGAGATGGAGCTATATGTCATGAGGTGGATAGACCTAGAGTCTGTCATACAGAGTGAAGTAAGTCAGAAAGAGAAAGACAAATATTGTATGCTAACTCACATATACAGAATCTAAAAATGGTACTGATGAACTCAGAGACAAGAACAAGGACGCAGATACAGAGAATGGACTGGAGAACTCGAGGTATGGGAGGGGGCGGGGGGTGAAGGGGAAACTGAGACGAAGCGAGAGAGTAGCACAGACATATATATACTACCAACTGTAAAATAGTCAGTGGGAAGTTGTTGTATAACAAAGGGAGTCCAACTTGAGGGTGGAAGATGCCTTAGAGGACTGGGGCAGGGAGGGTGGGGGGGACTCGAGGTTGGGGAGTCAAGGAAGGGAGGGAATACGGGGATATGTGTATAAAAACAGATGATTGAACCTGGTGTACCCCCCCAAAAAAAAAAAAAAAGTGGTCACTATAAAAAATATTTTCCCAGGAGACTTCAGAATAAAGATTTTCTAATAGGAAAAAAAAAAAAAAAAAAAAAGATGTGGTACATACATACAATGGAATATTATTCAGTTGCAAAAAGGAATGAAACTGGGACATTTGCAGAGACATAGATGGACCTAGAGACTGTCATACAGAGTGAAGTGAGTCAGAAAGAAAAACAAATATCGTATATTAACACATGTGCGGAATACAGAAAAATGGTACAAATCAACCGGTTTGCAAGGCAGAAATAGAGATACAGATGTAGAGAACAAACATACGGACACCAAGTGGGGAAAGCAGGGAGGGTTGGGGGGGAATGAACTGAGAGATTGGGACTGCCATATATACATTACTAATAAGAAAAAAATACACTAAATTGTACACTAAATACATGCAGTTTATTATATGTTTAAAAGAAAAGAAAGAAACTTGCTGGAGGGTCTGTTACTACGGAGCAGAAGAAGCAGGATTAGAACCGGGCAGCTTGACTATACAGGCTGGTCTTCTAGCAACTATAGTATTCTTTCTGTCCCTGCCCCATGTCGTGTGTCAGGCAGTGTCGAGGATGAAGTACAGGGCCCCGCACACAGCTGATGCACAATCACGTTTAGCTCCTAACAAAAAACTCCCACCTCCTCACATAGCTCAGGCTGTCAGAGATCTGTACTGGGAAAGCTTGTAAGGCAAGAGAGATCGCTTTTGTCAGAAGTGTTTGCAATAATAATAGAATTTTCTTTAAAAAAAAAAAAAAAGCATTTTTGCTGACTTATTAGCTGCACTCTCCTTGTACTTTGTATTTCCATCTCTGCTCCGGTGACCTTGCCGAGCGGTGGAATGGTTCTTTGTATCTGTATGTGTCTCCTTGACTGGTCTGATGACCTACTTGGGAAAAGAGACCTGATCATTCCTTAATAATCTTTCCATTTCCTGCCGTGCCTAGGACAGTGCTTGGCATGGAATAAGCATTCCATAAATAGTTGTGAAATTTTTGAACTGAATTAAATCTTCACAGTGGAAAGAGAAGAATAAAATAGTCCATGAAAAAGCAGAAAGTAATCTGTAACACCATGGGGCTGATGATTTAGAAGAGTTTATGCCTCCTTTTCATTAGGCAAATAATACATGTTCGTGGTGGAAAAATGAGACCACATAGATATGTAAAGAGAAAAATGTTGAAATCGCCTATGATTCCATGATTCACATTTTAACTTATTTCCTTCTACTTCTCCTTTCGGCTTTGTCTCTGCCTCTGCTGATCTTACACACAGACAATATGTGTGGCAATGATTAGTGCATATGACCTATTTTCTGGCTTTTTTTCTTTTTCTTTCTTCTTTTTTTTTTTTTCCGGCACCACAGGGCTTGGGGGATCTTAATTCCCCAACCAGGGAGGGATTGAACCCAGGCCACTTCAGTGAAAGCCCGAGTCTTAACCACTAGACCGCCAGGGAATTCCCTGGCCTTTTTTTCTAACTCAGTTTTATGTGGGTTTTATTTGCATTCACCTGTTTAATAGGGCATCCTTACTATTAATATTCATTGTAGAAAATTTGGAAAATCAAAAGCGGGAAACAAAAAAAACAGAAATGCAACAATCCCAGAACCTAGAATTAATGTCTGGGTTCTCTCCCTCCCTCTGTCTCTCTGTCTCTCTGTCTCTCTTTCTCACACACACACACACACACACACACACACACACTCATACACACACTAAAATTGGAATTACCTGCATTGTTTTACATCTATATTTTCAAGTGTTCTTCAAAAGTATGAATTGCCATGGTTGCTATTCCATTTGGTGGATGTTACCACGAATATTTTTAAACTGCTGTGGGCTATTTAGTGACAGACAAACTGTTCAGGTTTCAAAGGATGATTCCCTTGTGAGCCAATGTTTTTTCTTTTTTTTTTTTTTTTTAAATTTTATTTATTTATTTATTATTTTTGGGGGGGTACACCAAGTTCAATCAACTGTTTTTATACACATACCCCCATATTCCCTCCCTTCCTTGACTCCCCCCTCCTCGAGTCCCCCCCACCCTCCCCGCCCCAGACCTCTAAGACATCTTCCATCCTCGAGTTGGACTCCCTTTGTTATACAACAACTTCCCACTGACTATCTCTTTTACAGTTGGTAGTATATATATGTCTGTGCTACTCTCTCGCTTCATCTCAGCTTCCCCTTCATCCCCCGCCCCCTCCCATACCTCGAGTTCTCCAGTCTGTTCTCTGTATCTGCGTCCTTGTTCTTGTCACTGAGTTCATCAGTACCATTTTTAGATTCTGTATATGTGAGTTAGCATACAATATTTGTCTTTCTCTTTCTGACTTACTTCACTCTGTATGACAGACTCTAGGTCTATCCACCTCATGACATATAGCTCCATCTCATCCCTTTTTATAGCTGAGTAATATTCCATTGTATATATATGCCACATCTTCTGTATCCATTCATTTGTTGATGGGCATTTAGGTTGCTTCCATGTCCTGGCTATTGTAAATAGTGCTGCAATAAACATTATGGTACAAGTTTCTTTTGGGATTATGGTTTTCTTTGGGTATATGCCCAGGAGTGGGATTACTGGATCATATGGTAGTTCTATTTGTAGTTTTTTAAGGAACCTCCAAATTGTTTTCCATAGTGGCTGTACCAACTTACAGTCCCACCAACAGTGCAAGAGAGTTCCCTTTTCTCCACACCCTCTCCAACATTTGTTGTTTCCAGATTTTGTGATGATGGCCATTCTGATTGGTGTGAGGTCACACCTCATTGTGGCTTTGACTTGCATTTCTCTGATAATGAGTGATGTTGAGCATCTTTTCATGTGTTTGTTGGCCATCTGTATGTCTTCTTTGGAGAAATGTCTGTTTAGGTCTTCTGCCCATTTGTGGATTGGGTTATTTGCTTTTTTGGTATTAAGCTGAATGAGCTGCTTGTATATTTTGGAGGTTAATCCTTTGTCCGTTGTTTCATAGGCAATTATTTTTTCCCATTCTGAGGGTTGCCTTTTAGTTTTGTTTATGGTTTCTTTCACTGTGAGAAAGCTTTTAAGTTTCATGAGGTCCCATTTGTTTATTCTTGATTTTATTTCCATGATTCTAGGAGGTGGGTCAAAAAGGATCTTGCTTTGATGGATGTCCTAGAGTGTGCTGCCTATGTTTTCCTCTAGGAGTTTTATAGTGTCTGGCCTTACATGTAGGTCTTTAATCCATTTGGAGTTTATTTTTGTGTATGGTGTTAGGAAGTGTTCTAATTTCATTCTTTGACATGTTGCTGTCCAATTTTCCCAGCACCACTTATTGAAGAGGCTGTCTTTTTTGCATTGTATACTCGTGCCTCCTTTGTCAAAGATAAGGTGCCCATATGTGTTTGGGCTTACTTCTGAGTTCTCTATTCTATTCCATTGATCTTCCTTTCCATTTTTGTGCCAGTACCATACTGTCTTGATCACTATGGCCTTGTAGTATAGTTTGAAGTCAGGAAGCCTGATTCCACCAACTCCATTTTTCCTTCTCAAGATTGCTTTGGCTATTCGGGGTCTTTTGCGTTTCCATACAAATCGTAAGATTTCTTGCTCTAGTTCTGTGAAAAATGCCATTGGTAATTTGAAAGGGATTGCATTGAATCTGTAAATTGCTTTGGGTAGTACAGTCATTTTCACGATGTTGATTCTTCCAATCCAGGAACATGGTATGTCCCTCCATCTGTTTGTGTCGTCTTTGATTTCTTTCATCAATGTCTTAAAGTTTTCTGCATACAGATCTTTTGCCTCCTTAGGCAAGTTTATTCCTAGGTATTTTATTCTTTTTGTTTCATTGGTGAATGGGAGAGTTTCCTTAATTTCTCTTTCTGCTCTTCCGTTGTTAGTGTATAGGAATGCAAGAGATTTCTGTGCATTAATTTTGTATCCTGCTACTTTACTAAACTCATCAATGAGTGCTAGCAGTTTTCTGGTAGAGTCTTTAGGGTTTTCTATGTATAATATCATGTCATCTGCAAAGAGTGACAATTTGACTTCTTCTTTTCCAATTTGGATTCCTTTTATTTCTTTTTCTTCTCTGATTGCTGTGGCTAAAACGTCCAAAACTATGTTGAATAATAATGGTGAGAGTGGACACCCTTGTCTTGTTCCTGTTCTTAGAGGGAATTCTTCCAATTTTTCCCCATTGAGAATGATGTTGGCTTTTGGTTTTTCATATATGGCTTTTATTATGTTGAGGTAATTTCCTTCTATGCCCATTTTCTGGAGAGCTTTTATCATAAATGGATGTTGAACTTTGTCAAAAGCTTTTTCTGCATCTATTGAGATGATCATATGGTTTTTATCCTTCAATTTGTTGATATGATGTATCACGTTGATTGATTTCCGTATATTGAAGAATCCTTGCATCCCAGGGATAAACCCCACTTGATCATGGTGTATGATTTTTTTAATGTGTTGTTGGAGTCTGTTAGCTAGTATTTTGTTGAGGATTTTTGCATCTATATTCATCAGTGATATTGGTCTGTAGTTTTCTCTTTTAGTGACATCTTTGCCTGGTTTTGGTATCAGGGTGATGGTAGCCTTGTAGAATGAGTTTGGGAGTGTTCCGCCTTCTGCAATATTTTGGAAGAGTTTGAGAAGGATAGGTGTTAGCTCTTCTCGAAATGTTTGATAGAATTCGCCCGTGAACCCATCTGGTCCTGGGCTTTTGTGTGTTGGGAGATTTTTAATCACTGCCTCAATTTCCGTACTTGTGATTGGTCTGTTCATGGTTTCTATTTCTTCCTGGTTCAGTCTTGGAAGATTGTATTTTTCTAAGAATTTATCCATTTCTTGAGGTTATCCAATTGATTGGCATATAGTTGCTTGTAGTAGTCTCTCATGATGTTTTGTATTTCTGAGGTGTCCGTTGTTACTTCTCCTTTTTCATTTCTAATTCTGTTGATTTGCATCTTCTGTTTTTTCTTTTTAAGCAACTTTATTAAAGTAGGATTGACTTACCATTATGTTCACCCCCTAGTAAGTTCCATGACTTCTAGTAAATCTATACAGTTGTGCAACCATCACCACAGTCCAGTTTTCAAATATTTCCATCTGCCATAATGGGAAATTCTGAGCACTTTAGACAGGCTTAAGAGGAGATGGGTCTGAGGACCGGAATCATCTTTCTATAGATCCAAACCCCACACAGACATCTCTTCTCTTCAACAAGTTCAGGTACTAGGTGCTGAGATCAGGAGTCAGGAAACCTGAGTTGCTTGTGTCAATAGAATTGGCCCCACCACCATTCTTCCTGGATCCCCATCAGTGAGACAGACCTTCCCATGCCACGATTTATCATATAGTTTTGTTTTGGTTTGGTTGTTTTGTTTTGTTTTGTTTTGTTTTGTTCCGTTTTGTTTCATTTCGTTTCTTTTCCAGCTGCAAGGTTTGTGTGATCTTTGTTCCCCAACCAGGAATCGAACCCAGGCCACGGCAGTGAAAGCGCCAAATTCTAACCACTGAACCACCATGGAACTCCCCTATCAGATAGTTTTAATTTTGCATCTGGCATCCATTTCCTTCCCTCCCTCACCATTTCTCTCCCCTGCCCACCGAGGCTGAGACAGGCTGCAGCGGCTGAGCATCTTGTCATTTAGACACCAGCTCCGTTTTTTACACCCCTGCCTCCCAGCAGTCGGGTCTTCATCCTGAGAACAGAGGGCTCCTGGTTCAAACCTAATCAGAGCTGGTCATTCTCTGACTCAAAACCCTCCCACAGCTCCCTCATCACATTTGAAATAAAAGGCAGACTCCTTGTACTTGCTGTTCTCTCTGCCTCATTTCCTTACTTCCTCCTTTCATTTGGTCTCTGTTCAAGTGTCACCTCCTTGGAGAGGCCTTCCCTGAATGCTTTACCTTAAAATAGCCCTGCCGGCTTCCCGCCATCACTCCCTATCCTTTTACTTTGCTTGTTACGTTAGCTTTGGCTGCAGTTATATTTTAAGCTCAGATGTTCATTTAGTGAATGAATGATTAACTGACACACAATTTGCTTTTTTTAATTGATAGAATTTTTTTTTTAATTTTTGGGTCTTTGTTACTGCACTCAGGCTTTTCTCTAGTTGTGGCAAGTGGGGGATACTCTTTGTTGCGGTGCATGGGCTTCTCAGTGCAGTGACGTCTCTTGTTGAAGAGCATGGGCTCTAGGCACATGGGCTTCAATAGTTGCAGCAGGCAGGCTCAGTAGTTGTGGCTCACAGGCTTAGTTGCTCCATGGCATGTGGGATCCTCCCGGCCCAGGGTTTGCACCCATGTCCCCTCATTGGCAGGTGGATTCCTAACCACTGTGCCACCAGGGAAGTCCCCAGTTTGCTTTGACTTATGGAGATCTACCCAGAAAAAGTATGATCTAGAGGATCTGACTATGTGATGGGATGTGTAAGGAGGCTGTGAATCCTCATGGGGAGAAGGTGGTCTCTGATGTCTCAGTGTCTGGCTTCAAATCCACCACCTATTAGCTATTTTCACCTGTAATTAGGAGCTATTTATAATGCTGACCTCTGAGGGTTTTATGAAGACTAACGGCCATAACGTATGCAGAATATTGGGTTGGCCAAAAAGTTTGTTCCGTAACATTACAGAAAAACCTGAACGAACTTTTTGGCCAACCCAATACTTAGCATTTACTGGTAGGCTGCATTTTAAGAAGTTGGCTGCTATCTTCATCTTCATGACCATTCTCACTCTACTTGTCAAATTAAGGACCTCGAGTATTGACAACACCTCATGAGAAGCTGCTTTGGCGTCATATAAAGAATTACACGGGATAGTGGTCATATTCCTTTAATGTAAAGCACTGGTTCTCAAAATGTGTTCCCTGGATCAGCTGCAGCAACATCCCCTGGGAGCTGGTTAGAAATGCAGCTCCTCAGGCCCTAGTCCAGACTCACGGAATTGGAAGCTCTGAGAGAGGCCAACAATCCATGTTTTAACAAACCCTTGGGGTGATTCTGATGCATGCTTAAGTTCGAGAACCATTTGGGTGCGGCAGATAACTGGTACCCACAGGCTGAGTCAGGCTCGCAGATGTTTATGCTTGGCCTGCAATGGTGGCTGAAAATTTTGAAACTAGGTGTGAGTGTTTAAAAGTTTTGTGATTTCACATAAAATCTCAGATTTTCAGTTTCTCTGTTGGCAGTGGAATAGTAGAGTGGAGTAGTAGCTGCCCCTTGAGACACAGCAAGGCTTCTCCCATTTGCCCATCCAATCCTACTCCCTGTTGTAGGGTGGCAAGCTTTGCCCATTCTCTTTACCTGTCTCCACCCTGTGTAACACCTATAACAGAAGTATTTCTTGATAAACGATGTTAGACGTCATTCAAAAGGAGCCCCACTTTGCATAGATAAGGAATAAGAACCCATGGAGGGGAGGTGGCATGGGTGGCTGTCAGGGCCAAGTTCAAACCAAGTGCAAGGTGATAGGACCCTCAGACTTGCTCTCTTGGGGGAACCGAGACAAAGGGATCAGTTGATTGGATTAACACCTCCTAGAGCCCCTGTTCTGCTGGCCCAGCCCAGGACTCCAATGTTAAGCCACTGAGATGCTTAAGGATGAGACTCTGGATGACATAGACTATTTCCCTTTGCCTTGGCGTTTGGGCAAGCTGGTGGAGATGGTCTGTTAATTTTCTCTGCTCTCAGCCTGACAAATACACTAGATGGAGGAGGGGGATGTGGGAGAGGGCTGTACTAAAGAGGGTCCTGGACATCTGCAGGGGCCCAGCCTGGACATCAGGCTTTATCATGCAAAGTGGGCATCCCTTAGCACTATCAGACTGAAGGCTGGAATGAACAGAACCACAGGGGCCAGTGGCTAAAGTAATGATGGTTGCAGCTAAGTCAGCTTAACCCTGAGCAACCTGAGTTATTTATTTCACTTAGCAGAGAGGAGAGGGGAAAGAGAGGTGGAGGAGGAGGGGGAGACAGACGGGACAGAGGAGGGAGAAGACAAGGAGGAACAGGGGGAGGAGGAGGGAGAGGAAAAAGAGAAGGAAGATCCTACAAGGCCAGAGGAGGTCTCCAGCCCTCCAGGGAAACCCCTTTCTGCAGACTCCGGTGGCCTTTTCAGCCTAGCCCCCGCCCACACTGAGACACAGTCTTTCCTCTACCTGCTCCATACATTACTTCCCTTCTTGGGTGCCTCTGTGACTCCTGACTCTCTCAGTGACTCCCCTTCCAGGTATTCTTTCCAGTGCTTTCTTTCCTTTCCATCCTCCCTCCGAGTTAACCCCACTCCCCGCTCAGGAAAGCCTTTCCCTCAGAAGTGACACAGACCCCGCCTTTTACTCCTCTCCATCACTGAACCCAAAGCCTGCTTCCTGCGGTTTCCTCCCTGGGCTCTGATTACACAAAGCCAAAGCTCCCCCTCGCTGCCCCTCCTCTCCTCCTGGTTCCGGGACTGCTGATATTTGGGGACAACGCTTCTGTCGTCCACTTGTCCGGTACCCAAAGCACCTTTCTGGTGTCCTACAGTGGAACAGGGCTGGGAGGGGAAGAATGGGGCCACTTGAGGATCACGGAGAGAGAGAATGGCTGAGTCTCTGGGATCCCAAGGAGGACGGGAAGGGAAAGAAGTGTGTGAGGAAGAGAGTAAGTGGTGTTTGTTGGGGGTCAGAAGGAGCAAGGGTGTTGAAAAGTGTAGAATTATGAGGAATGGTGATTTAACCTAAAACAGTGGTTTCAAATTTTTTTGACCGTGATCCGCAATGAGATACATTTCAACATAGTGTACACACATGTACACACACAGCTGAAACCCTAGTTTCACACAACAGCACTTACCCTCGTTGCATGTGATACACTAAATATTTTCTATTATTTTCCTCCTTTTTTCCTACATACCTGTCTTTTGTTGTGTAATTATAATAAATATTTATTTTGAATATATACTATTATACCTTTTAAAGTGATCTCATACCCCACTGGTGGTTCATAACCCATAGATTGAAAAGCAACAACCTGAAGGTAGACAGTTAGGAGTGAATATCTTATCTGTCTTTCTCTGAACTTCCTTTTTATGACAGTGAGATTGATCCCCTACAGAAGGCAACAATGTCCTGATAAAAATGTCTATGATTATTATGGCCATTTTGGAAAAAAATTATTTTTTTTCAAAGTTTTGACCTTAAAGGAGCAAAAGTCCTTCTAATAGGAGCTTGCATTTGTCTCCCTGTGCCTTTGAGATGTAAATGTTCTACCTTCTTTTTCTCAGGCAGCATTTACCTAGACCATCTCCAATTTGATGTGTGAACAACAACAACAACAACAAAAAAGGTAAAAAGACCTTTTTAAACTCAAACTGCATAAAGGACTCTCTTGCCTAGTCTCCTTAAAATTGCTTGTCAAGGGCAAATACAGATTTTAAAAGTCTTCTCTGGGACTTCCCTGGTGGTCCAATGGTAAAAAATCTGCTTTCCGATGCAGGGGATGTGGGTCCGATCCTTGGTCAGGGAACTAAGATCCCACATGCCGCGGGGCAACTACACCCTTATGCCACAACTACTGAGCCCTTGTGCCTCGACTAGAGAACCTGTGTGCCACAAACTACAGAGCCCAGGTGCTCTGGAGCCTGCCCACCACAACTAGAGAGAGAAAACCTGCATGCAGCAAATAAGAGAAGAGTGCACATGGCAACTGAGACCCAACGCAGCCAAAAAATAATAATAATAAAATAAATATATTAAAAAAGACCACACACACACACAAAAAAGACAAGTCATTTGAGTGAGTAGACAATTTATTCCAACTGTTATTTATAAACTAGTAAGTTTTGTACTCTACCTGATTCATGACTAAAGTTGTTTTTTTTTTTTTCAATCCAGGCATCCTGATTTTCATTTATTTTTTTTCATTGCTTCTGCTATACATTCTATTCTACATAGCCTTCACTTGGGATGCTGCCTCTATTTAAATTATTCCTAAGGAAACTTTTTTATTGTAAAAATAAATCATAAACTCAGTCAAAGATATGGTTATAAATAAGAGCGTAAATCTCAAGTCAGGATTTGTTTTTACAACATGGTAATCCTCCTTAAGTAAGCTGACTTTCAATTTTCTTTTTAATTGGGGTATAGTTGTTTTACAATGTTATGTTAGTTTCTACTGTACAGCAAATTGAAGCAGAATTCCCTGTGCTATACAGCAGGTTCTCATTAGTTATCTATTTTATATGTATTATTGTATGTTTGTCAATCCCAATCTCCTAACTCACCCCACCCTCACCCTCCATTCCCCTCTTAGTGTCCATACGTTTGTTCTCTATGTGTGTGTCTCTATTTCTGCCTTGCAGACTGGTACATCTGTACCATTTCTCTAGATTCCACATATATGTGTTAATATACAATGTTTGGTTTTCTCTTTCTGACTTACTTCACTCTGTATGACAGTCTCTAAGTCCATCCATGTCTCTACAAATGACCCAATTTCGGTTTTTTTTAATGGCTGAGTAATATTCCATTGTATATATGTATCATATCTTCTTTATCCATTCATCTGTTGATGGGCATTTAGGTTGCTTCCATGACCTGGCTATTGTAAACAGTGCTGCAATGGATATTGGGGTGCGTGTATGACTAAAGTTTTGCAGTGAAAACTAAGACCTCTGTCTGTGTCTATATGTATGTATGTCTACGTATGTACATTGTAGATATGGTATCTTTCTACCTCTAGATAGTATTGCCAAAATTAATTTGTAAAGAAGCTCTATTTAATTGGCTTAAAGGAAATGAGCACTCATATAAATTCTCAGAAGTATAATAGAAACTAATCCAAATGAACTTCAGGTTCACATAATCTGGGAAAAATTTAGTATTAAACTAATATTCACTATTAAAGCTAGTTTAAGTTTTTTGTCTTAATACAGACATGTCTTTAGAGTTATCAGCACTAATTATAATATTTTTATGTACCTAGGTGTACTAAAAGTCAAATAAGTTCATATTGTTTCTGTGACAGAATTTGTCATCAAGAAAAATAACCTGGTATGATATTTTCATAAGTAGATTAAGTAAATGTAAATAGGATAAGAGTTTTTAAGTGAACTCTTTAAGAATAATTACATTGTATGATAGGTCTACTTAAAAATAGTTTCCTCAAGAATTCCCAGCAGTCCAGTGGTTAGGACTCCATGCTCCCACTGCAGGGGGCATGGGTTCAATCCCTGGTTGTGGAACTAAGATCCCACCTGCCATGCAGCATAGCCAAAATACAAAGTTTCCTCAAATCTTTTTGGTAACTTGAAACTCTAGAGTTTTGCTAGAGTAAGATAAATGATGGAAATTTATTAAATGCTTAGATGGTTCCCAAGTAAAATATGCTACTGAAACATTGACTAAACATAAGCTTCCTTTTACAGGGAAACTAAGGATATTGGGGACTGTTAGTAGATATGTTTGGTGTCACACTGAGAACTTTTCTATAAAAAAAAGCACATGTTTCTAGAGATTATAAAAGGTATTTATAAGCTTGCCAATGTATAGAATGCTAATATAAAAGATAGTTCATAATTGCTTACTTCTTTTCAATAGAAATTAAAGTTCTAAGGGTTAAATATTCTAATTAATATATGTAATTAAAACTGATCTCGGGTGGCCTCAATCTGCAGCAGCTTGAAGCAGGGTTTCAGTTCCCGGCCAGACACATGGGTGGGTTCAGAGAGAGAGTCACGCCCTCGTGGCAGTTTAAATCACTTATATGGGCATTTCTTCCATGTTTCCTTTCGCCAATCATTTTGATTTGCCTGGCTCAAAGTCCGTATTTGGTATAGCTCAGGATTTTCCCGTGTGTGAGTACATGTCTTAGCCAAAATGGATTCTAACGAAGAAGCCTATGGGTAGGTTTGGCCACTTGGCATCACTCCCCTTTTGACCTCCAAGGAGTCTTTCTGTACACGTGTGGTCGGGAGGTCTCTTGACTTTGAGAATGAGGAATATGTGGTCTCTTATTTCTTTCTGGGCAGGGCCCAGCCATCTCTCTTGGTTGTCTTATTATTTTCATCTCGGAGTATCGATCCACAGGGAACGAACTCCGACTGTTTGCCTCAGGGACTCGTCTGTCTCCTGCCTCAAAACTACTAAAATTAATAAAGAAAACAGCTTTGTATATGAGGAAAATTTAAATAAATGATATGAGAAATGAAAATGCATTTTGTTGAGGGAATAGAAAGCGATTTTGTCCTAAAGCTGGTTATTTCTAAATGGGAAAGAGAACAAAAGACAAACCAAAAGTGGATATAAAAGGTGTAGAAGGTTTGTGGGGGAAAAAAAAGAAAGAAGAAGGAATCTTTGGAAAGGAATTTTATGTGTGGTCAGAACTGGCTAAGATGGGAATGAATTTAATAAAGTAAATGAGTTTTAATATCAAAAGTAAGCTGCAACAGGGGCTTTCCTGGTGGTGTAGTGGTTAGGAATCTACATGCCAATGCAGGCGACATGGGTTTGAGCCCTGGTCTGGGAAGATTCCACATGCTGCAGAGCAACTAAGCCCGTGCACCACAACTACTGAGCCTGTGCTCTAGAGCCCGAGAGCCACAACTACTGAAGCCCACGCACCTAGAGCCCGTGCTCCGCAACAAGAGAAGCCACTGCAGTGAGAAGCCCCCGCACCACAACGAAGAGTAGCCCGTGCTCGCTGCAACTAGAGAAAGCCCACGCATAGCAATGAAGACCCAACACAGCCAGTAAATAAAATAAATAAATAAACAAATAAATAAGCTGGAACAAAATCAAACTTTGGTTTTTCTCTCTGTTCAAAAAACAAAGTTTTCTCAGCTTATTGGTCTGGTCTTAATGAAATTATAAGCAAAATTTTCTTTACCTTTAGTGCAATCTGTCTAGATAAACAAAGATTCTATATTTTGTAGCAAAGGCTTTTTATAACTATATAACCTTTTATATTTGCCCATGAAGTCTTTGTTATTTTGGTTAAATGGGTAACTTAGCACTGTTTCACAGTGACCTATAATCCTATTTGACCAAATGTTTTTTTAAAACTTTTGATACTTTTGACAAACTTCCCCAAATTGAATTCTAAATGAAGTGTTTTTGATCTAGAACGAATTTGAGGTATGAGATGCTTCTGAGGGCCCCTGAACTATCTCAAAAATTTATTCTCTCTTCTTATAAAAAGGGAGGTGTTAAACTACTTAAGCTTATTTTATATGTTAAATTACATGGGAAGCATTGTGGAATTAGAAGTAATGCTAAACCTTCTTTACATTGTGCCTGTATAGGTATATGTTATAAATGTTTTAGAAACTATGTGAAATTTCTGGAAATCTATGTCCTGGTATAATGTTATCAGTCATAATTCTAGTTAGTATCTTAAGTCATCTTGTGTCAAAAAAAAAAAACAACCAAATTTCCTTGTCAATTCCATTATGATGAACTTTCAGATCTTCAGTAACGGGCATTTTTAAGTCTTCTGTCATTTATAGACAGTTATTGTTTTACTCTGATGCTTTTGCAAGTATGTTTCATCTTCAGAGAGATTCACGGAAAAGACACTGACACTCTTAGAGTTCAGGTTTCTGATAGACTTTCAAATCATTCCATTCAACTGGGTAAGAATTTATAGAATCCTAACGAAGAAAATGATGGCTTCATAAAAGTGCTAACAAAAGATCAAGACCAAGAATTAATTCCATGGGCCTGAGTGAAGGGATGAGGATGATTGTAATTTTATGACTTTTTGTTTTAAACATTGCTGATTCTTTTATGTTTTGCTTTTCCAGATTTAAGGAAACCTTTTCTCCCAGGCCATCTTTGACTTGCAGCAATTTGATAAAGTATACCTTTGTAAATGAAGATGAACATTTATCTTTTTCTCCCTACCTGATTCCTCAGAATTTGGCAGCTCTTAGTGAGTATTCTCATTTTGATGGCAATATAGTTATTTGCATAAGTTCAATTGCAATCTGTTCTCCTTATAAGACACAGTTGGAAACTTTGGTTATGTTACCAAGATTTGGACTGGAATGTCATATTTCAGAGAAACATGCATAGCCTCAGATATTGCCAGGCAGCTTTAAGGAGCTAAGGTTGATTTTATGGAGCCAATAAAGACACATGGAGGACTTCCCTGGTGTCACAGTGGCTAAGAATCCACCTGCCAATGCAGGGGACATGGGTTCGCTCCCTGGTCCTGGAATATCCCACATGCTGCAGAGCAAATAAGCCTGTGTGCCACATCTACTGAGCTTGTGCTCTAAAGCCACAACTACTGAGCCCCCGTGCCGCAACTACTGAAGCCCAAGAGTGTAGAGCCAGTGCTCCATAACAAGAGAAGCCACTGCAATGAGAAGACCACACTCTGCAACAAAGAGTAGCCCCTGCTCACCACAACTAGAGAAAATCCCTCACACAGCAACAAAGACCCAAAACAGCCAATAAATAAATACATAAATACATAAATACATAAAATAAAATAAGATCTCTTAAAAAAAAAAAAGACCCATGGAAAAATGGCCTGGTACCTTACTTGCAAGTTTCCCAGCAGCCTTAACAGTGAGTAAGAAAGGTCAATTCCTACCCAGTGCAGGAACCTCAAGATATTTGGGGGGGGACCTAAGAAAGAGAGGAATCGTATAAATCCATAGGTATCGCAGACAAAATCTGATGGTAAATCCTTTGACTTGGCTCTCCTGGCCCCAAGAGGCTTTTGAAAGTTCAATCTGAGATTCTTATGAAAAGTTCCAGCAAAGCAAATTTAAAAGAGCCTAGAAGATCGATTGCTACTCTTGTTACATTCATGTAAATTATCAGGCCACATTATTGAAACCATACTTATTTTGCAAACGAATTAGCCTTAATTTGACTGTATTTGATAGAAATAAGGGTGATTTTAGAGAGAAAAATTGTTTCAATATTCTACCTTCGTGAATATTGGGTTCTAGTGCTGTTAACTTTCTTTGGAGATTTTGTATTTCCCTGTAAACTGGATTTAGATCCTGAGGTCTCATTTCCTCCAGTATCTGACTATGACTCTCTAAACTAACATTTCCAGTTTTCTTCCCACCCTTTTAACTTGGAATCACTGAAAACTAAAACTTTACCTAAATACCCAGTGATGTCATCAGAGACACCACAAACTCCAAAAGATGCTTCAACGTTTGATCTCGGGTGGCCTCGGCCTGCAGCGGCTTGAAGCAGGATTTCGGTTCCCGGCCAGAGTTTGAGGTCCAGTCCTGGTAATGAGAGCACCCAATCCTAACCACTAGACCAGTGGTCAGTGACAGGGCCCTGGCCCTACAGCTTTGCAGAAGAAAGAATTCCCACAAAGATGGAAAGTAGTGAAACAAGTAAAGTATTTATTAGGAGAAAAAAAAGAGTACAGTACGTGTGGATAGACACTTGGGTGGGCTCAGAGAGAGAGTGGCACCCTAATGGCAGTTTAAATCACTTATATGGGGCATTTCTTCTGTGTTTCCTTTGGCCAATCACTTTGATGCGCCTGGTTCAAAGTCTGTATTTGGTATAGCTCAGGATCTTCCCGTGTGTGCACGCATCTCTTAGTCAAGATGATGCTACCAAAGAGGCCTCTGGGTAGTGAGCATCAGTTAGCATCATCCCCTTTGGACCTCCAAGGAGCCTTTCTGCACATGTGTAGCTGGGGAGGTCTCCTGACTTTGCCAATGAGGAATATGTGCTCTGTTACCTTCTCTCTGGGCGGGGCCCAGCCTCCTCTCTCAATTGTCTTGTTATTTTCAACTTGGAGTATCAGTCTACAATGGAAGGAACTCTGACTGTTTGCCCCAGGGACTCATCTGTCTCCTGCCTCACCTTAGCATCTAGAGTTCTTCTTCAGCTGGCTCCCGTCTGGTCTTGGTGGCTTAGTGCCATCCAAATTGCAACTAGTCATACTAATCATTGTTCTAATTGCTCTCTGGTTATTTTTTTTAGTTAATTAATTAATTTATTGGCTGAATTGGGTCTTTGTTGCTGCACCTGGGCTTTCTCTAGTTGCAGCGAGCAGGGGCTACTCTTCATTGTGGTGTGCAGGCTCCTCATTTCAGTGGCTTCTCTTGTTGTGGAGCATGGGCTCTAGGCATGTGGGCTTCAGTAGTTACAGCACATGGGCTCAATAGTTGTGGCACATGGGCTTAGTTGCTCCACTGAATGTGGTATCTTCTTGGGGCAGGGATCGAACCCGTGTCCCCTGCATTGGCAGGCAGATTCTTAACCACTCTGCCACCTAAGAAGTCCCTCTCTGTTATTTTTAAACCATTTAGGCTTTGTGTCTCTCTCTGCTGTACTATGACACCCTGAGCTTGACATTGGGAGGTGACTGCTCACTCCTCTAAGATTTGTCCTGATGAAGATCCATGCCTATCTTGAACACCGCCTAAGACTCTTTTCCTGGATGGCTCCTTGTTGCTCAAATATGGCTGTAAACTCTCTTTAGGGCAGGCCTTTCCCCAAAACCACCCCTCTCCCTGCTCTGTGGGACACAGCTCTCTGGGAATGAGCCTTCCTAGTGCTAATGGAGTTCATACTGATGACAAAACCCCAAGTGGTTGATCATTGATGGTTTCTAAAGAAAGATCTCAGTCAAAAGGCAGAAATGTGAAAGGAAAATCGAAATGGAGTTAGTTTTGTTGAGAGAGCTCTCTGAAATGGATCTGGGAGGCCACTAAGGAAGTGTGACTTATGCACGTGTCAGCTTGCATGGAATCTGACCTTTTGATCTGATGTGAAGTCATCCAAAACATCTGCCAGAAACTCACGACAGCCTGTCTAGTTATCAGACCCTCACCCTAAAACAACTCATGAATCCTTAAGGACAAATATTTTCTGACTCAAGTCAGAGTCAATCACAGTTCTCTCCAGGCAACTCTGAAGGACCTTGTGGCTTTTTGTCTTTATAAGCCCCTGATTTTTTCTCTTCTCCGGAACACTCTTTTGGAATTATCCAGATCTGTGTCTTCCAAATTGTAATTCTTAAAACCATGAATACGTTCTTTTCTTATTTGTAGCCTCTTGCATCATCGTCATTATCATTATTAATATTATTATTATTTTGATTGACATAGATAAAATTGTGGACATTGGGTAGCCTTCCTGGGTCATTTAAAACAATTGTAAGTTTGCTCTTGGATCTTTCCCTGCTCTTGTATTTCTGAGGCTGCTTTGCCCTTGGGCTTCTAAGGAGATTTGGCTCATGGGAGGGAGGAACTGGGGGTCACTGGAGGGGAGAAGGCAGATCATTTTTCTTCCTTTCCCTCCACTTCCTGTCTCTCTCCTCCTCCAGCAACAGCAGCTGTCTCCTCTGTGGCCCTAGCTTCTTGTGGGAAGCTCCCTGGCATCATCTTAGCTCCTGCTGGGAGTAGGGTGGCCAGATTTAATAAATAAGATGCAGGGCACTGGTTAAATCTGAATTTCAGATAAACAGAATAAAATTTTATATTCAATTTTTATTATGGTAAAATACACATAACATAGAATTTACCATTTTAATCATTTAAAATGATTCTGTGGCATTTAATACATTACATACGAAACTTCTTATACCAAAAGTTTACTTCTCTGCGATTCAAATTAACCAGCGTCTAGTATTCTATGTGTGAACTCTTGCTGGAGAACCCTTGCTCCTTCATCTCCTCGTGCTCCTGCTAGCTCAGGAAGCTTTCTGTCTCCTCTGTAACCAATTTCCTGCTTTAAAGTCTCAATAAAAGACCTATAGTGTGCCCCACCCCCGCTCCCTGCCTACTGATGGACTGTGAGAACTATCCACTCCCCAGTCACTAAGGCATCGAAAGAAGGTCCCCAGTTAGATGGGCAGCTCCTCAGAGGGTCCCCCCATCCCACCCAGCCCTGCTCTACCATCAACCCCATTTTTCTCAGCAGCTCTTAATCCTCCACTGTTCCAGAAACTGCCAGGTGTTCTTCAGTCCTCAGGTGCACCCCCACCCCGTTGCCTGGGGGAATTGGTTCCACGTGTCTCTCCGCCTTTGTCACGCGGCCCCTCCCCCCGCCCCCGCCGCCCGTTCCCCATCCGCCCACCTGCCGTCCTTCCTCTCAGTCCTCATCTCCGAGCCCTTCCTGTTGCACGTCTGGCACGTCCCCTGCGTCTGCAGGCTCTCCTGTTCCCTCCCTGCCCCCTTTCAGGACATGACAAAGGAAAGAAAAGGGTGGCCCTGGCTGCCTTCACTGCTTTTATTAATGAATGCGGGAGCAAAAACAGCTGGCCCTGCAAACATTTCTGCTGAGCTGGGCTGTTGCAAAAGGAGACCGAATTCCAGCGTTTTGGTTTTGGAAGGGCCCTTTGGAGCTAACTAACCTCACCCCTGGACAATACGGGGCACCCTGCCCTAAGGCACCCGAACCAGGAACAGGGGGCAAGAGGCTCTCACGCATCCCTAGTGCAGGAGTGAGCGCTGAGGTGAACAGTTCAGCCTTTGGAATCCAGACAAGTAATTTTTATTTTATTTGCTTAATTTTTTGGCGCCTAACTCATTCCTTCGCATCCTCGGTGGCTGGGCGAGGGTGTAGGAGGTAGATTAGCGCTCCAAAGCCCCTGTGGCCCCGTGCTGCTCTGCATTCCGACGTGATAGGTGGAGAAACTGAAGCATCCAAAAACTTTAAGACCAATGTTGCCGTTGCCGCGCTGTCCAAGTGCATGATCGTTTTTCTAGTAATTCATTTATTACTGTATTTTACAAGAGTCTGTCTGTGATGAATTGGGGGGAAACTGGTCTTCCATCAGAGGTAATTTGAGAAGCACTGTTTAAGAGCACAAACTCTGGCGCTGAGTCTGGGCTGGGAAAGAGGCTACGCATTGTAAGGCACGTGACTTAACCTTTCCCCTGGGATCTGTTTCTCCTCTGTGAAGGGGAGATAATAATGGCTCTTACCTCCTGGGATTGTTGGGAGAATTCAAATTCTCCGAGTTCAGCATAGGAGCACCCAGGACTGCCTGGCACAGAAGTGAGGGTAACGTGTGCTAGCCAGTTCCTTATTCTTGGTGGCTTCTTGATTTGAATTGATTAAACCCCCAAGGTCACTCTCCACTGACTCTCCTCTTTCTGGAGCTCTCTGAGGACAAAGCTGTAGTCCCACTCTTTGCTTACTGTTATAGTAATTACTGATTCAAGTTCTCTCCCTAGATGTGGAAACATTTCCATCCAGACCCATTGTCTTAAATCACAGGACAACATGACAACACCTGGGTTGTGGGGTCAGACCAGAGCAACTGGTGGACCACTGGAACAGTCAGGCCAGGATGGAGCGGGAGAGAGAAGCCAGGGGCAGCTGCTGGGGTCTGAAGAGACGGGATCAAGGGCAGAGTGGGAAGGGTCACAGAACCTGAGTCACACAATAGGAACTGAAATGGGGACTCTGCAAGGACAGCAGAGGACGGACCCAGGAGACATGAATGGGAGGTGGCAGCATATTTCCAACAGGCAGTCCAGCCCACTCACAGCTACCTTTCACGTGCTGAGCGTGTACCTTTGCTGTTTGAGCCTCTGGAAGCTTGAAGATGTTCTTGATGTCTGACAACCCCTTTTCAGGGATGTCTCTGCAGATCCTGTCACTTGGTGGGGACGAGACATTACCACACCTGATCTCTCCTTTCCCAAATGGCGTTTGCTCTTTTGTCAGCAAGCTGGCAAGCCTCCAGGACCCTGAGCAACTCCTTTTGTCCTGGTTGCACTCCTGTGCACCGTCCCAATTCTCCCTTTCCTTTGGATATTCAACTGCCAGATGAAGTGGTCGACCCCAGAGCACTCACATTGCCAACCCTAGACTCACGTCCAGCTTGTAGGCAGGTTGGGATGCTTTGTACAAAGTTTTTCTTTTCCAAATTTCAAATTAGTTATCAATATTTTCAGATTGGGAGAATTCATGCAAGAGTCTGGAGAACTAGTTTTACTTTTCAAAGTGAAAAAAATCATCCAGTTTGACTACCTTGAACCCTCATTCCTGCAAGGCCACCATCATTTGGAGCTGAGCAGCGGCTAACTTCTTTCAGTGGCTCGCAGGCTCTCCTTTGCCACAGTCCTCACCACTCCTGACTATATGGCCTTTTGCCAATTTAACTTACTTACATTTACTTTCTGATACACAGTAACATTTGACTTTGCAAACTTTTATCCAAACTTATTCTCTCCCAGAGTCCCCAGTGAAATTCTTCTCTTAATTGTTGGGACACACTTTTCTTCATTTCTACTCTATACTTCATTTTCTACTTCATTCCTCTCCCCTAATCTCAGCTCAGTTGGCGTTAGCACCTGCACAGCATTTTGAAGCTATTTAGACCCTATGTAGAAGGTCCCAAAGCCTCAGGCCTTTACTTATCCCGGGTCCCCTACCTACTGGGATAAATATTAAAACTTACAAAATGTACAAAAATCTCTCCAGAGTGGCCAACATGTAGAAAGAACTCAGGAAGTGGATAGTGTGGTTATTGTTTTTATTACACCCTAGTTCTTCTGCGTATAGATTTCTAAACCTTTCTTGAAGCCCTCTCCCCATTCCTCCCCTACGACCCAAGACTATACTCTTGTCTTTTCTTTGTGGACGTGGCCACAGCTTTCTAACTGCCTTTGTGAGGCTGGAGGGTTTCTGCTCAGCATTTTTCTAGAGATAGGCTTGGCTAGTGACTCATTTCACCCTGCACTTTCTCCAGGATTTCACATTGTAGAGGCATCTGTTTTCCATCACAGGTGCCGTGACCATGTGACCTGGAATGTCTGAAGTTGAACATTCTGTCTTTGTCCTAATATATGCACCTATACTCTGAGACCACAGATCCCAATTGGAGGTTGACTTGTCATGGGCACCCTGCCCACAGCTCTTGATCCCCTGCGCATTCGCTCTTTAGGAAAGGGAGGTTTGCCCCGATCAGATGAGAAGATGATTAGGAGTGTGGGGTGCAGGGAATGGTCATTTATTCAGCAGACTGTGTCGGACCAGGCCCTGGCTAGGTTCTGGGCACACAGTGGTGAGTGCAATGGTCAGTCCTGTGTGCAAGGAGCTTAGGGTCCAGTGTGGGGACAGACAGTCATCAGATACTTGTCCAACTCAAGGTGAAGCTGTCACACTGGGAAGTGCCACAGAGAGGTCCAGGGTACTCGGGGAATCTGCAAGGAGGGGTTTGACCAAGGGGGCACAGGCCTTCCGCGAGGCTGAGATGACAGAGGAGACAGTTGAAGGAGTAGCTAGCTGGTAAAAAGGAAAGGGCCTGGAGGAGCCCGTTAGAGAGGAGGGGTTCTCGGTGTGCAGTGAGGCAGGACGTGAGCGGAGACTCTGTGTAAGGCCTTGACATCAGGTCTAAGCCTTTGGGTCTTTATCCTAAGAGCAAAGGGAGACCACTTTCAGAGTAGAGTTTTGAGGTGCTGATATTTGTGTTTGGGGCAGAATCCTCCCTGGCTGCAGTGTGGCGAGCAGATTGGAGCTGGGTCGAGCTTTCTTAGAAGGAAGGTCGTGGGGAGAACCCGGTACCGAGTCTGCCACGCACGCTTGTGCGGCCTCCCCACAGAAGCTCCTCCAGGGCAGGGAGAGTGGTCTGCCCTGCTCACTGATTTACCCCAAACAACGAAAACTGTGCCTGGTGCATAGCAAGTGCCCCCAAATTCCTGAATGTCTCCAAACTTCCCAAGTGCTTCAGGGCAGTTTTATGTCAATCTCAGATCTGTCGATGACTAAGAAAGGCATCCATCACCTTGACTCCCTTGACCAGCTCATTCTGGAGCCTAGCATGGGCTCAGGTCAAGGATTCAAAGGACCCCATTGTCTCAAAGGGGAGAAAGAGGAATACTCAAGGAAATGGCTGAGGCAGGATAGTAAGGGCCAGCTGTCTTAGTACAGAGTGATTAGTTTATCAAAAATGCATCTTTGGGGGGCTTCCCTGGTGACGCAGTGGTTAAGAATCCACCTGCCAATGCAGGAAACACCGGTTCGATCCCTGGTCCGGGAAGATCCCACGTGCCGCAGAGCAACAAAGCCCGTGCATCACAACTACTGAAGTCTGCATGCCTAGAGCCCGTGCTCCACAAAAAGAGAAGCCACCGCAATGAGAAGCCCAGGCACCACAACAAAGAGTAGCCCCTGCTCGCTGAAACTAGAGAAAGTCTGCGAGCAGCAATGAAAACCCAAAGCATCCAATAAATAAATAAATTAATTTTTTTTTTAAAAAAAGGATCTTTGGGAGGTTCCTTGATCAAGGTCAGCAAAATCTCATTTGGTACCTGCTTTCTGCAAGCTATACGACATTGGACAGATCACTTTAACCTCTTAGAGTCTCACTTTCCATACCTGAAAAATGAGGATAATAAGAACTGCTTTGTGGGGTTGCTGTGAGAATTAAATAAGATAACTAAATGAGATTATTTCTGTAAGTCACTCTGCTAAGTGACTGGTACAAAGCAGACCACCCAGCTATGCCACTGCTCTCCTCCTCCCCTTCCTCCTCCTGCCCCTCTTCTTCCTCCTCCTCTTCCTCCTTTCTCCTTCCCCTTCCTGTTCTTCCTCCTCTCCTGTTGCTGTTGTTATTACTATTATTAGCTAGCCAGCCTCCCCGGTGTCTCTCCAGAAAACGATTAAGCGTGGTTAATTAATCAATCCCTGCTTCTACTCCCTTATAATTATATAGAGTTGCCCACCTGAGAAGCAGCTCAATTGCAACTTCGCATGTCCTCATGTCTCTTGGTCTGGGGCTTTGTTTTAAATCATGTTTGCTTTCTCTGTCCTTAATGGCTTAATATGTGTAGCCTGTCTGTCCTCACTGTACGTCGTCCCGGCCTCCTGTGGCATCTCATGTGTGGCTGCACAAGAGAACGGCTGCCCACCGAGCCCTCAGGGGTGCCCTCCCCTCCAGGCCACTTCAAAGGGAATTTAGCATACCCCTCACAGCCTATAGTGTAAGTCACATCCTTTGAAATAAGCCCTCCAATCTGGGTGGAAAATCTCACTAGGCATTTTTATGTGAAGTGGAAACAGAAAATCTCATTTTTTTTTTTTATAGAAAAGACCAGTCCGGGACCTCATAATCTAGCGGTGAAGGTCGCAGTCGGTCTAGGATGTGTGTGACAGGAAAGGCCTGGAGGCGCAGAAGTCCAGGCTGCCAGCTTCCTGGAAGGTGGCATGAGATGCCGGTCCAGCTCTTGGCTGGTGGGGCTGAGAGCACCCCTTCAGGAGCAGGAGAGGACTAGCGTCAGCCCCCTCTTCCGCATCCTTGCTGAGGTAGTTAGGGTGACTAATAGGACCTACTGCTGTTGAAATGCACCCTCACCTCCCACGATGGCCCAGAAGGGACTGGAATCTACTGGGATGGGAGCAGAGTCATAAACAACCGCACTGCGACAGGGTGCTGTGCTCATCTCCACAAATATTGACTCTGGAGGATCAAACAAGTGGCCAGAAAAAACAATAATATTTTCCCCCAGAGAGAAGGTCCTGTTCCAGATGGCCAGGACCAGGCAGGGTGGACAGGCAGCAGCGGATGGCACACCTGCAAGGTGAAGGTCTTCAGAAGGGGCTGTTCCGGCAGGTGGAGCCTTCAGAATCGCCACAGCCAGGAGGGAAGGAGGGAGGGGGTTCAGGTGCCCCCAGGTGGCCGTGAAGGATACAGGGCACCCCATGCTTCCGGATCAGAGTTTTCACAGTCAGGGGATTGTTCCAAGAGGCAAGACCCCAACAGTCAAGACCCCGCTCAGGTTCAGCAGACATTAAATTGAACCTGCTCTTTGGATTAGACGTCCTGCCAGAGGCTGTCATGAGTGATTCCACGCAGTCCTTACAGAAGCCCCGGGGGCTTGGTGTTCTTACCCCATTCAGCAGATGAGGAAACTGAGGCTCCAAGCAGTTCAGTGACTTATAAAAAGTCATCCTGCGGGTTACCAGGCAGAGCTGGCACTGGGACCCCAGAGAAGTGGCTCTAGTAGGTGTGCTTGTTCTGGCTGTTTCAAGCTATGAAATCCTTGGTGTTACAACTCAAATGCCCCTTGACACACTGAGGGTCCAGAGACTAGGATTCTGGACCAAAAGCTGGAGCTGAGGTCATCTGGCTGAGCCTCTGGGTTGTTTACTGTTTTGTAAAGATGTGGATGGAAATAACTATTGATTTTTGATTCTGGCTTGTGGGCAGAAGGCACAATTTGGAAAGTATTGGCAAAACGCCCAGTGCTACACCGCAGCCCAGCAGCGTGTGTGTGTGTGTGTGTGTGTGTGTAATGGTGGTAGGGGATACTAAACCTGTGACTCTAAACTTTCCCTTCTGCCCAAATCCCAGAAGTCCATACCACTGATAATCATTACAATAGAGCAGAGTCCCCAGGACTTTTTTCTATAGAAGGAAAGGGCTGGGTCTAAGAAAGAGGTGTCTAGCTGGGGGTAGGCATGGGGATGAAAATGAAACCATTAATGAAGATAACAAGGATGGGGGAAAGGGGCAGAGGATGCAGAGAGAAAGAGACCAACCCCAAGATAGGCTACAGAGTAGTGGCGAGCACAGCAGAGGAAATAGAAACAGTTGCACTCTGAGAGTTGCACAGAGGAGAGAGAAACACGACAGAAAGTGAGGAAGACAAGTTTCCCTGAAGGCAGCAGCCAGAAAGATTTCCAATGGGAAAAAGGTGCACCCAGGAGGCTCTGGGTGAGGGGGTGTGTGTGGGGCTGTGCAGGGGCCGCAGCAGCAGAGGGTGCTGAGCACTAGGAAACACCCCAGAGAGACAGCACTGCTGCCTCTGATGTCCTGCCAACCACCACCAGCCCCCAGAAAAGTAGTTTCCAACATGCACCTGCTGTCCACAGCAGAAACCCAAGCGGCATGTGGAGTTGAGATGTGGGGGAGGGAAAAAGGATTTCACCCTCACAACCAAGGAGCCAGACCTCTGACTTCTAAGACCATCTCCAGGAAGCCTTCCCAGCCCACTGTTTAGGGTGTGGGGCTCCCAACGAGTCGTCCAGAGGCTCATCGTCCCCCTTGTTTCACATTCGTGGCTCAGTAGATTCTAATCAGGGTTATAATTCTCTATAGGCTCTTTTATTTGTGTTTTTCATGTGGGAGTGTATTGTTTCTTTTAATAGCCTGTACATTTCTCTACTATTTCTGTTATATCTCCTTCACAGGATCTGGTGCAGGGCTCCTATTCTTTTGAGTATGTACAACACTCTCTACTCCTTCCTCTTTTAGCAACTTATACTTTAAAAAATTCCCGTGCTTATTAAATTTGGGGGTATTCTCCTGGCTGGCTTCTATTAAAAATTCCCTTCCTACTTGATAGCTTTTTATACTGCCCACTGTCTTTCCTGGGGTATTGAAATCCTCGTGAAGGCAGAGTAAGGCACTTTCATTCCCATTTTATAGGTGAGGGAACTGAACTTCAGAGAGTTGCCTAAAATACTTAACCTGGGGACTTCCCTGGTGGCACAGTGGTTAAGAATCTACCTGCTAATGCAGGGGACACGGATTCAATCCCTGGTCTGGGAAGATCCCACATGCTGCACAGCAGCTAAATCCATGCTCCACAACTACTGAGCCTGTGCTCTAGAGCCTGTGAGCTGCAACTACTGAAGCCTGTGAGCCTAGAGCCCATGCTCTGCAACAAGAGAGGCCACCGCAATGGGAAGCCCGTGCTCACCAACTAGAGAAACCCCGCGCACAGCAATGAAGACCCAACTGAACCAAAAATAAATAAATTAATAAACAAAATTAGAAAAAAATACTTGGGACTTCCTTGGTGGTGCAATGGTTAAGAATCTGCCTGCCAATGCAAGGGACATGGGTTCGAACCCTGGTTCAGGAAGATCCCACATGCCTTGGAGCAACTAAGCCTGCGTGCCACAACTACTGAGCCTGTGCTCTGGAGTCTGTAGGCTACAACTACTGAAGCCCACACGCTCTAGGGTCCTTGTGCAACAACTACTGAATCTGCGTGCTGCCACTGGGGAAGCCTGCATGCCTAGAACCCGTGCTCCGAAACGAAGAGGGCTACTCACCACAACTAGAGAAAGCCCGCATGCAGCAATGAAGACCCAACGCAGCCTAAATAAATAGATAAAAAAATACATAAAGAAACCATAAAAAGTTATTTAAAAAAATACTTAACCTGGCCTAAAGATTAAAATACAGTCTACATTTTGTACCAATGTATGGTACACAAGCTGATTTTAGGTGTATTTCAAGGAACACCTTTTATTTAAGTTATGTGTTTTGTTTTCACTGGTAAAGTAGCATATGAAACCTGCATGTTTAGAAATGTTATTACTTGCAGTATTTTATTTAAATTAAATAAGTGAGTTGATTTAAAGATAAGCATTAAAGAAATAATAATCAGGGTCGTTCAAAGATAGGGCAAAAATGAGAAGCAGTTTCCCGAAGGATTGATGTTTGGGAAACCCGGCTTGGCCTCAGCTCACCCCATCAGTGGAGTTTTATCGCCTGCTCACAGGCAAGATGAGGAGATAGGAGTGCCAAGTGGAGTGACCAGTGCTCAGCGAGTGAAACCGCACATTGGTCCAATGACCTTGAACGAGGAGGAGCTTCGTGTTTTCAGGCGGCAGGTCTTCCATTTATGCAAAAAGGACCCGCTGAGGCTGCCCACATGCCAGCATGTAGGGAGGGTGGGATAATCCCTGTGCACGGTGGGCAAAGCCAGGCAGAAGGGGTGTGTAGGTGTAATGGGAGAAGAGGGATGCCCAGGAATCAGAGCTGGCAGTATCATGGGGAGGTGGAGGAGATGGATGGAAGACACAAAACCACAAAGTAATGTAAACTCAGATCTTCGGAAAACTCAGACCAAGCTCCACTCATGAATGGTGGTGTTCGGACCAGTGGATGGAGTCCGATGACGTTGGCCTTGCCTTCAGGAAGGCGCTCTATCAGGAGTGAAGTGAGAATCATATTAGAAGAGAGGCCTCCTCCCCTAGGAAACTTCCCACATCCTCACACTGGCCTGTGTAGCCTCTCCAAATTGAGGGTCATCCTCCTCCCCCAGGGAATGATTCTTTGTTACCACCAACCCCCTCATGGCTTAGTTTCAAGACTGGCTGATTACTTCACAGCCTCCCCTGCTCAAATCTCCCTCCCTTCCCCCTCAGCCTCAGCCAAGCAGTGGCCCTCTCACCAGCTGGCTTCTGATTGGAGGGGAGAGGCCGCGCTTTAACTACAGAGCCAAGGAGAAACCAGGCCTGCCCATCAGATTGTAGTGTCTCCTCCGCACTGTCCTCTCCCAGGCGGGAAAGTGGAGGGCCGGCAGAAGGGCACATTCAAACCCCCGTGTCACCACCACCAGGCAGCAATTTTGTAAGAGCCCAAATGTGCCCACAGCAACTTCATGCTTTCCCTGACTCTCTCCGGAGGCAAGAGATTTCCTGGAAAGGGGAGTGAGGGTGATGAAGTGTGTGCGATGGTGTGGGAAGCCAGAGAGGACGGGCGGGGAGGTCTGTGTGCTCAGCTGGACACATAGATGCCTTAGCCCGCATTGCAACACGCCTTTGCGGTGGACTTGGGTTTCAGCTGCAGGAGGGGCCCAGTTTTTTGGGGGTTTGTGTGTGTGTGTGTGTGTGTGTGTGTGTGTGTGTGTGTGTGATGATGGGGACACGGGTGCCCTTGGGGAGCAGAAGGCAAGCGGAGCCTGGGCCTGCGAGCCTGCGATTCCACACGGCCAGGGCCTTGGAAAAGCTGCTTGGATCCCTCCCATCCTTTATGTGTTTAGCTCTGCCTGCTTCTCAGTGGCCCCAAGGGGGTGAGGGTGGAGGTAATGGGAAGATGAGATAATTGCGGGGCCCTGAGCAAGTTTGCTCAGACAGTATTGTGTGACTGCGACCCACTGAGCGAGGGGGTGAGGGAGAGAGACCCCCTGGGAAGAGTGGGGGAGGGAGAGAAAAACCAAGGCCAACAATGCTAAAAGTAAACGTGAAGAGTCCAGGCCAAGAATCTGTTCGCCTCGAGAGGGGCCAAAGGTGGCAAGGGTGAGCAATCTTTCTCCCAGGGGAGGGCCACGGAGTGGGGGCGGCAGGATCTGCTGGGAGGGGCGGGGGGCCTGCAGACAGATTTAGGCTTAAGAGGTCTGCTGTGTTTCAGGAGCTCCCCCATTGGAATAAGATGGGCTGTTGTTTGCCAGGGCCTGAAAGGTTTATTTAACGATTCCAGATAGAGTATCGCCAAACAGATGTAGTCTTGTTCCTCGAAAGAAAAGCTGCAGCCGGGAGGAGGGGGGCAGGCCCATCGAATGGAGGCAGCAGCCCCGCTCAAATTTTTCACAGATGCTGCACCCTGCTTGAAACCTTTTCAGGGAAACCAGTTCTCTCTCGCGCGGGTCCGTGGCATCTGCCTTGCCTCCTGGTGCCGCCTGTCCCACCTTCCTCCTCTGAGACGTCTCAGGGAGAGCCCTGTCCAGCTCTGAGTCTTGTCCTAGATAACGGGGGGTGGGGGGGGGTGGGGGGTGGGATGGGGGGGACCCAGTGGGGCTGTCTCCCTGAGCCTGGCCAGATGCCGGATTGAAATGATCTCCTAGCGATTCTGGACACTTCAGTGTGGGATTCTGGGAGGGAGGGGGACCCCTGGAGAGGGGATGGACCTGGTTGCTCCCCTGAGGTCACCTGTAGGTATGTTCCAATGGGCGGTCAGTTGGATGCAGGGTGAGAAGCAATACTCCAGGGTCTGTATTGTCTCCTGGGCCTGGCAGTCTTTGAAAACGTGCTCTCTGGGATCAAGGAGGCCCCAGAGCAGGGGTCCGCATCCTACAGACCTCGGCCCACTCCTGGCCTCCATCTGTTCTTGTAAGTGCATGTAATTGGAACACAGTTATGCTCGTTTATTTGAATATCATCCTTGGCTGCTTTGGGGCTGGGATGGCAGAAAGGAGTCGCTGTGACAGAGACCATATGAAGACTGCAACGCCTAACATATTTACCAAAGGTTTTTGTTGTTTGTGTGTTTGAACTAAAAAAGTTTCCTGAGCACTGATACGAAGGCTGAGGGATGCTCTGCTCAGCACTCCTTCACATGCAGTGGGTCGTGAGATCCCGAACCCATCAGAGATTGCCACAACACTTTGACCTCAACAACCTCACAAAAAAGGAGGAAAAAATTACTACTTGTTTAACAGCACCTCTACCTGAGGCTTGGAGCTCCGCTGTGCTCTTTGTAAAACTGTGAGCCTCGGAGGCTGGGAGGGAGTGGGTCACCCAGTGGACGTCAAGGCATTGATTCATTTTATCTCCATCAGTATGCCTCTGGAGAGCAGCAGTGCCCTTTGCTCCCCAGGAAAAGACCAGGAGTTTGAGAAGCAGAGGATACTGAAGTGACAGCCTGGCTTACATACAGATGTTCTCATCAGTGAGAAGCCGTGGAGGCTGTGTCCATCATGCTTTCCAGTGGGGCTGGAATGATATCTTCTGTCCCACCCACCGTCTCTCACCCTCCTTGAAGATGGGCTGGTCCAGTGACTGACCAGTAGAAGGCAGGGGAAGTGATACTGTGGGACCTCTGGATGCTACGAAGCCTTGCAGCTTCCATCTGGTCTCTTGAAACATGTACTCTTGAAACACTCCCCCTTGAAACCCAGCCACTCTGAGTTTGTACTGAGAAGCCCAAACCACATGGAGAAGCCATAGAAAGGGTGCTGACCACTCGGCTCAGCCACTGTCCTTGGACACCCAGCTCAGTCAGGCTGACCCAAGTCCCAGACTCTGTCTACTATAGCCTCATGAAAGGGTTCACGTGACAATGACGCAGCTGAGCCCGGCCAATCCACAGAAGCATGACTGATGGTACACATGGCTGTTTTAAGACTTAAGCTTTGGGATGGTTGGTTCCACAATGAGAGGTAAGCAGACCAGGACAAAGGTAGCATGGGCCATGACGGGCAGAGGGGACAACTGGGGCCACACACCTTGAAGTCAGAAGTCAGAAGCTGATTTTCAATTGAGTTCTGGTTTCTTGGCTCCCCTGGGGTTGTGGGAAGGTAAGGGTTTGACATCTGGCTCTATTATACACCTATTTGGGTGACCATAGTCACTTAACCTCTCTGGGCTTCCTATGATGTCATAGGAATGAGAATGAAATGAAGTAACACCTGTGAAAGTATCTGCACAGATTTACTGCTCTTAGTTTTGTTCTTTTCTTCCTCTTGTCAGTGCACCTTGTTGCCTGTTGCTTTGGCTGTGAAGATCAGCTGGACTTCCTACTTACAGGATGGAGAAGATTTTGGATCTCTGCCTTCTTCCAGGCTTCTGAGGCATCTGTGCTCTGGTGTCTTCTTCTCTTTCTTTCTTATCACTCTTCAGTGCACTTCCTGGAAGCTCTGTGCATCCAGTTACTCCCAGTCCCACCTCACTATACACCAGGGAACCACCTCACCCCTTCCTGTGAACTCGGTGAATTCCTACCCTTGCAGGCATCTTCCCAGCTGTGTTAGAGTAAGGGACGGGGCACTTTCCTGACCTCACACTGGGGATACTCCCGGCCTCAGGCTCCTCTCCTGCACTGCACCAAAGGGCATGGCCGCTCCTCTTGCGTATTGGGTAATAATAACAGCACAACTATCTGTTGATGAGGGCTGCATGCCAGGCAGAGGGCTAAGGACTTCATCTTGATTATTTCATTCACTCCTTGCAGCGACTCTCTGAAATAGGTACTTTTACTGTCACCTCCTTATTACAGATGAGGAAACTGAGGCTCAGAGAAGGGAAGTAACTTGCCCCAAACGACAGAGCCAGTGAGGGGAGGAGATGGACATGAGTCCAGATAGTCTGGCTGCAGAGCCTTCTCTTAACAACTCCGCAAGCTTCCAGTGCTCACATTGTCATCTAATTCTTTTCCTTTGTGTCCTCTGCATTTGGTCACTTTAGAGTCATCCAACCCGATGCAGTAACTTCTAAAGGACAGGGCTGCACAAAAGCCTAAGCCAGCACCTGGAGAGAGATATTTGGTAAAGATGTTCTTTTTTTTTTTCTTAATAAGTTTGTTTATTTATTTATTGGCTGCATTGGGTCTTCGCTACTGCCTGCGGGCTTCTCATTGCGGTGGCTTCTCGTTGAGGGGCACGGGCTCTAGGCTTGTGGGCTTCAATAGTTGAGGCACGTGGACTCAGTAGTTGTGGCTCATAGGCTTAGTTGCTCCGTGGCATGTGGAATCTTTCATGGCCAGGGATCAAACCTGCATTGACAGGTGGATTTCTGACCACTGCGCCACAAGGGAAGTCCCAAAGACCTTCTGAAGACAAAACTGATAGTGGTGATTTGATCAAGTTTTTGCCCTGGTACCTGAGACTCATGTGGGAAATCACCACAAAGCATGCAGCCTTGGCCTCTTAGAGTACCAAATTCTTGGTGGAATTTCCAAGCTCTGGATCAGAGAAGCCAGAGGTGCTCTTGCCTGTTTATTTTGTTTCAGGATGTACCAATGAGGTGGTGGCTGGTGCTGGTCTGCCGCAATCCCCAGGGGTATTGATAGAGAGTAGAGGACATTTCCTCTGCTCAAGCAATACTCCTGCCTTTTCTCTCTTCCCTTCCTCCTGAAACAACAACTACAACTAAAATCTCCATAATAAAAAAGGTGGCAACCTGTGCATGCAAGATGATTTTAGGTGCTACTCAAGATGTTTAATCATGATACATGGGCATGACATTACATCACATTATATGACACAATTCCTTTTGAAAATCCCCCCTATTCTATCATTCAAATGATGCTCAGCTTCTTCAGTTATCAGGGAACTCCAAAATAAAACCACAGTCAGACACAACTACATACCACCCGAATGGGTACATTGAGAAATGACGGGAAATGCCAGGTGTTGGCGAGGATGGGGAGCAAGTGGAACCCTCATAAAATGTTAGTAGGAATATAGATTCATACATCTATTTAGCGCAGCTTTCTGGCTAGATCTCCTAAAGCTGAGCACGGGGATACTCCATGATCCAGAAATTCTCTCTAGGTAGGGATGCCACAGAAATGTGTGCACATGCTCAACAAATGACATGTTCTAGGAGACTCGAAGCAGCTGTGTTCGTAGGAGTCAAAAGGTGGAAACGAGCCAAATGGAGAAATCACTAGTAGATCGGAGAAATCAAGTGTGGTGCAGTCATACCATGACACACTCCCTAACAAGAAGAAGGAACGAACAACTACATGCAAGATTATGGACAAATTTCACGAGCGTAAGGTTAAGCAGAAGAAGCCAGAGACAAAAAGACTACATGCTGTATGTTTTCATTTATGTGAAATGCAAAAACGGGCAAAACTCATCCATGCTAGTAGAGGTAAGTATAACGGTGAGCCTTGGTGGGGAGGTAACCACTGGAAGGAAGTCTTCTGAGTGCTGTTAAGGCTCTCTTTCATCTGGTTATATGGGATCTCCAATTTGTGAACATTCCTCGAGTTTTTGCTCTGTGTATTTTTTTGCATGTATGTCATATTTCAATAAAATTAGAAAATCTTCTTCTTCATCTCCTGATGACTTAATGAAGAAAAATTTCAGCTTGGGTCTAGTTTGCCTTTAATACTTCTTCTCAGATCGACTCATCCTTTGTTAACCAGAAGAGTATGCCAGCCTCAGAGGTTGCAGTAAGCAACAGTATCCAACTTGAATTGAATAACGTTTTGTTTTCATTGTGTTTATTTTTATGGTTGCTATCTATATATGGCCATCCATACTGCTTTTCCATTTATGGTAGTGATATAAAGTTAAAAAAAAAATAGCTTTAAGTAAAAAAAGGAAAAAAAAGCAAATTGACTTACATTAAAAAAATATTGTGTAAATAAGAGTACAGGTGGTACTTAGTTACAGTAAACCTTGTGAGGGTGGAGTTTGTGAAACACTTTTCAAATGCAAAAAGGCAGGGATTAGGGGGAGGGGAGAAAACCAGTTTCAGCCTGTCCCCATCTCTCAAGGAGTCCTCACTGCTTAGTGCCTGGCACAGACAGGCTCTCAGACCTAAGGACATCACAGAGGAATTCTTGAGAAATGTAAAGGAGGGTATGCTCCAGAAACAGTGGGCAAAGCAGGGGCAAGGAGCTGAGAACCTGGGTTCACTCAAGATTTATCCAGCCTCTGTGTACCAGGCACTGTTGTAGGCCCTGGGCCTGCAGTGATGAACAAAACCGTGGAATTTCAGGCTAACCTGTAACCCACATGGGGTCTTGGTCAATCTCCTTCTCTTCTTGAGACTTCAGTCCATTTTGGATGTTCTGTGATTGAAGCCTCAGCAGCAATCGCAGAACATCCTTTCTGGAGTAGAACTGTGACCTTTCTGGAGTAGAACTGTGACCCTCAGGGTGGTTAGGAAAGGAATTAAAAAAGATGGGGTTTTTGGTGGTGAGTAGATGTGTGTACACAAGAAGGAGTGTTACTCTTAACCAGGGAACGAAGAGAAAAGAATTGGTAGGATCTTCTGACTCATTAGAAAGAAAAATCTCATTGAGCACTTGGCATTTGTCAAGTTAGCCTCACTTTGCCTGCTCATCTTCATGGTTCTTGGCTAAGAGATCAAGAACTTTAAAGGAGATGGAAGGAGAATGCATCTCAAAAGATAAGTGAGGAGCTGAAGGAATTAATGAATGAATGCCTCTCCTATCCTCTCAATAGATTCATGATTCATCCCTACCTTTCATCCTCAGCTGCAGGGCGTTGAAATGGTGACTGAGATCAGGGTCCTGTGAGGAGAATTTCCAGAGATAGTACTTTTCATTCATTCACTCATTCATTCATTCAGCACATTTATTGAGTGCCAGGCACTATATTTTAGACCTGTTCCCTGTCCAATCTGGCAGCTACTTGCCACATATGGCTATTGAGTATTTGAATGCAATAGTATATGGCTAGTTCAAATTGAAATGTGCTGTAAGCATAAAATACACCTCAGAGCTTGAGGATTTTTTTTTAAATTTTGTTTACTTATTTATTTATTGGCTGCGTTGGGTCTTCGTTGCTGTGTGCAGGCTTTCTCTAGTTGTGGCGAGCGGGGGCTACCCTTCGTTGTGGTGCAGAGGCGTCTCATTGCAGTGGCTTCTCTTGCTGTGGAGCACAGGCTCTAGGTGCGCGGGTTTCAGTAGTTGTGGCACATGGGCTCAACAGTTGGGGCTCACAGAGCTAGAGCACAGGCTCAGTAGTTGTGGCACATGGGCTTAGTTGCTCCTCGGCATGTGAGATCTTCCCGGACCAGGGCTCGAACCCGTGTCCCCTGCACTGGCAGGCGGATTCTTAACCACTGTGCCACCAGGGATGTCCCAGAGCTTGAGGATTTAGTGTGAAAAAAGGAATGTTAAATCTCTCACTAATAACTTTTAATATTGACTGTGCCTTGAAATGATACTTTGAACAAATTAAGTTAAAATATATATTAAAATGGGTTTCATCTATTTCTTTTTACTATATTTTAACGTGACTACTAGAAAACTGAAAATCGCACATGTGGCTCACGTTTGTGGTTTGCCATAGATTTTTATTGGACAGCATCATGCTAGAGTGCCTCTACTCTGAAGATGCTCAGACTCTAGTGGGTGAGAGCAACAGAAACAAATGTTACCAGGCTGGCACAAGACTCCAGGGCACACCAAGGAGGAGTGACCAGCAGCCTCTTTATGCCTGTCTCTTCTTGGCTCTGTCAGATCTGCACTAGAGACAGCTCTGGTGATTTCCAGAAGTCCAGCTCTGTCTATTTCACTCTCTGCCCAAACGCAGATGCTGCAGCCCCTGCCCGTTAAATGAAGCCAAACCTCCACACGAGTTAGCTGGATTTCCTGCCAGTCCTCCCCCTGCCCCCAAGACTCCGGCTGGCCAAAGTGGACTTCCTTTCTCCAACCTTGCTTTCCCATTTCCAGGTCCTTGCTTTAGCTGATCCCTCTGTCAGGCTGCCCTTGCTATGCCTGCATTTGTCCTGGTAGAATTCCAAGCTTCAGTTTCTATTCTGATCCACCCCTGCAAACCCCATCACCTCGCCATCTAAATATTTCTCCTCCCCAAAGCCTCTGACAACCAGTTATTTGTTCCTTTCACCAAACCCTCCCCCATAACATTGTTAGTTCTTTAAGATCAGGAATTTGCCTTTCTGGGGCATCTAGTTCACCTTCACGGCCAGGTGGCCACTCGGTAAGTACCTGTTCAGTAGAATCAAATGGCTCTGAGTTTTAAAGTTAGAGCTGGAGTGAAGGGCCCTGGTAGGGGACGGGTGGCATGGAGGTATTAAGAAATTATACCTGGGCTGGAGGCAGCATAATGGTCCATCCCCCACCAAGAGAATCTCTCTGACAAGGATCTTTGTTCAGCTTGACTTACTGAGTCATCCCCAACTCCCAGAAATTCCAGGCTGACCCCCACTGTAATTATCACCCATCTCTTGTGACCCTAACAATGACGGGAGGCCATTCTTGTCCATCTGCATTTATTGGCGGGAGCTCTAAATGACCTTACCCCAGGGCATTCTCCCACACCTGGAAAGCTGATCTGACCTCTCTAAGACCCCTGAAGCAGGGTGTTCTGTCCTGCAGCAAATGTCTCGAGATCTGTTGGTGGGGGCCCAGGTATCCAAAGGATTATTTTGGGGGGTGAAGGGGGTGGAGCAGAGTACGGGGAGAAGAAGGGAGTAGGTTTCCTAGTGTCCGGAAATTTCATTTCAGGTACTTGTATGTTATCATATCCTCGCAGGGCTGAGAAACGGCAAAGGTCGCTAAGAGGGGCTGTTTGGGGCAAGCTGATCTAGAGGATGTGAACAGCCTCCTGACTCCGATGTCACTGTCCCAAGCAGCACGTCAGCACCCGAGGATGGAGGGAATTGCTGGGAGTGGACTGAAACCTACTTGAAGGTCATGCCTCACGTCCTCTGCATTCCCTCCAGCAGTGAGCCCAGCGCCGGCCACATGGGAAGCGCGCAGACGAGGTCCTTCCGAATTGAACTGAAAACAGGAGACAAAAGCACCCACTCTTGTCCCCTCCCGCGCCAATCTTACCCAAACCCCCAAGTTATTCTCATCTCCCCGGAGTCAGGGAGCCCGGGGTAGCAGTGTGTGGAGGGACAGAGGCCAGGGGGTGTAGGGGACCCACGCAGCAGGCAAGGAAGTGGGAATGGGCGAGTGGGCGTGCGCGCACGCAGCGGCCCGCGCGCGGGAGTGTCGGGGAAAGGGGGTGGTCTCCAAAAGGGGGAGGGGAGAAGGCAGGGGGCGGGGAGAAGCAGGGCCCTTTAGGACCCGGCTGCGGCGGCGGGGGAGGAGAAAGAAGCGGAGGAGGCGGCTCCCGCGCTCGCAGGGCCGTGCCACCTGCCCGCTCGCTCGCCGCCGTCGCGCTCACCGCCGCCAACATGCTGCCGAGACTGGGCGGCCCCGCGCTGCCGTTGCTGCCGCCTCTGCTGCTGCTGCTGCTGGGCGCGGGCGGCGGCGGCGGTGGCGGCGGCCGCGGGGCGCACGCCGAGGTGCTGTTCCGCTGCCCGCCCTGCACGTCCGAGAGCCTGGCCGCCTGCAAGCCCCCGCCCGCCGCGCAGCCCGCCGCCGGGGCCGGGCCGGTCGGCGACGCCCGCGTGCCCTGCGAGCTGGTCCGGGAGCCGGGTTGCGGCTGCTGCTCCGTGTGCGCCCGGCTGGAGGGCGAGCGGTGCGGCGTGTACACCCCGCGCTGCGGCCAGGGGCTGCGCTGCTATCCCAACCCGGGCTCCGAGCTGCCCCTGCGGGCGCTGGTCCACGGCGAGGGCACTTGCGAAAAGCACGGCGATGCCGAGTACAGCGCCAGCCCCGAGCAGGTTGCAGGTAACGCGGGCTGGGACAGCTAGTTCGGAGAAACTTGGAGGGCAGCGGGGGAGCCTGGCTGGCGGCCCTTCTGGAGGGAAGGGGTGTGCGGCGGCATCTCGGAAACCGTTTTAAACCGGGGAAGAGCGGAGTCCTGGACCGGCTCTGGGGGGTTGTAAGGAGGGGGGACCCGAAAGTCCGGCCGGGGGAGGGGAACTGGAGTTCGAGCGTGCGGAAGATCCCAGGCTACTAATTTGCTGGGGAGTAATGGGGAGAGAGAAGGCATCCCTGTTTCCATAGGCTTCCCCGGTGGAATGCACCCTGACTTTTATTTTGGAGGGGGGATTTGCTGGGGAGGAGGGTGTTGGTCGTATCGGTGGGAGTAGGAGCTCGAGGCTTATTTGGGACACCGCTTGAGCCGGTGACCGCCGACCGAAGGTTCCAGGCGAGGTCCTGGTGGAGGACGCCGCCGGGGGCGGAGGTTGGCGGGTGCCGGTGACACCGGGGACCTCTAGTGAGAAGGGGGCGCTAGGAGAAGGCAGCGGCGCCTTGAGGTCCCTTCCTTCTGGGATTGTGAGGTGAGAAGAAAGAACTTAGTGGTACTTTGTAGGGTGGGCTGCCTAGGGGAAAAATAAAAAGGAACGCTGCTGTTTTACAGAGAGGACGAAGAAGGCTCTTGCTTTTATGTTGGGTGGAACGATGAAAGAGGGACATTTGGGAGGCAAGGAAGAGACCCCAGCCGTTGAGTCCCTGTAACTTAAGCCGGGTCGCCGGCTGCGGTCCGGGGCGGGGGCGGCCATTCCGCTCAGTTTAGCATCTGGCAGGAGGGTGTCTGGGCCGGGACGCCACTACTGTTACCGGAGCGAGGTGTTGCCTTCCCCCAGGCCCCCCATCCTGATCGAGGGAGCTCTTCCTATCCCGTAGAATGGGGGCCCTGAGGTTCTTTGTAAGGAGCTCTCATCCCCCTAAACAAGCTTTTTGAGGGGCACAACCAGGCTATCAAGATCTCGCGTGTTGGTTTTTATGTTGTTGTTTTGTTGGGTTTTTGCTTTTTAAATTACAAAAGCCTCCTGCTCCAGTGGTCTGGAGGAAGCTGTAATTATTTTCTTTCCTCTTGGAGACAGTGGAGAAATGTGTCCACTGCCTGCTGCTGTTGTTTAAAAAGCGAGTCTGACCAAGTTTCTCAAACTTAGAGGGGGGAAAGAAGAGGGAAGAAGGAAAGGAAGAAATGAAAAAGTGAGAAATTCTTTCTTGCTTCTCAGCTTCTGCGGTCCTTGACCCCCTCCGCCCCACGCACCCCCTCCCCCCTTCCTTTAGCCTGCTATTGTTTTTTTTCCCTGTCCTCCTTGGGAATACAATTAAGGGTCAGAGTTGAAATCTTTCCTCTGTCGCATTTTGACCTTGAGTGCACGGCAAGTTAGGGCTTCCTCCAAGCGGAACCCCTCGTCCCGCTTGGGCTTGCTTCCCTCCCCAGCCTGCCTCGAAGTTAACCCTTCCCTCCTACTTCCCTTAGAAAGTGATAATAGAAGGAAAAAGACTCAGCAAAGGTCCTTTCACTTCGGTCGCCCATCCCCCCAATCCTGCGTTCCTCCTCCATCGCCCCCTAGCACCCCGTGGTCCACCGGGGAGGTACTGTGGTTTCTGAGCTGAACTCTGACAAACTAAACATCTCCCTCAGCAGGGTGAACTTTTGTTCAGAAGGCCTCCACGTTCATAGAATCGTTTGGATTTTGACTGTTTTAACCAAATGCGTGCCACATGTCCTTCCTAAACGTTTTAGTACTTTTTTTTCATTCTTCATTCCTCTCACTCTCTGCCTGAAAACCAACTCTCCTGCCTCCCAACCCCCAGAGGCAGGTTAGGTCTTCCGAAGGGAACAGATGCGGGGAATTCTCCCATTCACTCCTCCCTGGAGTCGTCAGGGGAGCTTGGGGACAATGGGGTGAGTTCATGGGAAGAATGTCACTGTGGATTTTCTGCCTGGTTATGGGACTCCTTTCCGCCAGCTAGCCCCAGCTGCCTCATCAGCCTGCTCCCAGTGGCCAGACAGCCGCCTTCCGCATTTTTCTCTTGTGCTCCAGACTGGGAAGAGGGGACACCAAGGTGGGGGTGGGGTGGAAGCTGAGTGGGTGCCCTGGAAAGAAGTGCCAAGATCAGGATGTCTGAGGCGTGAGTAGGGCTGGGGGGAAGGGGGCTCTGTGGGGAGAAGCCTGGGCTTGAGGGGGTGCAGAGAAGAGAGTGGGTTCCTGTGCAGGAGGGGGCCTTGGGCCAGGGCAGGGATTGGGGTGCTGCGTGGGGAATGTGGGGGGGGGTCCGAGTTGGGTGGGGTGTGCGGACAGAACGTGGCCCCCGATGAGACCTTAGCACTGAATACTGCTGCCTCTTCTCCATCTTCCATCTCTCCTCCCCCCTCCGAAGAATGACCCCCGCCGCCCCCCATCCCAGCCTGCATTCCTCTTTGAGCAGGTTGCTTTTGAGAATTTTAAACATACCCTCTTATTTCGAGGCAGCAAACCCCAGCAGTTCCGGCTTTGCTGTTAGCTCTTTTGTCTTTGTTCCCTGGACTCAGGGGCTGTGTTGCTGGCTTCCTGGGGATGGCTGGGATGCAGGGGGTGGGGGTGGGCACATCAGCGGGTGCTGAGCCTGCATCCCATGGGGGTGATGGGCTGGGACTGGTTGGTTGGTTCAAAGAAACCCAGAAGTCAGGCGGGGTGGGGAGTTGGAGTGGGTGGGCCTGGGAGAAAAATAGGAGGGGGACCCTGAGATCTGCATGAAGTCTGGACCTGAGAAATGTGTGGGTGTGTTTGGTGGTGGAGTGGGCAGAAGTGCCTAGAAATGTTAGGGAAAGAAAAGGAAGCAGGCCTGGGCCAGTCCGGGCCCTTTCAGAATTCAGGGCCTCGGCCGGGCCGGACTAGCTCCCTCAAGCATCTCCCCTGCCTCCTTCCCTTCCGTGTACAATGCCTGGGATTATGCCGAGGGGCGGAGCCGCCCAAGTGGCCGTCTGGCCTGCTGCACTTATAAAGGTGCTATAGAAATGTGCAGTCATTCAAAGTCCCAGGCCCGGCGGGCCCGGCGGGCTGGCGGGCGGGCCTGGGGAGGCTTTGCATCTGCAGTTGCTGGGGGAGCATAAAGGGGGGCAGAGGCGAGGGCTGATTTACCGTGGTTCAGTGCAGCTTCAAAGAAGGGGGAGAAAAAGCAACGGGACTTCTGGCTCAGAGTGCTGCTTTGCATCTTGTCTTGCATAAATTTGCATACTGAGTTCAAAGTCGTAAAATAGTCTTGGGGAATGAGTGGGACCCACTGTCACCGATTGGTAACATCACTGCCTTCCGCTGGCCCCCCTCCCTGCCTTTTGGACAGAACACCCAGAACCAGCTCTGCTAAGCCATTCCGCCTGAGTGTGTTGGAGGGGGAGTTGGGGGACTGGAGGGCTGCTGCTCCTGGGTCCCTCTGGGGAGACAGGAGACCTGTAGTTCCTTGACTGTGGGATCAAGCAGGGTGTGGCTCTGTGCGCTGTGGCCTTGGAGGCAGAGTGGGTTTGGAGGGTGTGACTCCACAGGTTCTGAACCAACCAGGCAGAGGCAGGCAGTGTTGGAGTCGATGCCTGCAGTCTCCCTGTTCACTTTCCACTCCCATCCAAAGTGTTCACTGAGATCGTTCCCTAGGTATAGTAATAACGACCCCATCCATTCCTTTGACGAGATATTTGAGGAAGCTTTAAAGAAAGGAGTATTCTATATAACAGTGTCAAAAGATCTTACAAAAAGAAAGCCAGAGGTAAGGCGTTCTCTGAATTAGAGTAGGTGTTGGAGGAGAGGGGGAAAGAAGAACCCATCTGTTGTGGACACAAGGGTCCACCTATGCAGCGGTTCTTGGCTTAATTGGACCCTTGAGTTTCCTGGCAGGCAGAGGGAAAAGGGAGGCTTAGATGGTTCTCACTATTAGCTTACCTTAGCACTGAGCTTTAAAATAAACGTTTCAGGCACATCATTCTTGTGGGGGAAATTATTCCTATAGAAATGCCTGCAGGGTGCCTGAGAGTAGGGATGTGTTCAGTCACCAGCTGTCAGACACTGAGAGTGCCTCTGAGAGCATCACTGTTCTCTAGCCCATTTATCAGGTTAGCTTCTAGTCGGTTCTCAGATTAGCTGTTCTCTGCCGGAGAAAATGGGACACACAATTGCTAAGTTTTGATATGAGCAAGTTCCAAAAATTCTTGGTTCTAATGAAATGCAGGATGCAGGACAGGAGTACCCGATGTGGGGAGGGGTGGGCAGGGCAGGGGCTGCTAAAGGGAATGAGGGAAAAGCAGAAAATGAACAGGCTGGGCCCACGTTTGGTTTTGTTGTTGGTCCTCCTCATATACTACAAAACTGTACTAAAAAAAAAGAAAAAAATGCTTGGTCATCATTATTATTTTTAAAGAGACTGCATATCCAGGGACTACATTTAGTTTTAGTCTCTCTCTTCTCTGTATTCCCAGCTCCCCCTTTCCTCTTCTGCTTTCTCCATCCTGTCTTCACAACCCCCCCGGACCGTTCTCCTCTCTCTCCCATGCGTCTCCTGCTGTGACTCTAGAACACCTGGCTGGGTGCTAAGCAGGTAGACAGGGCTTGAGAAAATGACATGGGAAATAGATTGGCCCAGCCTTCCTCAGGGATCCAAGTAGATGGCGACCACCTAGATGGCTGGGGACTGGCATGTTTGAATCAGGTTTAACTCCTAGACGAGGAGGGTGGTTGACTGGTAGTGCAGGGGCTGCGCTTTATAGGTGGAGAAGTGGCCTTATCCCCTAAGGGGGTTCCTGTTAGGGCTGCTTCTGCCAAAACCAAGACACAGAAGAGTGAACTGATACTTCTAATGCACCAGGGCACTGGCGATCTGGTTGGCAGATGTTCGGAGCCCCTCTGTTTCTCCTTGCTGTCTCTGGCCAGCATTTTGCTGAGATGGCAGGCAGCCTCCCATCTGTCCTCATCCTGGTATGAACCAGCTTCTTTGCCTGCTTTGTCTCCTGTCTTACAACATCCCTGCGAGGGAGGCTTTTTTACCTTCATTTTGCAGGTGTGGACCCTGGGGCTCAGAGGAGGGGCTACCTTAGCAGGTAAGTAATGAGGTGAGAGGCTAACCCGGCTGCCTTTCCTCTGTACCCCTCTGCCTCCTTGGCCAAGCAAGGGAGTGGGGGCTGTTGACAGAAAAAGCCTTTGACCCCATCAACCAGAAGGTTTGTTCCTGGATACCTGCCACGTGCAGGTGAGGCTTGGGCCACCATTCAGTTATTTGCATTCCCTTGACCCTTTTGAGAGGCTCAAGTCCCAGAGCTTGGGGACTTCAGAAATGGAAGTGGCCAGCGTGCAGCAGTCAGGAGGGTTGGAAGGGTCCCAGGACAAGCCTCTGGAGAGAAGAGCTGGTGGGCAGCGGGTGATGGTGGAAGCAGCCTGGCCTTTGCTGACAGGTTGATCTGGGTTCCAATGCAGGCCTGTCTCTGAGAACCTGAGTGATGATGGGCCAGGGTCTTGACCTTCGGTGAAATATGGGGATGATTGTATTTCTCAGATGGAGTATGTGTGAGGTCAGCTATGATAATGCAGAATGCCTGGCACATAGCAGGTTCTCTTAGCTGCCTTAATCTTGGCAAGTGACGTCTCTTCTCTGACACTTAGTCAGCCGGCCGTTAAAATGAAGGCCAAACTGGCTGTGTCAGGCAGGCCACCTGTCTCTGAAGGTTGTACCAGGTGTTGAGGGGCCTCACCTTAGTGTGAAGTGGCTTTGGTTCACACCCCAGTTTCCTACCAGGTACTCATCACCCAAGGCAAGAGATATATTCTCTCTGAGCCTCAGTTTCCTTATCTGTAAATGAGGAACTGATAGCACCAACTCTATAGGGTCACATCTGCGTGTGTGTGTGTGTGTGTGTGTGTGTAAAGCTAGATAGTACGTGTAAAGCCTAAGCACTTGGGTGTTTTTTAGTTTTCTGTAATGAGCCACTTGATTTCTCTCTCTGCATCTGTAAAAGTGGAAGCATCCATACCTCTGACCCACTTTCACAGACTGTAGTGGAGCTGTTTGTAGAAAAGGTAATGAAACGCACTTTCAAGGCAGTATAAACCCAGATGACAGTAAACAGATGGCCTGAGGTCCAAGGCTTGCCCGTTTTATGGATGAGTTAGGCGGTGCTCTTTAGGGCTCGCGCACTAGGAACTGCGGCTGACCATTCTTCTTCTGGCAGCTTCACTGCAGTGCCCAGAATGGGAGTGGAGGGACTGTAGGGGGCAGAGGGGGCCCCAGAGTGTGACTCTAGCTGGCCTTGCTGCTCAGAAGCAGGGGACAGGTGGAATCGGACATTAGGAAGAACCCCAGTGCCCAGAAGCTGAGCCCTGCCTTCACCTGCCAGCTGATCTCTAGGACCCAGCCCTCCAATTGCTGGAGTTCAGAGGACTGGGGAGTCCCTGAGGCCACATTTCAGGGCTGGACAGTGCCTTCCTCCACGGATGGCCTCCGCAGGACACCTGCTAGGACCCAGGCTTTAGCAGAAGAGGGTCAGAACCAGCATGTGCTGACATGTTTGGTATGTAGGGCGTGTGTAGGGTGAGCGATCTCGTGTTGTCAGTGCAGCCAGTGAAGACCCCATGACGCCTGTTTCCTGCTCCAGGAAAGTGGGCTTTCAGGTCCATCCTGTCTGAGCCTAGGGTGCCAGAAAGTTGAACGTGATCCTGGCGAAGAAATTGGTTGTTCTACCCAAAAAAGTGATGTTTCTTTACTACGCGCGCTGTCTCCGGCATTGACCTCACTCCCGAATGGCGTGGGGGCTGAGGGGTTCTCAACAGGTGGAGGGGGAAGTGTTTGCTGGGCCCTGGGGTTCTTCCTAATGTCTGATTCCACCTGGAGTCCTGGAAAGCCCTCTGAATGGCCCTTCTGGCCACGATGACGCGACACTGTGACTGTTGTCAAGCATCTGATGGAGCTGAGGCCCCAGGGAGCCAAGGAGCTGCATGTGTGAGGGGTCAGCAGATGCTTGTGGTGAGTCCCAGGACAGTAGGGACAAAGCACAGCATTTGCCACTGGGCATCTGGGGTGGACGGTCTTGTTAGACTCTGAGGATCGTGGTAGTGGTGGTGGTGGGTCCCAGCTCCCCTTACAGATGGGCTGGTGGGTCCAGAGAATTCAGGTTCCGGAGTAACTGCCCCTGCCTCCCCCTCACCCCCACTGTGAATAGAGTGGATGGACTATAGGAGATTTCTTTCCTGGAGGAAAATGGACCATCTCCCTTCGCCCCTCCCCCTACTTGGCTCCGGATCCGCGACCCTCCCCTCCCCCTCCTGGGCCACTCCTCTTCCTCAACAAAGCCAGGGAAGATCTGGGCTGGCTCAGCTCCCGGGTGTCAGTCAGGACGCAGAGGGAGACCTTGCTCAGAAAGCCGGCTCCCCCGGAAAGAAATACAGAGTTGACTGTAGTCAGGAATTGTTTCCTTTCCCTTTTTTTTTTTGGAGGGGGGAGGGGGTATTTGGCAGCCCTTGGGGCTGCTGCTGGCCACCGGCCTCACATCTCCTCCTGGCTGTTGGGAAGCAGGGCAGCAGTGAAGACTGGGGAGAAGGGAGCAGGGCCTGGCAGGCTGCCGGGCTGGGGAGTTGGCCCACAGGCCCTGGTTAAGTTGGCCCCGAGCGGAGCCTGGGGAGGTTTCTAATGAGTGGACGGGTGTAGGTGTGTCAGCCTGTGTTCATTCAAGGAACTGAGCTCTGGGGGTGAGGAAGCCCCGAGGGGTGGGGCGCTGAGCCCAGGAAGGCCTTGGTAAGTTGGGGAAGGGGGAGTGGGAGAGGTTCAGAGGTTCCCTCCTAGTAGGGTTTGCGGTGATGGGGGCCTTCCAACTGGAGTGATCTGAGTTGGATTGTAGGGATGCCGTGAGCAAAGGGTCTCTGACAAAATAATCATAAGTAAAATTGCCTTTTTTCTAGACTTTGTCCATTTTTACCCAGATGCTTGTAGGTTTTTGTTTTTTGTTGTTTTTTTTCTAGCCGTTTGAGCCTTAGGATTCTCCCCACTTGACAGGTGAAGAAATCAAGGCCACGTTCAGGTTCAGATGCCAAGGCAAGTACAGACCAGAGTGGACGGACCAGAGCGGAGTCTGGGTCTCCAGATTCTCATTCCAGAGCTCCATTCCATCAGACTCACACATGCAGAGAAGCAGTGAATTATATACTGCTGCTTGGAAAAGCTCCTTTTCCCTGGGAGGTAGTAATTAAGGCATAACTTCTCAAAAATGTTCCTTTATGCAACTCCCCAGGAAGTTTCTTTTAGGTCCATTGTCTTGACTTCTGGATTGAGGTGCCAAGTTGCCTGTGGATGGGGAGCTTACTTTCTAAAGTGCCTGAGGCCAAGATAAAATGAAAATGGCAGTTCCCCTGGGCCCTGCCCTTGCAATTGCCTGATAAGGCTGGGTGGTTTCTATAGCAACAATAGCAGGAGGTGTGTCAGGCGAGATAAAGGGGGAGTGGGGAGGAATGGGTTTACTGGATCCTAAGGGCTTTTGAGGTTGGGTGGGGGCCACTGGCTTATGACTGATGGCTTCCTTCCCTGGGAGGATGAGGGAGGGTCCTATGGAGATGGGAAGGGACGAGGAGATGGGGAACAGTAGAAAGAAAGCCCTGGGGTTACAGGGTCTCCGTCAAGAGTCTTCCACGATGGCAGTGACCGAATGCCATTCTGGTTGGTTAAGAGCTATGGGGTTAAAGCGCCTGGGATTTGCTTTTGGCTCTGCTGTTGCTACCTGATTTTGTGCCATTGGCCTCACACCCTATGGCTTCTTTGTTAAGTGTGAGAGGAGATAAGAAATTATCAACCTCAGGTTGTTGCTTGAGGATAAAACTGAAGTCCTGTGCACACAAACCACTTAGCGCCAGGTTAGAAACTCAGATAATCAGATGGCGTCTTACAGATTCTGGTCCCTCTCCCTTCCCTCTCTGACCTCAACACACAGAACAGAAGGAGAGGGTAAATGCCTGTGTTTAGATGTTCTCTCATTGGCCAAGTTTGTTAAGAAGAGACACTTAGGAATCCTGCAAGGAAGTGTGGCTGCTTCCACAGGGTGTGGCTTACCTGGACAGCTGCCCTTTGCTTTGGAAAGTCCAGAATGGAGTCACTGGTGGAGGGTTTTCCAGAGGGCAGTCATGGCCTTTGGTGCCATTGTTACTCATCGTGGTTCTGCCAATGGCTGACCGTGGACCAGGGCCCATTCATGCCCCAGAGGGGAGGATTCTTTCTTGAGGCCCTGCTAGTTATCTCTGGTTCCTTTGCTGCCTCAAAACCAAGAGAGCATGACCAAGGAGGACAACTGAGGTGCTGCAGGATTATATCAGACAAAATTAGTGAACTTTTAGTTGAAGGAAAAGCAAGCATGGTGACCTATTTAAAGACACTTATTTATATTCAAGACACTTCTTGTGCTGGTTTGAGAGTGTGGCCGCAATCCTGAACATCTTTTTAAAAAAAAACCTGAACAGGTTTTTAGTTTCTTTTTGCATCCCCTGGGTTCAGTTTGTCAGGCCTGGGAGCAGTCTGGGGATGGAGAAGAGGTGGCAGAAGGGGGGGGGGGGAGGAGAGAGGCGGGTGGGACCCAGTGTTTATGGCTGCATGGGCGCCAGTCTGTGCGGTGGCGTCACAGCTGGGTGTAGGGACAGATGTTTTGAGTGTGGGTCCCGGTAGAGGGAAGTGGCCTTCCTCGCCAATTCATGCTTCTGTTTGCTCACTGCCTTTCTTCTCTCCTAACCACTCATGCTGCTCTCAGGCTTAGGTGGTGAGGGAGGGACCAGAAACATGAGAAAAAGAAGTAATATAATAGGATACTCTAGGCCAGAGAGCTGTGGGATGCTCTTTGGATGGTCATCTTTCCTAGTGTTTAAACACTGATTGAGCAGGTGTGCAAGGTATGAGACTGACTCTATACAAATTCAGGTATCATACCAACTGTAGCATGTGCTTTTTTTAAAAAAAATTTTACTTTGTATTGGAGTATAGTTGATTAACAATATTGTATTAATTTCAGGTGTGCAGCAAAGTGATTCAGTTACACATGTACACATATCTACTTTTCAAATTCTTTTCGCATTTTGGTTGTTACGGAGTATTGAGCAGAGTTTCCTGTGCTATACAGTAGGTCCTTGTTGGTTATCTATTTTATTTTATTTTTTGGCCACGCCGTGCAACACGTGGGATCTTAGTTCCCCAACCAGGGATCTAACCCATGCCCCCCACATTGGAAGCATGGAGTCTTAACCACTGGATCGCCAGGGACATCTAGTTATCTGTTTTAAATATAGCAGTGTGTGCATGTCAATCCCAAACTCCCAGTCTGTCCCTCCTCCACAGCACATGCTATTTGATCCTGGAGGGCAGCAAGAAAAGCATTTCAGAGAGCTGAATATTATCTGAGAAGAAACCAAGTCAATAGAGATGTATACACTACATTAGTAGCGATGTAAGGAAACGGATGGCTGTTTTAGCCTTTTGATCAAGGTTCTTGGGAAGATCTTGACGTGAAATAATGGCCCCTCTCTAGTGGATAAAGTCACAGAAGGAAAAGAATCTCCAGTCTTGGAAGACGAAGACGCAGTCTCTTTCTTCCAAAAAAGCAAATTGAGCACACAAAAGGTCTCCCTTCCTGCCGTCCTTTCATGATGTATACATTTATTTAAAGCTCTATGGAAGCTAAGTCCAAGTTTGTGTCTTCAAGAAGCTCCCTCCTTTGGAGGAAGAAGGAAAAGCATGGGCCCGTGGCTTTGTGCCAGTGCACTCAGGCTACAGGGCTGTGAAGGAAGCTGATTCCAATTACAAGAGTGCTTGGCCCAGGAATGCCCATCATCCACTCAATCCAGTGGCCTTTGGACACCTGGAGGCCATATCGTCCACCCTTCCAGAGGAAGATGTGGAATTTTTTCCCACGTGCAATTTGTCACTCATTTTAGTTCTTCCCATGAAACTCTTAGGTGGCTTCTAACCTGGATCTCTCCCATTTCAGTTTAAGGCTGCTACCTCCCTGCTTCCTTAAGAAGCCAGAACAGCTGTCTCCCTTCCCCTGGGCATGAGTGGCCCTCGAGTGTCAGTTCCTTCATCTTCCCCTCCTTGACCCTGTGACTCTCTTCCACTCTCTTCACGTCTTCCCTCTGACTCATTTCCCAGTTCTTCATGCTGCAGAGACCTGGTCGGGAGCCCGTGGTCAGTCTCCAACTGGCAGGCGGGTGGTTCTGGTGACAGTGGCCTCTGAGAGTGACAATGAAGTTGGCCATAGCACTGATTCGGTCCTTTTCCAGCCAGTGGAGTTCCGGGGGCATCCCGTATTTACTGATGCCCCTGCTTGACAAGGAGGGTGAGGAGTGGATCCAGTGAGTTTCTTTTAAAGGAAAATTTAAAAAATGCAGAGAAATACTAAGAATGACATAACGCCAGTCCACCACCCACAGCTGGGAGTGGTTGATATTTTGTTGTCATGTTTACTTCGTCTTTTTTTTTTTTAAGCTTCCTCTGATGGCTCTCCCCACCAGCCACCTGTCCCTCCTCTCCAGAGCCACTAGCATTATTTAGTGTTTCTCTTTCTTACCTAAACAGATTTGCTAATGGATGACCAATATTTCAGAGTCGTTCTCTGAGATAAATGGAAAATGTACATAAAAGGTTTCACCCTGCATCTTTTTCCACTGTCCATTTTAGGTTTTGGGATCTACCGATGTTGACAGACGCAGGCCAGAGCGATTCTTTTTAACTGCTGTATATTATTCCATCGTGTTCCCCTCCCGATTTTTATTTATCCATTCACTTATTGAAAGGCTTTTGGATCCAGTTGCTAATAGTTTTTGGCAAGTACAGTGATGCTGTAATGAATGTTTTTGTGCACATGTCAGAGAGAAGTAGAATTACTGGGTCAGACACATTCTTCCCGTAAGCCTCTGGTCCAAGTTTGCACCAAAGCACACTCTCCACTCATTTGGGCCTTCAGCAGATAGGTCCCCTTGCCAGGTTCTCAGATGGCTTTAGTTGAACCAGACAAGAAATGTTTGGGACTCACGGAAAGGAGGGAAAGCTGATAATGCAGTTGACCGTCTTGATATCAATTTCTCTGGCTCTTCAAGGACAGCCTGGCTTGCAGAGCCCCAGAGGACTGTGGCTGAATTGGAGCATGTTTTTGTTTTCTCAAACTGTCTGCCTCAGCTCTGACCCTCCCCAGGCCTTGGCAATTCCAGGAATGACCCTGGTGTGTATGAAGCAGCCCTTTGGAGAGTGCAGAGGCAGGGAGGCCCTGTGCTGTTTCTGCTCACTCTGGGGGTGGAGACGGTGATGAGAGGTGCTCTGGAAACCTCTGTGATGCCTGGCCGAGGAGGGCCCCTTTGGGTGCATCCAAGCATGTGCATGTGTTTGTTTATGAACCCACGTTAGTGGGTGCAAATAGCTTACTAGGCTTCGTCTTTGCAAAGTGTACCCGTGAAGCCGTATCTGTTGAATAGAAGACGTTTCTCCTCTCACCAAGACATTCTTCAGGAAACTGAGGCAGGAATCAGAGAGATGGGGCCCTGAGCTGGCAGGGGGCTGTTGCAAGTACAGAGTCCTTGGACCCCCGCCCCCCCCCGGCCGCCCCAAGGCTTGCTGTCTCTGAAGCTCTGGGGCTGGAGTGTAGGCTCTTTCCTCTGGCTCTTCAGATGATTTCTGAGGAACGGCTACCGTTGGGAACCATTTGCCTGGTCTAACTCCCTGGATTTACAGCTGAGCACTGCGGGGCCTGCACATCTGAAACACCCAGCCCGGCATCAGTCAGGATCCCAGGCCCAGCGGTAGCATCAGGATCAGAACCTTAGGCCTCTGGCTTTCCAGCCAGCGCTGCCCCTCCTGCCATACTGGAATTGGTTGGCCAAGGCTTTGAGCCCAAGAGCGCACGTTCCAAAGGAAATCCCAAAAGGGCTCAGAGTGGCTTGGCAGGTAGTCAGCCCTCTGCCCTCCTGTTGTACCCCATCGCCGTTGCCTCCAGTAGCAGTTCCTTCCCTGTATGAGGATGGGGCTGGGTGCCTACTGGCCATCCCACTCCACAGACTTTACCCACCTCAGCAGGCCTTAGCCGGGTGATGGGCCCATGGTAGTTGTCGGTGCAGGGAGGTGGTCCCAAAGCGAGAAAGGCCAGTTCCGGCACTTGTGTGACGTGATCACCTGTGCGACTTGTAGATCTGGAACATCAGAGGGGGCTGCTTGTTTGCAGCCATTTCCTTATGGGGGAGTGGGAGGTGGGGAGGAGGTCATCAGAGAGGAGACCTTCTTTCGTTCGAAAACCATGCTACTTGTATGCTGCTGAAGGGATTTCTCCCAGAATGTGGTGGCATCTGAGAGACGTCAGGTTTGCTTTTCGCTGGCTTACTTGCAGGGAGCAGGGGTCCAGAGGGTGGGAAAGAGCGGAAAGTGAGTTTGGAATGAAGCGGGGTGTCAGCAGGGGGTGGATGGCCCGCCCAAGAGAATGTCATTAGATGAGCTGGAATGTCACACACGTACTACCTCTCACACCATTCCAGTGTGAGAGGCTGCTGCCGCCTGCTGCCTGTGACTGTCTGAAAAAAGGTGGAGGAAGACACATGATGTCTCTCACCCAGAGAGACTAAGGACCTCAGGTTCAACTTTAGCTGAAAATTAGTAAATAGGCCCCTTTTCCACCCCACCCATTTCTAACTTCTGCCCCTGCCCTCCCCAGCACGGCCTGAACTACGCACTGCAGCCTCTGGGTGGCTTGTGTTATTGAACATAGTGACCACGTGCTAGATGGGTGAGTATGATCAACTGTACAAAGGGAGGGACTGGCTTCAGAGTGTCCAACAGAAGCTGCTTCCCCTGTGTGTTGGTGAGGTTACCTGGGAGCCCTGCTTCACCTGTGCACGCACGGCGGTTATGAGACTCTACCTCTCTTTCCTCCCTCTCTCCCTTCTTTCTTCCCTTCCTTCCTTCCCTTAAATTCTGTAAGCAGAGTTAATTTCAGCAAATCCACCGTTGCCCAAAGACTTCATCAAATGGCAGAGCTTTGATGTTTAGCAACGTGCAGAATTTATAGTCAACAGACTCAAGCTTTAGAAGAAATATGTAGACAATATTGCAGAACTCTCTTATAACTCATTTCCCCCCCATGCATTTGGCCATTCTGCAGACCAGATATCACCCGCCCTTGCCCTCTACCAAACAAATGCACCTTCCACTTACTCAGTCAAGAACTAGATCATCTGCACATTTCTTCCAAAGCCCGCTTATGCCCACACTGGGAGTCTGAGTGGTACTAATGCTGTAGCCTGTTTAAGTAGCAGCCTTCACTTCAGCGGGGTGATTATTCTCATTTTTTCAGACTTAAGAAGTTAGAGCACAGAAAGGTTAAAGGGTTTGGCCAAAATCACAGGTGAATTGTTGGTGGCAAAGCCAGGATTGGCATTCACAGCTCTTGACCCCTGGAGTTCCTTGCCCATTCAAGTTTGTGAATGAATTGTCCGCCCCATGGGTATTAATGCAGAAGTTGTCCGGGAGGGAAGAGGAAGATGGTAGCTAGTGTTTATTCTTTTGCCCAACATATGTCAAGGTTAAGTGCATTTTGGGAGAAAGCAGCAAAGAAGGAGCCCTGTGAGTTCTGTGCCCAGCCAGGGTGGAACCAGGAAAGCAGCCAGCGTTCCCCTGACCTGTTACTTGGAATCCATTCTCGAAGGGCCTGGGATGCTATTACCTGTGGAAGGAGGTGGGTCCACCGGCGGGAGTGCTGGATTTGGGGTTGGGTTAGATCATCTCCATGGTGCAATCAGCTCTTAGATTTGCAAATAATCATGAGATAGACTTAGGAGAAGGTTGGAAGATGGCCAGGATTTTTTTCAGAATAAAGAAAAGAAGATAGGAGATGTGTTAACCTGTTATGAAGATGTGTGATGGTTTTGGGAAAAGATGTTCTTTTCTCACCAGGCCTGCGTGAGGACAGATTCCTCACAGGAAGGAGTAGGGGGTTGCTGTTAGATCCTTAAGGCTTGTTTTCCTCAGAGTGCTCTAAGGTCTCCCATAGATCAGGAATTGTCAACTGTCAAGTGGAGCAGAGCAGAGCATTGCAATAGGAGAAAGTGAGGTTTCATGAGACTAAGGGTCTGTGAGACACAAGGGTCTTCATTCATTGAGTAAGGTTGTCAGTGCTACAGTCAAACAGGGTGACACTGCGGGGGAAAGGGCTGTGCCACAGCAAAGGTAAGTTTTAAGACCAGAGTATTAATGCATAAAAGTAGGCACCTTTCTGCTTCTGGAGTGTCCCCCTCCAGCCGCCCTCCTTGGCTGGGTTAGAAAGGCTGGGTCACAGGGCATTGTGGGCACCCCAGGCCAATGGTGGAGCATCTCTGATGACTGCAGAGAGGTTGTGTGTGCTCCTGGAGACCCAGGTGCTGGACCTTCTGGGCCTTGGGTTTGCTGTCTGTAAAATGGGACACATCGTCCATTTCCTCTCATTCCATCTGTCTCTCTCGTTCAGCTCTCCTCCAGGTGTGTAAGGCAGGAAGGTGTGGCAGTGCCTCCGCCCTTCAAGCCTCCCGCGTTGAGGCCGAGACTCTACTCTCCCTCTGTCATCTCCCCCTCTTGTCTTTGGAAAAGCTTGACCTTCTGTATATAATGGGGAAACTCCCTGCTTTGGCGTTGACCCATTTCCTGGGTCGCTAGGCAGAGGAGAACAACAGCTACTGCTTACTAATCCTTAGGGGGACATCTCTTCAGAGGTCTTGGAGGTCCCTGTCAGTCGTCTCTAAGCCCACAGGCTTTTCCAGTTATGTGATTTGGGTTGCTAAGAACCGTCTCTTAGGGTGACCTTTGCACTGCAGCCCTTGAAGCTGAATACATAAGTGGTTGCTTAATAAATATTATTCTGAACCGAACTCTCCTAGGCAGGAAAAAAAAATGCAACTTGGTATTTTTGTTCTGAGGGCAAATTCCATCTCTAGCTGGAGTTCTCCATGTGGAATGTTTTCCTGCGGACTGCTCTGTCACCTGTAAGAGAACGTATGGGCAGAACTTGGAAACGTGTGATCACGTCCTTGTCCGACAGAGGGTGGGGATACGGTGTGGGTGCTTCCCTGAACGTGGGGGGCACAGGCAGCAGCTGAGGGCTAGCCCCCTGTGCCCGGCACCGTGTACGCATGCAGCAGCCCTCAGAATCCTCCCTGATGCCCGTTGGAGGTAGATCCTGTTTGTGCGTGTTTTACAGATGAGCTGCGAAGGCACAGAGAGCTTAAGTCACTTGTCTAGGGTTGCATAGCTCAGTGGTAAAGCTGGGGTTCAGCCAGGCGATCAGACTCTGGAGGCTGCATGCTTGAACCTCTTCGTCTGGGAATAGAACGGTCAAGGAATCAAGGCTGTTCTCAGCCCACAGACCTTTGTGATCTCTACCAGCCAACAACTGCGTTTCCCTGCCCTGGGCTTCTGCTTCAAGGTGTGGGGCGTTAGCACCTGCGTCAGCAAACCAGGCCTATGGATTTCCTCATCTTATTGGCACTTTTATTGGCAATGATGAGATCAATAAAGGAACGGAACGAAACATACCCTTGAACGCGGGTGGCCTCCGTGAGGGTGGACAAACTGACCTTCAGCTCAGAGCGGTTGGGGACATCTCAGGACAGGAAGCCACCTCTGTCCTCCCGGGATAGGATGGCCCATTTAAGCCCTGTCTTCTGGGACCTGGAGTGGGGCTGCATGATGACTTTTGGGGGCCCTGGACATGGTTGCTTTTGTGGGCAAACACAAAAACATTCTAAAATCGTATTTCATAACTGCAGCTGTTTCAGTGTTGCGTGAAGACGTTTGCTTTGACCTACACGTTAATTTTTTTCTTCTGCTTTTAAAAGAAATGAAAACATTTCCTAGGGCCCTGGGCACTGTGCCCCCTTGTGCCTGATGAACAGGTCAGCCCTGCCTGGAGCCTGCAGCCCTGAGCGTGCGTTAATCTGTGTGCCCCTCTCTTCCATGCAGCGTTTCCAGAGCTTGCAGACGGCCTGGTTCTGAGCATTAACGGTGGGTTGACCTCTAGGGCTCAGCCAAAGGACCCTTCTTCGGTCCCTGTCCGTGGTACGAGTGCCCGGGCGAGTTAGGGAAGAGGGGTCAGCAGGCTGAGTCCTCTAGGGTCCCCACCACCACCACCAAGAAGGTGGGCTCGTAGGCCAGACGTGTGCCTGGGGACAGAACAGTGGTGGAGGGGTCTTAGCCGCGTGAGGGGATGTAGTAGAACTCAGAGCTACTTTGTGTGAGGCTGGGAGTCTTCAGCGCTGGGCCAGGGAACTTCAGGCTTCTGGATACATCCTAACTCCTGAACAGTGGTTTTCAACTGGGGGCAGTTTCGCTTCCCAGGGGCCAGTTGGCAATATTCAAAGACATTATCGATTGTTGTAACTCGGGGAGGGTGCTCCTGGCATCTGGTGGGTAGAGGCCCAGGATGGTGTTGGGCATCTTATACAGGACAGCTCCCAACAAAGAATCTTCTCGTCCCAAAGCCAGTAGTGCTGAGGTTGGGAGACCCTGATCCCGAGAATGTTCCAGGCGTTGGGTTCTGGTGAGTGGAGCCTTCCCAGAAGCTCCTGGAGAGGACTGAACGTGGGCTGCCCTGCCCTCCGTCAGCCGGAGAGACGTGTGATTGCAGCCACAGGCTGTCTTCATCTAAGCCTCGGGGTGGGCGGGCAAGCCTCCCCCCCGAAAGATAGGAGCCAAATGAGCTTCTGAGAGTCACAGGCTTCATGACAGCAGAGCGGATGGTTCCAGAAATGGTGGGAGATTCCCAGAGCCCTTGTCTAATTACTTTGTGGGCAGAATGCAGGGTGTCGAGTGCCAGAGGTGATGTTGAGGTCTCTAGAAATTCTCTCTGCCACTGTGGGCAGGAAGCGGGCTGGGTGGGGCGCGGTGAGGATGGGGTTGTGCCCAGGGTGAACTCAGGTATCAGGGGCTGGGTGAGGGCAACCCAGAGGTCCCCATTTTGTCTTTCCCCTTTGATCCTGCGTGGTTCCCTGGGCAGCCGGGGAAGCAGGACTTTTCTAGATGTCTTGCTCTCTTCCTCCTGTGTTCCCTGGGCCAGCGCCTGCAGGGATGGGAACAGGGAGCCTGAAATGGTCTCACCAAGTCTAGGTGCAGAGAAGCCTGGAGAAATGGAAATGGCGGAACTGATGGTGAGGATGGGGACGAGGCTTCTCTTCTACTTGTGCCAACATCTGCCTTAGGCTTCAAGGTTGATGTTAAGGAGATGAACCAGATCTGAATCAGACCATCCTGTTTATTTGCCAAGTTTATCTCAGATTCTCACAACCCTTTCCTCCAGCCTCCTGCCCTCCACCTCTGGTATCTGAAGCAGGAAGGTGGGGAGGCAGGGGTCTTCTTCATGGGTGCTCTCAGCTGCCTGACCAGTCCCAGGGGAAGCTGCAGCCAGTCCCCATTCAGGGGAACCCGGCCAGTAGCTGAGCTGGGGGACCAGGAGTGCTTCTCTTGGGGGTTTCTGCTGTTTCAGCTTCAAGTACAGAAAGGGGAGGGCAGGGTGGGCGAGGAAAGTTTGGGGTGGGTAAATGTAGAAGGTGGTGGATCAGGACTCCTACCCAGCTTGGTGGCAGCCAAGCTTCAAATCAGCCTTCCCCGGAGGGTGGTGCTGGGGCTTCTGGAACAGGATCTAATCTGTGCTTGTTTTATTTACGGTAAAATCTGGGCTACCCGGAGCCCCTGGGGAAATAGCCATTCTAGAGAGAAATTCTCCGGGTTTCAAAGGAGAATATTTACTCATTTAAATATTTTGATTTTTATTTTTCTAAAGTTTAACAATTTTGGATAGAAACCTTTTTTTTTTTTTTTTTTTTTTTAAATACTGAATTCTTGACATGTTAACCCATTTCCTTTTTGGATGCCCCAAGGTCATATTATCAGTATCAACACAAGTCTTGTTTTGGGCCACACCACGTGGAAGTTTTCAGGGTCTTCAATGGCTGTGGAGTTGTTTGCCATGCACTAAGTGTTCCCTGAGTCCTTATGTTTGGTTTTTTTTTACTGCCCTCTATCCTCCCTGCCATTTGATACTTCTTGCCACTGTCCACATGCCTTCCTTCTTTCCCCTTTTAATTTTGTTGGTTTTATTCTGCGGTGGCCTTGGAGACCAGACATGCAGAAACCAGGCTTATCCGAGCAGTGCTACTGCTAACCGTCAGGGTTCTTTATGCACTGACTTTCCCGAACTTGTGAGGAAAGCATCACAGCTTTACAGTGCATGGATGTGGTGACCGCTGTTCTGATGCTCAGAAGCTTATCCTTCCTCCGCTTCCTGCTTCTTGGGTCCCACACGGCAGGGTAGCAGATCACTGAGGCAGTTGTCATCAGCATCCCGTCATCATCATCCTCATAGCATCAAAGTCACCACCACGGGATGTAGAATTTCTGCGTTCTACGCTGGATCTTAACGGCTTTACCTGTACTATACTCTCAGCAGTTCTGTAAAGTAGGAACTATTGTTATTATCCAATAATTTACAGCTAAGAAAACAGAGGCACCGAGCAGGCATATATGCAGGAGAAATACAGCTGGTATAAAAAGTGGAGGAGCTGGAATTCAGCTCAAGTCCACCCTCCTAACCAGTGCTTGCCAGTCTGGAGATAATGTTCCCGATTCTAAAGGATGCTCTAGCTAGTGAGAACCGACCAGGTTCTCAGTGTGAAGGGAAGGGATGGGATGGGAGCAAACCTCTGTTGGACGCTGCCGTTGGAAGGGACCCTGCTGGTGCCTGGTCCCCTGGAGGCTGCTGGTGCATGCTCTGAGGATGCAGGCACCTGCTCCCCAATGCACGGAAGAGGGTCCCACCCCTTAGCTGGTGAGCGAGTGAACACCGCAGCTCACAACAACCCAGGGAGGTATCACAACCCACCTTTTACAGGTAAGGGCCAGCTCTTTCCTCCGTATAGCACTGCCCAGGACAGCGACCCTCTGAGCCCCCCACGCTGTGCCTGAATTCCGAAGGGACCACCAAGTACTAGGCACCTCACCTGAAATTCTTGTGTAGAAATATTGTAAAAGCCATCAGGGTATGTTATCCAGACTTTTTTTGGAGGTGCATTAAAGGGGAAGAGTAAATATGCAAGATTTGTTTGGAAATACCCCCTGCGCTCCCTGGGCCCTGCAGGGGGCCGTGCTGGGCGGTGTGGTCTGAGGCCTGTAGCTCTGCTGTGTCTGCGAGGTGCTGTTTGCGACCCCGGCCCACCTAGAACTCGCCAGAAATTGCCTCCCTGGTTAGGACCCTTCCGTAGTATTCACTCTGTTCTCTGGCTGGATGTGCCTAAGCCTTTGTAAGACTGTGGGAGCAGAGGGGGGCTGCTCTCAGGGCCCCTTCACCTGAGCTGTGTGCACGGTAGGAGCCGTTCGCTGTTGCCGACTGGCTGGAGGTTTAAGAGAGTCGAAAGACTTATTGGATGGTCCTTGGACAGACCTTTGGATGAGGCTTCACGCCCTGTGATAATATGAAACTACAGCGTGGTCATCGTTCCTGTTCTGGGGGCTCTCGATGTGATGGGGGTGGGGCAGCACGCACGGACAGACGAGGAAACAAATCAGGGTCCCTGGGTAGCGCTGTAGCAGCTGTGAGAGCGGTGTGTCAGGGCGACACGAGGAGGAAGTGGACCTGCAAAAGGAGGGTAACGGCGGAGGGGTGTTGGACGCTGAGTTCTGGTGGTGACGTGGCTCTCCACCTCACTCCCCCACCAGGCACAGCACAGCCCAGTGATCTCTGCAGCATGAGTTTTAAAAACTCATCCAGTCCATGCCTTTTCAGACCATAAATGCTGAAGACTTTAAACAGAGGGGTGGTTAGTGGCGGGTGAATCTGGGAGGTCTTTCTAGGGAAGAGTGACGGACTTAATCCCATTCCCTGATGAGGGCCGTGCCCACGTGGTCATCCTTCCGTGCTCCTCTGCTCCTCCCCCTCGAGCTCCTGGGATGGAAGCAGAGCAGAGTAGGCGACCCAGGCGTTTTTCTGCAGTCAGAGAGCCTGCGTTCAAATCCTAGATTGTGATCTTGGTCAAGAAATTGACTTCCGCGAGCCTCTGCTTCTCTGTCTGTAGAAGTTGGGGGATGGTGCTAACAGCGTCCATCGTTGCTGAGAAGCTGAAGTTGATCATCCACTTCAGTCGTTTACTGTCACTGCTTAGATGTTCATTTTCACCTTCCTCATCTTTATCAGGGGTCCAGACAGTCCCTGGAGGGACCACCTCTCTGGAAACTGGACCTGCAGCTCTTCCTCCCTTCCTCTCTCTGCAGACAATGGCGAGGACCACTCTGAGGGCAGTCTGGTGGAGAACCACGTGGATGGAAACATGAACGTGTTGGGAGCTGGAGGCGGTGCTGGCCGGAAGCCCCTCAAGTCGGGCATGAAGGAGCTGGCCGTGTTCCGGGAGAAGGTCACGGAGCAGCACCGGCAGATGGGCAAGGGTGGCAGACATCACCTTGGCCTGGAGGAGCCCAAGAAGCTGCGGCCGCCACCTGCCAGGGTCAGAGAGGGTTGGGTCTGGTCGGAGGGGGTGGGAGGGCGTGCAAAGGGAGTGTCAGCAGGTGGGGACGTGGGTACCCCAATGAGATCCCTGTCCCGTGCACCTGCAGGCAGAGCAGTTTCCTTTCTGGTTCTGCCAGTAACCTTGAGGGACCTTCGGGCTGATCAATATCTCTTCTGGGGACTTCAGTATCTTTGGCTGTGAGATGGGCTGGGCATTTGGGTTCTTGAAGTCCCTTCTAGAATTTCCACATTTCTGCTCAGCTTCGGGACACAAGCAAAACCTGGATGCGAGAGATGAAGGTGGATCCACTTGAACTTGCCTACTCTTGTTGCAGTGCCCTGCCCTCTTCCTCTTTCTGGCTCAGCTCTGCTATCTTGGTCTTGGCCCTGATTGGGTTTCTGGAAGGGAATGGAGGTTGGGCCCCACTGCGTGGGGGTAGAGATACTCTAGAGGCAGCCACTTGAATTCAGTATTTGCAAGTAGATCCCATTTTGAGCCCTGAAAGCCACTGACACAGATGGAGGAGAGGAGGGAAAACTCATGTGCAGGTGACTTTCTTTAGGGGTGGGCGAGGCACAGTGGTATGGTAGTGAGATTGCTGGGCTGGGTGTCAGAAGGTCCTGGTCCACCAACCAGCTGTGTGGCCCTGGGGAAAGTCCATTCTGTGCATGGGCTTCTTTCTGAAGCTCTACCTGGGGCCAGTGTTTCATCCGCTTGTTCTCACTCTAAGCATCCTCTTTGCACGCCTGTGCCCACAGACCCCCTGCCAGCAGGAATTGGACCAGGTCCTGGAGCGGATCTCCACCATGCGCCTTCCTGACGAGCGGGGCCCCCTGGAGCACCTCTACTCCTTGCACATCCCCAACTGTGACAAGCACGGCCTGTACAACCTCAAACAGGTGAGTGAGGATCTCCTCGGCTACAGGCCTTGGGTGTGCCTTGTTCCTGCCCCACCACCTGTAAGCCTCTGAGGTCTCAGCACCGAGCCAGCGACTAGGTCTTCTGTGAGGAGGTGGGTGGGGATGCTAGCCGAGACGGGGGCAGGGATGCCAGCTGCCAGGCCAGGGAGGGCAGGGGCGGGGCTTCTCTTCTTGGCTTCAGGCCTGTCAGAAGCTGGCTCCACTTACCCAGCTACCTGTTCAGGATAAGAGGGAGCCTCTTGGAGAAGAGAAGGGGGCCTCCTGCCAGTGCTTCTCGACGTCTGTTGAGCATTAAGATCACCCGGAGGTGATTCCTGGGCCTTGTCCCCGGAGATTGCTATTCAGAAGGTCAAGTGGGGTCTGAGAGTTTGCATTTCCAGCCAGCACTCAGGGGATGCTGATGGTCCAAGGACCACGCTTCCAGAGTCACTGATTTAAACCATTGACCAGGTAGCCTCTCTGGTTTTCAAGTATCTCAGGGAATGGAGAATCAGGGATGGGGAAACGCAACCAGAAATATTTCTAGAAACAGTAATAGAACAGTGTTATCAGTACGTTGGAGGAAATTTAGAAAGTGTAGGTAAAACACCCAGGAGCCCTTTCTCCTCCCTCTTCCACTCTGTTCATATGCCTTCTAATGATCTACGTGCATGTCTTTCCCCTTAACAGTATTAATACTGTTTACCTAACCACATAGAGTTTGTAGTGATGATTCTTAGTGGTTGTTTGATATGGTCAGTTGTCCTTTTACCTAGTGCACTGCTCACTTCCTCCAGCTCACCCCCTGTATAGGGAGAAAAAGTCCACGTGCATTTCACATAGGCAGAGAGAAGGATTGAGAGAGTGTGGGCTTCACCGGCCATTCTGTTTTCCAGCAGTGGTTCTGAGCCCAGCCGCACACAGGGCTCCTCTAGGAAGCTTTAAAGAATACGGGTGCCCGGGCCCCACCCCCAGAGATCCAGGTTTTGTGAGTCTGGGGTGCTTTCTGGGCACTGGCTTTTCAAAGGCTTCCCTGGTGATCCTAGTGGGAAGTCAGAACTGACTTAAAGGGTGGAGCCAGGAGGTGGGCTAAGGTTCTCTGTTGATCCCCCGGGGGGGGTCTCACGTCCTCATCTCCTTCACAGCCTAGGCATCTTGCCCCTTGAAATATCAGTCTAGTGTTAAAGCTATTTGTTTGTACACCTGCCCTCTAAATGTAAGCCAGCTACTTCGTCTGGGGCTCAAAAAAGGCAATAGTGATTTCTTCTGAACCTTACGGGTAAACAGGGATTTGGAACATGAATTTGCTTATGGGTAAGAGCAGGGACCCTGCAAAGGGAATGCCTGGGTTGGCATCTCAGCTGTGGCTCTTACTAGCTCTGTGACATTGGGGAAGTTGCTGAACCCACCTGTGATTCCTTCTGATCTTCTGTAACGTGGTAAAATAATGGTATGTAATTCACAAGGTGGCTGTGAGGATTCAATGAATACGTATGTTAGATATGAAATGTAAATGAGCAGCGTTGGACTGCTTACACCATGCCCAGCACGTAGCAGGACCTGAGTTAGTGCTGACTTTTACCATGGCATGGGTTTTCCGCCTACACTCTGAACTCCAGTACACCGGGTCCCCCTTCAGGTGGGATTTCCCTGCGGGCGGGGGCTGAGTCTTTGCACCGTGGGACGTCCCCGGCAGCCTTGCTCATCACCGGAGCGTGGTCCCTGGACCAGCAGCATGCGTCACGTTGGAGCTTATTAGCCGTGCAGAATTGCAGGCACACCCCGAGCTCACAGTCTGCATTTGAGCGAGACCCCCATTTTCTCGGGGTGTCCTCCATGTCCTCCTCTTCTCTCTCCTCAGTGCAAGATGTCTCTGAACGGGCAGCGTGGGGAGTGCTGGTGCGTGAACCCCAACACCGGCAAGCTGATCCAGGGAGCCCCCACCATCCGGGGGGACCCCGAGTGCCATCTCTTCTACAGCGAGCAGCAGGGGGCTCGCGGGGCGCGCACCCAGCGGATGCAGTAAGCCGCAGCCAGCCGGTGCCTGGCACCCCCCACCTCCACCCCTCTCCGAAGCGGGCAGGGCAAGGAGAGTGTTTGCATGGCGGGTGGGGGAGGAGCTTCCGGGAGTTCTGACACGTGTATTTATATTTGGAGAGAGACCAGCACCGAGCTTGGCCCAGCCCCTGCCTTCCCCTCCCCAGCTGGAGATGCCTGCAGCCTCCCTCCTCGAGTCCCTGCTGGGCAGGAAGGGGGTGGGTGCAGTGGCGGAGCTGGGGTAAAGGTTTGGGAGAGGGAAAAAAGAAATTTTTATTTTTGAACCCCTGTGTCTCTTTTGCTTAAGATTAAAGGAAGGAAAAAAAGCCTGTGTCTTTCGCCTGAGTCTTTGGGGGCCCCCTGGGAAAGAGATCCCAAGGCCCACCAGCCTCCTTCCCTCCAGCTTTGTCTGGACTGGGGGGAAATGGGACAGGCACAGTCTAGGTTTCCCATTCGTAACACAGGAATGAGACGAGTGGAGCAGGAGGGAGGGCTGATGGAAACTCAGAAGCCCTGAATCAGGCGGAAGCCTCCACGGCAGCCCTGGGAGTTGGGACTCCCAGCTGAGGCGCCGGTCACCTTACCACCCCTGAGTGGACCCTAGGGGAGGAGGGCTGGAGCCCGTGTCTCTTCCTCTCTCTCACATTCAGATGATACTGCAGAAGAAGAAAGGGAGCCAGGAAACAGTGGAATTGGGGTCCTCTGGCCCCTGAAATCAAGGAGAGCTCCCTCGCCCAGGGGGAGACATCTACTCAGCCCCCAAGGAAAGGGAGTGGGGCTGTTGTGACCTCTGAATTCAGGCCTGCTCGCTGAGGGGCCCAGGAGCTGTCTGGCCCCAGAACAGCACATGTTGACCGAGGCTGATGGACTAGGGAACCGGGCGCATGTGTGGGCCTTGTTTTCTGAAGCACAGCTCTGTATGCGAGCTCTGCCCACTTGGTTCTGTTGGCCTCTCCAGCCCCAGCCAATTCCAGGGGGCTCCCTACTTTGCAGGGTGCCATGGAGGAAGGAGTGTTCAGCGCTTGCAGGCCCACTGTCCGTACACAGCCCCACCGGCCCCATCTTTCATGGTACCCCCTCTTCTGTGGCATCTGACCCCTTCCTGCTGTGGAGGAGGGGATGGGAGGCAGCTTTGCCTGATCTCCCTCTGATGGTCCATCTAATTGGGCCTAGACCTGGGGTGAGATGAGCTTCACTCCTTGGAGAAGAAGACAAGCATTTTCCTCCAAAGCAGGCAGGTCCCCAGCCAGAGCATCTAGGCTGCACCAGCTAGTGGCTGGCCGCCCCGGAAGTACATTAATTCATTTAATCCTCATGAATCCACAAATGAGGTGCTATTATTAGCTCCACTTCATAGATGAGGAAAAGGTCCCCAGAGGTGCCTGACCTCTACCGCCCAGGGCTGGGGCCCCTAAGTCCGGAGTGGGGATGCTGCTTAGCCCTGAGTTATACTGCCCCCTGTGGGTGGAGGCAGGCGGGATGCTCAGGGAGAGCCTGCAGGGCTTTGGGCACTGGTTGGATCTGCACACTTGGGGGTCACCAGTCCTCACATGGATTGTCTTTTATCCACTGATGGGTGCTCCCACCACCCCTCTCCTGTCCCCTCAGCTGTAGTCAGCAGTCAGTGGCTGCTGTCCTGGGTGGGACAGCCATGCTGGTTCTCCCAGCATGGGCAGCGATTTTCAACTTGGCTAGCATTTGAATCAACTGGGGTGCTAAAAGTCTCATGCGGATGCCCCACCATCAGGAATTCTGATCTGATTGGTCTGGAGTGGACTGCAGGCAAGGTTGTTTTTTTTTTTTTGGTTCATTTGTTTTTTCTGTTTTCTTTTACATTAATTAAGGTTCCAGTGCAAAGCCAAGGGCAGAGCAGTGAATACTGAAGTCAGAACACCTGTGTTTGAATTCTGTCCTACCACTTACTATTCTCTGAGCCTCAGTTTTCCTCATCTGTCTAATGGGGATGATTTCAGTCTCAACAGGGTCGGTATCTTTAAAATCACCCAATTGATAACAGGGTGGTATCAATGTGAAACAATTGATGTGAATGTGCTTTGAAAATGATAGGAGTATAACAAATGAAAGGGGTTATCATTGGGCCATTGCTGGGGCCCTCATGCCAGTCCCTGTGCCCCAAGGTTGCTAACTGACTTGGGTCCTTTCTGTAATAGTTTTGCAGTGTACTCCTGAGGATGCCACAGTCTCCATTTCCATGTCACTTGCCTACAGCCTCCTTGTACTCTAAACCCTCTGAAGAGGTGGATTTTACAGTGTGTGAGCAGCACTTCTGCTGTGACTCTAGCTACAGGAACCACACTGACTGATGTGTAGTGTGAGCTAGATACCTTCTCTGAGCTGGGCAGGAATCTTGACGATGTCAAGCTGATTGCTCACCTTCTGGAATTAACTGCCTCTTTAAGTTTTAGTTTAAGAAAGGCAGTCGGGACTTCTCCTGGTGGTCCAGTGGTTAAGACTCTATGCTCCCAGTGCAGGAGGCCAGGTTCAGTCCCTGATCAGGGAACTAGATCCCGTATGCTGCAACTATGAGCCTGCACCGCACAGCTAAAAGAGCCCATGTGCTGCAACTATGACCCGGCTCAGCCAAAAAATAAATATTAAAAAAAAAAAAGATGGGCATTTGACAAACACTGAGGCTATACTGCCACTGTGTGGCAGTGTGGGAAACTGCACCTGAGTTTACACTGTCTTGAGGAGTCGTTTGCTTAAGAGGTGGTCCCAGGAGTCCAGAACCAGTCAATTGAGGATGCTTGTTGAACTTGTGAACCACGGGACCTATCCTGGGTTGCCTGTTCTTATGCCCTCAAGATTTGGAGAATCACCGCTGCAGTGACTGCATCTGTCAGATGTGTCTGGAACACTAGCTACATATGATGGGGTAGTTGAGCACATGGGCTTGGAGGTAAAGCAGTCTTGGAACAGAATTTGGATGCTACTACTTATGCCTTATGTGACTTTGGACACATTTTTAACCTCTGAACCCCATTTGTTTAAACTTTGAATGCTGAGATAATTTCTCTCTCAAAGAATTGCTTTGAGAATATAAAATTTCTGTCGTATAATAAGTGCGGCCTACATGCAGTTAGTACTGTATCCTGGGCTCAGTGTTAGGGTTTTAGGATATGAAGATGAAAAAGACTATAGTCCCTGTCCTGAAGGGGCTGACAGTCTAGTGGAGGGAACCAGCCATGTAACAGAGGTGTGTCCAGTGTCCAGTGCAATTAGGTGTGTCTCGGGGCGGGGGGTGCAAAGACAGAGCTGTAAGGAGGAAGTAGGCATTTGGCGAGAGGAGTGGTATGTGTGTGAGTGTGTGCATGCGTGTGTGGCGGGGTTCAGACAGAGGGACCAGCATGAGCAACAACGATAAACGTGGTGACCTGCTGGTGCTTGAGGCTGCCTGTGGTATGGGAGATGCAGGGTGAGGAGGGCCCACCAGGAAGGACCTTGGGTGTCTTGCTGAAGGATTTTGGACCGAGAGCTCTCAAGAGTCAAGGAGGGAATTTAGGCAGAGGATGATGTGACTGGACCTGTGTTTTATTTGTTTGTGTGTGTATTTTTATTGGAGTATAGTTGCTTTACAATATTGTGTTGGTTTCTGCTGTACAGCAAAGTGAATCTGTTACACGTATACATTTATCCACTCCTTTTAAGATTTCCTTTCCCTTTAGGACACCACAGATCACTGAGCAGAGTTCCCTTGGCTATACAGTGGGATTGACACGTATACACCGCTATGTATAAGATGGATCTCTGTTTTAGAAAGTGAACTCTGACTGCAATGTCTAGCATGCTGGACACAGGTGGGGATGGAAGGTCCCAGCAGGAAGAAACTGCAGTGATCCAGGTGAGACGTGAGCGTGGTCTGAACTGGGCAGGGCAGGTGGTGAGAACGGTCAGATCGGAGAGCTGTCAACAAGGTAGCTTATTCCTGGGATCTGGGGCCTTATTAGATGTCGGGGGTAAAGGAAGGTTGCGTTTGGGCAACCAGGTGGATGGTGGTGCCATTCTCTGAGAGAGCAAAGGGAGGAGAGAGACGGGGAGGAGGAGGAGAGGGGAGATGAAGAGGGGGTAGTTTAGGAGGAAAGACAATAAGTAAAAATTTTGTTTGTGGTTTTTGAACTTGTGCTTTTAAGGTATGAGATGAAAAAAAGACAGGGAAAGTGCCTGAGCTTGCGGTACAAGTTCAGTTTTGGACACATTGAACTTGAGTTTTCTGGGGGACTTTGGATGGAGGAGATATCCTTGACTTTCCCCTCATCCTCAACTTGACATCCAGTTCAGGAACAAGTCCCATTGGCTCTAGATACAAGATACTATTCCTATCCATCCTCTTCTCCCCCTCTCCTCTGTTGCCTAAACAGTGGGAGAGGGGATGGTTGGTGGAGGAGATGGTTGGGGGAGCAGCAGGTGGGGAGAGAGAGGGAAGGGAGAGTCCCTTGGAAACAGAGGAGGACTGTTGCAGGGAATGGGAGGAAACATGACACTGGCTTTGTGGCTGACTCCATAGGAGTTGGGATGGGAAGTTAGGATGTCCTCAGTTCTCAGAGGTGGGTCTTGGTTCTCTCTGATAGCAAGAAGGCGGTGTGAGGAAGAGCAGGAGAGTGTGTTGTAGACAGGAGGTTCCACGGTAGGATTTAGAGCTTGGGGATTCTGTGGTGGTGTCTGGGCTTTCGATGCTGGGACTTTCTCCAGCAGGGCTCAGCAGGGCTGTGCAGGAATGACAAGGGAAGGTTTATTCCGGGCCCAGGGGCTGCAGGGCAGGCAACACCCAGACCAGGAGATGCTAACAGTGGAGTCATGGGCTCCAGGCTCCTGCGGGAAGGAAACAGAGCCAGGGAGGGTTGATGAATCAAAAAACAGAATGGGGGAGACCAAGGGCTCTCGTTCTCCACTGAGTAAAACGCTGACATTGCAGCGCGCTCACCCCGTTTCTCTCACTGGAATAGCTGACTGCGCTTGGAATGGGAGAGTGGGATCTTCCGATTTTCCATGCGGAACCCGTGAGGGTACCCAGGCTCAGAGAGTGGCTTTGGTGGATGGAGGTGAGACGGTGGAGTGGAGAGTGTTTCTAAGGGTATGGGCTCCAACCAGCCCCACGCCTGGGTGTGAGGGTAGGACACAGCAGACCCCACCCCAGCCCAGTCCTACTGGATCACAAGGCCCCCGGGTGAGCGTGTGGTCAGCGAGATGCTGGGGTCCCCCTGATGAACTGTGCAGGGAGGGGTGGGACCCGGAGCAGAGCAGCTGAGCCAGATCCCAGATGACGTGGATAGGTGATCAGGGCGTTGGTAGGTGAGCGTTGTAGGGGCAGGGGGCACGGTGGAGTAGGCCTGGGGGTGGGATGAGCCCTGAAGGAGGATTGAAGCAGGGAAGACTCTTGCCTCACCCACCGCCCCCCCGGCAGTACATGGGTAAGCAGCTGCTCATGGAGAGGCCAGGAGGCAGTCCCGGGGCAGGAGATGCCATGTGGCCTGACCTGGACCAGTATGGCTGTCCTGCATGCTGCTCTTCCTGTCCGCCCACTTATCAGCACCCTGGCCGAGGAAAGTGGGGAAGGCCGGTCCCTCTCTGGTCTCCCAATGCAGCTGTCACACCCTCCATCTCTGCCATCATTGCCAGGTGCTGGCTTAACAGCCTCACATCTGCAAGGCTGTGCACAGGCTGAGCAGTCTCAGGGAAGAGAGCTTCAGAGATGCTTCGGAAGGCCGTGTGCCCAGTGACAGGCCAGCCCCTTGCCAGACAGGGGCACTCCCAATGACTCTGCTTGCCACGTGGCTCGGACAGGGCAGGGTGCCAGGTCTGGGCTGGGCAGAGTGGGGAAGCCCCCAACCCTGTGCCCCTGCTGTGCCCAGGGACAGAGGTCCTTGTTGGGGGTGGTCAGGGGGACGCATGAAGGGCAGTGCCCTGCTGTGGGTTCACAGACATGGAGATGAGGAGAAGGGGCCGGAGGAAGGAAGGGCGGATGGTAGGTAGGCCAGTGTAGGAATTAAGGTCCTTACGCCACTGGCGGATTGAAATCAGAGTCACTAGCCACCATTTCATAACTTTCCTCTTCACTGGCGGAGGGGAAACGGCAAGGAGGTGCTGGGCAGGAGTGGGAGGTAGGATTCACCTTGGCCAGAGGTTCCCAGGAATTAAGAGCTTGCAAGGGACATTCTAGCAATGCCTTCCTTAAATCCTCTCTGAGGAGAAGACACCCATCATTTGCAGCAGGAGCCACGATTAAATGGTAAAAACGATAACAGTCCTAGTGATAACAGTAGCTGAACCTGCAGGACCACCCACCCTCCTAAGTGCCTCGTGTACGTGAACTCACTGAAAGGGTTTTGAAGAGATGGAGAAGGGGGCACCTGAGTTCTGGGTGGGAGGATGGATCTGGGGGCCCCTCTGGCGGAAGCAGGCCCTGGTCCTGCCTCACCTGGTCCTTTCTCCTTCCCTCTGTCCTCTCTTTCCCTTCTCCTACCTTCCCTGGGCCCTCGGAGGAAGCTGACGCAGGCTAACTGAACGCATAACTTTATTAAATAAATGCTTTGCCACGACAAAAGACAAAGATCAAGGAGTAACATAAATTATAAGTTGAATAAATAGTATACAGCAATCTTCACTTTTTTAATAAAACGTGAGATCCTCAGGGCTTTTTTTGTTTTGTTTTGTTTTTATTTCCTTAGGTACAAAACGCTAAACAGGAGACGAGCTCTTCCACATTCAGGTGATTTTTTTTTCCCCGCTTTTTCTTTTTTTTTCCACAAACAGGTTTCGTTTGTTGGTTTATTTTTTTCATCTTTTCACCAGTAAAGATTATGAGCATTTATTTAAAAAGAAGTATCGAAAACAAAAAAAGAGAGACTAGCGCTATGGTACGTATGTATGTCAAACTATAAAGAACTACAGTAATATGTGCTGTGGTTATTGCTGTCTAAAAAACAAACAAACCGGTAGGCAACTCGGAATCCGAAGGAATCTTGTCTGACACCTGTCTATCCACGTGGGCTACTGTGTGATGGTGGTGGTGGTGGTGGGAGTGGACGGTCCAAGACTCAGGCTGGTGGCTGAGGACCAGAGAGGTGAGGTGAATGGGTGCAGGGTGGCTGACCCCTTCACCTCCCCTTTCCCCCATCCACAAAGAGTTAAAGAGAGGAGGCCAGAGTCGGTGGAAACAGCTAAACTATATATTCCATTAGAAAACCAAGAAAGTATGTTTAAAAAAAGACATCAACATCCTACGAGAAAAAAAAAAAGTGGAGAAACGTGCAAACGAAGTCTTGCACTTTAGTGGTTTTAAAAATAAAGACAGTACAACGCCCAGGTTGCTGGCTGGTAACCTCCGTTCCCTTGTCCCACCACTTCTCAAAAGACAGCTTCCTTTCTCTTGGAAGCCAAATCGGTCCTCTCCGAGACCAGAGGGTTTCTCCCCCTTGGCCCGCGCCTCCCTGCAGTCCTCATCTGAGCTGGCGCCCTCTCGGGGCTGCGCGAATGGAGGCGGGGCACTGCCCCCCCTGGAGGGGGGCTGGGCGGTCGCGTGGCAGCCTTGCTGCTGCTGGCGAGCCGGGAGGTGGGAGAGCAGTAGTCCAAGCCCACCCCCCCAGAGGAGGCTGGCCCTGCTGGGTTATCACGGAGACCACGGAGGTGGTGATGGGAAAATGAGCAAGGGGACAGGAGGTGGGACCACACAGGGCCTCCCGTCCTCCCATGTCGGGGGCTGAGTGTCTCCAGGCCAGTCTGTCCAGGCCTGGCTGTCTGAGAAACTTTCGAGTCTCCTCTGTCCTAGACGCCCTGCTTTGCCCCGGTGGGTGGGGCAGCTCTGGGGGCAGGGGTGTCAGTCCTGGCGAGGCCTCCCTCAGTCACCTGGCAGCAGTGGGGGACCACAGGTCTCCACTGCCAGAGTGAGGCCCGAGTCAAAGGTGGATGGGAAGAGATCTCCTGTTGGCGTGGCAGGCCAACCTTTAGAGTGGAGTCCAAAGAAAACCCGGAGCCTAAGGCCTCTGGGTGAGCAGACAGTGGCCAAAAGGCAGCCTGGGGTCAAGAAGGTCCCTGCTCCGGGACTTCACAGCTGGCGGCTCGCCACACCTGCCTTCCCACCACTCTGCCCAGGGGAGGGCTCATCTTCCTCAGTGACACCCTCCCCAAGGGCTCCCACCCTGCACTCAGACCGGACCTCCCTCTGTCTGAAGGGCCAGCATCCTCTATGGAGTGGCCAGCTGACCAGATCCCCTCCTCCCCGCTGCAGGCACTAGAGAGAGACTCACAGGTTTGGGTTAGTCGGTGTGAGCTTTGGAGGCCTAAAGAGATGGGTGGTGTTAAACCAGGCCCTAATCCCCTACCTCATGGCTGACAGCAGAGAGCCCATGGAAGGAGCAGAGGCCCCTTCAAAGTCCAGTAAACAGCAGGAGGATAAGACAGTCCCTTCTCAGGAATCAGGAACCAGGTCCAGGAGTTAGGGGAAGGGATGGGGTCTGCAGATTCCTGGCTCAGTCTTTTCTTAGGGGGAATGGCACCCCAGTATCCACTCGGCAGATCCCAGGTAGACGATCCAAGATCCAAAGAAAGAATGGGTGGAAAGAAGAGTGCGGTGGGAAAAGCTGAAAATACTGGCCTGAGACATTGACATGTGAGTCGGGGGTTTGGGGAGAGTTGTGCAGAGAGACGGGCACGCTGACACAGCAGGTCAAGGAAGCTCTCGCGGCTGCCATCCCCATCAGGCCCTTTGTCTTGCGAAGACCGATGACCTCTCCCATCCCAGCCAACCATCCCTTCCGGGGGAGCAGGAGACATCCCCCCAAGTTCCAGAGCTGCAGGCCTTCCACCAGCTGAGATGTTTTTGCTTCTTAGCTGTCCCTTTTCATCGTCCCTAAGTTGACGCTGGAGAATTCTCCACGGCGTCATGTCATCGGGAAAGAGTGGAGGGAGTTGCGTTTACTGCGAGAAAGGGTCTCCTTTGTCATGTCCAAGCCCCTGCTCCTGGCCGGCGATCTCCGTCCTCAGAGGACAGCCCCAGAGCCGCCCATTTGTTGGCGGGAGTCAGTGGAGGACGGGATTTTTCTTGGTTCAGAATCTGGCTGCCAAATGGCAGCAGCCCCAAAGCATCCACTCCCCGCCTGTCCTGGGCCTTTCTGCCATCCTCCACCCCAGGAAGGAAGCCGGCACTGGCCAGAGTGGACGAAGAGCTTGAAAGCCTCTCTGGCCTCAGTCCCTTATTGCAGGGTGAAGGGGCACGGGTGAGCATGTAGGCTTGTCCTTTCCAAAACATGGCTGGTCTCTACTGATCCTTGTTCCTGTCCAGCTGCTACAGTCTAGAACCCACCGAAAGTTACCCACCTTCCCCGGCTCCAAGGCTTGGATTAAGCTCATTTCTCTCTTACGGCCTGTTCCCCTACCTTCCCCTCTCCTTCCTCTTTAATCCCAGAGGGCTTATCAGGTGGGGACCCAGGGAAGTGTCTCTTGGCTTTGTCCCCTTTTCTGTCGCTTTTCTCCAAAGCTAGAACGGGGCAGTCGGCCCCCTGTCTCTCCAGCTCTCTGCCCCTCACTCCATCTGCTCTGGCCTGAACAATCACTTTTACTGTTTCCCTGTATTTAAGCTTTTCACCTCCATCTCCCTCTTTGCCATCTCTGATTCCAGTCTTTCTCCTGCTCTGCCAGCGTGAAGGCTGAGAGAGGCTTTCCAAATGCAGGCTCTGTCCAGATGAAATGAAAAGGCTGGGCAGGACCAGGGGATGAAACTTGGACCTACTGGGTTCAGTGGGTGTGGAGTCCAGAGACAGTGACCTCCCAAGGGTCTAAAGGTGAATGGGATGTCCTGGGGAGCTTGGTGGGTGCACCACTGGGTGCGCTCACCCACCTGGCTTGGTGGTACATGAACACAAGTGCACGTGGGAAATCACGAAAAAAATCCAACATTGTGTCCCACAAAGGGTTGAGTTTGCTGCTGCTGACGGTGGTCAGGCAAAACTGGTACTATGGGCTGTGTTGCAAGAGGATGGGTTTTCTTGGTTTTCCCAGAATAAGGATGCTCTTCAATGCCCCCAGAGGAACTACTTGGAAAAGTTAATGCAAATCTTTGAAAGAAAGGAAGGAAGAAAGAAAAAAATAAAGAAAATAGATTTATATGCCTATATATGACTATATCGAGCCTTGTAGATAAATACAAGCCCCCTCCTTTTTTTTCAGCCTATCCTCCCTCACAGAGGCTGTGCTAGTTGCAAATTGGACGCAATGAAGGGCTGAAACCACAGGCTTCATTAGCGTGGAGTTTTAGCCGCCCTGGAAGAACCTGTCTTCCTACTTCTGGGGTGTGGACTGACTTCTCAAAGTCTGCACGGGGAGTGAAATACACACACAAACTTCATATTCATGGATCCGCTTAAGAACACCTAGCTATTTAATATCACTCCGTTATGAATTTGCTTTGTGTGGAGAGGAATGGAATGCATTTTAGTTTTTGTAGATTTGAGGGAGAGAGAACACAGCGCTGGGGTGGGAGGAGAGGAAGGACAGGGTTTGAGCCGTGCAAGCTGCTGGCTGCAGGAGATTGACCCAGGAGAGGCACTGACACCTGTTGTCTTTTCCTTTCTCCCCCTGCGACCCATCCAAACTGGGCAAATTCCAAGTGTGTGATCGGAGGCCACACCTGGAGCTGCACCTGCTCCTGCCCAAATGGCTCCCCATCTCGGGTCGGGGCTGGACGGAAAGATGGATGCTTCTGGCCACGCTCTGCTCTTCCTTCTCATGACTACTCATCTTCCCCTCTCTTACCCACATCTGCTTCCCTCCTTTCTCTTTCTCTTGTTCTTCCTCTCCTGCCCTCCTTGTTCATTCAACTTGCCTCAAAAAGAAAATCTTTTAAAAAAGGGGGGGGGGTGTGGATCTCCTTAGCTTTGTGCATCTCCGTTGCTGCCGTTTTCAAAGTTGAGACCTTGCCAGAGATTCCGAGGTCCTCAGTTTCCTCAAATAGATAGATATATGTATTTTTTTTCCCTTAAATGAGATGAAATGAGTGGCATCCTGGGGTGGAGGGAGGCGCTGGCTGGAGTCGGGGCTGGGGGTGGGATGGGGTGAGGGAAAGATGGGGAGGGGAGGCGTCACTCAACATTGCTGCTGTCGAAGGCGTGGCACTGAAAGTCCCCGTCCACATACTCCATGCCTGGCAGCTTCATCCCGTACTTGTCCACACACCAGCAGATGCCACGTTTGCGGCCACGGGAAGGCTTGCACTGGGGTGGGAGAGCAACAGGCAGTGAGGATGGCTGTACCCTGAGGCTCTGCTCGTGCCTGGCCCGTCATCCTCCCGACCCCAAGACAGACCCTCACACCCGGAGAGCTGAGGGGCTGTACCCAACCCTTGGGGTTCTGGTGTCCACACTGCAGGGGAGGAGGACCTGGGGAAAAGGGCTCATTTAGGCAACCTGCCCTGGACTAGCTCCTACAACTTTGTTTTATGTCATCCGTGCAGGGTCCTCCAACGTGGTATTCTCCAGAGAGTGACACGACCTAATAACGGTCATGATGATGAATTATTAAATAATAATAATAACAGGAGGGATCCCTTGTACAGCTGTATGATATACAAGACACCACTTAACACTTACTATATCGTACGTACTGTTCTAAGTGCTTCCTAAAGATTAGTCCATTATTCCGCGTAATCATGTGAGAGTAGTCGGTACAATTATTCTCCATTTTACATGAGAAACTGGAGGCAGAGACATTAACTAACTGGGTTAAGAGGACACAGCTAGTAAGCAGGAGAGCCAAGGACTCACCCAAAGCTGTCTGATTCTTGACCCCTCACTTAGATGAGGGGTGTCCTCATCAGAGGCACCTGGGAGGGAACTTGTTTGAAATGCAAATTCTCAGAGGCCACCCCAGACCTACCTACGCATCAGAGACTGGGGTGGGGCCCAGCAATCAGTGTTTTAACAAGCCCTGGGGTGTTGCCGATGTCCTAGGAAGTCTAAGAATCATTGCCCTAAGGTAATGTGTACTCCTTAACGGGCTAAGATGACTGGTTAACCAGCAGCAGGGTAGCCTGGATGGGAATGGGACACTAAATGATTTCAGGTGGTACGTGGTGAAAAATACATTTTAGGGTCATTATATATATTTATGTGTTTATATCAGAAAATAACACATACAACACGGGATGGGACACAGTGATAGAAAGTTTCCTTTCCAGATGAATTCATGCAATACATAAAGCGGATCATTAACTTGGGGCGTGGGATGGGGACGTACCTGCTTTCTCTTGTAGAAGCCTTTGCGGTCACAGTTGGGCAGGTACACGGCGCGAGGCACCATGCGCGGGCTGGCTTTGAGCTCCTGCAGGGAAGCCTCCATGTGTCTGCGGCAGGGACCCTGTGTGCGGACCGGAGGGGTGAGAGGCGTGGCAAGACCCAAAGGAACAACCTAGATGTGCAGAATTCGTGGCTGAGGTGTTGGCGGGTAAAGGGTCTGCACCGAGAGTCACCACCTTTTGCTGCGATTAGCTGCTACCCAAGATCTTCCTGCGGCCCACCCGCTGCGCCCCTGGGTGTATAAAGCGCTGCATGCATGCTCATTTAGACGTGGGGCAAGGTTAGAGGCTGGGGTGGTGGCAGGGGCTGCGGGGTGCGGATGCAGAGGGAGATGGGGAGCGAGTCCTTGAGACTCACCTGCTCGGATTCCTGTCTTATCTCGGGTGCAGAGATGACCCGGGGGTGGGCGGTGTTCTCAGCTCCCCCCACGAACTTGGACTGGGTCAGCTTCTTTCTGCGGTCCTTCTTCACGGCCTCGGCTTTCAGCTCGGAGATGCGGGTGTGCTTGGGCCGGAAGATCTTGGGCGAGTAAGTCTCCTCCGCCATCTCGGAGGTGGTCGGCTCCTCGTGCTCGCGGGAGTCTCTCTCTGAGGGGAAAAGGCAAGGAGGATCAGTCTTTGTGGGCTGAAGCCCCAGGCTTCAAGGTTTGGGATGAGGAGGCGGGCTCTCTGCCCTCCTGGTGCTGTCCAAACTGCGGAAGGCAGGAAAATGAGAACCAGCGCAGGAGTCAACACTCGCCTAAGTGGTGGGAAGTCCAGTAGAGCTAATCTAGGGCGGCTTCATGGAGTAGGAGAACGTTGGAAAAGTCAAGCTGATACAGGAGGGGCAGTCGGACAGGAGGGAGAGGACGTTCTGGGGGGCGGGGGGACGGGGAGGGCTGTGGGAAGGGGCTTGCTTGCTAGGGGGTGCTGGCTAAATAGATGAGGTGGTGGCTGGAAGTGGGGCTGCCATGTAAGAACACGGTCTGGAGACTAGACTGTTGGAGAGAAATAGGCGACAGCCAGCTAGAAGACCAGAGACCAAGTCCATTCTTTGTGCGATCTTGGTGCTTTCGGAACTGCTGGAGTTGAGAGACATTTGGACTTGGGAAACTGAGGGCAGGAGGGTCCTGCGGTGTCTGGACGGCAGGGTGGTGGGGACCATTGGGAGGAACAGGAGGAGGGGACCTGGGAGAGCCAGAAACGTGGGATCTGGAGGGGCTCAGTGCCGGCGGGTTGGGGGGACCTGGAAGCCCAAGGCCCTGCTCCCTGCTCAGAGCTGGCTCTGTGCTCTGCGCCCTGGGAGCCTGGGACATAACTCAGCTCCAGGCCAAGAAAGGCAGACAGCTGGCTGGGGCTGGAGTGGTTATATATAGCAGTGACTTGGTGACAGTCTATACTTAGCTGACTTATGACCTTTAAAGAACTAGGACTTTGTTCATTTATTTGTCGATCTGTTAATCCCCTCCCCCACCCCCCGGCCCCCTCTCCCCCCATCCCAGACCTTCTCTTGGTCCACAGATTTCCATGACATTCTCATCTCACAGGCACCTTCTCTGGGTTCCTGTCCCTCCTCTTGGCTCCCTGACCCCACCAGCCTAGGGAGACCCTGGGTGCGAGGTCTCAGGTTGCCCTTCCCAGGTGGGCAGGGCATGGCCAGGATGCCCATGGCGAGGGCAGGTGCAGGGCAGGGCAGGTGGGGGCAGGGAGCCTGCCTTCACTGCTCTTTTCAACTCTAGAAAAAGAAAATAGGGCTTTGGGGGTGACCCCGAATAATTCAAATAGACTGGAGGAAAATCCTGCTCTCCGCCCTTGCTGCTCTGACTGGCTGCCCAGGAGCCAGCGGGCGAGGCACTGGGAGGGGAAATAGAAGGAGAGGAATCCGAGGAGGTGAGAATGATGAGAGGGTCAGGGAGGACGTGGTTTGGTGAGAAGACGCTGTTTTGTGTCCCCGGTGCTGAAGCTCTCAGCCCAGGGAAAGTTCCAGGTGTGTGTTAAGGGAGGCATTTGGAGGCCTGGCCTAACTTGGTCAGGATGGCAGGTGGCAGGAAGCACCCGAGCACCTGTCACCTGTCTGTCTCTTGGCTCAGGATTTGTCAGACTTAATCAAATAGGTATCCAGTCTTTAAGGCCCTGGCAGGGAAGTTCCCCACCCTAAAGAAGCCTCCAGAGGTTTGCAGTGTTCTGGGTGGTTAGCGGATCTGCATATTTATCCACAGGAGAGGAAGGCAAGTCGTTTCTGGAGCAGAAGGTGGGAGAAAGCAAAGGGCAAAGCAGAGGGCAGTTTCTCCCTGAACAAAATTCGGCACCAGGAGCCCTCTCCCCTTTGGGCCTTTTACTCCCTCTTCCTACCATGTCCTGCCCTGGGCTCTGATTCTACTGTATCAAAACCTGCTGGGATGGTGAGTCAACGTGGTGATACACCTGGTAGGTGGAAAGGAGCCCTCTGGGAATTAGCTAACAGGGTGATATTTTGGCGCAAACCGACTTTCCTTGGTTGTGGGATGAGCTAGGATGGGGTGGGATGCAGGGCAGAACAAGCTGATTTGACAGGACTCTGTACAAAGTGAAACATTAAGGCTCTGTTATCTAGTAACTTCGGCCCACACCTGAGGCCCAGGTCTGGAAGGAGGTGGTGAGGAGGGGAAAAGCTAACCATGGCCCGGTCACATCTTACTGAGCGACTTGACACTTCACTCAGCCTCTTTGGGTATCACCAAGCATTCTGATTCTCAACTGAGCAGTGAGGGAGGGGAGAGGGCAAGAGATGGTTGCCATTAAAATTCTGGGGGCCTGGCCACACCCCTTCCCCAGTCAAGATTGTAACCAGATGAAGGGAGGGGAGGAGGGTGAGAGGGCCGGGTGCTTACAGCATGTGGAAGAAGGATGAGCATCTCTTTTGGGGTCTGCTCTGGTCTGGCCCCGAAGGCCAGCAAACTGTCATGGGCACCTGTGGAGCTGGGCTCTTCAAAGGGAGAGGTCCCCAGAAGCTGCTTACCTTCAGGGGCTGGCTGTGCCACCTCCCCGAGTCCCTCCAATAGACCATCCCCTGTGTTTACAAGTACAGGCACCTATCCCAGTGGTGCTCTTTCTAGTTCTTAAAGATATCTGGGATGCGAGGGCCACCCATCCTCTTCTGGCCATCTGTTTTGGGAGCCCCCTGTCCTTTTGGTCAGAGGGTGTCATCCTCCAGGTACCGTTTCATCTTCTCTTACGGAGCTTCTCTCTCTGGCCTTGGTGGTCATGGAAGTACGTTGGCACATGCCCCCCCCCCCCCCCCCCACATCAGCAGCTCTTCTCAAGACTCTTCATATTTTAGGATCTTTGAGAAGTGCTATGGGTCTCCCTTAACCTTGAGTCATCCTTCCTGGGAGGAGAATGGGGCTGTTAACAGCGGTTTGAGAAACTTTGGGGCAATTTCCTCGGGCCTCTCTTAGTCTTTGCTCTGAAAGGGTTAGGCTTGGGACTAAGCAAGGATGATACTGGGGAACAAAATGTAGATTCCTGTGCCTTCTCTAAGGAACTCAAAATACTTTTGCAAACCCTCCGTCCTTCCCCTGGCCTCACCAAGGCAGGGTTCCTGAGGGCATACCCTCCCCAGTTTGCAGGCTCTTTGGCGGCTTCTGAAGGGCAGGCTTAAAGTTTTGATGTGCCTCCCAGGTTTTGGTGCCACTTAACCCCATGGGACCTATTACTTAGGCAGCAGGAGAGTCGAGTATCAAAGATACTAATCAGGGTCTTGTGGTCACCTGTAGGCTCCAGAGAGACAGCGGAAACTTGGAGTGGAGCCAGGGCAGAGCCATGAAGATTAAAGGGCTGGAAAGTAAGACTGGAGCTGGGATGCCAGAGCCAACTAGCCCTACTCAGCTGCTTTGTGGCCGAGTCATAAATAGGCTTGCAAGTTTGGAAGGGTTTAAGTTTTAGATAAAACAAGAAGGCACAAGCAGACTGGCAGCTCCTGAGCTGTTTCATCAAAAGAAAATGGAGTAAGGTTGCAGAAGGGATTTAGGTGGGATATGAGGGAGGACTTCCTGGTGAAGTCGCCCTGAACATGAATAGCCATCTAGGGCACTTAACAATACAGTAGGTTCTGGAACCCAGCCGACCAGCAGGTCAGTACCTCCACATGGCCAGTAGGTGGCAGAGGAGACCGGTGGCTGCAGAACTTGTTTGTGGTGCTTCCTTTTAGGGACCCGTAAGCAATTTTAAAAGCTGGAATTTGTGTGCCTCCCTCTCCTACTTCTCTGACAACCACCCCCGTCCTCCCCTCTCTGTGTGTCTGCAGCATGCATTTAAATAGTCAAGGAGATGGACAAGTGAGGACTGAGAAGGACCTAGGTGAGGCCGGGTGAAGGCAGGTGTGGGGCAGGGTGGGGGGAGGGGGACCAGGCTATCTGTGTAACCCCCTGCTGTTTCTTTAGTCCGCAACTGAAACATGATCAAGGAAAGAAGGGAACCAGATCTAGGACCTCCCTTCCCATCTCCACATGTCATTTTGAAAGAATCCTGCATAGAGTGGGCAAGGGAATGTTCACATTGTTCCCTCCTCCGAGAAGCTGTGGAGGCAGGGCCCTTTAATTCCGTGATCTAGCCAATGACCAAGGAAGCAAGGGCTCTCATGTTGTCCTCATTTATCTCTGGGCTGCGTTCTGATTCTCTGCTCTTTTCTGCCCCGAGTCCTGCCAGGCGTCTCTCGGATGGTCCCAGCCCCTGCCGTGTTAGGGTGGCCAGCTCAGTTTCTCCTTCATGCATAAGGCGCTGCCCATTCACACTCCCCAGGGCAACACGAAACCCTGCTTGAGGACTGTGCCATCCTTATGTCCCAGTGAACCCCCCCTCCTTTTTTTTTTGGCTGAGCCCTACAGCTTGTGGGATCTTAGTTCTCTGACCAGGGATTGGACCAGGGATTGAACCAGGGCCCTGGCAGTGAAAGTGCCGAGTCTAACCACTGGACCACCAGGGAATTCCCCCAGTGACCCTTGAGGGGGGTCTGGGTGCAGGCCCAGCCACTGTGGACCCAGAGGCATCCCAGGGTGGGAACTGCGCCTCACAGCACAAGTGCCAATGCATGCTCTCTCCCCAAGCCCCACCACAGTCTCCAACCCTGCCCTCTTGCTGCTGTTATCCTGCAGGGGCAGGAATCTTTAGCAGCAGAACCAGGCACATGCTCTTAAGAAGCATTCTCATGCCACTTGCTCTCCCATCCTAGTGCTGGGTGGGTCCAGTGGGGGACCTGTTGCCTTCTGCAATTGATCCGTCCACCCTGGGGCTCTTAGTCCTACCTTGGCACCATTAACAGCCTGGGTCCAGCCTGGTGGTTGTTTCTCACGCTATCCTGACCTCATAATCAAACTTAGAGAAAATGGGTGGACCAGATATTGCGACTTTGCTTACGGAAACTGAAGAAGCTGAGGCGTACTTGGAACTCGCAGCTCAGGAAGGATGTGGGGCTTTGCCAGGCTACCTGGACCCGGGAGAGGAAGAGTCTCTTTTTCTAGTCAGAAGATGAGGGGTGTGCCCAGAATCTCTCTACAAGGAATGAAAAGGGGAGCTGGGTTTCCACTGGCTCTCATTCTAGCTCCCTCTGCAGAATTCAAACAGTAAAATTCTTAAGGGAAGAACTTTGTCATTTATCTTGGTCTCTCCAGCATATAGTCTTCAATAAATCATCTCTAAGTGGAGAGATGCATGATCTGCTCACGAGAAAGAGCGCAGGAGGTCTAGGAGCAGTTCTGTGATACCAGCCAGGGCATGTTAGAGCTCAGTGCACACACCTGCCTTTAAGCACAGGAACAGCTGCAGAGGGAACAAGGAGGGAGGGAGGTGAGCCTCACAGGAGCGGAAAGAAGTAGGGTCCCTTGGATTTACTGGGCTTCTTTGACTAAGACTGTGCTGTCTAGTACAGTAGCCACATGTGTCTACTGAAATGAATAAATATTAAATCAAGTTACAAATTCAGCTTCTCAGTTGCTCGAACCACATTTCAAGTGCTCGATAGCCACGTGTGGCCAGTGGCCACTGCATTGGACGGCGCAGATCGACAACATTTCCATCACTGCAGAAAATCCCCCTGGACAGCTCGCCCGAGGGCACTGATCCGTGGCTGGGTATGGCTGGATGCTCCGTGCCCCTCCCCATTTTGCCCTGTTTCCTAGCCAACTTGCAGCCCCCTGCTTTTTGCTACAACATGAGGCTTCTGGGAAAATGATGGATAAGCTGCTCACTGTTTAAAAGAATGTGAGACATGTCTCAGCCTCCTGAAGTCTGACCGTTTCCCAGCTGCAGATGCCAAGAGACTCAATTACACTGCGTGTGCCTCTGCATAAAGGAAAAGGGGACAGGGACGGTAGGGAGGGCTGCAGAGCCTTCCAGGGGAGCTGCACCATCCCCACTCCTACCCGTAACATCCCTGACCCATGCCTGCCTTGCCCTAGTCCCTCTTGGAAGACTGTTTTCTTTTTCTCTGCGGTCAGCAACAGACATGCATGTTCTGGGCTCTTCCTCACCTGAATTATGGACTGAGAAGGGAAGGAGCACTGACTTTCCAAGAGGAAAAACACCCAAACAACCGTCATCTTAAGGAACCAGTTGCAAGAAGGGAGGAGCTGCGAAAAGACACTGGAGGGGAGTCTTGCTGACCTAGGGTGCATGGCAGAGGCGGGGTCAGGAAGTGGACAATGAGAGCAAGAGGCTTACTCTGCTGAGCTCCTTCACAGCCCCCACCCCAATTCAGGCCAGGAAAACCAACAGCCAAGTTGACCAACGTGGGTATGTAGCATCTATATCCTGAGCAGAGAAATAAAGACACCATAGAGCAAAGCAAATAAACAGAATCAGGGACCGGACTACCAGCCCTTAACCTTCAGTCACCCTTCTTGGGGGAAGACGGTTCAATACATCCTGGTGCAGGTGTACTTTGACCTCTCTTTGTTGCTTTCTCTCCTCTGCTTGCCTTAGTTTTCTCATCTGAGTTACGGGGAGGATGACAACAGTCCCTTCTCCACACGGTCATGAGGATTCTATGAGTTATTACGTGCTAACGAACTCTCAGCACAGGTCTGTGCCTTTGTAGGACTCTGCTGCCTCCCACCTCACTTGTTCGCATCATCAACTAAAAATCTGCTTGCTGCGATATACGGTTGACAGGTGTCTACATGTAGATCACAAGATCTCAGGCGCCTTGGACTGCAGAAAGCTCTGCTGGGAAGTGATGCTCTACCCTTGTCTCTGGGGAGTCTGATTGCCAACCCCAGGTGAGAGAGACTTTGCCCAAGTACTTCTGAGAACCAGTTCTCACTTAAAGAACTCAGCCTGGGTGTTCGTCATTTGTCTAATCCCATTCCTTCATGCTGCATTAAGGCACTAGGTCTCTTTCCCTAAAGACGGAGAGAGAAAAGGTGACTGACTCATCACCTTTCCACAGTGTAGATATGGCAGGTGTCACGGTGGTGACACTTCCCCAGAATGAAAGGCTGGGGTCCCACTCACACATTCTCCACTGTAAAAGAAGGATTCTTTTTTTCTTCCCTGAGGACAAACTAGGATTCAGGGCCATGACTCTGGTACACATTTCTTGATCCCTGGGCAGCAGCTGGTGATAAATACACACATAAGAGATACACACTTGTGCTCAACTCCCCAGATGAACACCTGCAGCCAGGTCTCTCTAGTCTTGGAGAAGGTGGGGCATGCTCAGTAGAAGTGTCTGTATCTGTTCCAGAAGGTGATGGAGGGGTGGGGTGGGGGGCCGCCTTGAATGGGGGAAGGGCCGATGAGGGGAGGGAGGAAGGGAGGGACCACTTCTCTGACCTGGCCACACTCCACTTGTGACACATCACGGCCCATTCAGAACTGCACAATTAGGCAGCCAGATTCCCCCCCCAAAGTCCTGCATGACCAGAAGGGGGCAGAAGGGAGCAGATGGTTGGAACACTTTTCTCCCCCCTCCCAACCCTGGTCCCCCTAAAAAGAGAGACTTGCTAGGGTCAAATAAGGGACTCTGTCCTGTTAGACAATTAAAGCTCAGACTCTTGTCCTTTTTGACTTTTTCCGGGCAGGAGGGGAGTAGAGGCAGTAGTTCCCTTCTCAGGTGTGGGAGGGGCTTGCTGGTGGCCTCTCCCCTGTCCAAGTAGGTGGCCACTAGCCACATGTGGCTTTTAACACTTGAATGTGGTGAATGGGACTGAATTTTAAGATTTATTTCCTTTAAATAAGTTTAAATTAAAAAACCAATACCCTTGGTTATTAGAAAATTTTGAGTATACTTGGGACAACTCGGGTATATGAATCTACTTTTTCAACTGTAAATCTCATGAAACCTAAAAATACAGATCAAGTATTTCCAATGAAAACTTGGTATTTGAATTGAGATGTGCTGTAAATGTAAAACACACCTCAGATTTCGAAGACTTAATATGAAAGAAAGAATGTAAGATATCTCATTATAGTTGCTCCTTTTGAGGATATATGGAAATTATAATATTTTGGGTACGTTGAGTTAGAATATACAAAGTTAATTTCACCTGTTTCTTTTTACCTTTTTAAAAAATATGGCTTTTGGAAAGTTTGAAATTACATATGTACGTGGCTCACATTATATTTCAATGGGACAGTGCTGTTCTGCAGGGTCTGGAATGAGAGTCATCCTCACTGAGATGACGGGGAGACTGGGGAGTATGGCTGTAATGGTACAATCTACACAGTTCGGGACAGCAGGTGCCCATGGGAAACATCTCTGCAAATCCGCAGAGGTCATATGAGGCCAGGTTCTGAGTGCGAATTCAATTTGGGATTTGCTTCAGGATTTGGAAAGAGAAGGGCTGATTTCTGATGGTTTAGGTGAGGGATTAAAAATAAGATAACCTATTTATTTTAAAACACCCCGCCCAGGGCTCACCTGGTGGTCTAAACTATTGGGAAGAGAGCCTATCTTATCTGCCTCCTTCTTAGGAACTCCCCAAGGAGGAGCTGTCCCAGCCTCCAGGATGTATGAGGACAGCTCTCAGCAATTCCTCAGGTCAACCTGAGGCCCCCAGCTATACTCTGAAAGCCTTCCTCTCCTCTTCTTCTGAAAGAGCTCCCACATACCTGACTATGTCCAGAAACCCGGTGACTCTCTCTCTTTCTTCCTTATCCACTTTTGTGGCATATGGTTTTCTCTCTTTTCTTCTGATGCGCAAATCCCCCAATCACTCCCTCACCCTTATCCCACCCCATCCGAACTCAGGTCTCATCATCCTGCTGCCAGGCTCCATGGAAGCCTGTGCCAGTGGAGGTTGGTTGCCATGGGAAGCTGGCCACTTCTATGCCGTGGGCTCCTTGGAGACTGTGGATCGCTGCCCAGCCAAGGGGCAGCGAGGGCCTGCCTGCCTGCCCACATCAGGACAGCTCCCTGTCATTCAGGAAATAAGGTTTGGCACATGGACCTGAAGCCTGGGCTGAACACACTCCTTTCCACTCTCCTTGCCCCCCATCCCTCACCAAACTACTGGCCTAAGCCAGCCTTGCTTATAAGACTGTGCAGAAAAAAGGATGGAACAGGGAGGGACTGACAATAAAGGGGTACTGACTTCACTTTGGGGCCACTTTACTTCTGCCCCTCAAATGGAACACTCCCTGTTCTGAGCTCTTATTTCATCTTCACATCACCCCCCCCGCCACACACACACCAGTCCCTCTTCCAGCTATGGGATGACAGCATCGGGTGATATTTGCCAAAGACCTCATTGCAGGTTAGACCAGACCCAACTCAGGCCAAAGCCCTGGTGACTTAAGGAAGAAAGCCAGGGAGAGTGGAACGGAGGCCTAGGCTCAACAGGATTCTAAGACTGAGTTCTAGCCCTGGTTCTGCCTCTAACCCTGCACCTAATTCTGTGCTGGTGACTTGTACTTTGGGCCTCAGCGTCCTCATCTATAAAATGGGGGCGTTGACTGCCACGATGCCATGATCACTGTGGGTTCCTTCCAGCTGTAGCATTCTTTGGCCAATACCCAGGCAATTCCTGGAGAGACTCTCAGACTTAGCTAAGCTGAGTGGCCAGGCAGGAAAGGCCACTTAGACTCTCATAGAGATTTCTAGTCACTTCTCTGGATTCATATTTAAGAAAGAAAGAAAAGACATCATAACAGAAATCATGGAAAGAATTGTAGCTGGAAACAAGAGTAGGGGATTCTGTGGCTATGGGGAGAGGGGAGCAGAAGCTTAGAACTGGCTTTTTTGTTTATTTGCTAATTTAGTTTTGCAGATATGTAATAAATCTTATTGTTTTGGAAAACATATATCCAGATGACAATTGAAGGATGGTCTCTGGGGGTTGCAACTTTTGGACCTACCGTGGTAAAAATGCAAGAGAAAAACTTAAACAAAACCCCATCAAACAGCCTCTACATCATGCCAACCATTCTCCACCCTCTTCACTTCAGCTTCCAGTGGGACCTCATTGGTACCTCATCTGTTTACAGTGTTCTTCCAGCTCCTGGAGGCAATAAGCCTGGAGTGTGGTGGTCTCTTCGCCACAATTCTATTTTCCATATATAAATAACTCAAAGTTTAAAGGACATTGCTCAGGTGCAAAGTAAAAACTTTAGATGACAAAAATCGCCTTTTTTCCTGTTAGCTCCTTCCCCCTCCTCTGCCCCCCCCTTCCCCATTGAGGGGACCAGGGCTTCTGCCGGGATGCCTGCTCCCATGTCCTTTGCTATAACTCTCATGATGACCTCTGGCTCCTGGGTCAGCCTCGTCCTCCTTCTGCAGCTGCAAGCCCACCTGCCTGCTCAAATCCAACCCAAGCCCCCGGACTAATGCACAGCTGCTCTGATTTAAAACTCAAGCCCTCAGGGGATCCCTTGGAGTTGGAGGATGGAGAAGGGGGTGGGAGGCAGGGATATGAAAGTAAGGGTGGGGTGGGGGGGTGGAGAAAAATAAAGAAAATGAGCTCTCACTGTGACCAACTGTGTTTGCTCTTCCAGTCTGAGCTGACACAGCAGAAAGAGGGGGGAAGGGACAGGAAGGGAAGGCAAGAAAAGTCAAGTTAAACCTCTCTTGTCTTCCCAGCTCCCATTTTGGTTGGCTCAGGGCACAGCCAGCCTCTCAAAGGCTTGTTTCAAAGGGAGGGGATACGGGTGGGAAAGGAATCTGTCTCCTTCAGTTTTCCATGATCTTGTTCAACCCGGACACAAATTTGGCCAATAAACCTAACACTGGAACTTGACTTCAACATGGCATTTGGACCAGGCTGGGAGTGGAAGCCAGGGTGATGGAGGGCCAAATCCCTCAGAGAAGCAAAGGCTGAATTCATTTTTATTTAGGTAATTTTTCTTCTTTTCCCAGAAGCATATTTTCTGTTCTTCCTCTCTTATTTCTCAATGACAGAGTTGAAACCCAGAACCCACTTCTCCCTGTATCCCAAACTGAATGTCTCACAGGCACAAGATAGATCTTCCAGATCTATGCAAGTATGCGCACCAGTAAAGCCACCAGGCTCCTTCTCCAAACAATGCCCAGAACAAAGCTCGGTCCTTCCTTGACTCGACCCAGCTCACCCATATTTATTGAGCTTAGTCCAATAAATAACTCCTGTCTCCCGCCTTCCTCCAGCCCTCACACACATTGTTCTCTGTTTTTATATCTATCTTTGCCCCCGAACTGGCCAAAATAAAATGCAGGGCCGGGAGCGCTCCCAGCACCAGGCTCGCGGGGCGGACTCCCTCTACCGTTGCTCAGCAACGCGCCTAGCAAAACACCAGTCCTCGCCCGCCCTCCGCTCTTCCAGAAGCTCTGGCTGCCTGCCATCTCACTCTCCTCAGCTCCCCACTTCTGATTCTAGAAATGCACTTTTTTAAGGGTTGGAAAAAAACTACTAAACCTATATGTCTCTCTATATACATGTTTTTTGATATACGTGTATATGTACATTATCATCTATGTCCGTATCTAAATCTATATCGGGAGGGGCAAATCAAGTTTGCCCTGCCGATACTGGTAGGGAGGAGTGGTGGTGGAGTGTCGGGGGGCAGCAAGGTTGGCTAAAAGAGCTGACACTCTCCTCCCTCTCTCTGTTCTTTTTCCTCTCTTTAAGTACTGTTGCTGCACCATCTCCAACTTTTGGGGGAAGCACCCAACGGTTTTCGAGCTGAAAAGCTGTAGCCACGAAAGCCTGCTCCCATCCCATCTGTCTGGGAGGAAGGTGTCAGCTCCGGCCACCGGTCTGGGGCAGCCATCGAGCAAATGCAATGGGTCAGGCACCTGCTTTAGGCGGGGCGGGGTCTCCCAAAGGGATTGGGGTGGGGTGGGGGAGGGGGAGGGAGGCTGCTCCGGGTTGGTCCAGAGGCACCTTGAAGGTGGGGGCTGAGGAAGGGGCTGCAGAAAAGTCTAAAGGGCATCTTGTTTGGGACAAAAGCCCGTGTGTGTGTGTGTGTGTGTGTGTGTGTGTGTGTGTGTGTTGGGTTGAACTGGAAAATTGGATGCGCCCATTTGTTCTCTCAGCAACTGCGCGAGCGCGCGCGCGCACCCTCCACACCAACCACATCACACCAACCACACGGTTGGGCAAATAAAATTGGGGCCAGAATGTGGCTGAACGATACCTTGCATACTTTCGATGGGACCGGATTTGTTACCCAGAGCGTTCGCTTGCAAGCCAGGAAATCGATTCATACCTTTTCCCACCGGTGCTAAACTTTTCCAAATCCACATCCCACAAGATGAATGCAGGCGGGACCGCCTTTGAAAAGTGGCTCTTAATAAAAATAACTTCACCATCCGGCCTCTGGCACCTCCGAGGCCTGTGCGTTGCCCTCTGCCTTTTTGCAGGCTGCAGTCTGGAAAAAGGCTACCTCTTGCAAAGTTGGAAAGACGGCCGCCTGCGAAAGGCAAAACCTGCAGGGTTTTCGGGGATCCATGTCGAACTCAGGAAAGCTCTCCTACCTCTTCTCAAGCGCCAGTGCACTCCTTTCCTACATGATAGTGTAATTTGCAGTTAAGAAAACGCATGTCGGAGTGCTTGCAATGGAAGGGGATAGGAAGGAAGAAGGACATTGCCCCAGTAAGAAAATACACACAGAATAAACATTATTTAGCCAAGTCTTAACCCCTTTGGGTGAGGACCAATATCGAACCCAGAGTTTTGTGTATAGTTCATTAAACAAAAAAAGATTAAGATCAAGTAACTTTCCAAAAGGAAACCCAGACTAAGGGGCGCAGAGCTGTTCTGACTGAATAAGTAGCTCTGTCAACCTTTTAAGCCCTAGACTCCTGGCACTGAGAATTTGGGGGCGGGGCTACTTGGAGGCGGGGGGAAGGCTCTGGTGCCTTGCTTTTCCGTCTCCGCCCCCTTGATTTTGCATTCTGCGTTTCCAGGGCCCCTCTTCCATTTACACCACACCCACTTGTGATCTGGTTTGAGAGCTTGAGGGGCGACGGGAGAGGGTGGGGGATTAGCACTGGCGGGGAAGCTGTGATGTCTGAATTTCACATCTCTTCTGGCTTCCCAACCCTATATCCACCTTTCTACCTAGGTAAAACCTGCATTGGAGCACGGAAAAAGGAGTTAGATTCATGGACGCACACCCAGCCCAGGAACACCAAACCCTTCCTTCCTATCCCTTGCCCTCACTCTCCCACCCCCACGTTCTCCCTCCCCCTCCCCCACTCCCCACCTCCTCTGTGCCTGCCTAAAGTAATCTTTCCCCTCTCGGGAGGAAAAAAGGTGCTTTGCATTTCAATATGTTTTACAATCTTCCACAGTCAAACAGATCAAGTCCAGGGCAACGGGTGTGCGCATGGGAGGGGCATCAAAGCCCCCACCCAAAAGGCTTTAGCTACCGAGGGTGCGTGCGTGCGTGTGTGTTATGTGTGCATGTGAGTATGCGTGCGCGCGCGCGCGCGCGTGACGGGGTAGGAGAATAGAAACGTCAAGGAGGGACGGGTAGGGGGGTGGGGGGTTGGGAGGGACAAAGGTGGAATTAGCACAGGAGGCCGGTAACATCTCTTCAGGTCCCCAGTTAAAGCAATATTTTAACAAAAGACTTTTTTTTTTAAGTTCAGAAAAAAACACACAACACAACACATGGGGTAGATGGGGTTGTGGAGAGGGAGTTGATAATGTAAGGTGCACACCTTCGGACTGGAGATTGAACACCTGGGGATTTGGACCTAGGGACCGAACAGGAGCTCAGAGTCAGTATTCAGTCGAGGGGGGAGGGGTGGGGTGGAGAGGTGGGGGCAGGGGCGAGGAGAAGGGGCGAAAAGCCCCGGAGAGGCTCGGCTAGACAGCAACCCCGGGGAGCTGGATCGGCCAGGGTTCCAGTTCCGAGGTGTAAGGACCCTCCCCGCCCTCCTCCCGGGCTGCAACCCGGCTCTAAGCCACTTGCTGGGCAGAGCGCGCCGGGCCAGCCTGCCCCGTGTCCCCCGCCCGTGCGCCGTGGAAGCGCCTGGCACACTGAGCGCGCTCACCGATCTTGGCTTGCTCGCGGTAGCTCTTCTCGTTGAGGCAAAGCCCGCGGCCGTGCAGCAGGGCGTGCAGCGGCTTCTCCTCGTCCTGCCGGGGGAGGCAGCGCAGCCCCTGGGCGCAGCGCTCAGTGTAGACGCCGCACGACTGCCCCTCGGCCAGGGCGCAGGTCATGCAGCAGCCGCAGCCCGGCTCCTTGACCAGCTCGCAGCCCAGGGGGCTGGGGGGGCACATGGAGAGGGCTTTCTCGTCGCAGGGCTCGCAGTGCACGAAGGAGCCCAGGCCGTGGGCCGGTCCCGCACAGGCGGCCAGAAGCAGGAGGACCGCGGTGAGCACCATCTTCTCCGAGTCTCCCCCTTTACCTGGGGCGGGGCAGGAGCGCGAGAGTGCAAGGAGAAAGGGGCCAAGAGGGCGCGCGGAGAATTGTTTTTTTCTTTTTTAAATTTCTGGCAGGTAGAGCAGGTGCCCTCCCCCAGACAACTGCAAAATGTAGGGAGCGATAGAGGGCTGGGGTGCCTTCAAGCAAGTCTCAATTGCAAAGATTACAGACTTGCAACAGGTAGGGGGGAAGAGAGCAGCGCCAGGTGCACGCAGAGCGATCGGAGGCCGGAGAAACAAACACCTCAGCCTGCCCTGGTCAGAACTGCTGGGGTGGGGTGGGGGGGATTCAAAAATTGTTCACCCCAAAACAACCACCGGAATAATGAACTCCGAGGCTGTGGAGGAGAGGGGATAGGGGTGGGGGGGAGAAAAATGGATTCGTCTTCAAAATTTTTGTTTAAAATCTCAAAGTAAACCCTGCTCCTTTCTAAGCCTCAGCTGCCAGCGGCGCGCGGCTGCCGCGGAACAGGTAAGAGGCGGCGGCTGCAGCCGCGAGGGTGGGGGAAAATGTGGAAATCAAGGAAAAAAAAAAAAAGGCCAAATCCAAACCCCTAACACCTTTTTTCTCCCACTCTGCCAGCACCTCTTCGAAATTCGCAGATTCTGCGTGAAGCCAGAAGAAGGGTGCAAACGGAGGAGGGGGTAATGAAAAGGAGGGAAGAAAAAAAAAAAAAAGAAAAAAAAAAAGGAAAAAACCCACACCGCTTTGCAGCTCTTTCCTAGCTCTTTTTCCCTGGCAGAAGTTTCCAAAGAGACTACGGGCTCCGGTTGAGCAGGCGCTTTTAAATAGACGGCCCCTGGCTGCCAGCCAGTTTGTAGCTGCAATTTGAGCTCCCCAACACCCAACCCAGGCAAGGATGCCAAGGAGTACAAACTCACACGGGGTGGGGGTGGGGAGAGGCCTTCTAGACACACGGGGGCTCCCCTTCGCTGCCTGCACAGCGCCCTCCTCTCTCCGAATTCAAGAAAGGGGCACGGGGGACGGGGCTGGGGCTGCCCAGAGCGGGGAGGAGGTGGGGGGCGAGTGGAAGAGAGTTCTTCGCAGCACGGTATATAACAATAAGGAGTAACTCATCTCCCGGTCCCTCCCACCCCTTAACTAGCCAAGACCCAGGCTGGAGGGAGAAGTGTTTTCTTATTAGCCAACTGGATATATACAGTCCCCAAGAAATTCTCTTTAACTTTGGGACATGGCTGTCTGCTGATGTCTGAGTGACCAAGTAAGGGTTTTGCATGTGTGTGTGTGTGTGTGTGTGTGTGTGTGTGTGTGTGTGTGTGTGTGTGTGTGTGTGCGCGCTGGGGTGGGCGTTAGTGTAGGATGGCCAGCCATGAGTGGTGAGTGGAAATAAAAAGAGAGAAAGAAAGAAAAGAGAAACTGAATTTCCCCCCTAAAAATCTGGGGAAGGGGATTTAATATAGTGTTTCTGTTGCTGGTGGAGTGACTGTCTTCGTTCCTAGGGTGAAGAAGTAGCCACTTGCCTTCAGCTACACTGTTAGCCCAGGGAGGCTATGTGTGTGTATGTTTGTGTGTGTGTGTGTGTGTGTGTGTGTGTGTGTAGTTACATGAAGGGAAATTCATAGCAGCAGCACTGTAGGCAGCAGTGACTTATAGACACTGGCCCTGTGGAGGAAATGCTAGGTCCGAAAATCTTGCCTGGAGGCCTGAGGTGTCCTGGCGTGGGGTTGTCAGGGAAGGAAGGCAGAGTGGAGTGGTCCTTCCCCTCCAGGTTCTTTGAAAGGGGTATTTCCATTGGGCAGGGCCGTATCCCTGGAGGGAATGGGTGACAGACCCGAGGGACCCCTTGTTATGAGGGACACAGGTGCCAGCAGGCACAGCCCAGGAATCAGAGGTGATGTTGCCACAGGACTTGCTGCTCCAGACCAGGAACACTGTTTTTTCCCTTTTGGAATCTCACGCCATCTATTGGGACACTAGGGACCCTTCTTTCCTCAGTAAAATGAAACAAACCTAAAATCTTCAAAGAAGGAAGGTGGGGATTTTGGTTTTTTCCTGCACTTGGCATGGATGGGCTGTGGCCTTCAGAAGCAGATCAGAGAGAGCTGAGCAGCTGTTGCTGCCCCATTTGGGGGAACTTGGGGCAGGACTGTTACCCCTTTACCTTTTTCTTCCTCCTTCTGGAAGTGCTCTAACTTCTCTTTGGAGAAGGGGCTGCATTTCATGAAGTTTGCCACTAGACTGCACCCTCATCTATGATAAGAATTCCTTCTGTAGGGCTGCTTTGAAGAAAATATTTCTCTTGCCGATTTGGTTCAGAAGCATCTCGCTCTATGCTGTTAACACCCCCAGATCCTGATCTGTCTTCCCATTTACCTACTTGTCGAAAGGCACATTTTAAAATCAATGCTAAAGTTTAAAAAAGTTGTGCTTTTGTTCGTGTTGCCAGAGGGGCTTTAGGTGTTGCCTGGGAGAGGGAGGAGGAGCTGTGTGTAATAATTAAAAAAAAAAAAAAAAAAAAGCGAGGCTCGTTAGCATTACTCCTCTGTGCCTGGAGGCTTGGTAAAGTAGGGGCAAAATTAATACTCAAATTCAAAACTCTGTTTGGAATATTTGAGGAGTGAGGGAGATCACGTATTATTTTCCCCTTTGTGTCAAGTTCAGACAGTGTGCCGTGTGTGTTCCGGCCTCTGCTCCTATTTCTGCACCGACTCCGCAGCAAAGCCGGCTCCGGGCACACTGGTAGCATTTCAGATGAATGGGGAGATTGTGGTGCTCCTTCCAGAGAAACATGAGTTGCCTAGTTCCAGCCACCCTCTATTCTGAGAGAGAGACGGCCTCAGTGACACGTCTTTTTGTCTAGCCGACTTCCAGTGGCTGGAAAATAAAATGTGTGAAGACAGGTAAAAGGGAGAGGAAGATGATTCATCATGAAGACGAACAGTGTAGAGAGAAAGGAAGCTGGAGCTGGTCCATGGGGTAGGGCAGCGGGGGGGCGAGGGAGAGGGGTACTCTGCAGGTCTGTATCTCCACTTAGAAACCGGCTTATGTCATGAGGGGTTGAGAGTTGGCTGATGGGACAGAAGCTGCTGTCCCAGGGACCCTCAGGTAGGCTCCCTGGGAAGGCTTAAGAGAGAAAGGACTCTCAGTAGCCTGAGATTGTCTATGGTAATTTGGTCCAAAGATGGGCTCCTGACTGGATGGGTTTGCCCCTAAGAGTTCATAATTAACACCTGACAGTGGACTGAGACGGTCTGTTCCGGGATGTTGGATTATGGGAGAAGCCTCAGAACCTTGCTTCATTCCATTTCCCCCTCCCCTCCGTTCTGAAGCCCTAGGTCTATTCACATCACTTTTAGAAAATTACTTCTGGAAAAAAAGTTTGCATCAATGAATTTAAGTGGGGGGCGGTGAGGAGGGGGTGGCTCATTTATGTCTGCCAGATTCAGATGTCAGAGGCCAGGGTCCCTCCCCTCCTATGCCACGAGCTTCCCAATTCTCCTTCCTAACTCTGGCATATTCCAGCTTTGATGCCTTTCAACCACATCTTTCTTGGAGAAGAAGTTAAATATCATCGACTTGTGTCCATTTCCCCAAAGATCACTCTTTCCCATTCCTTTAAAAGATTAACTGCATATTTCAAGAAATGCAATCCAGTGAAAGATTTGTGCTATTATATGGACAACTTTTCCAAGGGTTCATAACATTTACGTTTTATAAAGCTTGAGTCCTTTCCTCTGGCCATTTTCCATGAGTTTCTAAGTGATTTTTTAGGCCAGGATGATGCCTGATGATTTGGGAAAGCGAGGCTTTTAATGGGACATAAAATATCATGGATTCCTCTGGTTGGAGAGGAAGACTGTCAGCTAAGGGTCTTGTTGTCATTCACTGCTATGCATTGCTCTTCCCACCATCCTAGGCAGATTTGCCTAAACTGTTCCCCACAGCGAGGTATTATTCCATTTTAAAGACACTTATGAGATTGACTAGTCCCTTTCCCAAAGGGAAATGCCCTTTCACATCAGGCATTCTAATACTACCACCTCATCCTGGTGCAAATCTAGGGTACCGTGACCCTTAAGAAATAAAGTACCCAATTGCCCAGGTCTCCCCCAGCCCCCAAGATTAGGGGAATTCAGCAAGATTGAGGTCTGCGCAGAAGAGCCCTTTAAGGCAGCTTTGTTGTAGTGATGGGGCTGAAGGCTAGGTGGCAGAGTAGATACATCGTTTAAAACACGCCTCCTTCGGAGAAGGGAAAAGAAGCTGACACTGGTGCAAGTCTGACAATGGGGATGGGGGCGGGGGAAGCAAAAGCATAGATCGACAGCAACTTCTTCGCCCACTGGGTGCACTGTGTACCGCCCCGGCCTTGGCACTGCCCTTTCGCATGACAGCACCAACCAGCGGGCAGTGGGAGATCCTCCAAGTCCCCCCAGTGGCCGAATTCACGATCACTGAGGAAGGGCCAGGTCAGAACTTGATTACTTGTGGTTCATCAAAGGATGCCCTAAAGCTTCTCTGGTGAATAATTAGAATATGGTCTTCAGCCAAAATACATAAAAAATGTCCTTTTTGTAAAAACATTTAAAAATGTTAATTATGGTATATTTCAAACATTCCAAGAGCAGAAGATAATACAACAGATATCCTCTACCCACCACACACATTTACCACCTTAAGATTTCGCCATCTTCTTTGAGGTTTTGTTGCAAAGAAATACAATGTTATCAAGAACAGCTCACCTCCTGCTGCAGCCCACATGGCTGTCTTCCCTCTGCAGGGATAGCCATCCTTCTGAAACAGCTTTTTATCCTTTCTGCACAATGCTTTTCTAGGCTTTTTATAAAGTTTCTTATAGAACAGAGTTAGAACAATTTTGAAGGTGAATCCATGTGCCCCTTTAGAGCTCATTTTGTAGCAGGGCTTGCTATGGTGGCCATTTAACTAGAGTCTAAATAGACCCTAGGCTGACTTTTGAAGGAGTTGGAACCAACTACAGCTCAGAATGATTTATATTTCTATGTGAGCAATATATAAATTAATAGTTTTAAGAATTCATGTTTAGGCAGCTAGTGGAGCCATTCCAAAAAGATATGGCAGAATAGGGAGGGCTCCAGGAATACAGTTTCTGGCTGGAGGGCTCCTGTCCTTTTGGGTCATGGGACCTGTTATGCTCCAACAACAGACAGGCCCAGGGTTGTATCTGAATTTGGAAAAATCAGATTAACCAGGAAAAGTGATCTGTTGTGAGTCAGAAGACAGTGTGGATAGACCCAGATCTAGGAGAGACAGCAATGGACCAGGTAGGAAGGCTGGAATCACATGGGATATGAGGAAAGAGAAAGCGTTACCTGCTTGAAGCAGGTTTGATGTAATGCATTTGAGTCATGGAAAGGCCAAATAAGATCACAGTGCGCTGCTGGAATAGCTTTCATCACAGTGCAAGAGGGAGAAGCAGTAAGAGCTAGCTTACTACCACTAGCCCACAGGACACATTTGTGTGAATTAGGAAAAGATGCCGTTCCGCAAGACACCTTACTTCTATTTGTCAGAAAATTGTTATAACATACAGATTTTGTTAGAAAACAGAAACTTTCCTACCCCTTCCAGGAAACTGTGGTAAGGAGTGTATATATCTGTGGTGTCTGCTATGTGCCTTGTGCCACTTAGATGAAGCTCTTATCATGTAGTGCACCATCTGCACAGCTGTACCTGGTAGCCCTGTTTGGAAGAGTTGAGCCTGGTTTCCAAACCATCAGGAAGCACTGCATTTCTAGTATTGGGGCAAGGATCAGTCCAGTGACAGGGCTTGATCCATTACAGGGTTGACGGATGGGCTTGAACCCCTTCAAGGCAGCTGACTCTGGTCATGTTCTCAGCTGGGCCAGTCTACAGCTTTGTGCCATTCCTCAGAGAAACCATGCTTTTCCACGTCCCCATGGCTTTGCACAAACTGTCTATCTTGACAGGAATGCGTTTCCCTCTCTGTGCTGACTAGTGAACTCCTAGTCATCATTAAAGACCCAGCTGAAATCACACCTTGTTTGGAAGGTTTCCCGGACTCCCATGTGTAATTTCCTGAGGGCACCTAGCTGCGTAGCAGCATTTATGCCTTGTGGTCCATCCGTAAAATGGGGGAATAATATTGCCTGTCCCCTAGTGTTGTTGTGAGCCTTGAATGAGGCAGTCTGTGTGAGCCTCATTAGTGCTTATTAATATTACTTATTGTAGTCCTAGCTTCCCATCAGACTGAATGTCTTGAAGGGACCAAGGTCTTATTTATCTTGGTATCGTATTTCCTCTTTTCCGTCTTCCTGCCCTACCTCTTAGCCATGAGCACCTAGTACAGTTCCTAGCACAGAGGGCACTTAATAAATTATTTTTGAATGAAAAACATTTACCACCCCCTAATTATTCCAATATCTTCCTAAATAATGAGTTTTATCTCTTCATCATTCTGATTGTTTTAATATCCATGTTGATATGTTTCTACTTTGTACCTGTATTTACTAGTCTGGTCAACCCTTCGTGTCTCAAAAGTGAGTAATTTATGAACTCTTTAAAAATTACAATAAATTCCAATATACTCCTATTGTTGGACTTAAAATATGTTAATTGCAGTGTAACCTAAACATGTACAAACATATTAAGGTATAAGCTCTGTATGCTTATCTCACTGTAAAATCCTACAAATATGTAAATAAACTCAATCAAAACGACAAACCCAACAAAACCAAAAACGACAACATTAATTTAGTGTGTTGGTTGATGTTTGGTTGATGTTTTGCTGGAAATAAATCACTACTCATGTTGCAATTATGGTTTAACTGTTACGGTGCAGGGTTTTTGAGTTTGGCATGCATAGGTTTGATGTCCTGTTTGATGATTTAATTCTCCCAGTGTTGTTTTTTTTTTTTTTAAGCTATAGCGGAGTCATGGCTTATACAGTGGTTAAAGTCAGCTTGACGTGCAAAAACAGTATAATCAAAATTACCCATGAAAACCCCTTAAATCACTTGAAGAACAAAACAGTACTGCAAAACCTTCACTTTTATTACATAGCATCAGGACACCCAGTCTTCACTCAGCTCCTATACCTTGTTTCAGGATCAAATCCACATCTGCTTTTTAGCCCATAAGCAAATGACGATCACAGTGAAATGACATGACTCCTATACCTTTGAAAAACAGAAAATGCCTTCTAGTGCTGGATACAAGGCTGAGGTAAGGAGCCTGCACACAACTGGTGAAGAGCTTTGGAGGAAAACACAAAGTAAACAAACAACATGAACAACCTGTACCATTATGGCTGCTGTGAGCATGTATGAATGTGTGTGTGTGTGTGTGTGTGTGTTTGGGGCGTATATTAGAGGTTGTGTGTGTGTGTGTGTTTGGGAGGGTGTATTGGAGGTTGCATATGGCATGAAGCCAGGGGAATTGGCTTCCAATTTGTTGGTAAATGAGGCACTACATATAGCATATACATCATGATTCACTAGGTCATTCTGCTTGTATAGACTTAGAAAAGGTAAAGGCACCAATTTGACCGCCAAACAAGAAGTGGAAGCATCTTAACCATAAGCTAACTGAAGGGACAACATGTTTGGAGCAAGGATTGAAAGGTTGATTGGAGAGAGAGGTGGGATTTATTCAGTTGGGATAGATTGGGTGTGGAGGGCAGATTTCCCTGCGCCCCAAGCTTTGAATACTTCTGTTCTTTTACCTTAAAGCAGCTCAACCTTGGGCAGGTTATTTAGCATTCCTCTGGTTCCATTTATTTTGTAAGATGAGCTATGGTACCTATCAGTGGTTGTCGCAAGGGTTACACGAGATAATCTGTGTAAATCACTTAGCATAGCACCTATTCCACTGCATATTAATTCGCTAGGGCTGTTGTAACAAAGTACCATGAAGGAAAGGCTTAAACAACAGAAATTCTATGTCTCATGGTTGGAGAGGCTAAAAGTCTGAGCTCAAGGTGTTGGTTGGGCCATGTTATCTTGGAAGACCCTAGGAAAGGATCTGTTCCAGGCCTCTCTCTTAGCTTCTGGTAGTTCCTTGTTTTAAGGTAGGGTAACTCTGATATTCACATGCTGTTTCCCTGAGTGTGTCTGTGTCCAAATTGCCCCTTTTTATAGGGACAGCAGTCATAGTGGATTAGGGACCCATTCGACTCCAGTATGACCTCATCTTAACTAATTATATCTGCAGAGACCCTGTTTCCAAATAAGGGCACATTCTGGGGGTGAGGACTTCAACATGTGAATTTTGTGGAGACACAATTCCATCTACAACACATAGTAAACACTCCAGTGGTAGTTATTATTATTCACAATACCTCCTTCAATCACCTTTCCAAGGGGTGGTTTCACAGTCAGAATTTTCAGATCTTCCTCTTCATTCTTATTGTCTTTCCTGGCCTGTTTATGTCCAGAAAGTGCCCCGAGAGCAGGCGATAGGACAGTTGTGTTCCCCATCGTGTTGCCAGGTACCTAGAGCAGTGATGGGCACCTAGCAGACACTCAGTGAAGGTTTGTGGATAAGCGAACAAAGTCTGTTTCTTTCCTCCCTTTTCCGTCTCTTTTTTTTTTTTTTTGATTTCTCAGTTAGCCTGCCTCTCTCTCTCTCTAGTTATCTTTTCTTGATTGCCAAAGTATTAAATGCAAAAGAAATGAAACCAAATTTTAATTTCCTTTGTTGATAGTGATTAAATCCTCCCTAATCCCTTGCTCTCTGCAGCCAGTTAGAAACCCAGCCAGATGGCAAAGGGCGGTAGGGGTGCTGGGGGGGGAGGGGTTGGAGGTGACTGTTGGAGCCAATTAGAGTCCACTCAGAGCATTTCCTGGGACGTGATGTTGACCAGAACTAGGACTTGGGAATGAAGAGGACCCAACACTACCCTGAGAGCCTGGGAAGAAACCAATGAAGTCAGTATTGGCTCTAGAGGTTGAAAGTCAAAGTCTGCACCAGGAGCCAGAGGCTGGAAAGGTACAGGGGCTTTACTTGATCTTCAGAAAGATGCATGCCCCCTTTGTCTGGTGCAATGACTTCCTGGTCCACAAACCACCAGCACAGGCCCTAAAGATGTGACCACCCCTGTCAGAAGGTTCCCTAGTCTGAAAACCAGGAGTTCCATAAATCTTCAACTCAGGCAGGAACTGGAGTGTCAAGCACAAGGAGAAAATGCTCTGTATTCTAGAGACCCAGAGGTGGGTTGTCGTGGGCTAAAACAAAGGGACTGAAAGCTAAAAACACACTGATAATTTACTAATTGACTGATACCATCTACGCATATATGTGTCTATCCATGTACTTAGCTATTTTCTCACAGCTGTAGAACAGATGTCACAAATGCACACAGCCCCTGGCAAGTCACAGGATGCAGGCTGGGTGGGGAGAGGCATGGGTTACAATTCACTATCAGACTATTGTTACCATTTGGGACTATGAAAATAGCATTGCCCCACCCTGCTCTGACCTTTTTTTTTTTTTTTTTTAAGATTTCATTGGATATTTAATTTTATTACAAAACCCTTTTTATTTTTATTGTGGAGACTCTCAAGTGTACATAAAAGTAGACAGAATAGTATAGTAAATCCCCACAAGTCCATCCTTTGGCCGGAAGCAACCATTATTCCATGGCCATCCTGCCCCCTATACACAGCTCTCTTCACTTCTTCCATTTCCACCGACTGAATTTTAAAACATAGTGAAAACATAACTCTTCAGCTTCAGGTACGCAATTATGTTTATGGAGCTCCTTTCTTCTTGCATCCTGAAAATTCACCCAAACTTTTCTAAATATTAAGTAGGGAGATAGGTGATTTCCTTCTATATTATAGAGGAGGAAATTGGTGACCAATAAAAGAATATTTGAGGAAAGTGGGTTAGTGGAGGATAAATAACTTTGGGGTTCCAGCGTTTGGACATCTGAGAGGATGGAGTGGGAGGCAGATGATTCAGGCAGAGGAAGCGCTGAAAAAAACATGGAGAGAAGGAGGTGACGAGGGTGCATCTGGTGACGCTGCCCTGAGCACAGAGAAGACAGCAGGTCTGGAAAGAGCAGCACTAGTGGTAGAGATCTGGGGATCATCCGTAAAAACATGGCAATATGAGCGTGAACACACAGAGGGAAAGCACTATGTAGAGAAGAGTACCTTGTTCTGAGCTTAGGAGAGAACTCAAGTTATTGCCAGGAAACCAGTTATTACTCAGTTTCCCAGGAAGGCAGAGAGGTGTCCTGGGAGGAAGAAGTGATGGAGGGCACCTGTTTGGTTTGAACTTGGTGAAGGAAGTTGAAAACTGGTCATGATGTCAAGGCAGGAAGAGATTGGGATCTGTGGAGAGAAATAAACATTTGAAACAGCTGAGATGGACTGGGTGGGAAAGAGGAGTCCTGGGAAACTCAGAAAGGGAAATGACTTCCTGCCTACCCAGAAGGCAAACCTCTGAACCCACACCAAAGAGTATCTATTCCAGCTGAGAGAGAGAGAGAAGGAAAGGGAGAGGGAGAGGGAGAACCTCTGCTGGTTTGAATTTCTAACTTCAGGGTACACCGAGAGCCTCTTTTTAAAGCTCCCCTGATTATGCCAGGCCCACCCAGGATAATCTACCTCGAATCTGCAAAATCCCTTCACCTTTGCCATATAAGGTTACAGAAACACAGGACTTGATATTCTGTCACCATATTCTGGTGGTTAAAAGCAAGTTACATGTCCCACCAACACTCAAGGGGAGGGGATTATACAAAAGTTGGTTTAGAATACTGCCTACCCAAGTGCTTGACAGGTCAATGCCATTTTTGTCCTCAGCTTTCCCACCAGTATAATAATAGGACTCTGAGTCCTTGGAGCAGTGCTAAATCTCATGCATAGATCTAATTGTCAAGAGAGAAAGGACTTGAGAGAGGAAGAAATATTAAGTTGTTTTCAAGTTCCTCAGGTTCTGTAGTGTTTCAAAAAAGTTGGAGGAGGATACCAGCAAATGAACTCAAGTCAGCAGATGTTTAAAGAGAAACTTAGCACAGGCACCGTCCTTCACTTTGTGTTAACAGGGACACAAAGATGAATGTGTTTCTTGATTGCAGAGATCTTCACAGTTTTCTATAAGAGATAGGACACATATAGTTATTACAAAGTAGCCTAAAGGAAATATCTAAAGAGATGTAGGCAGCCAGCCTAGGGGCCATAAAACCTACACTCAGGGGTATCGTTGATAGATGTCCTATGGCTTCTGGTCACTTAAGTACCTCCTTTGATTTCTGATTGCCATAGGGATCATGACCAACTCTAGAGAAGAACATACAAATTCTGTTATTGCCAGGCTGTGCTTCAGCATTGGCTGACATCTGGTCAACCCCACAATAATAAAGCCACACAGGCCCACAGTACAAAAGAGAATGACAGCCCTAGTGAAAAATTGGGTTTTCCAGTTCTAACTTCCAGGGGTTATTCAAAGTGTCAGGGATATGAGAGGAAGGGAAGACATTCAAGAAAATTGACAAGGAGTGTTTGGGCTGGGAGTGGAATCTACTCCCTTCCTGAGGCTGGCCCAGCCCACTCCATCTCACCCTCAAGCCTTTGAAGTGTGTTACCTGGACAGTGAGCTAAGCCATGCTTGGCAGGAGGGGGAGGGAGGCTGTGTGGTCTGGCAAAGAGCAGAACAGAGGGGCAGAGGGATGGAGCTTGGATCTGCGGCTGACTCACACCACCTCTCATGCCAGGCATTTCACCATTCAGTCCAGCTGGAAAATGAGGAAAAGACCCAAGGCAGGATCTCACTGAGAAATCCAGATGCCTTTCACAAGAATAAACAAGGCAGCCTTTCTCCCTCTCTGGGCTCTGTTTCTCTGTTTCGGTGTGAGTGTGTGTTTGTGTCTATTTCTTGGTCTCTGGTGGGGGGTGTGTGTGTATTTTAGCTGCTATCATTTCTCTCTGTTCCCTGTCCTCTAACTTTCTCTGTGGACCAGCTTCAGGATTTGGTTTTGATTTCCTCTTCTGTCACCGTCTTCAGGTATGACTGGGCTGAGCCCACAGTGCCCCTCACCCCCCGTGCCTCTCTTTAGCTTCCTTTCTAGTTCAAGTGAGGTCTGCATTTCTGCCACATCTTCTGAGTGGTGTGTCTCGGCAAGCCTCTGCCCCTCATCTTGACAATGGAAATGTTGGGGGTGGGGGGGAGTAGAAAAAGCTCTTGACCTGGCAAAGGCCTTGTAGGGCCATGGTACTGTCTGTTGCTGGAGCAACGGCAGGGATTTTTTTTTTTTTAATAGGCACTTCTGGTACAGGAACAAAGAAAAACCAAAACCAAAAAAAAAAAAAAAATCACTCCTTTAAAGTGAGCATTTTTCTATGGCCTTGGATTTCATTTTCTTCACCCCCTACCCCCATCCAGGGTCCTCAGACGGGCCAGACCTCTTCCACCTTTCCACCATTTCATCCTTTCCATTTATTCAGAAAAAGCAAATCCATTTTTCCTCCCTCCCCATTTTTCTTCATTTAGGGTGCTTTGGGGAGTAGATTGCCTTTTACTGTGTGCATTTAATTTGACTCCATTTATAGAGGGAGAAGCTTGTTTGGTGGCTGTTGCGTCTGAAAACATACTGGTTAGAAGTCATACAGACCTGAGTGGACCATGTAGCTGAGTGACCCTTGGGAGGCACCTTTCTGTAACTCTGCTTCTGTTTTCTCTTACCTATAAAATGGAAATGAGCCTACTGTGCAGGATGGGAATACTAAACAGTATAATATATATAAAACTCTTAGCACTAAGTGGACAGGCTCCAACCTTCATATGCATTGTGGGTAGTGGACACACAGTAATGCCACATCTTTTAAGGATGCTGTCCCTTCTCAATGTATTCCTCCTTCCCTTCTTATCAGGCATAATGATGATTGCCCTGCCCCTGCTCATGGGTAGCAAAGCTCAGTGCCTTGAACCCTCTCTGCTAATCATAGTGATTGGCTCCAGGTGGGACATCTGACCCGGTCACGGCTCACCCACGGATGAGACTGGGCCAATTAGATTCTCCCTTTCATATGTGAATAAAAGGCAGAGAAGGAAGGACAAGTTGGTGGTGGTCATGGGAGCTGAGATGTCTCAGGAGACTGGGCAGTGGGACAGCAAGATGGACACATACTCAGCAGCAAATGGACCTGAATCACAAAGGCTCTTGGCTTTCTTGTTCCAGGGCTGCATGATCTTCCCCACGCTTCCATGACATTCCTGCTACCCTTTCAACAGCCACTTTCTTCCCCTGACGAGTTGGAAAGGGTTTCTGCTCTTTGCAACCAAAAGAGCTTTTATTAAAACATATTCATGGATTTTCTGATTTGGCACAAAACACGCCTCTAGTCCTTTAACACCTGATCTGGTGCTGGGGCTGTCACGGAAATCCTCTTCTTCTCCCACTTTGAAGAGTATTGGGATTGTGTGTCTTCATGGAATGTTGACTCTACAAGATGTTGTGTGATAAGAGTTCATCATCTTGTCAATTTTCATGTGTAGAAATCTTTCAATTTTAGGAAACTCTTGATGTGCCAAACACTGGGTCTCTTGCTGAAGTCTGAACTCTTCTTTCATAATTCTTTTTATACCCTCTGGGATCCTTGTGGTGCTCTTTTTCTCCAAATTTTTTGAGTTCTAGGAGACTGGAGATCTTTTTTTCTGCATCCAAAAGAGTCCGAGTTTCTCGGTGGAGAGATCCTAGAGATACAAAATCTGTTTTGAAAGCCTTAAACCATACCTTACCCTCAAAAGATGCCTGGTATTTCAGATCTTGATGCTATGCCTCTGAGAATTCACCATGTATTCACAGACAGCATTTCTTTGGTCCTCCCGACAATACCTGGCTGGTTCAGTGAACCCATTCTACCAACCTGGACATAGAAGCTCTGAGGAAGCCTGGTTGGCAGTATAGGTCTCTGAGGCACGTCAGTTTTAGAAACCTGGGTAGAATGCCTCCTTCCCCACTATCCCAGGCTCACTGCCAGACTTCCAGCTACAATCCTGAGCCTTGGGAAGAGCTCATTTTAGGGGGAATCGAAAACATTTAGTGAGTCTGTCCACACGTGGCCGATAAGGGAAAGGTCCCCAACAGAGATGTTTCAAGGAACCCTACCAGGGACTTGGGAAATCTTTGCTTTTATCCACTAGGAGAGAGCCCACCGACTTGGAGGACACACAGCTCTCTAGGCAAGGTAAGAGACTCAGAGATGTCCTGAGACCCTGTCTTCATGCCCATGGCACGGGGTTGGGGGACATTCATAAAAGACACAAACACCTGATCGGCTAAGACAGCACCACTGCTGTCATGGACATCTCTGGGATGCTACCTTAGAAACCAGCTAAGCTGCTTCTTTGGTTTTCTCTAGTACCTGGGGATTAAACTCTTCATGCAAACAGCTACTTTCAGCCTTTTCTTAGTCCAAACCAGCACTGTCGCGGAGGGAAAAATCAGAATAAGTGAGCTACTAACCTTTTGGGAAAGCAAAAGTCTTTGACACTTGGTGAGTTTGTGCACCCCTACACCCTCATTGTGTCACTGACCACATTCTTGAGTGAGATCAGGAGTAAGGCAAATGGTGAAGGGCCTGAAAATAGTCTGCTTCTCCCTAGATATTCAGCCCTGGTAATTTTCAGATGACCGTATGAAAATCTGGAAAATTCACAAGGATCATGTTTCGTGTTCATGGCAGTGTCTATGTGGGGCTAGGTGAGAGTACCTCTGTGGGGGACCTAGAGGTAGAAGTTTTAGGGTTAGAGATGCCAGATAGAGTTTAGAATGGCCAGTTAAATTGGAATTTAAATAACGATGGATAAATTTAGTATAAGTATATTCCATGTAATATTTGAGACATCCTTAAAATTTATCTGTTGTTTATCTGAAATTCAAATTTAACTGGGTGCCCTATGTCTTTATATTTATCCAACAACTCTGCCTGGGATGAACACAGTCCCTGGTGACTTCAAGTCTGTGTGAAGGTGATACTTGCATATGTTTGCATGTAGGAGACATGGGTACCAAAGCAAATGGGAAGGGTGTATGTGTAAAAGTGTGTCTGTATATTAGGGGGAAGCAATATCTGGATCAGAGGTCATTTCAGTGTTTTTATTTTTTTGTGTCTTTTGGAGGATTCCAAAATCATTAATTTTCATTTCCAAACATTTCCCAAGATTGTGGAAATCCTTGGAGAATTCCTAAGACCCTCCTAAAATTTGAGCAATTGATCTTCCTACATTAAATAGCCCCATTAGGTCATTTGGAGGAATGAGCTAAAATTCTAAGAGTATAATGTAGATCTTTCCCTCTTCTTTTCTTTTCTTCTTCTTTTCTTTTAATCATTGTTTAGGATTGTTCTCATCATACAGATGAGAACATCTTTCTCTTTCTTCTCTTTGATGAGCCACTGAGGAGATAAAATATGAAGACAGAAGCTGTGGGAGCTTAGGCGTGGCTGGGGAAAAATAAGTCGACTCTCGGAGGTTCCTGCGCAAGAGAGGGGGCATCCAGAGAGGGCTTTGTGGGTGCGGCGAGAACAGGCTAGGGGCTGGGCTCAGGGCATCTGGCAGGGGTTGAATCAGTCCCCGGCAGGTCTAGGAACGGAAGGCTCCACACAGCTCGCTCCAGGCGGTGCAGAGGGAGTGGCAAGGGAGGGCTGTTAGCCCCAGGCTAAATCCTGGAGGAGGACGGGAGGGACAGGCAGCTTTACAGGTTGCAACCAACTCCAAAGCATTGCCCAGAGCTCTTTGGTTGCCCTGGAATGGAGGTGTAAGCTCAACTGCCAGTCTGGGGTGTCTGGATCTTTCTGTTCAAGGCAGATTTGCCACTACTTGACGCTAGGTGTTTGAGGACTTGACCAGGATTAAGCAGTGTTAAGTGCAGGGCAGGGGTGGGAGGTGGGCTGGTCCCAGCTCTGGCAAGGTTTCCCTGCTTGCCTGGGTGAGACACACACTTTCGAACCAAGTGTTCCTGTGGCATCCAGGTGAGCTCCTCTCCTTCTTGGTGACCTTCTCTGGGGATATACTGGTCCCAGTTCTTAAACTTGGGAGCACACACGCACCCTGTCTCGGAGAGCGGTCACCAGCCAGCAGGAGGATGTTCAGCTCACTGGTATCTCATTCCCCAGGCCCAGACAATATGCCTGGCTGCAGATCCTGGAAAACGTGGGTTTGTTCAAGCTGGAGACTCAACTTGTTAGCGCAAATGGGAAGTCAGGATTCCTGCGGGCTCCCCCCGCCTCTGCGTTCCTGGCCAGTGTATGCACCAGCCCATTCTCTGCAGATATTGCCAAAGCATTTCCCTTCTGTGCCACATCTCTGACTCCCATTTAGCTGAAGGCCGTAGACAAACTGATATATCCCTTTGGCCTCAGTTTCCTCATCTATAAAGTGGGTGGCACTTCATCCATTCCTCAGCCTCAAACTGGGACATCCCTTCCTTAAGCTTATGATGTTACAGATTAGTTATGGAGTTAGAATCTCTCTCTTTTTCAAAACTATTGTTACATCTTTATTTTAAACACATTTCTCTCTCTTTTTTTAAATTGAATTATAGTAGATGTACAATACTATATAAGTTACAGGTGTACAATCTAGTGAGTCACAATTTTTAAAGGTTACACTCCATTTATACAATATAAAATATTGGCTATATTCCCTGTGTTGTACAATATATCCTTGTAGCTTATTTTATACATAATGGTTTGTACCTCTAACTCCCTACTCTTATCTTGCCCCTCTCCCATCCCTCTCTCCTCCGTAATCACTAGTTTGCTCTCTATATCTGTGAGTCTGCCTCTTTTTTGTTATATTTACTAGTTTGTTGTTTTTTTAGATTCCACATGTAAGTGATATCATACGGTATTTCTCTTTCTCTGTCTGACTTATTTCAGTAAGCATAATACCCTCCAAGTCCATCCATGTTGCTACAAATGGCAACATTTCATTCTTTTTTATGGCTGAGTAATATCCATTGCGTATATATGTACCACACCTTCTTTATCCATTCATCTGTTGATGGACACTTACGTTGCTACCATGGAGTTAGAATCTCTTGGTAAACCCCTTAAGGCTGGTTGCCCCTAACATTTCCATTTTCTTAAATTTGGAGATTTGTGAAGATCTTGAGATACACTTCTTAGGAATGTCAAGAATTTACTGCACGTTTAAATGTTGGTAGCGTGTTATCTCTGGCTGTTGGGGAAATGGATGATCTTAAGTCTCTTTGTGTCTTTTGCGTGAGTACGCATCACTTTTACAAGGAGAAATTAACATTACCTTTAAATGCTGTCTTGACAAGGAGAGGTCCAGGCTATTTGCTAACCTTTTTCTGGAAGACACTAACGGGTGAGCAGTGATTTTGTGTAGAGGCAGGGGTCCAATTCTATGACGTCTGGAAGTTTCTTCCAACATGTGAATCTGTGCTCAGTGGGCCCAACCAGCTCCTACCTACCTGCAGGAATGTGTTGCCAGAAGGCAGAGATGGAGGAAGCGAAGGAGAGAGAATGGAGAAGGGAGATGGAAGAGGAGAAAGAAGAGTGAAAAGAGAAAACTGCACTGTCACAAAAAGCTCAAAACTTCCCTTTCAACCTTTCCCTTGTAATTAGTTGGTGCAGCTGGAGGGGAAGAGCTCTCGGTGAGTTAGAACTTGTTGGGCCCCAGTCCTCAGGATGTTTAAGGCTTGCTGGAGTGTTTGGGGAAAGTTTAATTCTCAGATAGCTTCTCCTCCCTCTCTGCCTGTCTTTTTATTATAATTCCTTGCCTGGAGAGGGTTTGTGAAGGGTTGGAAACTTTCTACTGTCCTGGCCAAGAAACCTTGCCCCCAGGGCTGGCCTGGAGATGCTGGGAAGAACTAGGTTGAAGCAGGTTTCTCTCCACAGTGATTTGGGGGCTGACTCTGCAAAGGTCTTGAGGGGAGCCGTGGAGGAGGAGGGAGGGCGGCCAGGGTCCAGGAGGGGCAAGTGCAGTCTGCCTCTTATAAGGACCCTTGTGATGGCATCATTGGGTCCACTCAGCTAAGCCAGGACAATCTCCCCATCTCAGGATTACTGGCTTCCGTTTATAAAATCCCTTTTGCCATAGAAGGTAACGTATTCACAGGATGCAGGGATTAGAACATGGACACCTGTGGGGGGGGGGTGGTGGCATTATTCAGTCTATCACAGGGATGGTTTGTGCTTCTACAACAGTTCTCCTCTTACCTGCCTATGCATTACACCAGTAAACAAAGCTCCCATTTACCAAACACGGACTCTGGAGTTGGAGCTGGACCAAATGCTCTGTGAGGAGCACCTTGCTAACTTCTTATAACCCCTTCTGATGCCGGTGCTATTATTTTTTTTCTCCTTTTACAGAGAAGAAACTAAAGCCTGAGATTTAAGTAACTTGTTTGAGGGCACACAGGGAGTAAGTCAAGGACCTGAGATTTGAAACCAGGTCTGTTTGCTTCCAAGATCATTCTCTTCTACATCCCATTCTCCTGGGCATGGTAGCCAGACCTCTAAGAAAGATTCCCCCTTTGGTCCTTGCTCATTCCCTCTCGTAGACCCCTCCCACATTGTACCGGGATTAGTCAGTGTGACCAATAGAGCATCATGAAAGTGAGGGTGTGTATCTTCTGAGGTGAGGGCATCAATGACATTGTAGCCATGCTATCTCTTGGACACTCACACTGGAGTAGATGCCATGTCACAAGCCCTCGCAAGAAGCCCTGTGAAGAGGTCCATATGGTGAGTAACTGAGGTCCTCGGCCACCAGCCAGCACCAAGATGGCTGCCACACGCCTAAGCTACCCTGGAAGTGGATCCCCAGCCCCTATCAGGACCTCAGATGACTACAGCCCCAGCTGATATCTTGACTGCAACTTCATGAAAGACTGAGAGCCCAAACCTTTCAGCTAGGACGCTCTCAGAAACTGAGATAATAAACTTTCAAAAAAAATTTTGGTCACTGCTTCTTGAAGTAATTTGTTACACAGCTATTTATGACTAATACAAGGCCCAGGTTCTAGGAATGTTGGCAGGTTTTGCTCTGAGCTCTAGCTATGCCAAGGAGGTGCTGGTCAGACCTTGACCCTCTGAAGCCTGTGTTCCATTCCATCTGGTTAGTGCCTAGCCCTGGAGTGAAGAAGCCAGTGGTTCCAGAATGTTCCCCATTCCTGAGCCATTTCCCCAAAAGAACAGGAATACTCTTCCTCTATTACCCTGCTGCTCTAAAATCATCCATAGCTCCCTAAAGCCTGTAAATGCTTTTCTTAAGCCCAAACTCATTAGTCTGGCATTTCCCTCCCCATCTCCCTCATGTCACAGCCCTTCCGGTCTCATTTTTCATTGATCCTCAGGCTGACCCTTTAGGCCTGGTTGGACCAAGATATTCACTGCTACAGTCTCGTCTCAGTCACTGGCTTGTCCTGATCTCCCCCCATCAGTTGCAAAGGAATGAACAAATCCAGGCTGAGGATCTGCTAGGAACTAGGAGCCCATGAGGGATACTCTTTACGTGCAGTGTCTCTATTTGCACAACAAGCCATTTTTACAGAGAAGGAAACTGAGGTGAAATGACCTGCCCAAAGTCCCAGGGGAAGTAAGTGACGGAATCAGTACTGACAGAGTCAGGCCCACTCAGCCCTGTGGCTGTAAGTTCAGTGTTTTTCCACTACACAGTATTGCATCTGACTCACATCTCTATGGAATTTTACAGCTTATAAAGCCCCTGCCTATGATAATCTTTTCTGAGTTTCACAACAACCCATGGTGATAGAGAGAGCAGGAACTGCTCACCCCATTTCACAGATGACGAACCCAAGAGGGGGATGAGGATTTGTCTCCATGGGGACAAGTGTCAGAGCTGTGACTCCAATTTTGTCTCTGTCTCTGGACCCACCACTCTTTCCTCTGCCTTCCCTTTGTACCTCTTCCTAAACCCTACCAGAGATTTTTGCATATCATTGATACTCAATGCATATCTGCTGGCTGATTGATTAATTTTTTAATGTATTCTTTAATAAATGGTGCAAAAAGGGTTCTGGTGTCTGGAGAAGTATCTGTGATGACTGAGACTAACTTTAAAAAAAGAACTTAAAAAGGTGTAGCAGAAATGTATGAGGCAGACTCCAGAAGGAACTTTATGATGGAAAGGCTGATAGTACAATAGTTACACAATGTTGAACAAAGAAGGTGTGGGATTAACTCTTCTGGGGAATCTCTAAGTGACCCATTCCTGCCTGGGTCTAAGACATTACAGTTTATTATTAGGGGCAGGAGGATGGACAAAATGAGCCATGGAGGGTCCAGATAGTCTAGCATCCATGACTCTGGTGTGGATGTCATTGTCATATCTGAGTCACTGAACCAGAGCAAAGAGGAGGAAGATGGTGTCAAACTCTTTGTCGGGGACTTCTTGTCTCCAGTGCTCACGGCTTCAGCTGACGAAGAAGATGTTCTACAAAGAGATTCTCTGAGAACAAGTCATACAGGATCAGGTTCCTTGGGCCTGTGAAGCCTTACAGGTCGTCCTACCCATGCACAGTCCTTAAATATCCCGAGACACTCCCGTGGGTGCTCAGCGAGTATCTGCTGAATGATTAAATGAACATCACATAAATGGATAAACAGGTAGCTGTGGCTTTCTCCTGTGTCTCTAGGGTTTCCACAATGTTTCACCCTGTCCTGGACACCCATTCTGGTTCCTACTGTTCTTCGTTAGGGCTTCCTTCTGCCCTCTAACCACACTCTAACCAAACCCAGTGGACACTTGTCCTGCCTTCTGTGGACATAGTCTGGGACTGGTCACCCCCAGCCTGTGATCATCTTGACCTGTTTGTTTGTTTGTTTAAAAATATTTATTTATTTAGGCTGTGCCAGGTCTTAGTTGCGGCATGCGGGATCTTTTAGTGGCAACATGCAGAATCTTTGAGTTGCAATATGCAGACTTCTTAATTGCAGCATGCAAATGGGATCTAGTTCCCTGACCAAGAATTGAACCTGGGCCCCCTGCATTGGGAGTGCAGAGTCTTATCCACTGGACCACCAGGGAAGTCCCTTGACCTGGTGTTTTTAAGCAACTTTTCATTTGGATTCAGAAGGTACTTGGATTTAAGAGATGTGAAGAGACTCGAGAGCAGCCAGAAAGCAACCTTGAGCACTGAGCTCTCTGGGGCTAAGCCTCCCTTTCAGAATTCACTCTGGGGGTGTATATGAGTGAGGGAGCAATTCCCTAGACCACAGCGGCCTCCATCTGGGGACCAGGATACATGGCTGACTCAGGATCTGCCACACATGAGCCGACACATATAACCTTGACCAAGTTCTTCCTGCTCTGGGCCCTGGGTGCCTCACTGTGAATAAGGTGGTCAGAGTCCTTCGTTCTATCATCCACTCAGCAGCTGTTTCCTGAGCACCTATTACTCGCCAGGCTTTGATGCCATGGTGGTAAACATGATACAGCTTCTGTAATCATGGAGCTTATGCACAGGGGGAGGCAGGTAAAAACCAAAGGAAGCAGTGAGAGAGTGGGGAGCAGATGCCATGTCAGGTGGATGGATGTGGGGAAGGTAGGGACAGCGGGGTGAGTGGAGGCTGACTGAAGGTGGCCTGCCTTAGGTAAGGTGGTCATGGGAGGCTTTTTCCAGGAGGTGACATTTGATCAGAGACCTGAAGAAAGGAGGCGGCAGGCCAGGCATGTCTCTGGAGGAGTGGATCCTCAAAAAAGGAATAGCAAGTTCAGAGGCCTTTGGAGAGAATCTGTTTGGTGTATTTAAGAAGCAGAAAGGAGGTCAGGTGGGGACAGAGTGCAGAGAAGTAGCCAGGGGCTGGACCACATGGTTAGGACCTTGGATTGTCTTCTGAGTGATTAGGACAGCCATGGGGCACTGGCAGCAAGGGACTGGCATGATCTGACGTGTGCGTTAAAAGGATAAATTGATCCCGAGTTATCTGACTATAGGCTTCTTTCAGTCCCAGACTAAGTGGATCTGGCTTGGTATGGAAGGGGGCAGGACAGAGGCCCTGCCTGAGAGGCAGACTTTGTGAGCTGTGCCAGGACAGACCGAGGGAACCTGCCTGCCCATGTCTCGTCCTGTTCCTGCACCTGGGCTGCAGCCCAGACCTCGCTGGTGTGCAGGAGCACAGAGCTGGCTGACAGATGAATCTGCAGCCCCCAAACTATAGGCTGTGGAGGCTGCTGGGTTGGGTTGTGGGGTACTAACTTAGGGGTTAGATGTTTGGGGTCTCAACCACTCCCAAATGATATGTTCTTCCTTCTTTAGAAAATTCCTTCCTCTTTTCCCCACCTTCACTCTAGTTCCCTCCATCCCCATCTTTATTCTTCCAGTCAATTCCCCTTTCTTCCTTATCTATATCCACCTCCCCAAGGACTGCATAGCATCCCCTAGAAGCTGAGGGCTTATCAAGTAAAACCTAATAAGATGGGCTCCCTGGCACATCAAAAAGCTAAGATACTTGCCTTTGGTCTCAAAACTAGAAAGTTGTAGAGTCCGTACTTGAAGTCAGGGAGTGTGATTCTCTAGAATCCTCTAGATTCCTCCTAGTAGGAATTCCTCCTAAGAGGAATTCTCTAGAACCTCCTAGTAGGAATTCCTCCTAAGAGGAATCCTCTAGAACCTCCTAGGAGGTCCCAGGCAATCACATGTTGTGATAAGACCAAGGATGCAGGTACACCCAAGGCACTCCAGGAAGACAGGGAAGGGAGCACTGGTCCAGCAGCAGCGGGGGGCGGGGCTGTCAGGGAAGTCTTCACAGAGAAGGAAGTGTTTGAAATAGGGTTTGAAAGGTGAGTCGGATTTTGCCAGACAGAGAAAAGATGTATGTGGGAGAATGTGAGGAAAGGCCAAAAGCAAGGAGGCTGGGAAAATCTGTGCTGTGTTTGGGGAGTGACCAGTCAATTATCTAAATCAAACACCGAAAGGGATTACCTTAGTGGAAAAATCAGACACACTGGTTGTTTGACACAATCCGGTTGTTTTTGTTTTGTTTTCAAGTAACTGTCACTAAATAAACGGAATAAATACAGATAATTTTCAGGTAATGAACGAGATTAAATATTTATATGATGTTCAGGTCAAAGGGTAAATATAATGAGGCGAGAAGGGAGGAGAAGTTTGGGGTCAGGGACAGGGAATTTCCTGTTTAGACAGAACAGTGTCTGGTCAGTTGGCGACATTTGATCCTGAGAGAAAAAATTAGAAGTTTGGGAAACCTAGTTGAAAGGATCCAAAACATTCCACTCAACTGGAGAACCACTTCTTAAGTCTCCTACTCCCTTTTCCTAGAAATGGTTCATTTTGTTAATAGCATTAAGCGTAGAAGGGATTTCAAGAGAAGAAATTCTGATGCATAATAATAATACCTCGTATTTCTGCCACACCTTTCCCCCAAAGAGCTCAGCTTGCTGGAGGGAAATTACGTCATTGATTCCTTAGCTCATTCCCACCTCTTTTGCCCCCAAACGATCCCCGACCCACCCACCAGGGCACAGCCAGGAGAGGAAGAGATGGCCCTGGCTGTGGCTGGCATGGTGCTGCAGCGGGATGTGTAGGCTTTAACTTCTAGGACTTGGGTCCCAAGGCTCAGCTCTCTTTGCTCTGTCCGCCCCAAACCTTCAAAAGAACATTTAAATATCTGTCCACTTAACCCCAGTGGGACCTCACCCAACCATACCAGAAATCAAGCAGTGTCCACCTTCTCCAAAAATCTTCAGAAAAGAAAATACCACGACCTTCTTTGAAAGTGTATCTAAGCCCCAGTAGAGCCAGAAAGTTCTTGATATGTAACCAAATCTCTTCAGCTGTGTGAGCCCCATTCCTTTGGGTCTTATTTCCAGTTGGCACAAAGAACTGGTATCTTGTCCCCATCACTTCAAGGAGCCCTGGAACCTTCCCTGTACTGGCCAATTTTTAAAGTTAATTTTTTAGAGCCTCCATCTTGCAAACCAGAAAGCTAGATTTTTTCTAAAGCTGACAGAAGGGAAATTCTTGCATCCCACCTGCTGCTGGAGGTGGGCCACTGAGTCAACGTCTCTTTGGTGAGTACTCACTGAACGTAGAGCTCTGTCCTGAGTATCACAGAAGATAGCGGTCAATTATGACAGCTCCCTGTCATGAAGGAGCTTTTGGGAGAGGATGAAGCATGTATGCACAAAAAGCTAAACATCAGCTTGAGAGTTAAATGTCAATGCAAGATAACCGTTGACAATATCATGCGGGAGAGTGTTATTATAATAATTCAAATAATAATAGCTGACATTTATTGACCACTTGTTATGTGCAAGGCCTGTCCTGAGTGTTTTGAATTCATTAACTGATTTCATCTTTACTACTCCCTTCTGAGGTAAGAACGATTATCTTGTTTTAGAAAGGACAAAACTGAGTCATAGAGATATTGAAAAGCTTGCCTAAGGTCACAGAGTTAGTAAATGGAAGAATCTGCAATGTGAACCCAGATTATTTAATACCAGAGTATGAATAATTAGATTCCAACAGGGGGAGAAAACAATTTTTATCAGGATGGGATACTGGGCAGATTCTGATATTTGTACATGTCTGAGGGAGTCTACATTATGGAGAAGGTGGAAAGGGTTTTACACATCACCCTCTTTGTGACTGGCAGGGCTACTGTGCTTTCTCCAACTTTAGTAGGACCAGAGGTTCAATTGTCAACATATTGTAGAGGTACCCGGATGGTTCCCGAGGCAGAGTAGGTGGAGAGAGCTGGGGGTCGGGGGATAGAGGCAGAAGCCTGGATCAGCCTGACTTGCTGTGTGTCCTTGGACAAGTCACTTTCCCTGCGGGTCTTGTTCCCATCTGGAAAATGAAGAGGTGCTGGACTCAGTCTCTTAGGTCCTGTCCAGCTCTAAATGCTAGTTCTTATGCCGCTTGTATAGACACTATATGCTAACACAAATGGTTCAGCCTAGCCCAGTGCTGGGCATATCTTATGCCAAATGTTCAAGAAATGGATGTCAATATGATTGAATTACTTCCAGAGTATTGAGGAGGGGACACTCCTGGGGGTTGGAGTGAATGGGCAAGACAGATGTCATGGAGAAGATGGGACTGGAGTACAGAATATGTGGGGGAGGTAGCTGAGGTCACCCTTTCCTGCCCTAGAGATGTGGCTCTAAGTGTCTAAGTTATTGCATTGATAACTGACTTTAGACGTTGTATCAGATACGGTGTGCTAAGATGCAAATAATAGAGAATTTCCATGAAGTCTGTTTAAACTGAGAAGAGGATATTTTAGCTTGTATAATCAAGCAGTCCAACTGAGTAGTGGACTTTAGGCATGACTCAGTCAGGACACCTGGTGTCTGTGGTTCTCTCAGTTCTGCCCTCTAAGTGTTAGCTTTATCTTCAGGTTGCTTTTCTCACGGTTGCAAGATGGCAGCATACAGCAGCACGGCTACATGCTCCTTGTTCTTGTCTACCCTCAGCCAATAAGCTGAAGTCCTATGCAGGACCAGTGACATAATTTATGGGGCCCAGTGTGAAGGAAAATGTGGGCATCTTGTTCAACAATTACTGAGAATTTCAAGAAGGCAAAATCAGAATATTAAACCAATTATGGAACCTTAGTAAGTACAGAGTCCTGTGTAACTGTATAGGTCATATGCCCATGAGGTTGGTCTTGGTCATGTGCTCAGTCTTATTGGGCCAACTTGAACTAATCACTATGATCCCCAGAAGGATGCCATGAGCCAATTAGCTTATTTGGGTTATTGTTCATTCATGAACCAATTTTTTTTATTTAAATTTTTGTTTTATATTGGAGTATAGTTGATTTACGATGTTGTGTTAGTTTCAGGTGTACAGCAACGTGATCAGTTATGCATATCCATTCTTTTTCAGAGTCTTTTCCCGTATAAGTTGTCACAGAATATTGAGTAGAGTTCCCTGTGCTGTACAGTAGGTCCTTTATGATTATCTATTTTATATATAGTAGTGTGTATCTGTTAATCCCAAACTCTGAATTTATCCCTCCCCGCTTTCCACTTTGGTAACCATGAGTTTGTTTTCTATGTCTGTGGGTCTACTTCTGTTTTGTAAATAAGTTCATTTATGTCATATTTTAGATTCCACATATAAGTGATATCATATGGTACATCTTTCTCTATCCGACTTACTTCACTTAGTATGATAATCTCTAGATTACCCATCCATGTTGCTGCAGACATCGTTTCATTCTTTTTTTATGGCTGAGTAATATTCCATTGTGTATGTGTACCAAATCTTCTTTATCCATTCATCTATCGATGGACATTTAGGTTGCTTCCATGTCTTGGCTATTGTAAATAGTGCTGCAGTGAACATTGAGGTGCATGTATCTTTTCAGATTATGGGTTTTTTTTCTGGATATATGCCCAAGAGTGGGATTGCTGGATCATATGGTAACTCTATTTTTAGTTTTTTAAGGAACCTCCATACTGTTCTCTATAGTGGCTGCACCAATTCACATTCCCACCAACAGAGTAGGAAGTTTCCATTTTCTCCACACCCTTTCCAGCATTGATTGTTTGTAGACTTTTGATGATGGCCATTCTGACTGGCGTGAGGTGATACCTCATTGTAGTGGTTTTTTCTGTTTGTTTGTTTTAGGTAAGAAATGTATTTATTTAGAGAGAAACACACTCAACAGACAGAGTGTGGGCCATTTCAGAAGGCAAGAGGCCCTAAATATGGTGTGGTTAGTTTTTAACTCCATTGTAGTTTTGATTTGCATTTCTCTAATAATTAGTGATGTTGGGCATCTTTTCATATGCTTTGTGGCCATCTGTTTGTCTTCTTTGGAGAAAAGTCTATTTAGATCTTCTGCCCAGTTTTTGATGGGGTTGTTTGTTTTTTTGATATTGAGCTTCATGAACTGTTTGTGTATTTTGGAAATTAATCCCTTTTTGGTCCCTTTGCTTACAAATGTTTTCTCCCATTCCGTAGGTTTTTTCCTTTTGTTTATCATTTCCTTTGTTGTGCAGTGTGGACCAATTCTGATGATAAGTTGGATGGAATTATCTGATTGGCTCAGGCCAATCAGGGCTCATCTTTGGAGTTCAGGTTGGGTCATGCTCCACCCAAACTACAAGTGCTACAAAACAAAGGTGAGGCAGCTGCAGATCAGCACTGTTATGTATCAGTGGCTCTGTGTATGGTTTCAGAGTGGGTGGATCAGACAGTGTCTTCCCACCAGACAAGCATCTGAAATGGGCTCTCATCCCAAGAAATAGCCTTGCTGTTTTCTCCTCCCTCCCTGTTGTCGAGAGCAAATCATGCTTCCCTCTGGTGAGTGGAGAAGACCATAGATTTCAGGCAGTATAGAATTAGGGAAAGAACTTTGAATTTGCACTTCTAGATATCTATCCAAAGGCATGAAACCTATATCTTGAAGGGATAGCTGCACTCCCATGTTCACTGCAGTTGTGTGCACAATAGCGAAGCTATGGAAATAATCACAAGTGTCTGTCAAGAGATGAACGGATAAAGAAAATGAATATATTTACAACGGAATATTATTCAGCTTAAAAAAAGAAGGAAACTTCTGCTGTTTGTGATAATGTGGATGAACTTAGAGAACATTATGCAAAGTGAAATAAGCCAGACACTGACAGACAAGGAGTGCATAGTATCACTTATGTGTGGAATCTAAAAATGTGGAACTAGAGAAATAGATAGTAGAATGGTGGTTTCCAGGGGCTGGGGATGTGGGGGAAATGGAGAGATGTCGGTCGAAGGGATAAAGTTTCAGTTATAAGATGAATAAGTGCTGGGGGTCTAATGTACAGCATGGTGACTATAGTTAATAACATTGCATTGTATACTTGGAATTTGCCCAAAGAATGGCTCTTAAGTGTTCTCACAACACACATACGCATACACACATGCACAAATGCTAACATGTGTGAAGGGATGGAGATGTGAAATAGCTTGATTGCAGTAATCATTACACAGTATCTACTTATATCAAAATACCACATTGTACACCTTAAATGTTTTGTTCATTGATCATACCTCAATGAAACTGGGGAACAAAGATGACTCCATGAGTTACTCACAAGCAGATTTAAGATCAATGTTATTTCAGTGAATGAGTGTGACCATCACACTGTAAAACTTGTAAATAGTGTTTAAACATACATGTGTGAAAGATGTTTCTAATACTAAGAAAAAAAAGATGGGGATTAACCTCTCTGCTTGATTCCTTACCAGCTACATCATCTTGAACCCATAACCTTATTTCTCTATTACTGTTTTCTTAGCTTTGAAGAAAAATAATGCCAGCCTTACCTTTTTCACAGGCCTGATGTGACAATTGGATGAGATTGCATAAGTGAAAATGCTTTTCAAACTGGTCAGGATGATTTGCATAAAAAGGATTGCTGCTATTTATTCTAAGGTCTGTGGGCATTAACATCTTGAAGGCTTAACATGCAAGTCTCTTCCAGATTTTAAATAGGAAATAGAGAAATGAGTAGTAGAAAGAAAGATAAATTGGGCAGGGCAATTTAGGAAGGTCATGAAAAGACTCTTGAGCTTTCAAAATTAGGAGGGAGGGAATTCCCTGGTGGTCCAGTGGTTAGGACTCAGCGCCTTCACTGACAGGGGCCCGGGTTTGATGTCTGATCAGAGAACTGAGATCCCCGCAAGGTGTGCGGTATGGCAAAAAAAAAAAAAAAAATTAGGAGAAAGGTGATTGGTATTAGAGCTAGAGAATAGAATTTCTTGTCCAAAACAATAGTTTCAGAGGCAAATCATTCTAGTTTCTTACTGACATGTAAAATTACCTCTTGGTCTCCCCCATTGGGTCTCCGCCCCATCACCTCCCCCTCCCATTATCGTTCTGCTCTCTTCTCCCTCTAACCCCTGCTCCCCATAGATAATTTTAAGGGGTTCCTACTACTTCTCCAATCACTCTTCTGGTGCCTTGGCTTTGATATCCTCTAGGCAACTTGGAAAGGATCACCAATCATTGGTCCTTGATAGTTGAGGGTAAAGAGAATGGAATTAAGTTCCAACAGGTTCCCAGGGCTCAGGCCCCTGGTTCATGCCTTCCTCCAACCTGAGATTTCAGCATCCATCATTCTTGACAGTTGCTTGCATGGGGAGGCCGTCTTCCAAATCTGTAAATCCCAGGTGCTCCAACAGGGAGGGCAACTTGCCTGAAGCTTATCAACACATCTAGATGTCTATCTTGACATAAACACCTGCAACACTGAAGGCATATCTGCACATAAATTAGATGTTACCCCTCCAACCTAAAGCTGGTTATTCCAGCAGCTCACCCCATCATGTCTGCTCCTGCCTTATCCCCCACCACACCAAAAATGAAATAGCATGGTTTCTTACTATTTCACACAGAAAAGATTCCAGGCTCCTTGGTCCTGATACTTTGACTCTTGTAGATGTGGAAACAACTAAAGAAGTTACCTTGCTCATTCTCCTATTTCTAGACAAAGTTCCATTCAAATAATCTCAGGAATGGGTTTGTGTATGATGTTCTTTTGAAATTACCATAGAAGGAGACATAATGGTGTCCTTGGGTCACCTGTTTCAGTGCTTTGCGTTCTGACAATTTGGTAAAGCTTCATAACTATAAGAACATGTGTACTGGCTGCTCAGCATATATTTTCTCTCCCTCTTTTTTTTTTTTCTGAAAACACCACCCTGATTTCACAAGGTGGAATTACCCGTGGGTGCACTCTTGGTCTCAATAAAGTCTTGTCCTGGTCTAACCAAGAGGTGGGTCCATGCCCCAAGCTATGCAGTGGATTTTCTCTCCTGGGACTTTGTTGAGATGAGTGAGCAGGAAGAGCCTTGCTGGTGGAGCCCATCCCAGAGTAGCTCCCGGCATGCTGGGCTTCTTTCCTGTCCCACACATGCCCTGACCCACTCTGGACGCAGCCTTCCTAAACCTGGCCGCCAGCTTCTCCTCTGATCTTGTGAGCAGCCTATGTCAGCCCCCAGAGTAATCCCCAATCCTCAGGTGAGTTGTTTCTGTTTGTGTGGTTCAGGTTGTTTGTTTGTTTGTTTGTTTTTCTTTGAATCTGCCAGTGTGAATTCTGTTTGCTCCGAACCAGAGAAACTTATCTAACTTCATGATGCATATACTTTCCCTGGACAACAACATTCACACTCATGGCCCCAGTATACCATCCACATATTAGAATTTAAAAATCTGATTTTACGTCCCTGGTCCTTTCCTCATTTCCAGATCCATAAGTCCACTTGGACTACGCTTCTCCACCAGGATGTGCATAGCCATGCCTCATATACAAAACCCATAAGTTTCTTCAACAGAGCATCTTTTAGCATGTACCAGATACTAATCACCACGCTGAGTACCGTGGACTTAACAGTAGGTTCTTTCCTTAAGGACCCATGGTTTAGTGGGCTTAGGGAAGTGAACACTCAATCCACATGGTGTGCTCAATGTTGTGCAGGGAGAACAAGGGAGGTCCTAATGCCAGCTAAAGGCTTCAGGAAAGGCTTGCTCAAAGGGATAATATCCAGGTAGAATGTAAAGGTGAATTGGAGTTAGCCAGATAAGTATGGAAGCGGGGGCTAGATCTGACTGTCACTGGTTCTCATGTTCTTGTTTACCAGTTTATCGTCCGAGATACCCTCACTTCCTGCTAGAATGTAATTAACACTGTGAGATTGGCGAGCTTGTCTATCTGTTCACTATTGCATCGCAGGAAGAGAGCCTGGTACATTGTAGATGCTAAAATAGTTTTACATAAACATGTTCCGAACACGCGGCATCTCCTGAGGTGGGTGCTCGGGCCCTGCTTTCCTCACTTCGTGCTGCACTGGGTGACACTGGGGGACCCTGGGGGACACTGTATGCCACCAGTTGTTAGTACATACTGTGCTGTTCCAGGCTCTGGGCCTTTGCACATGAGGCCTGCGGTGCTCTCTTCTCTCTGCCTGACTGGCCTTTATCCTCTTTCACAGCCAAGCATGGGGTTCTCTATCGCCTCCCCCTGTACCCTTGGCCTGACCCCGCTCTTCCTCCTCCCCTCCCCTGCCCCCATAGGACCCTCTCCAGCCTGTTCTCACGATGCTTCCTGTCAAGGCTGCTGGATTTAACAAATAAAAACACAGGATGTCTAGTTGTTTGAATTTTAGATAAACAACCGTTTTTTTTGAAGTATAAGTGTACCCCATGTAATATTTGGACATACTTGTAGTATAAAATTATTCCTTGTTTATCTGAAAATCAGCTTTCACTGGGCTTCCTGTGCTTTATCAGACAACCAGACTTTCCAAACTGGATTTTGGCCACTGATCTTCCCATTCCTTCCTGTTCCCATCACTGCAAGACATTTCTTCTCTCATCTTGCCACCGAGCACAGTGATCCGCTTGTTGTCTCTCAGGCCCTTGACTGCTACCTGTGAGGTCAGCCTCTTGGCCACTCGGTAGAACCGGACAGAAGTCTTTGTCACCTGTGGGTCTGCCAGCTGCCTCTCTGCAGACCCCCTGCCATGGCGGCGCAGCGGGCTGTGGAGGGTCGATTAAAAAAGCACTCTTTCTTGGGTGGGATGAGATTCAGGCGCTCTTAGCCACAGCCCAAGCTCGCCACAGCTCCACCCTGTCTGGCCCTGCACTGCACCAGGACCTGGCTGAGCAACACGGTGGGGGCATCTCGGTGCCATCCCCATCCTACCCATGCAGTGGCTTAGCGTTCTCCAGGCTGTGCCTCGGGATGTATACAAATTCTTATTTTTGCCTGCTTTCTCTTCTACCTCACTTTTTATATACCTCATTCTTCCTCCCTCAGTAATGACCTGCCCAATGCTTTTCCAAGCCCTGCTAAAAAGTTTGGGAAGCCTCACCTGGAATAGACCCTGCCTCCACAAGCCCCTTACGGGCCAAGAGCTGTGCTAGGTGTGTGTGCTTTCTGAAGGTGCAGCTTGAGTGGGAGCTCCGCATACCCTCTCCCTTAGCCCAACAGCTGTCGGGCAAGTGGGGTCATTCCATTCAGGTGGCTTGAAGCCCTGGCCTCTCTCTGTGTACCAGGAACCTTGGGCAGTCATCCAGCCCTCCAGTGTGAATACACCCACTTTTCACATTTTTAGCTTTTGCTCATTGCCAGGGTCGTATCTACCTGGAACTCAGGTGTGACTCCCACGTAAATCCTGAGTCCCTTCTCTCCCCCTACCTGTCACTTTACCAGCAAGAGTAATCACAGGATCATAGTGTTAGGTTTAGATCAGATTTCAGCGCGAGATCGTCTGATCTGATCTTCTCATTTTCCAGATGAGGAAATGGAGGTCTAAGAGAGATTAGAGAGTGAGTCAGGTTCACAGAGTTAGCAGTGATTTGTCTTTGGAAAACTGAAGAAATGAATCAGGTACCCTGGAGAGCATTGGTGAGTGGGTTTGGGTTATTCCGATGAGCGGCTGTAGCCCCAGCAGACATGAGAGACAGCAGAGTGGAGTCTCACGAACATTATGGCTTGGCTGTCAGCCAGGCTCTACGTCCTAGGATAATTCAAGACATCTGTCTCTCATGGGATGGACGTTTCCAGAGACGTTTGCTTAATATCTTTGCAAGGGTCCATTAATAGGATGGGCTTTTGGGGGAACCAGGGAGACGTGGTCAGATGGAGGTTGGAGAGTTGCCAGATGGTGAGATGGTAGGAGGGATTTGCATGTGGGTGGGGGAGGGGGATGAGAAAATCCCTGATGTCCCAACGAACCCCCAGCTTCTACAAAACTCTGTAAACTGGGACTCAAACCCAGGCCTGGAGGTGATTTGTTATTTGCTTATTTGTTTTTCAGTTAGAGCATGCTGCCTCTGCCCAGGCCATTAGGGCCATCAAAGGTCACACTGGCCATCCTTCCACCTCTTCACCCCCGCAAAGCTGACTGAAGTCTATCACGATGGGAGTTATCACCAGGGAGGCAAGTTCGTCCTCTCTGGACCCCATGCTTTGGTTTCATTTAGAGTTAGGAAGTCCAAAGCCCCTGTGGCGGCTTTCGTTCTTCCCCTCTTTGTAGGTCATTTGTGAAAATGAAAATCATATTAATTAATTAGTTAAACGTTTACTGAGCCTTACTGTGTAACACGTGCTAAACTAAGTGGGTATCGAGATGGACAAGTCAGAGCTCGCACGTTCTTTTAGCTCCGACTGTCCACAGGCTGCCAGGCCAGGACGCCAGGTTTCTGATTCAGGTCACTTGGCCCCCCCTCCTCTCTCACCCCAAAACAGGATTCAGTTACAGCGGTGGCTCCCTGACAGTGTTTACTTACACTGGGGGATTACCATCCCCCAATTCCCTTTTTTCTGGGGGCTGCTCTTTGGAGCACAGTTACGTCCAGGCATTGGTGGGGAGTGAGATGACAACAGAGTCTGAGAGATTTTCCCCTCCCTTCTCACAATTCCCAGCTGGCTTGCTGATGAGAGATAGATCTGGTTCCCTTTAGGAATTTGCTACTCATTAAAATGTAAATCCTTCTCAAGAGACATCTCACTTATGCTCTGATCAGTTGCAACTAATGTTTATATAATTGGTGATGAAGTAAGATCTTTTTCTCATGTTCATATAATTGCAAAAGTTATCCCTGATCACTGGAGAAAAACTGAAATATATAGAAAATGCGTAAATAAGGAAACAAAAATCACCCGTGTTCTTATGACCTAGAGACAACTGTGGTTGAGGTTTTGTTCTAGCGTCTAGCAGGAATATTGCTTAGTTTACTGAGAGGCTAAAAGCAAAATCTCTGAGCAAGGTGTGAAGCCAATTACTAGCTCTGTGTTCTTACACAAATGACTAAACTTTTTCTGCTTCAGTTTCCTCATCTGTAAAATGGGGATAATTGTGGAGGCTATGCTAAAAGGTTGTTGTGAAGATTTAGTAAGTTGATACATGTAAAGTGCTTAGAGCACTGCCTCATATATATAGTAAGTGCTCAAGAAATGATGTTGTTAGTATTATTATTATGGTTGTTGTTATTGTTTTGTAACACACATAACTAAGCCTCCCTGGGCTGCCTCCATGGTTCTTGTTCTGTGCTAACTGGAGGTCAGTCCTTGTCGTCCCTGGACCCATCCAATTCCAATTCCTAAATCATTGCTGAGTGATGTAGATTTTTCTAGAATTTCTTGGGAGATGATGTAGATGTTTACATTACACTATGCAGCAAATTCTGCCCGCTCCCCACCATACACTTTAAACATCTGTGAGCTTTCTCCAAAGTTTTAATCCTGGTGGAAATTGTCCCATTTTCTCTTCTCTCCCTTTCCCAAGAAACTCATCCTCACCCTCTCCAGCCACCTGGCACTTAAATCCTCCCACCACCCCCTCAAAATCTCATCAGTTTACAAAGCCAGCAGCTGCACTCAGTAGAACCAAAGAGCCAAATCCTGACAGAGCACACCCCTAGGGCCTCATTTTATCCAGCCATGTGGGGGTCAATTTACACACATGGACACACTCAGAACAATGCACCTAGGCACACCCCCAAATAGGAATCTTTCTTCTTAAACTGCTTGGTGTTTTGTTTTGTTTTCTTTTCACTTGCTAATATATTGTGAGAACTTCCTATCACATGATGGCGTATCCTTGGGGCAAAATATTATACGTTCGTTAAAAATATTTTTAGAGGTTTTTAAATGAAGGTTTCTTGTTTTGTGTTTTTGGGGGAGGGGTTGCGTTGGGTCTTTATTGCTGTGCGAGGGCTTTCTTTAGTTGATGCCAGCGGGGCTACTCTTCGTTGTAGTGTGCTAGCTTCTCAGTGCAGTAGCTTCTCTTGATGAGGAGCATGGGCTCTAGGCACACAGGCTTCAGTAGTTGCAGCACTTGGGCTCAGTTGTGGCACATGGGCTTAGTTGCTCTGCGGCATGCGAGATCTTCCTGGGCTAGGTTTCGAACCCATGTCTCCGGCATTGGCAGGCAGAGTCTTAAGCACTGTGCCACCAGGGAAGTTCTGTTTTTGCTTTTTAATAGGGAAGAAGCTGGAGGCTGCAGGCCCTGGAGGTAAGAGGCTAACCACGAAGCCTGCCAGCAGGTCAGCTTCTGTGCGCGTGCTCACAGCCCTCTAGAACATGCCTGATACACATCTGCTTCGCCATCACTATCTCCTTCCTGGATGCGCTCAAGCCCATGGATTGGAACATGTTTTTGTAGCTTTCTGGCAACTCCTCTTCCTTATCCTCCACCTGTCTCTCCTCCTCCACCCACCTTTAAAGATGGGGGTTCCTCAGGGCTCTCCCCAGGCTGTCTCTCATCTCCTGCCTGTACGATTCCCCAGGGCACCTCTCCTGTAACAGAGCCTTCAGTCAGCATTCACTTACCTAAGAGCTTTTCCCTCAGCCCCAAATCTCTGCATTGAGTCCTGGCCTCTCTGCTTGGCTTTCTCCCAGGCCCCAGTCAACATGTTCGAAGTGGAATTCATCATTTCTGCCCCACGCTTGCTCCCCATCTGGTTCTCTGTTTCAGTCAATGGCATCCTCTTCACCCATTCCTCAAGCTGGAGGCCATCAGTAGGTTTTCTTTCCCCCTCTCCTTCCACGTCCAGTCCTTGTAGTCAGTGTTTCATAAAATTTTATGTATTCAGTCAAAACGACTACCCTTTACTTCGACATTGTGTTCATCCCGTGTCTTTGGTAACAAAATACTTAGAAAAAAATGAGATGTAGGAGGTGGCAGTGGTTTTTGTCTGTATGTTTTTCAGTATCAGCGATGGAGATACTATTGATTGCAACTGACACTCAGACTCCTTCCTTTTTCCCAACAGAATCCAGTTTTGTTCAGATTTCCACTCCATCCCCTGCTTCAGAGGTTAATTCTGATTAGTCTAAGGCAGCAATTCTCAAAGTGTGTCCATGAGACCCTTCCAGGGGGTCTGGGAGGTCAAAACTATTTTTATTCTAAGCTGTTATTTGCCTTTTTCACTCTCATTCCTTTATGAGTATGCACTGGATTTTTCCAGAGGCTAAGAGTCATGTGATATTGCAACAGATTGAATGCAGAAGCAGATATGAGAACCCAGCTGTCTTCTATTAAACTAGAAATTAAAGAGATTTGCAAAAATGTGAAACTGCCACACTTCTCACTAAACTTTAACAAGAATGGTTATTTTTTATAACAAATATGTTAACATGTAGTGAGTTTATTATTATTTTAAAATAAATTGACAAATAAATATTTTAAAAATTTTCCAATATTAATTTATAATATAATACACATCAATAGCTATAGTCCACCTAAACAAAAGCTCTCTGGTGTCCATTTTTAGAATATTACAGGGGTCCCAACTGGCAAAAATTTGAGAATGACTGGTCTAATCTGGTGACAGCTATTGGTTATGTAAGTGACCCAAATTAGCCCAATCAGATTAGATCATGGAAAGATTTATATACCATGTCTGGGGCAGAGATTTCTCTGCTTTCTCTTGTTGGGTGTGAAAGCTTTTCATCTCCATTGCCACTGGTAGGATGTCACAAAGTTGCTGATGTGACCTTGTTTGATGCCACCTTCTGCTCTTCCAGTGACATGAGAAGATAAATCTCCATACTGCTGGATCCAGTTTGAGTTGGATTCTGCATTACTCACCTCTGAAAGCCCCTTAACTGATACAGCACTTACCAATATTATCAATGATACCAATCATACCAACATCATTCTACACCCAGTTTTGGTGTGTGTGTTTTTCAATATCACCAATTAACCAAATTCTGATACTATCTGGAGATAGTATCACATGTGACAGGTTAAGGGATCAATCCCTCAAAATTGTCCTCCTCCGCCCACTTCCTGGCCCCCCTCAGATGCCAGTGCATCTGTGCTTCTGACGCACTATGGTTTGGAGGTTCCAATGCCCCCCCCCCCCCTTAGGTTCAATTAATTTGCTAGAGTGGCTCACCGAACTCAGAGAAACATCTCACTTACTAAATTGCTGGTTGATTATAAAAAGATATCAGGAGAAGACAGATGAAAAAGATGCACAGTGCAAGGTATGGGGAAATGCCTTGGAGCTTCCATGCCCTTTCCATGAGCTCCTCTCCCTGCATCAATACATGTTCACCAACCTCAAAGCTCTCTGAACTCTGTCCTTTTGGGTTTATATGGAAGCTTCTTTACGTAGGCATTATTGATCACATTATTGGCCATAGGTGATTGATTCGACGTCCAGCCTCTCTCAGTTCCCCTGAGGCCAAGGGGGTGAGACTAAGAGTTCTAATCCTCTAATCATGTGTTTGGTTCTCCAGGCAACTGACCCCCATTCTTAGGTGCTTTCCAAAAGTCACCTCATTAACATAACAAAAGACATCTTTATGGCTCTTATCCCTTAGGAAATTTCAAGGGTTTTAGGAGCTCTGTGCCAGAAACATGGAAAAGACCAAGTATCTATTTCTTATTATAAATCACAATGTCACAGTTAGAAAATGAGGGGTCGGCACCCCACTGTTGGCCCTAAACTTTGGAGGATGTTTCACTGTTTTGTATAATCTATAAACCACCATGTTAGATGATCCTCAGATCTTTCTCCAAACCCAAGGAACCACCTAGAAGAAAGACTGGGGCTGAGAAGAATAGGGTAGCAGAGAATTGAAGCTGTGCAACGTTTACGGTTCACCGCACGCAGCTGTTCTAGTGCACAGTGAGAAACAGATCAGAAATAGGGATGCCATGGAAATCATAGACCTGGTGTGTCCTTTGAGAGCCAGACTCCTTGAAGCTACATCCCTTTCCCTTCCACGTTCCCCCACTCCTCCCTCCTCTGGCTCTCTACTTTGTAAACCAAATTGTCAACATCTGTTTGGCTGAGCTGACTCATGGTGACAGCTGAGAAAGTTTGCTGCACTGCCTGACAAGGGGTGGGTTAAACTTCACAGCCCAAGGACAGAGCAGCATTTTCTACCCCAGATATCCATACCACCAAATTGAGAACAAAGAGGGATGGATGGGGCAAGAGGCACCTAAGGCACCTGTGGCACTGGGGTTACAGTCCCTGTACCTTCTCCTTCTGTCGGCAGTTGTACTAGTCTCTATTTTGTCACTTTATTCAGGACTTTCAAAGGATCTTGCAGGTAAGTTCGGGTGCAATGGATGGGATGCATACATGGTAGAGAGATTACTTCCCATACCTTTGAAAAGAGCATTCTTGCCTCTTTAAAATTAGCTTGGTGTCATGGGGCAATAATTGATGCCTTTCTTAATAGGACATTCTCTAGCCACAGCAGACATTTCCTGGGAGTGTGGGAGTGACTTTATGCAAATTTACAGGTACTTCTTGGGTTGGAAATATTAAAATGAGGTTGTACAAAAGCTGAAAAACATTTATCTGATTTGTATTTTCTTTTTGGTGGGCACCAAAGTGGGGAAGAAAGCAGGAAAAGAGCTTGGGGGCTTAAAGGACAAATTGGGCTTTTCTCTAATAAATTGTGAGTAGGATGCTAAAGGTCTTCCTTGTTAGAAAGAGATCAAAGCTGGATAGAAGCTCCTTGCACTTTTTTTGTTACAAAATAAAAAACTGCTACGAAGACACAAAGCACACTAGTCTTGGGATAAGCCCTGGGGAAATTTTATGTCCAAGTTAGGATAATCAAAAAGAGTTTAATTTACTCAATTTTGGAAGAAGACCAAGGCTGCATTCAGCAATATTTGAAACCAGTTAAAGGTCAGCGAATGAGATGCCCAGTCATGTTTAAATATTTGCTTCTATTTATTCATGTCTTACATTGAAATCTAAATCATGTACATTTTTTTAAACTAAAAAAAAAAAAACATCATGCCTAATCATTTTATCATAACTTTTAATTTTTAAGAAAGCATAAGGAATGAAAAAAGCATTTCCTAATCTTCAGCATTTACTTTTTTACTCTCAGGGGTCCTCAAAGCCAAAGAGAGCGTCTTTAGTGAGTTAGAATAAAACCACAGGATAATTACTTTCTGGGCTACCAACGCAAAATGAGGTGCTTTCCGTTGTGAGAATGCTGAAAAGTTGCCACAAAATTAAACCAATTAGGATAATAAGGGGAGAAGGAGAAGATTAAATTTATTTCCATCTGATTTAACTTATTAATTTCTCAGGGGAGAAGGATTCCCTGCTGTTGACCTTCAGGTTTTAACCCATGAACCCCTTTTGTTCTCAAGATGTACTTGGGATTTAATTCATACCCAAAAGGCTTGGGCCTTTTTAGTTGACTCAAATGCCTCCGATCTTTAGAACTAGGTTTGAGGAATGAGAGTCAGTGAATAAGTTACTCAGTTAACAAATTTGTTTGGAGCCCCTATTGTGTGCCAAGCGTATTCTACAGTCTGGGGATTCAGTTTGAATAAGTCAGAACTCCTGACTTCCAAAAGCTTGTACTCTGATGGGGGAAGACAGATAATAAACACATAAACAAATAAAGCAATAATATAATTGATAAGTGCTACAAAGAAGATAGAATAGGGAAATGTGATAGGAAGTCACTTCCCAGCAGGTAGGACAGCAAATGCAAAGGCCTTGGGGCAGGGATATACTTGGTGTGTTTGAGAGAAAGAAGTCCTTCATGACTGAGGCCTACTGGGAGAAAGAATGTAGTGTTATACCTTCTCTTCCTTTATTACTTCATCATGGCCTATGCAGCAAAAACCTTCCAAACTGTTCTCTACCTGGTGAGTGGGGAAGCTTACTATAAAGACCAATTCCCCGGGAGGGATTTGTTGAATGTCATGCTGGGTCTTACTGTTGGTGCTGGCCAAAGGTTAGGAAAACTGGTGCCTTCCTTCTCAGCAGCTTAGGGAATACAGTTTCCCTACTAGGTTTAGGCCTTGGTTCAATTATAATTACATTGTTAAGAATGGTCAGTTCTCCTACTTCTAGTTGCCAAAATTGGAATCCACTCCAGGTAGTACAGGTTGAAAAGGATTTCTTAAGAAATATAGGTACATCCTGGACCAAGTGGGAGGGATGAAAAAAAAAAATTTCTAGGCTGAGCTTCCAGGAATGACTCCCCAAACCACACTGCAGAATTGTACCCTCATGGGAACTGCTGCCCCTTCTGTTGTCAGAAAGCCAGCAGAGCCACAGTTGGCTCCTCTCGCCCCCTGCCTTTGTTCCAGGCTGCTCCAGTTAAATATACATCCCATACTTGTCCTCTCTTCCCTCATAATTTGATTCCAAATCAAAGTCTTGGATGACTACATATGATTAATAGTCCCAAGTTGCATCCCAAACTTAACTGCTTGGGCAGGAAGGTCAGCTAGAAGCCGAAATGGATGCTGAGGAAGGTAATCTACTGAACCTGCCACCCCAGCTCAGCTTGGGTTTATGTCACTTTCGCTCCGAACTTTGGGACTCATTCCAGTGACTCCAGCAATTTTCTCTCCAGTACACAAGGCTGGGGCAGTTGTAAAACCACAAGCAAATTTTCCTTTTTAGATTCTGCATTCAGGGCTACGTGCCCCTAGGCAAGATGTGATCCGTGCTGGGCTGGTTTAACCTGACATGGATTTGGAGGTTCTTGGGGGTAAGGCTCATCCAAAGAGTGACATTTAGACTCTGAGCCCCGAGAGTGGGTAGGCCATGGTTATTTCTTGCTCATTTTTACAGCTGCAGTATCAGCACAGAAGTTGACATGTAGTAGGCACCCAATAAATATTTATTGAGTAAATAAACGAAAGAACAAAAATAGGAATGGTTAGGCATTAAATACTAAGCAAATTCACTTGAGTCTATGTGTGTTTAACAAATGCTAATAATGCTTGATATGTGCCAGGCACTGTTCTAAGTACTTCACAAATATTAACTCATTTAATTGTCATAACTACTCCAGGAGATATGTACTATTATTAATCCCATTTTAAAACTTAGATACAGAAAAGTCCTGTTACTTGCCCAAGGTGGTACAGATAAGAAGTGGTGGGGCCCAGGACTGGGTTGCCCCGAATATCTTCTGTTGGTATAAGACTGATCTATTATTGATTTGGCCCCAGTATATCGTCCTACATGCCTACGTGTGGTAATATGAAAGTCAATGGTTACGATAAGGTGCACACATAGGGCCTGTTGCTGTTAAAACATTGCTACCCACCTGTCCTTATTCTCTCTTTACACTGCCTCCCGGCCCCTTCCAGTTTCCTCCAGGCCATGCCTGCTCAGGTCTCCTGCCCCTTGTCTCTCCCCCATTCCTGTGCTGAACTGGGTTTCAGTGTGATTTCAGTTCCCATGTGGGTCAGGTGGGCCCTAAGGTCCCCTACTGAGCTATCGGAGGCGATGCCTGCTTGAATGAATCCCAACACAGTGGTAGGGCTTGGCGTGGAAACCGCTGTCCTCCTGGTTCAGTCCAGAGTCAGAGACTTCTGACGACCTTGACTACGGTGGAGTCCTAGAACTCTGTGGCTTCTTTTGGAAATGCTGGGGAGGCCACAATGTGAGCACAGAGCATCCTGTCCCCCAGGATGCTGTCCATGGGATCCATCTGCCCACCTCCTTCTTGGCTCATTTATTTTAGGGTAATGGGTGCCTTGGAAAGACCTAGATGGAGTGTTGTCAAAACTCTTCTGGCCCAGGAGAGTATGGTATTTGCAAACGCTTTGGAGAACTGGCTCTTTTTGGAGGGGCAGCGTGGATTATTTGCAAAAAAAAAACAGATACTCTGCTGGCATTCTTACAGATAACGTGGGGCCGTAGTGGGGAGCATCCTCTTTGCCAGCACAAACAATGCGGTTGGGGGAGTGGGGGTAGGGAGGAAGAGTGTGCTGTTCAGAGTTTATTCCATCCATCCCCTGCTTGCAAGCAGTCAGCTGTTCCCAAGCTTAGATAGACCTCTTGAGGCACCTTCCTTCCACAAAGGCAGCTGGTAATGGGGAAGTCCTTTTGTTATCTACCTATAGGCCCTTTTGCTTCAGGACTACCCTCTCTGTTTTCCATGGAAGTCTAACCCAAAGTGCTTCAGATATTCGGGAAAAGCCACCTGTTTTCCTGCCCCTGACAAAGAATTTCCCACACTGTGAGGGAATCAAGGCTCCCTGTGGCCAGGTTGTCAGAGCACCTGTGACCCTACTACAGGCCCTGTGGGTTCTGTGCCCTTTAGCTCTTGACCTTCCTTTCTTTGAGTCACAGAATTACATACTCTGCTTCATCTCGTTGGAGCATATTTTTTTCCCTTGAATTTTTTTTCTCCCTTTGGTGTTTACATGAACTGGTTGAACCCGTCACGTGGTTAGTCCGTGTTTATATTTGCAGAAGCGCTGCCTGGGGAAATTCTGTTTGTATAGAGGTCACCCCATCCCAGGGCTTGGCTGCAGCCCCACACTGGGGCTTCAGCACTAGTAGCTGAGCACACAGCAGGGGCCACCCTCCCCCTTTCCACTTCTCTCTTTGTCCCAGGTTCCAGGATCCTGGTCCCAGTGGCTCTGTGTCTCCCAGAAGAGGAAGAGGACGGGAGAGTGGGGCCATCTCCCTCCCTTCTCAACCTCAACCCAATCCAGAGTTTTCCCAGAGTTGTCTCTCTCCTTTCTTAGAGCTTAACTGTCCCCCGTGTTCTTAGAGGTAGGCTTGGGTTGGTGGAGTAGATGGTAGAATCTAAAGATGGGCTGCTCTATTGCCAGCCTTCCTTCTACTGGGCTGATGATGCAGTCAGCATCCTACGATAGTCGAGACCATGGACTTTGGAGTCAGGCAGAACTGGGTTGGAATCATGCCTTTGCCAGTTCCTAGCTGTGTGGCCTTGGACAATACCTCTAAAGCTATTTCATCATCTTAAATGACTATAATAGTTCTTACTCCTTAAGATTGTTAGGAGGATTAATTTAGGGCACGCATACAAAATGTTTTAAATGATGATGATGATGATGGCTATCTTAGCAGTTAGAATTGGCAGCGTCTCCTCATCCCCATTTTTCCCCTCTATTAGAGCAGTGTTTCCCAACTTTTTTCATTATTACTCCCCTAAGTAGCCATTTTAGACATTGGTTTCCTTATCATTTCCTCTCCTGTGCCGCATACTCTACATCTGTTCACGTACTCTGACCCTTTGGAGGCTGCAAATCATTGTAATATCTAAGATATTTCTAATCCCCCTAAGAACTAACGTTCACGACAATATATCCCCAGTTGAGAATGCATGTATTAGAGAGAGGTTCTGCTATCTGGGGAATCATTTAGGTTACTGTTAAGTCTTTTGATTAGATGGAGAAAAACATAAACCCCAGTGTAGCCATTTTGTGGGCATGGCTGTCCATGGGAGAGAGCCCCAAAGAAGCCAAATGCTTGTAGCACAATAATGGGTACTCACTGACCATAAAGGTGGAGCTAGAGCTTTTACCCATTGTGATCTGAATTGTGCCCCTTTCTTTCCTTCTCCTGCATTTGATGTTTGATGTTTGTCTTGGAACAGCTCCCCCTGGTAGGAGAATTGGAGAATCCACGTTCACTCTTGCTGATGGGACTGGAGCCCTTTCTTCTATGGTCTTTGAGACTCAGTGATGACCAACACGCTGACGTTGACCACACGGCTGCATCTACAGCTGTGCATGAGACAGTGAAACATAGGAATGATTTAGGGAGCTGACACCTCTTTGTAGAGAAAGAAGAGGAGGATTCCTGAAGGAGAGTAGCGTTTAGGACACAGAGACTTGAAGCAGTGGGTGCTTAAGACCATGTGAATGATCTGAGTGCAGAGGGGTCAACATAGCGGTGAGGCAACGCTGCCTTCCTAGCTGTGGAGCTCAGGCCCGGCACAAGGGAGCCGTTACATGGACCGTCATGTGAACGGTGCTCCCAGGAGTTGTGCAATATTGCAGATATAAACAGATGACCTCTTGCTTGTCAGAGCCTACATGTTAGATGCCTTCTCTTGGAAGCTGAAAGAGAGACTCCATGCTCACAGTTCACCCAAGTCTGTCCAGTCTAAATGACCATTTCCTTTTTAGTTTTCCCTGATTCTTCAACAAAGCAACGTGCATACAACTGCAGCATGGAGTATCAGTCTTGTGGTGGCCAAGAAAAAAGAAGGGACGTGTTGTCCTATCTTGACTCGCCCTGGGTTCTAGTAGAGAATGGATCATGATGTCTTGGAAGGGATATGATCCCAAATCTTTAGGGTGACCAGAGGCGAATGCTGCGGCAGGGTATCCTGCAAGGATACACGCATAAAATAATGTTTGATCCTGCAAGTACCTACGGAGGCCAAGCTCTCTTGAGAAGGGATGCAGAGTCAGGGTAACCCCTGAGTTACAGCCCTCAGCTGAGCGCTTGCTATATGCCAGACAGCCTGAGAAGTGCTTAGATTTACACTCTTGGTCCACAGTGTAGGCGATCATGATACCTATTATTTAGCTTCTAGATTAGAAACATTGTTTTTCCAAACCAGCTTGGCAGTGTTAGTCTTGGTCTGGCATCTTATGGAATCTGCCTGAGAGAATGTTCAGTCAGTTCTGCTTCAGTGTGGATGCATTCATTAGCATCTTTCCTGAAAGAAAATGTTGCTTACGAGGAAGAGGAGCTTGATGTCTGAGACAGAAAAAGGCAGAGAAAAGGAAACTTGGGAGCATGGAACACAAATGCCTGCATCTTTGGCTCTGCCTGGAGCAGAAGCACTCTTAACTTTTCCTCCAATATCATCATAAGCTTTTTTTAAAAAAATAATTAATTAAATTCTTGGTTGCATTGGGTCTTCATTGCTGTGCAAGGGCTTTCTCTAGTTGTGATGAGTGGGGGCTACTCTTCATTGAGGTGCACAGGTTTCTCAGTGCAGTGGCTTCTTTTGTTGCGGAACACGGGCTCTAGGTGCGTGGGCTTCAGTAGTTGCAATGAGTGGGCCCAGTACTTATGGCCCACAGGTTTAGTTGCTCCATAGCATGTGGGATCTTCCTGGACCGGGGCTCAAACCTGTGTTCCCTGCATTGGCAGGCAGATTCTTAACCACTGCGCCACCAGAGACGTCTTCACCATAAGCTTTTAATCTTTCCCATTCCAAACGTTTTGAGGTCTTTTCTCTCTCCTGATTTCTCAACCAGTTGCCCGTTTCCTGAAAATTTCCCTAGAGACTTGATGTCCTGTCCCCCCAACACGCTTCAACACCTGCTACATGGCATCAGACTACATGGTAAGTATCTAGGCAGCCCTGATGGGAAATAATCCTCACTCCAAAGTGGGCTGCGTCTTGGTACTGTTTGTGGGAGAGGGTGGGAGGTTTTACGTGCTGGTGGTGTGAATGTGAACATGGAGTAACACAAAGAACTCTAGGGCTAGATTCAAAACACTGTGGTTGCAGCCATGGCTCTGGCCTAAACTTTGGGGAGGCCATTTAGGCTGACTTAACCTGGATGGCTTCATCTGCAGAAGGAGGAATCTTCGAGATGAGCTTTGAGGTTTTTTTCCTAACTGTTGGCATGTTATGACTTAAAAAATTTTAGTTGAAAGAATCACCAACTCATTCTCCCCACAGTGTCTGTGTCTCACTTACCAATCACTTAGGGCTTGCAATAGCATCTTTCCACATGGTGCTTTTAGTGGCTCTGCCAGCTGGAGATGACATTGGTTTTTCTCTTTAACTTTGGCTTGAGTTTTTATGAGACCGATTCTATGCTGCTTCGCCCCCATTCCCCACGCCCTGCTCATCGTTAGTCAGGAGGGCACTTCCGCATGAGCAGCTGGGGGAGGGGGCCTGACAACTCAGCCACTGAAGGCTGAAGCCAAGTTAGGGATGGGCCTTCCAAAGAAGGTAGGGGGAGGGTTTCAGTCAGTTCCTGAAACCTCCAATGATAGTTGCATAATCGTGAATATTCTTCTCCGTTCTCCTCCCATCCCAGGCCTTTAGGCAACTAACCTTGGAAAGAAGAACCTCTTTTCTTCCAGACTGTGACCACGCCCATCTTTATTCTTCCTTGAGCTCTGTGGGTCAGGGCAAAACTGTGCCAGAGCAACTGGCAGCTTGCTGAGTGAGGACCCCACGGAACTGGGCTCTTTTGTCTTTTTGGACCCAGCTGGTGACAGCTGACACCTCACTGGAGAGTGAGGAAGGTCTTGGTCTTAGTGTCCCCTCCCTGTTCTCTGGACCAGAGCAGTGAGCGGCAGACTGCGTCAACCCTACCAGCTAAGGCTGGGAGCTTCTCTGCTCTCTCCTGCTCTTGCCCACACGTGGACTTTACCCTCTCCAATGGTTATCCCTCCACAAAGCGATATCTACCCCCTCTAAGGAACACCTCTTTTCTGTTTAATCAGCATGCTTCTGCTTCAGACATTTTATCAAGCCCCTTCTGGCATCTCTGTCTAAAGAATAAGAAGGTAGAAGCTAAGTACTTGTGAAATAGGATATGCTCGCCCTGGCTAAAAGTTATGTTTGCCAACAAATCCTCAGTTCCTGAGGAAAAGCTGTATTTACAGCACTGCCCCAATGCCGCCTATTTGGAACATGCCCAGTCTGGAGAAAATGAGCAGGAGAGGGCGTGGATGTTTAGGAGATGGGAAGGTGTGTTCTAGGCAATGAGAATGCATGTGAATTTACTTTACAGAGGAAAATAGGAATTGAAGAAAAGAGCCATTAAGGATGTCCAAGTACTAAACCCTTTAGGTAAGAGGAGCCACATTTTGTGCCTCTGTTGGCACCTAGAAAGGAGTGACCACAATTCACCCTGGACAGAAAGATCCAGGGAACTTTAATCCACTTTAGAGTATAATTACCTTAATAGTCAGCATGATATCCTTCACGGCTTCAGTTTTCATTGCTTTCCTCTTATTTTATTTGGACTGTAAAGCAACCGAGAAGACTGTGCCTTCCATATTGTATTTGGAAGTAGCCTTGCATGAGCTTAGCCATGCAAACCCCAGATCTCCCTTGGTCTTCTCTGCCCCCTTGTGAATCACCTTGAACCCCTTCAACAACCAGTCTTCAAATTGGACTCCATCCTAATTGAGCTGGATGGGAAGAATGTATTGCAACATGGAAAATTGCTTATGGTATAATGTTAGGAACAGGAAGACATCACAGGACCCAAGAAAGTGTGAATTAGATGATAGTTACATATATTTTAAAAGATATATAGTGGAAAAAAAACTGAAAGAAATATACCAAAAAATGTTACCCATGATGAAATTGTGCCAAGTCTTCCCTCTCTAGTTTTCCAAAAGTTTCAAAATGTATCTTTGCAGAGTGAGTCCCTGTTGGAGGCGGGGATGGGTTGTATCAGTCACTCAGCTGTCATCTTTCCTGGTCATTGTCTGTCTTTTGGATTTAAGAAAACTGGGTGAGAGCCAGGCATCTTTCCAAATAGAAGATCCTTGGAAGATTTTCTGGTTCAGTACCTATCTCCCTCACCTCTGAGTTTTCCCTAAGCAACCTGAACACACACACACACACACACACACACACACACACACACACACACACACACTCTCACTCCCTTCCACCCCAAGCTACATGCACAGAAGGCAATGAAGTGTCTCTGGGAGAGGCGTCTGTACAGACACTGTTTCAGGCCAGCCAGCTGGCCTCCACCTTCTCTCCAGCCACTTGAGATGGTGGGAACTCAGCGGTTGCTGACTTGGACGTGGGAGAATTGCAGAATCCACCGGTGAATTGCTCCTTTGTTCTCCTCCTAATCTTCTAATCCTGGGGAATAGAGAAAGGAGTTTTCCTGGGACTTGGAGCTCAGCTCTCCAAATCCCTCTGTCTTTGACCCCACCCTGAGGCTTGGGATGGGGGAGGGCAGGTGGGAAGACACCAAGGGGAGGGTGGTGTCAAAGTTGTGAAACATTCAGCAATGCCTTCTCCCACCCCCATCAACTTTCTCAAGGGGCTGGAATTACATTGACCTCGTGTTAGGACCCCTGCCTTTCCTGGGTCCAGGCCCCAGCACAGTCTCAGAAGTCTCTCTGTGACTCCCGTCCTGCTTCACCTGCCCTCCACCCGGCAGCCACGCTGCGGCCGAGAGCCAGGGAGAAGGAGCAGGTCTTCCCTATGAATGTTTAGATCTGAACTTCTTGTTTCCCAGCCAATCACCATTCCAATAATCAGTTTATCCTGTGGCCTATACACGTGATAAGTGTTCATTTTCCTGTACTTACCTGGTTAGAGCCCTGGGCAAGGAGGTCAAATTCATGGTTTAGTTTCTTACAGAAACCATTTAGCTTTGCTCAGGTCTGTGGCCTTGGCTGCTGCTGCCTGAAGCTTGGCAGTGACTTCTGTGAATATGTGCAATCAGCTGCAATGATAACAATAGCTAGTGTTTATTGAGTGCTTGACGCTGTGTGGAGAGCATTATGTGTGTTAACTCATTCAGCCCTCATCTCGGCTCTGCGAGGGGTTTTTACTATTAGCTCCATTTTGCAGGTGAGGAAGCTGAGGCACGGAGATAAGGAACTTGCCTGGGATCCCCCAGCTTGAAAGCAGCAGAGCCTCCTCCTGAATGTGGGTGGTGCAGCCTCGGAGTCTGCACTTACCCCTGTGCTATTGAGCCCACTGCCACCCTGATGAGAGAGCATGGATGGTTCAAGGGGACCCATCTCTGACACCCAGAAAGCAGCTATTGCATACCGGCATCACCTTGCAGAGGTCACATCTTCCATTTGTGTGTCCCCAGTTACCACCATGGTGCCAGTCCCCCAGTGAGCATATTAGCTTGAACTGAATGAATGGCTCGCCCAGCTCTTAAATACCTGTCTGAGTTCAGGGACAGTACCTTTACACTCCTGTAAAGCAGGAGCAGATGTGTCTAATACATACTGCACAAAAGAAGCCTTTTTGGATGAAGCAGAACATGAGGTTGTGTTCTGTTTGCTGTTTTTCTTATTCTTTTCTAATAGCCACCCGTTCCCGCCCACCTTCCACACACACATTCGTCATCCGCTCTTCTGATTTTTCTCTGGATATTTTCTTGTTCCCACCTGATGGTCACCTCTCCTTCCTCCCTAATTCCGAGGAAGCAGCTTTCCGCAAGCTGCTCTCTGGAACCATGAACGCATACCTCTCGAGCCTGGGGGACCCTGAGACCCTGAGACTGAGGCCGGAGGCCCATCTGGTCCAGGTGTGTTTTTGCAAGTTGCTTGCCCTTTCTGAACCCAAAAAGGAAGCTGTTGCACCCTGAAATGATGGGAAGGGGGCTAGAAAAACATCCCAAATCTGGACTGTGAAAAGTTCTCTTGACACTCTTAAAAGTAAGAAAGGTCGCACTCTTGAGGGCTGGGCTGAGCTGGAACGTGGAAGGTCTGTGTTGGTGGATGAACTTGGTGAGCAGCATCAGGACCTTGAAAGCTGGTCACATGGATTTAAATATCATTTCTTATTGCATCTGGGTTTCTTTTTGCCCTGTGCCAACTTGAGCCAAGGGGACCAAGGCTGCAGGCGAAGCAGCTCATTCCTAATTTCAGCTGGCATGAAAGCAAGCACATCGCCCTTTGAGGGACACCTCGCTCTGCCAGCTCCAGGCTCCAGACGCTGGCAATGACTGTCTAATGTGTCTAATGGCTCTGGCATGGACTGGCAAAGCATTCTGGGTATTGACATGCAAATAAATGGGGCAGAATGTGTGGGCAGAGGGATGGTCTGCTTGCAGGTTTAGGGTGTTCTTTGCCCCAGGGGACTGTCAGTCTCTCCCTAATGCAGTGACTTAAGAGTAGGCGGGTGGTGGCAGGGAGAGGAAGATTCCAAGAAAGAAAATGGAGAAAGAGAATGGGCAGTGGGAAACCAGCTGCCGGGACACAGTGCCAGCTCATGTTTCAGAGGCTGCTGGAGAAAGAGCGGGGCCAAACCTCAGATGAGGCCTCTGGGCTGCCCAGGCTTCCTGCCCCACCAGCCACGCGGGCTTTCTCTCCCACCTGGCTGGTGCTCCCTTGTTGGGAGCCTTAGCTCCTTCCCTCTTTGCAGCTGCCCTCAGCTTCTGCTGTTGGTCCCTGTAAACACAAGTTGTCCTGCTCTGAGGGCTTGGAGGCAGATCTCCTTTGTCTCTCTGATCTCAGGAACCTGGCTCAGCAATCTCCGGCCTTTCCTTCATCTTTTGTCCAGTTTGTCCATCCAGAGTAGTCAGCACCCTGCTGTCCAGGTGCATGCTCAGGGAATGAATGGATATTGAGTCTTCTCTAAGTATCCCCGGGGCCGCCTCCCTGCCCCTGCTGACAAACACGGCTCCTAGCATCTCATTGTCCACCCCAAATATCACTTTGAAATCAGCCATCTATTGGGCACTGTTTCGGTCAGGCTAGGTGAACTGCTTCAGCAGTCTGCATTCAGATCTCAGTGGTTTCGCAGGAGATACATTGCTTTCTTGCTCACAGGGCAAGGAGGGGTGGAGTTGCCTGGGATGACTCTGTTCCATGAAGTCACTCATCCATCCAGTGGCTCTTTTCATCTACAGCTCTGAGTCCTCCATGGATACTCGTAGCCTCCTGGTGGCAAGGATGAGGAGGAAGAGACCATGGAGGACCCCATGGGGAGTTTTCGTGGTCTGGGTCTGCAGGTGTGTTCATCACTACCCCCAGCATGTGTCAGGCACATGGCCACACCTATCATTCGGGAAACTGGAAATATACTGCCCTGGAGGTAAAGGCCAGTGTTTCGGTGAACAGATAGACGGTCTCTGCCACAAACACCTTGTGCTTAAGAGCATAATCTTTGGCATCAGAAAGATTTAAGATGAATTCTGAGTCCCACCACTAAGTAGTATGGGCTCAGAACTTTGGGGAAGCAATAGACCACTGGAGTTAAGTGAAGAAGAAGGTGTTCAAACTGAGGTCATTTTGACACCAGTGCTATGTGATTTGGGGCTGGTTGCTCACTCTCTCTGGGCTTCCATTTTTTCATCTGTAAAGTGAGGCTAAAAATACTCACCAGGAGGTTGTACAGATAAAAACATGATGTACTTAAGCCTTTAGCACAGGGCCCAGCCCATAAGGCCTTGATAAATGTCACCCGTCACTGTTCCTACTACCCAGTGTCATTATGGTTGTTACTTCATGCTAAATCCTGAGATGGGGGCTGGGGACAAAAAGTTAAGCTAAGTAGAAATTACCCCCAGCCCTCGAGGGTCTCACAGTCTTTTAGGGGAGACAACATGTCAACCAGTAACTTCAGTACATGACATTTCTTTGTGAAGGGTGGCCATGACACAGAGAGGGGCAAGAGTCTTATCTTAGGGTTCAAGGAAATGAAGACCTCTGAGATGTAGATTGAAGACAAGAAAGATTTTGAGAAATGGAGAGGTGGGATGTGGACACTTGGGGCTGGGGCTTAGGAGGTGGGCCAGACAGTAAGAACCAAGGCCTAAGTGTAGGAAGGACCAAGCAGCCCACGTGACGTGAGGGGTTGGAGCACAGCAGCCCCTGGAGAGGAGCTAGGTTGCAGTGCAGGATAAAGGGTAGGTAAGTTGGAGGCAGATCAAGAAAACAAAACAAAATGAAACTTGACTTTGGCCTGTAGACAGTACCTAGGCCTCCTTGGCAGCCTCTGGCCTTGTCTTGTGTTTGCACTGAGACCAGCCTCAGCATGTCATCTCTTTCAAAACCTACAAATCACTCTCCTAAAGCAGGAGAGATGCCTGAAAAGGGTATATCCCTTCTCATATAACAAAACTTTCTAAACTTTAACCGACTCTGCTCTCCCTCTGGTGGCTACCGTATTCTTTTGCTATCTTTCTACAAACTCTGCTCTTTAGTTTCTATTTTCCTGCCCCAAAGAGGATCCAAGCCTCCTCCACCCTCTCAGGACTCCTGCACTTTCCCGTGGGCTCATCCTTCTCTTAGGTAGAGCCATTCAGAGCTGATTTACCGTCCCATTATGCATACCTACACTTCCCCTCCTTTCTGTAAGACGAGGGTCTTCTTACCCTTACCCTAGGGGACAGCTAAATGGGTTTATTTTTCTCTGTCAAACAGATTAATTGACTCCCAACTCCATGGGAGATACCATGTGTGGCAGTCATCACGGCTGTTGACTGGTATGGGGTAGAGTCACCCTTCCCTGCCCACTTGAATCCAGACATGGCCAATGACTTGCTTTGGCCAGCTGAACGTGAGTGGAAGTGATGAGTCTCACTTCCTGTTAGAGGCTTTAAAAGCTACCATGGGACTGATACTCACCTTCACCTTTGCCCTCTGTTACTGACACTGATAATGCTTGAGATGATGCAACCTGGGTCATCTCAGACTGGCTCCTAGAGGGAGGAGAGATGGGGTGCTGCAGCAGATCTGCAACGCATATGTGGTATAAAATAAACCTGTGTTGTTTTCAGCCTCTGACGTTTGGAGGTTATTTGTTACAGAGCATAACCTGCCTGTTTGTTCTGACTGATAAGCCTGGTGATTGGCACTTGGTAGGATCCATCATAGACAGAAGTCCACCCTCAGAGGTTATAAAATCCTAGACTGCCAAGTCCATGAAATACTTTCTGATGAGAAGAAGGAAGACTTTGGGGAAGCATCACTGGTACCCCAACAGAGAAGACTCCCTAACATGTGCTCCAGGTAACTTTAGGGGTTGCTGTCTGAAGAAATGAGGTGGTGGGGCAGCCAAGGATGGGCTGTCCTCCAAAAACCTCAACCTAGAGGTCTTTGCCTTTCCTCTGTTTTATTTCCTGCATTCTTGCACTGTCTGCACAATCTTTTTCTTCAGCTATTTAACTTTACCAAGTGACTTTGCTAGGGTGTGAAGCCACCTCTGGAACAAACTTTATGTAGGTACATGGTTTGCTCATTTAACTCTTATGTGCTTGGTGGTGGTGGGGGCTGGGGAGAGGATGGAAATGGGGAACAGTAAGAAAAAGAAACAGGAAAAGAAACTAATAGATAAAGAGAAGCATCTTTCGGGGATGGGTGGTCACATGAGGATGGTCCACAGTGGGAGCGGGTGTGTATGGGAGCATGATTAACTCAACCTTCAGTGCCCCAAGCTCTCCAAGAGAAGCTACATTGTACCCAGTTTGAATCAACCTCAATGCTTGTTTATTCATTCATGCATTCATTCACTTAAACTAATACCTGTTGAGAGTTGCAGTCACCATGCATTTGGAGATAAGCAAGACGTGGTTCCAGGCCTCTAGGAACTCTCAGGCAAATTTGTGATTAAAAAACGGTGTGCTTAGACTATTTACAATAGCCAGGACATGGAAGCAACCTAAATGCCCATCAACAGATGAATGGATAAAGAAGATGTGGCATATATATACAATGGAAAATTTGTCGTAAAAAGGAATGAAATTGAGTTATTTGTAGTGAGGTGGATGGAACTACAGTCTGTCACACAGAGTGAAGTAAGCCAGAAAGAGAAAAACAAATATCATATACTAACACATATATATGGGGTCTAAAAAAAATGGTACTAATGAACCCAGTGACAGAGCAAGAATAAAGATGCAGATGTAGAGAATGGACTTGAGGACACAGTGTGGGGAAGGGGAAGCTGGGATGAAGTGATAGAGTAGCATTGACATATATACATGACCAAATGTATAATAGATAGCTAGTGGGAAGCTGCTGCATAACACTGGGAGATCAACTCGATGATTAGTGATGACTTAGAGGGGTGGGATAGGGAGGGCGGGAAGGAGTCGTGGGAGAGAGGGGATATGGGGATATACGTATAAATACAGCTAATTCTCTTTGGTGCACAGCAGAAACTGGCACAACAGTGTAAAGCAATTATACATCAATAAAGAGCTTAAAAACAAAAGAAACAAAGAAACAAAAAAACGATGTGCTTAGGACTACTGTTATTCACAAGGGAGTGGGCATAAAATGGTTAAAGAGTAAAGTTCCCAAATTGCCACAGGTCCTGAAGAATGAACAACTGATTCATTTCTAGCCAGGCCTCCAAATAACAACTTCCCTTTCCCGCCAAAGAGAATTTGAAATGATCCTCCTGGTCTGGCAGCTGAGGATGCTGGGAGTCTGAAGTCTTAATGCCTGGATTAGCTGGAGAGCTGCTGCAGGTCCAAGCTTTTTGCACAGTTTATTACTAGGGTAGGGTTTGCTTTTTTTTTTTTTTTTTTTTAAATTAAACAAACTGAGCAATTTGAGCTTTAGTAAGTGAGCCCTGGATATATAGAATAAGCTGTGGGATGCAGAGGTGAGGACAGAGGAGCGGCGAGCTCAGCTTGGTGGACAGGCCAAGACTCAACAGTCTGTTCTCTGAAAGTTGAGGCTTTTTACTGTTTGGTGGGAGGGGAAACTGCAGATGCTATGAGACCCCCACCCCCACCCCCAGCCTCGTGGTTGCATTGGATAGCTAAAGTTAACTGTTTAGTAAAATGTCAGGAGATTTCATTGCGGAGTTGGGGCTCTGCCTGCCTCATCAAACCCTTTGAGCATCTTCAGCTCACAGTTAAAGTGTTGCAGGTTCAGGTTACTGCGTCCCGGCTGTGAGAACCTTGCTTGACAAACAGACAAGATTCTGGCCTCTAGAGTTGCAACGCCACGCAAGGTGTCCCCTTTTGGGGTTCTGTCTTTGCCCAACTTTTTGGCCCTCTGGCGTGCAAAGTCAGGGGTGGGTCCAAGGAGAGAATGATTCTCTCTTTTGGTGCTGGAGACGCCATCTCCTCCTAGGGGAGGTCAGGGAAGGTCTCCAAGAGGGTAAGGCTTTAAGAAGGTCCCCAAGAAGGTGCGGTGCATTTTCTGGACGAATACGGGTGTTTCAGGCAGAGAGAACTGTTTTTGAAAAGGCACAGAAGGATGAAACAGCCTGAAGAAGTCAGGGAGCTGTGAGTAGATGGTGACTAAAGCATAGTGTGTTAAATCTAATGGCTTATGTTTCAACCATTGGTGTTGGTTTTAGGGTGAAACTGCCTTATGCTCCACCACCTGATCAATCCTGCCAACCCAGATTCTATTCCTGTTCAGAATCTCGTTAGCAAGGCTTTCTTCCTTGGGCCTTTGTTCTTCTGAACTACATGAATGTTGCTTACAATTGATAGCTTGGCAGATATTTTTCCTTCCTTAGTGGGGCCTAAACTAAATGGTGCATCTTACAATGAATGCACTTTAGATCTGATGAATTATCATTTAGTTGGTTGATGTACTTGCACTTCTCCAAATCCACTGAAGCAAAATCATCTTCAGGCTTTCATTTGGGTCTCTCTAGCTTCCTTTGGTTTCTCTCCTTGTTCCTAGCATAGTTATCAGCTTACATGGATGTCAGTTAGCTACTCGTCAATAATCATGAAGTTAGCATGCTTAAGGCTCACTTTATGTTTGATAATCTTTTCCTATGTAATGAATTATAGATTAGGATCAATATGTAATACCTTTTAAGAGGATAGTTTAAGGTAGTAAAAAATTAGAAATGGACTAAGTAGTCAACAATAAAGGACAGGTTTAATAAATCATGAAACACCCATAGGACAGCATGTCATCTATTATAAAAGGTTGAGTTGGCAAAGGTCTACATAATTGACAGGAGAAAGGTTTGTGTCTTATTAATATATCAAGAAAGCGGGTGAGATATGGTATCATCCTGATTAGGTTGAAATATACAGATACATACACAAAATATGAGTTTTATTTTTTTGTGTTTTTTCTTTATTTTGCAAATTTCTACAGTGAGCATGCACTGCTTTTATAATAAAAAAAATCTGTCAAATTCATTACACATATTTGAGAGGTGGGAAATTCTTACTGTGACTTTTTAGGGTCAGGTAGGACTTCTTTAATTTTTGTTGGAATTTTACAACCCTAAAAACAGAAACTAAGAGTCTTTGCAGACTGTTTCCTGAAAACAGGGCCATTAGGTGTGGCAGAAGGAAAGCCAATGTGATGTTGAGCTTCATCAAGAAGGATACTGAAACTGGAAGTCATTGCCCTGCCCTCCTCATACAAACTGGGGTGCCAAAACGTGCTGCTTGCTGGGCCTCAAATAAAAATAATAGAGAGGCTCACCCCATAATCCAGTTTATGGAAGACACTGTGTCTGCTTTTTCAGAGGAGTCCCCATACTGAAAATGTGGGGGCTTAGGAGTTATATGTGGTGCATATTATGAAGCTCCCCATGGTTGGAAGAGGACAAACATGAATGTGATTTTTAACACCTTCTTATGAGAAGAAAGGAAACTCCCTAGAAGCATGAAATGGGTCATTTTAGAAAAGAATTTAAGAGGACACACACTTTACAGAGCCATTAATACCTTCTCTCGAGATGATTACCTTCCAAAGGTGCTCCAGGCGGGTCACAGAAGAGCCTAAGTGAAATGAGTGGAGTAGGACTATGTCCCTAGCTTGGTAGCTTCCAGCCTTTTTTTTGTTGTACGTGTGGCATCATATTGGAAATACACTTGATGTGATTAAAGATCTCAAGATAGCACCAATGAGCCATTAATGACTAGAATGCAGTCATCAACAGCAGTGTAATAATGTTGTTCAGTATCTATAGAAGCATCCAGTCTCATAAATGGCTTGTGTTCTTTTCAATGCTGTGGTCCTTACGAGTAGAACTCTCTATTACCCGGGCACACTCTGTTACATTCTCTCTAGTGGGTTCTTATGTGTTCCACTGAACATGGGCTCCTTCCTCAGAACTTACCTCTGTCCCTGTTATGGGCTGAATGTGTGTCCCCCCAAATTTATGCACTGAAGCCCTAACACCCAATGTAATGATATTTGGAGATGGGACCTTTGGGAGGTCATTAGGTTTAGATGAATTCGTAAGGGTGGGTCCCTTATGATGGGTTTAGTGTCCTTATAAGAAGAGGAAAAGAGACCAGCTCTCTCTCTCCCCCCATGTGCAGGCTCCAAGGAAAGGCCATGTGAACACACGATGAGGAGGCAAGCCAGGAAGAAGGTTCTCATCAGAACCTGACCATATTGGAACCCTGGAAGTCTGGCCTCTAAAACCGTAAGAAAATAAATGTCCGTGGTTTAAGGCACCCAGTCTATGGTCTTTCGTTATGGCAGCCCAAGCAGACTAAGACAGTCCCTTTAACCCACAGCAAGTTGTACTACCTCCTAAACTGAGTTACACAACATGGTCAGCTCAAAGAACTACATATCCATCACTGCCCTATCAGCATGTATACTCCAGGGTAGCAAAAATAAATATCACAGTTATTCAGAGTTGGTGGCTCAGCGGTGAAGGTCAGAGGGACAGTGGTCGAGCACCACTGTCCCAGCCTGTGATGGCTGGCTGCAGCATATGGCCAGAGAGCTTATAACACTAGGCTACATGCACCTTTGTTCTGACCTGGGATGACACTTCTTATGTCGTTGCTGAACAAATATTTGTAAAATGAATAAGTGAGGTAGTTTTGGTGTTTCAGAGGTCATTGTTAGTATGATATTTCTTTGTTTCTATTTCTGGAAATCTCTGGGCTTTTGACAATTCATCCATTCTTTTTTTCTAATTCTTATTAGCCAACCCCATGTATAAAATGAGAAAACAAACTAGGGTGAGGAATGCCACATTCAGGTGAGAGAGGACTTAGCTGGGGGGAGACCATTAATTAGAGGAGTCTTCCTTTCTTAGACCAGTTTCTTAGTCTTGGCTTCATGCCAAAGCCTAACTAGATGGTAAAATAGTGGATCAAATTAAAAATGTGAATGTGTGTTGGGGGTGGTTTGTAGGTATGTATTTGCATATTGGTTAGGTTGTATATCGATGCCCTCACAGATTAAACTCTCAAGGCTAGGTCCTCATAGAATTATGATAATTCTGATGGAGTAGAGAATGTCTCTGTTGTGTGTGCTTGCAGGTGGGTGAATGTGGAATAGTGTGTATAAGTTGAAAAATTCCCTGGGTGATTCCGATTTATTCCTCACTTGAGAACTGCTCATCTAGGGTCTTGTCACCTCACTTTCGCATCCTCATGAAAGGGTTGCTTTGACGTTATTCCTCTGCACCTCCTTCATCCACATTCTGGACTCATCACTTTCTAGGGTCATTATCAGAGGGAAAAAAGCCCAGTTCATTAATAAGGTGATGCAACACCAAATGCCTGATTTTGCAGAGCAGTGTCTGGCTGTAAGAGAGGCAGGACCCATGGATTTCTATTAATTAAGTGGTAGATCCCAGTGGATGGAGAAGTTCCAAATCCCAAAACTTCTTTGTCTTTTTCGTGGGTCGCACTGGGCTGAGGTTCGAGGTTGCTGGATGGAGGCTTCAGTCTTTGATGTAGAAGATGCTGGGGAGGGATAGGATAAGGCCCAGAGAGGATGGGGTAGTGGTGTGTGTGGCCAGTGGAAAGGAACAGCAGGCAACAGGTTTGGTGTGGGAAGGGAGAGACCAATCAGAAAGTATGTGGATAAACAAGGAGAGACCAGGGTGTCTGGAACTGACCCTGAGAGAAGCCCCACATTGTCTCTTCCTCCGCCTCATAAGAAAAGCTCTGTTCAGTAGTAGGAGTGGTGAACTCTGAAGACTGAAACCCATGGAGAGGTCACTTGATGTATTAGTTTTCTATTTGCTGCTATAACAAGTTACCACAAACTTGGTGGCTTAAAAAAACACAAAGTTATTATCTTATAGTTCTGGAATCAGAGATCTGATGCAAGAATCCTCGGCCTACAAAAACCAAAACTGCATTCCTCTCAAGAGGCTTGTAGGGAAGAACCTGTTTCCTGGCTTTGCCCAGCTTCTAGAAGCCACCAAGTTCCTTGTCTCAGGGTCACCTTCCTCATCTTCAAAACCAACAACACTGAATCTTTGGTGGGGGGCCCTTCTCCACAGTCATATGTTCTCTGACTCTCCCGCCTTCCTCGTCTACTTTTAAGGACCCTGTGATTATATTGGCCCTGCTTGCATCATCAAGGTTTCTTCTATCTCAAGTCAGCTGATTAGCAACCTTAATTCCATCTGCAACCTTTATTCCTCTTTGCCACGTAACTTGCAGGTATTGGGGATTAGGGCATGGACATCTTTGGGGCCATTAATCTACCTTCCACACTTGTTTTTTCTCCTGGTCCACTTTCACCATCCAGTGCAGGCATAGACTGTGTGTTTTGATAACAACTCAGCTCCATGAACTAAAGTCTCAAAGAGACCCTCCTTCTACTTCCAGCTTCTACTGCTCACCTTCCAGCCTGGAACACTCCCAGAAGTGCATAAGGAATAGTTTTAGAGAAGAATTTTAAAAGGCGTACCACTAAATGGAATTATCATAGGACCCAGCAATTGGCATTTACTCCAGAGAAATGAAGGGTTATCTTCACACAAAAATGAATGTTTATAGCAACTTTCATTGTAATAGGCAAAAACTGGAAACAACTCAGATGTCCTTCAACAGATGAATGGTTAAACAAATAGTGGTCTATCCATGTGGTGGAAAACTTCTCAGCAGAAAGAGGAATGTATATTCGATATACACAACTGCTTGGCTCAATCTCTAGAGAATTATGCAGACTATAAAAAGGCAATTTCAAAAATTTTCCTACTGTATGACTCCATTTATATATTTTTTTATTTAAAAAATGTTTAATTGAAGTATAGTTGATTTACAATGTTGTGTTAGTTTTAGGTGTGCAGTAAAGTGATTCAGTTATGTGTATATATATAGATATATGTATATATATATATATACACATATATATATTCTTTTACAGATTCTTTTCCCTTATAGGTTATTACAAAATACTGAGTATATTTCCCTGTGCTATATGGTAGGTCCTGGTTGGTTATCTATTTTATGTACAGTAGTGTATATATGTTAATCCCAAACTCCTAATTTATCCCTCCCCCTCACCTTTCCCCTTTGGTAACCATAAGTTTGTTTTTTATGTCTGTGGGTCTATTTCTGTTTTGTATATAAGTTCATTTGTAGCTTTCTTTTTTTTTTTTTTTTTTAAGATTTCACATATAAGAAACATCATATGATAGTTGTTTTTCTCTGTCTGACTTAAGTTCACTTAGTATGATAATCTCTAGGCCCATTCATGTTGCTGCAAATGGCATTATTCTATTCTTTTTTTATGGCTAAGAGTCCATTGCATATAAGTACCACATCTTTTTATCCACTCATCTGTCGATGGATATTTAGGTTGCTTCCATGTCTTTTCTCCTGTAAATAGTGCTGCAATGAACATTGGGGTGCATGTATCTTTTTGAATTATGGTTTTCTCTGGATATATGCCCAAGAGTGGGATTGCAGGATCACATGGTAGCTCTATTTTTAGTTTTTAAAGGAAACTTCATACTGCTCTCCATAATGTAGGAGGGTTCCTTTTTCTCCCCACACTCTCTAGCATTTATTACTTGCAGACTTTTTGATGATGTCTGTTCTAATTGGTGTGAGTTTTGATTTGTATTTCTCTAATAATTAGCAATGTTGAACATCTTTTCATGTGCCTTTTGGCTATCCATATGTCTTCTTTGGAGAAATGTCTATTTAGATCTTCTGCCCATTTTTTTTTTTGATTGGGTTCTTTGTTTGTTTGTTTTGATATTGAGCTGCATAAGCTGTTTGTATATTTTGGAGATTAATCCCTCCAAACAATCAGTCGCATTGTTTGCAAATATTTTTTCCCATTCTGTAGGTTGTCCTTTTGTTTTGTTTATGGTTTCCTTTGCTGTGCAAAAGCTTTTAAGTTTAATTAGGCCCCATTTGTTGACTTTTGTTTTTATTTCCATTACTCAAGGAGATAGATCAAAAAAGATGTTGCTGTGATTTATGTGAAAGAGGGTTCTGCCTATGTTTTGCTCTAGGAGTTTTATAATATCCAGTCTTACACTTAGATCTTTAATCCACTTAGAGTTTATTTTTGTTTATGGTGTTAGAGAATGTTCTAATTTCATTCTTTTACATGTAGCTGTCCAGTTTTCCCAGCACCACTTATTGAAGAGACTTTTGTCCATTGTATATTCTTGCCTCCTTTGTCATAGATCAATTGGTCTTTGGTATGTGGTTTTATTTCTGGGCTTTCTATCCTGTTCCATTGATATATATCTGTTTTTGTACCAATACCATACTGTTTTGATTATTATAGCTTTGTAGTATAGTCTGAAGTCAGGGAGCCTTATTCCTCCAGCTCCATTATTCTTTCTCAAGATTGCTTTGGCTATTTGGGGTCTTTTGTGTTTCCATACAAGTTAAAAAATTTTTTGCTCTAGTTCTGTGAAAAATGCCATTGGTAATTTGATAGCAGTTAAATTGAATTTGTAGATTACCTTGGGTAGTATAGCCATCTCGACATTATTGATTCTTCCAATCCAAGAACATGGTATATCTTCCCACCTGTTTGTGTCATCTTTGATTTCTTTCATTAGCATCTTACAGTTTTCAAAGTCCAGTTCTGGGAATAAGCTCTTTGGGTGGATTTATTCCTAGGTACTTTATTCTTTTTGATGTGATGGTATACACCACTCTTTTTTTTTTTTTTTTTAAATAAGCTATGCACATCCTCCTGTGTTGTTTATTTATTTATTTATTGGCTGCTTTGGGGCTTTATTGCTGCATGTGGGCTTTCTCTAGTTGCGATGAGCAGGGGCTACTCTTCATTGCAGTGCAAGGGCTTCTCATGGCAGTGGATTCTCTTGCTGTGAAGCATGGGCTCTAGGTGTGTGGACTTCAGTTGTTGTGCCTCAAGGGCTCTCGAGTGCAGGCTTAGTAGTTGTGGTACACAGACTTAGTTGCTCCATGGCATGTGGGTCTTCCCAGACCAGGGATCAAAACTGTGTCCCCTGCAGTGTCACGCAGATTCTTAACCATTGTGCCACCAGGGAAGTCCCTATACCATTCTTGAAATAATAAAATTTTAGAAATGGAGAGCAGATTGGTGGTTGCCAGCCAGGGGTTAAGGAGGGGGTAGAATGGGAGATGATGGTGTGGCTCTAGAAGAGCAAGACAAGAGGCCCTTGTGTGATGGAAATGTTCTGTATCTTGACTGTACAAATAGCAGCATCACAGTTATATTGTACTGTAGTTTTGTAAGATGTTACCCTGGGAGACTTGAGTAACCGGTACAGGGAATCTCTATTATTTCTTACAACTGCATGTGACTCTCCCATTTTCTCAAGTGTAGATTCACATGCAGTTGTAAGAAAATTTAATTAAAAAAAAAAAAAAAGAGGTTTTTGACTTCTGGAGCCAGCAACAGACAGAGTGGTTGTTGCCTTCCAAGAAGGAACAGGGGAGTTCTAGAAAGCTGCCCCTGTGTCCTGAGGGCAGTTAGTGGGTTCAGGGTTTGTCTCTAACTCAACTTACGACACTTTGGAAACATCTCCTCAATTCTGAATATGGGCAACTAAATCATTTCCTCCAATGCCAAAGAGTTCGTTTCCCACAGCATCACGTGTATGTGGCCACCGAAGGTTTCAGACAACAAGAGGGCTCGTCCCTCGGTAAAGGTCTGTCTGTCTTCCTTTGTCCTTTCTCACACCCCCTTCTATCATCTCTCTCCTTCAGGCTTCAGGAATCCGGTGGGGCTGAGGGTGCCTGAGTGCTGGGTCCTGGCAGAGGAGATGCAGGGGGAGCAGAGGGTGCGGGGAGGGGGTGGGGCTCTCTTTCTTGGGAACCACCGGCCCGCTTTCTCTCCCCCTCCCCGCTGACCGGACCCAGCCACGTGCAGGCTGCGGCGGGGGGGCCACGGGGGAGAGCGCTGGGTCGGCAGCACCAGGCGGCTTCTGGCTGGCTCCCCGGGCTGGCTTTGCTCAAGGCGAGAGCTGTCAGCTCTGCCCTTTTGAAAATGAGCAACAAAGGGGAAAAGAAAGAAAAGAGAAAGGGAAGTGGGGGGGGCCAGGGCTGGGAGAACAGGTGGGGACTATTTAAACAGAAGGCCTGACTCAGCCGTTTTCTTTCACCGAGTTTCCAAAGGACTGTTTGTTTTAACTCCTCCAGGCGGGTGACAGGAGCGAGGCTGGGGGGCCCATCCCCATCCCTGGGGAGGAAGGAGCCTGGGCTTTGGGGGGAGGGGGAGGGGAGGGGGTGGGGCAAAGCAGGCACCCTCTGTGTTCAAAGCGGCCCGTCCTTCTCCAGGGACCGGGTTATGGGTCTTATTTTGCTTTACTTTCTGGTTTCTGAGTTCCAGCGTAACATTTTTTCAAAGGGAAAATGAGAAAAACTTTGGGCCCCTTTGGGCCCTACAGAGGCTGGGGAAGAGGGGATAAGTTTGGGGAAGAGCTGTAAACGCACCCTGCCCCCGAATGGAGTAGAGAAAATAAATGCCATATGTTAGAGAGTCTAAAAATTGATCTAAAAACTTGTAGACGGAAAGAATGACGAAGACCGAGGACAACAGAATTCAGGCTCCCCCCAGTCTAATTACTGTAAGACAACAGAAAGTTACTTTTCCCGGAATGCCTACACTTTCTGAGTACTTACTTCCATAATTATGTTCACAAAAAGGCAGCGCTTGAGACTTGTAATTAGCTCCTGACAAACCACACCTCCTGCAGGAAGGCCTCCAGGTCACCTTAAAAGGAGTTGCATTTATATTTGGTCTCCTCAAGGTCTCTTTCTCTCAGTGAGTTTCCCCTGGACCTGCATGTAGAACCCCAGAGATCAGTGACAGGGTAAGCACAGTTTGTGAATCCAGGGAGGTGTTTTTTTGTGTGTGTGAGCACCCATTTTGAAAGATAATTGCTTTCAAAAGTTTCGGCCTTACTGTGGCACTATTAATGCTTATGAATAAATGAAGCATTTTTTGGATTTGATAGATTTCTCCCTGGGGAGTCAGATTCAACCCGAACTCCAGCTTCAAATACATTGGGTGGAACACAAAGCTGCCCTTAGTCCAACAAATGATTACCATTAAAAAAAAAACAAAAAAACAAAGTTTAAATAGGACTCTAGTTCATGGATTTGTTAACTCACCCCCATCCCCCACACAGCCTGCAAGACTGAAGCCCAGGTTGATCTTATCAGGTACTGTCCACACTCTCAGTGTCCTCTCTGGATTGGGCTCCTGGCCCCTCCTCTGTCTCCTCCTCTCCCCTCCACCCCCCAGTCCTCCCTGGGGCTGCCTGGAAGTAGCTCAGCAAGGCTTTGCCTGAGCTTGTCCACTCCCACAGGACAGGGAATCTTGCACTCCCCCTGCACAGAACCCAGCGCGGTGTCAGGCATATGTGCTTATTAATAAATGCCTGTGGACTTTGTTGACTCACCTAAGGGAAGGAGGTGGGTCTGGGGCAGACCCGCAATATTTAACCTGGTTGATTTGCTTGACATAAAATCAGATTCAAAAGATAAAAAACTCAGAATTTCTATGTTTGACCAGATTCTTTATCCATCCAGGGGAATGTTCTGGTATCCTGAAGATGCGTGGGAGCTAATTTCTATTCTATGCCTCTATCTTAGCGGGATAAGGGGGGTTGGACCTGTGCCTTACGAATCCTCTGATGACTTTGGACTCTGAAAAACTGAGAGACTGGATTAAATGAGAAGTTCTTTTCTTTTTTTATCACTGAGGATCCCATGATTTTCCATGTCACGTGAACTCCATATTATGGAATATTCACAATTAGGAACTTTAAGGATGTGTTCCGCATTCCAAATCTTTAAAATCAAGAGCTTAAGCACTAAGTAATGCATAACTGGTACTTACCATATGGAGTTCACTTAGTTTTAGCGAAAAAAAACCCTGCAATTATTCTAAGTATTGCTTTGCTAGGTCCTGTACTAAACCCTGTATGCTTGATCTCTTTCATCTTCATCAAAACCCTTTTAGGTAGATATTATTTTGTTACCTTTTCACCCATTATATCCATTTTATTATTTATGTCTTTTATACTAAGGGTTAGAGAAGTTATGAAGCTTGCCCAAAGTCATACAATTAGTAGAAAGTGGTGTAGTTGGGATTTGAGCCCAGATTTGTTTTAATCTGACTCCCATTCTTCTCTACCAGTAATACTGCCTACCTTCCCCAACACAAAATATTACTACCTTATCATTTTGCTTGTTGGCTTTCCTTCAGGTTCCGTTTCTATTCTGCCTTTTAACATCCAGAACATAGCCCATGAACCCTCATCATAAGCCTGGTTGGAACTACAAGATCAACCCCAAACACATAGACTTAAGTACTAAAATAGAGTTAACTACTACAGAGTTAAGTAAAACGGATAAATTGACTTCATCAAAATTAAAAACTTCTGTACTTCAAAGGACACCATCAGGAAAGTGAAGAGACCACCCACAGAATTGGAGGAGATATTTTACAAATCATGTATCTGATAAGGGACTTCTATCTAGAATATGTAAAGAACTCCTACAACGTAATAATAAAAAGATAACCCAATTAAAAGTGGGCAAAGGATTTGAATACACATTTCTCCAAAGAAGATATATATATATCTATATATAGCCAGTAAGTACTTGAAAATATTTTCAGCCTCATTAAGTCATCAGAGAAATGCAAATCAAGACCACAATGGAATAGCTCTCCACCCTCATGACTATAATTAAAAGGTCAGATAATAATAGTAACACGTGTTGGTGAGGATGTGGAGAAATTGGGTCTCTCATACATTGCTGGTGGGAGTGTGAACTGGTACAGTCTCTGTGGAAAATAGCCTGGTAGTTCCTCAAAAAGTTGAACATAAAGTTAACAAAAGACCCAGCAATGAACCTATTTACAAAACAGAAATAGAGTCACAGATGTAGAAGACAAATTTATGGTTCCATGAGGGAAAAGGCGGGGTATACATTGGGAGACTGGGATTGACGTATGCACACTATCATATGTGACCTAGATAACTATTAAGGACCTCCTGCATAGCACAGGGAACTTTTCTCACTACTCTGTAATGACCTACATGGGAAAAGAATTTAAAAAAGAGTGGGTATACGTATATGTATAACTGATTCACTTTGCTGTACAGCAGAAACTAGCACAACATTGTAAATCAATGATACTCCAATAAAAATTAATTAAAAAAAAAAGACCCAGCAATTCCACGCCTAGCATAGACCCAAGAGAGCTGAAAACATGTCCACACAAAGCCTTGTATATGGGTATTCACAGCAGCATTATTCACAATAGCTAAAAAGTGAGAACAGCCTAAATGTCCATCAATGGATGAATGGATAAACAGAATGTGGTCTGTCCATACCATGGAATATGATTTGGCAGTAAAAAGGGATGAAGTACTGACACATGGTACAACTTGGCTGAACCTTGAAGACACCATGAGAAGTAAAAGCTAGGAGATAGGAAAGCTCGTTCATGTGAAACTGATGAATGGGGCTGTCATCCCTCCGTGTAGCCCCTGCCATCCACCATATGTGCCAACCACAGAGGCTCCCCTGACTCCCAACATGCGTGCTGCTTTGCACCTTGGCACCTCTCCACACACCTTCCCTGTCTTGCAAAGCCATGCTTCTCCACTTAGTAAACTCTTATTCGACTTGGATGACTGGCTCGAATGTGTTTGTGTGCCACGCTGATGGGGGATGGGGGTCATGACAGAGAGTCTCCAGGGTAGGGAGAGGCCTCCGGGTCAACAGGGGAGGTGCTCTGAGCAGCTCTGCCAGGATGGACAGCTCAGTGGTGGCCTGGAGGAGCCAAGGCCATGCAGTACATCAAAGACAGAGGACAGGGCAAACGCGGGGCTTGAGACATCGTGGACTACTAGGACATTGTGACTAGGATGGCAGAGACGGGGGAAGTTCAGGATCAGGGGTACTTATCTCAGTCCAGAAATGGCTTTGTGGTGGGTGTGTCCTGGCAGTAGGTGCTATGAAGGAGCCAAGCTGGGCTGAAAAACTGTCACTTCCCTGGGCTCTCCTTTCAAGAGACATGGTCACTCCCTCCTCTCTGCACTTGTATGTGTTACCCTACACATTAAAGTGCGGTGTTAGTATCGGTACTTGCCCATCTCCCTGTGGCTTCAGTTGGACAGTAGACTTGGAAGCTGGTGTTCTTGCCTTTTCTTCCACACTGGTTCTGCCCAGATCCCAGTATCTGCCTGACACATTGTTTGTGCTTAGTAAATGCTGTTTGTCCTTTTAATCTGTGCTGACCCCTCCAATTCTCCTCCAGGACTTCAGGAGGAAAATTCATGGCTTTGAGAGGACTCTGGCCAATGTCCTAAAGTTCTTGCAGTTCAGATGGTCAGTATCTACTTATTTGATGTTGTCTAATTAGTGACATGAAGACGAGGTCTCACCAGTTGTCTTCTGCCCTGGTTATCATGATCTTATTCCAGTTCACTTCCAACAGTGGAATCTCAGGTAGATCACAAGTATTAATGCCTCCTTTTTTTCCTATAGCTATATTTTCTATGACAGTGGGAGTGGTGGTGGTTCTGGGTCACCTACCTCTTTATCTGTTTTTGTTTTTGTTTTATTTATTTATTTATTTAGGCTGCGTTGGGTCTTTGTTGCTGCACGCAGGCTTTCTCTAGTTGTGGTGAGCAGGGGCTACTCTTTGTTGTGGAGCATGGGCTCTAGGTGTGTGTGAACTTCACTAGTTGCAGCACAGGGGCTCAGTAGTTGTGGCTCACAGGCTCTAGAGCGGAGGCTTAGTAGCGGAGCACAGGCTTAATTGCTCTGAGGCATGTGGGATCTTCCTTGACCAGGGATCGAACCCATGTCCCCTGCATTGGCAGGCGGATTCTAAACCACTGCACCACCGGGGAAGTCCCCTCTTTATCTGTTAGATGTTCTTTTTTGGTCATTGTGCAATGAACAACCACTGAAGTGAAGTCGCATTAAATAATGTGAATTCAAATGTATGCAATTAATAGAAAGCAAGAAAGAAACAGCGAGCCAGTTACAACGGTGTTTGTGGTGAAGTGAGCCCAAAATGGATGCTGTAGATCTGCCACCACCTCCTAACCTCTGTCCCCGAGTGCCTCCCCCAGTGTGAGGGACTCACCAGGTGACTAGTGGCTCTAGGTTTGCACCATGGCCCTTAAAGCCGGCTCAACGACTTCACTTGCTGCACAATCAGAGACCCTGATGTCTTCTGCCCTGGGATTAAGACAGACTTTGCTAGACCTTCTGAGAGATGGTGTGCACTCTACAGTGGACAGAACTAGAAGCTCATGTTGGCCTCATGACACACTTGCTTTAGGTGCTGACTTTGGAGCCAAATCCTCATGTAAGATGCTTCACTGGAGCCACTTATACCTTCAGTGCTGGTTGCAGTGATAACAGGAGCGAGGTTGAGCCCTGAGGGAGCTCACAGTCACTCTCCTCTCCCCATTCCACTCTCTGGGGCTCCTTCCTATGTCTTTACAGGTGACCCGATGATCCTACCTTGCCCTTTCTCTCTTTATGAGTGATCTGACATGGGAGGGTGAGGAGGGGGTTGGCCTGATCCAGTAAATAATTTCTAACAGATCCAAATATAAACTTTTGATAGCTCCTATTCTTTTCATTTATTAAGAGGAAAGAGATACCTGCCCACTCCAGGCACTGAAAAGGTGTAGTCACGCTCTTATGATACGATGGCCAGCGCACCAAACCTAACCGTAATAGTGGATTTAAGCAGTTGCCTTAGACTGTTCTTCATTTACCATCCATCCATCCACCTGCCTATTTATTTTAAATTAAAAAAGTCTTGTACTCCATGGCAAAATTTTATATAATATAAAAACACTGACAGTGACAAGCAAACCCTCTTTTCCTGCTCATCCTATTTTCCCCCTTTCTCTTCCCAAGTTTTAGGGTATACTTCCACAGATATTTCTTACACAAAAAATGTTATATTTAGGGCGGGGGGATAAATTAGGAGGTTGGGATTAACATATACACATTACTATATATGAAATAGATAACCAACAAGGACCTACTGTATAAGACAGGGAACTATTCTCAATATCTTACAATAAACTATAATGGAAAAGAATCTGAAAAAGAATATATATATATATAAAACTGAATCACTTTGCTATATACCTGAAACTAACTACATTGTATATCAACTAAACTTCAATAAAAAACAATAAAAAAGCATTATATTTAAATCCTTGTATTTTATTTATTTTTTCTTAAATAATATCATAAAATACATACTGTTTCACCTTGTTTTTTTCACTTAACAGTGTATCTTGGATTTTCCCACATCTCTTAAGCTGCTCTCTTCTCTCACTTCTCCCTGACACTTCTTTGCTAGCTCTCACACTGAAGTTCACATTCTGCTTGTGGCCTCTTCAGTTGTGGTAATATATGTGAATACCAACAATAACAGCAACAACAATAACAACATAGCAAATTTATAACACTTTACATATATTAACTCATTTAATCCATGCAACGAAATTATGCCCATTTTATGGATGAGGAAACTGAGGCATAGAGAGGTCACAGCAGGAGAACCAGCAGTAACAGCTGGGATTTGAAAGAGCTCTGGAGTCCCCCAGTGCAACCTCTGTGGTATACCTGCCTTGGCCATAAATATTTAGCTTTGTTTGCTTTATTGATTTCAATATTTCCTACATCCTCAGATGAGAGACTCCTTCTTCTTGGTTGGGCTCTGCCCTCCACCCCTGCTCGGGGTGATCAAATTCAAACAGGGTCTGGAGATGATAAAACTGGGAGTTGTGAAGCAACACACACTCCTGGATGGAATGCAAACATTCACATGTAATCTCACCTTCTAGGGATTACCTGATTGGAGAAAAATTGGGTCATAGCAAGTTCTCAAACATTATTTCTCTGCTCTGGCTGGTGTGTCTTTGGGAACTCTATGCAGTGGCCCCTCTGCTTTCCCCCAGATAGGTTTTGGAACCACTGAAGAATGCCTCATGAGTGCTGCACAAATCAGTCCCCTTGACTATCTCCCCTGGAAGCCGTCACCCTCCAGACGCCTGTCCTGGCTCCTGGCCAGGGTGCCTCTGATTTTGCAAAGGTCTCAAGAGGCAGTTACATCCCAGATGGCTGCCAAAGGGGCTGCCCCGCTGGTGCCTGCCTGCCCTGCAGCGAGAGGAGATAAGTGTCCTCCAAGAGCTCTGAGCAAAGTGCTTGGAGAGGGGGCCCTGAGGTGGGGGAGAGCCTTTGGATATGGGGGTTGGGGATTGCTCACAAGGGGGTGCCTTTGATCTGGAGACTGTGTTAGCGGATGTGAGCAGATGCTATTCTGGGCAAGGAGAACATCATAGATGAGACACACAAATCTGTCATCTGAGACCACTGAGTGGTGCTCTGTGCTGAGCCCTGAACTCAGCTGAAGCTCCCCCTGGTTTGCCATTGATTCAGATCCTACCTGACTACACAGGGTGCAGGTGAAGCTCTGCCTCCTCCCACTTCAGGCCGTCTTGGACTTTAGTAGCATTCATCACCCAGGAGAAATCGACAGGTATTTATTGAGAGCCAGCTGTTTGCCTAGCATTGATTTCCATTTGGTGTATTTCCAAATTTCCACTGGAGTTGGGTGAGGTGGGGTGAGACAGGCGCCTTCTTACCTCCTGCATTGCCTTTCCCTCTCTCCTCATCCCAGGTGTGAAGATTTTCTCACTATTCAGCACTCATTGAGGGGGTGGCAGGCATGGCCAGAGCATGGCCTGGAGCTGGGTTTCCCAGAGCTCACTTTAGATTAGGCGCATGTAGCTGATGAGATAGAGCATAAAGGGGAGGAAAAGGTGGGTTGCTGAGTCTGGTAGCACCAGAATCACCTTCATATCAAGGTCGTGAGATACATCCTCTTGTGGATGCATTTGTAAATTACTGATCAATTTCTTTGGGGGGTCGGTGGAGGAGGGGAAGCAAAGGAAACCAAAGCAAAGAAGAGAGAATATTTTCAGACTGTTCAGGAGAAAAATCAGAGCAGTTAATTTCTCCAAAAAGGCAGGCAAAGTGATGGTGGGACTAGACAGAGACCCTGACACCCTGGATCCCAGACTCAAGTTCCCATCCATATACGCTGCTGCTAATTAGAGCCTGGGATTTCTTGATGCTGCTTACTTGGAATTTTCCAAAAAGATCTGAGTCTCTCCACACTCCAGAGAGGAGGGCTGCTCCCAGGATTTTAGGCTGTGTGATTTGAAACTAGGTTAGCAACAAAGGAAACCACAGCACAGCCACACAAAGAGGGGCCACACTGTGGAGGTGGGTGGGACTGCCTGCCTTGAGGAAGATGCTCAGGGTTCCTGAATATTTGAAAACAAGACTCAGCCTTTATCTTATGAAAAGAAGTTGGGTAGAGATGAAAAGAAATCAGTCCCCCAAAGCAGGAGTTGAGTGTGTAAAGGGGTATTTATTGTTTCTACCCCATAAGCTTTGGAAAATGATGAGAAGAGTTGCATTACTTTTGGGGATTTGGGGGAGTTCTGGATTGCACTGGAAGTCCATGGAAGCTGAGTGGGAGAGGGAGGGAAGTGGTGCCTAAAAATACTTGGTGGAGGAAGGGCCCATGAGGTCATCTCCCCAGGATACTTCGTCCACCCTGGCCAGACTCTGGCTCCCGTCCCTTGTCCAGCTCTGAGTACAGTCATCTGAACAGAGCTGGAGCTCAGTAATGAGTGTTGACTGACGGGCAGCTTGCGAGGGACACAGGGAACCTGGAGAGAGTTCAGAGGTGATGAAATGGCTGGAAACTGGAGCTCAGCGGCAAGGTCAAGGGAATGGGACTGGCTCCACCTGGACGGGGCAGGGTGGGGGTGAGGGCTGGGGGAAGAGCCATTTCTAGCCTGCGAGGGGTCAGGTCTTGGCTCTGCTCCTGCTCTGCAAGGATGGAATCAGAGTCATGTGTACCTTTGCTCTTGGCGGTGGACCATGAGTCCCCGTTGCATTTGAAACCCCACGCCAAGGCAGAGCTGCATTTTTCAGGTTATCTGCACAACTGCCCCCTTTTGTAAATGAGAGTGACTAAGACTTACAACCACTGTAGCTAACAGATCCTGAAGCCCTCCCAGCCTACAAGAATGACTCGTGAGTGTGTGTTTCAGACAGCTGGCATGGGGGTGGTAGAGACAGTCTTCAACAGGTGGGGAGCCTGTCTAGTGCCCGTCAGTCACCCGCTGCATGAGGTCACCCACTTCTACAATGGACCCTGGAAGGGAGGACTGGAGTGAGGCCAAAGAGGGTGGAGAAAGACTCTTCTGGGGGAAGGGAACAGGCTCATACTTATGGAACCCCTACTCTTGCCAAGAACTTTACATGAGTTTCTCATTTAATTTTTCAATAATTATATGAGGAAGAGAGGAGAGGGATTACTCTCCCATTTTATAGATTAGAAGATGAAGGCAGAAAGAGATTAAGCAATTTACCCAAACTTGCATAGTTAATTAGTTATACAGTTCGGGTTTGAATCAGGGCAGGTCTAATTCCAGAGCCCATCTGCAGCTGGTGAGGGGAATGCGGAGAAGGCAGTCAGATTTTCATTTGGCCCTGTGCTCTTCAGTGGTACCCAGGGAGCCTCCTTAGGTCAGGCTCACTTTTGACTCTCAGGGCCCATGTCTAAATTAAGAGGTCAGTTGAAAGTTTCTCCAGCGTCGCTCCCCATCTCTTAGGTCTGGATCTGCTCTAAGCGGAGGGTCCAACTTGGAGCCTCTCTGAGGTCCCTTCCAGGCTGAGAGGAAAGCTTCGTGGGGAGGAGGAGGGATGCGGTTTATGTGTCTGGAAGCAGCGAAAGAGATACAATCCCCAAGCTTGGATTTACAATGGGTGTCTGGTTGCCTCAGCCTGGAATCTGAACCGAACCATTTTCCATGGGTGAATTAGCTACACAATCCAGCCCACAAAGGGAGCAGCTCTGATCTGTCAGTTAACAAGCTCAGAGGGGTGGGGGGTGCACGGAGCTAGGAGGAGACTGCTGGCGAGAAATCGACCTTCTCTTGTCTTGCTGCCCTGAGTCCAGCTTTTCTGCTTGGGAACCTGGGCGGGAGGCTGGTCTGATTTCCCTGTGGTCTGAACGGTGGGAAATTTATTTGGTGGCAGATTATATTTTCTTGAGGCAGTTTGAGTTACACCTGCCCCATTTCATTTAATTAGGGCTGGTGCTGCTGTCTATTGTGTCCAGTGGGCCTTCCTGAATGAATAAATAGTAACATGTTTGTTTTCTTTTGGGTGGTTTTTTTTTTTTTTTAAATGATGGGGTTGGCAAAAGTGTGAAGAGCCTAAGGGGCAGTGATGAAATCATCAAGAAAGAGGATGTTAGAGGGCAAATTCTCATCCCCTGAGCCTGCAGGGGTGCCTCCCCCTCACTTCTTCTTGGACCCACTTTTATACAACATGTTCAGAACCTCCTCTCTTTTCACTTCTATTCCCCAGCCAGGCTTTCTTTCTCTTTGCAATATACCTGGGAATCAGGCATTTCCGCCTTTAGTACTACTTGTCTCTCCTGCCCTTCTCGTTTTACTGTAGTTTTCCATCCAGACTCCGCTCTCTCCTTCCCTCTCTCTCTCTCTCTCTCTCTCTCTCTCTCTCTCGGTAGCTCTGTCTCCTATGAGATCATTAACAGGGAACTAGTTGAATAACCAATGGTATGGTCTTTCCACGGAATGTTATGAAGTCAGGAAAAAGAATATAGAGAACTCTGTATGTTGACTTAGAACACTTGTCAAGAGATGTTGCAAAGAAAAAGATGTAAATAGTATGTTCCCTTTGGACAATAAAGGGATGCCTGTATGGGCACACACGTTTCTGGAAATGTACAAGAGAACCGTCAGCAATGGCTGTTTTTTGGGTAGGGGGATAGAGCCTGGATTTGAAGAGAGATCTACTCTTATATTGCATACTTTTTTGAGCTATTTGATATTTTTTATTATCATCTGTATGTTTTACTTTTTGCAATAAAGATTTATAAAAGGAAAACATGAAATCTGAAAACATAATACAAGACAATACATATTTTACTACCAGGTGAAGCAGTGATTAAGATCTGGCTTACGGGACCCAGGTTTGAATCCTAGTCCTACCAAATATTAAGTGTATGACTATAGGCAATTTACTCAATCTTTCTGATTCTCAGTTCCCTCATCTGTAAAATGGGGATAATAATAGTACCTACTTTGTGAGGTTTTCAATCTTATAGTTTTCAGGGAAGACTATTTGTTAAATGTATGAATAAATAGATTTAAGTTTAAATTTCTTTATACAATTTTCCATGTAAGTAAATGCACAAATCATTAAAAAAAGTTGTCAACACCATGAATCTTGTTTTTCCACTTAGGAAATGATAAAGCGAGATAATGAAAGCTCTAAATTCCAAGGAGAGTGAGAGTCTTGTTTACCTGGGATGTTCCTAGAGGCTGTGGGGAGGAATTGCAGACAGCTGAAGCTTCAGGGGTGAAGAGCATTTGGTTACTCTCCTTGGTAAGGCCACCCCCGTCATGAGCAACAGTGAGGTCCAAGGGACCAGAGAAAGAATAGAAAATGTTAGTGGAGCAGTGAGTAAACCAATTTGGCAGAAGCAGAAGTTTCCTCCAGAGGGCACTAAATGGAGAGGTTCCAAAGAGATTGGAACCACCTTGTTGAGGGCCTTGAAGGCCAAGCCAAGGATCTCACACAGTGTCCTAGAGGCTATGGGAGGCGCTGCAGAGTGATAAAGGCGTGGTTTAGCTATCTATCGCAGTAAGAATATATTATGCCCAAACACGGATAAAACAGCCATTTGTTATGCTCACAGAGTCAGATGTGTCAGGGATTTGGACTGGGCATAGCAGGAACCATCTGTCCTTGCTTCCTAATGACTGGGGCTTTAGCTAGAAGACTGAAAATTGGTGGTGACTTGATGGCTGGGGCTGGAATCATCCGAAGGCTTGTTTACTCGTGTGTCTGCAGTCGATGCTGGCTGTCGGCTACATCCCTGGCTGTGTCTGTCTGCCAGAACTTACTCGTGGCTGCTCCATGTAGGCTGGGCTTCCTTGTAACGTGGAGGCTGGGTTCCAAGGATTAGCATCCCAAGAGAGCCAGAAACTGTAATGCCTGTTCTAACACAGCTTTGAAAGTTAGGCAGCATCTCTCCACAGATTCTGTTCATCAAGACAGTGGCAAAGTCTTGACCAATTACTAAGGGAGGGAAAGTAGAGTCTACCTCTTGGTGGAGGAGTATATGGAACCAAAAATCTTATTGGAGCCGTTTTTGCAAAATACAATCTGCTCTGGAGAGTGACATGGGAAAAACCATTCATTCAAAACAAATATTTGTCAAGTGTCTGTTATGTCTTAGGTACCATGCTAGAGGCTGGGGATAGAGTGACAAGTAAAAACGGACATGATTCCAACCTCGTAAAGGTGACAGCTTGGTGGAGGAGGCAGACATTAACCAATTCAGCATACCAAAAATATAAGATTTCAACAATGTAAGTCCTGGAGGGGAACAGGGGGCTATGAACTCACGTAACAGAATGTGGATTTTACAGAGTCAGAGAGGGCAGGAAAGTTTCCCTTAAGCAAATGATGTTAGGCTGAGAACTGAAGGATGACAGAAGCAGAGTGGGAAAGAAATGGGCTCTCTGTGCAAAGGTCCCGTGGCAGATGGGAGAAGGTGTATGTGGTGACTATTTGCATAGTCCTGATGAGAGAAGACAGTGGCAATGGGAGTAAATAGCCATTTATTCTACTGAGAGAGAAATTTTGAAGAAAGAACGAGGTGGCCATAAGTGGGGAACTTAGCAGAGGTGAAGCGTCAGGTGTTTCTATAAAGTTTTAGTCAGGATGAGAACAAGGAGGATGGTACCACGAATAAGAGTCAGAACAGGGAACAATTTGGAGGCTACAAAATTGTGTTCAGGATGAGAGATGGTGAATCTGAGGTGGTAATATGAAATAACAGGAATATGGGTAGTGGCAGGTTTGTCTGAACAGGTAAGGGATGGAGCTATAGATTTTGGAGCTGTTGATAGAAAACCAAGGGATGAAACCATAAGCATGAGTTAGATTTTCAAGGGAAAGAGAGGAGTAGATTGAGAAGGGCCTGGACTCTGGGGAATGCCTGTGTTTAAGGGGAAAGAGGAGGAAGAAAGCCAAAGAAGGAGATGGTGAGAATGGTCTGAGACAGAAGAACTGGGGTAGGGAGTCATCGGGAAAGTCAAAGGAGGAAAACATCTCAGGAGGAAGGGGTGGTCTATGATGCCACATACAGCAACAAGGGCAAGAAGAGCTAGCACTGAACAAAAGCCCACTTACACCAAGCTGGGTGGTCCAGTATAGATTTTCCCAGGGACTGGAGACAGAAGGAGGCAAGTAGGGTAAGTCAGAGTAGAGAGGGTGTTGAGGAAGTGGAGGCAGATGATGGGAGTGGCTTGAAAACTTTGTTACTAAAAGGGGGACCAAGGTATGGGAAAAAGCTCAGACAGTCAGGTCAAGGAGGCCGGGCAAGATTGAGGAGAACTACTCTCATGAGAGAACAAGAGGAAGGAGCTGGAAAATGCTGAAGAAGGAGCTAGGATGTGTCAGAAGGCAATGTCTTCAGGAGGTTGGATCTCTCTTTGTCTAAGGATTCCCTACTTACATTTTAGGATAGTGACTCTAAAGGGTCAGGGTTAGAGAAGACTGTCAGCTAGAGAGGCGTGAACCTGGTAGAGATTAAAGTTTAATTTAATTTAATTTATTTATTTTTAAGAGCACGGAATCTTGGCTTATTATTTTATTAAATCTATCCACTTGTTCTGCTCTGGTCTGAATAAATAGAAGGCCTGTACCCACCCACCCCAAACTCTTCCCCCTGTCCACTCCTATTGTCTCTTTTGGCTTTATTTTGTTTTGCTTTTTTAAAAAATTTATTGAAGTACAGTTGATTTACAATGTTGTGTTAGTGTCAGGTGAATTAGTGTTTTATTTATTTACTTATTTTTGGCTGTGCTGCGTGGCTTGTGGGATCTTACTTCCCCAACCAGGGACTGAACCCAGGCCCTTGGCAGTGAAAGCACTGAGTCCTAACCACTGGACCTCCAGGGAATTCCCATGAATTAATGTTTTACATCCATGCCTGGCCAAGTAACTAATGTCAGATTGTAGCTGGAAACCACTCATTTGTATAAAATTTTGCCTCAAGTTTTCCTTACAATTAAACACATTTTTTGAATGCTAAAAAGCCCTCCAAAGACCTCTCCTGTACTCCCATCAGGGCATTCACAATGTTCTTTTGAAATGTTTTATTTACATATTCCCCTTTCCTAGGTAGCCCCCATCTCTCCAGGCCAGGGATTGTGTCTTATTTGTCTTAAATTCACTCATGCTATTCACAAGAAAATTACAGATTTATTAAAAAAATTATTCTTACTGAAGAATCTTCATTCAATTCTTTTAGTCAGTCTCCATGGCTCTGTGCAGAAACTCATTGGAAGATGATGTCAACATCTCTTTTTGAGGCTCTTAAGCCTTTGAGGCTTTAAGGCAAAGGCCAAATGACCCTCCTGCCATGGCAGCTTTCCCAGTCATACCCCAATCCTGCCTGGTCCCCCACTGGGCACTGTGGCATACAAAAGGCACTCAATGCATGTGCTGTTTCCTTGGCTTGGACCACACTGTCCGTGGACATCTCTTTGGTGCCATCCTTCACCTTTCTCAGACCTTTGCTCAAACCTCTTTGAAGTGGCTATTCAATTAAAAAAATTAATTTATTAATTAGGTTGTGCTGGGTCTTAGTTGTGGCAGGAGGGCTCCTTACTTGCGGCTTGCAGGCTCCTTAGTTGTGACATGTGAACTCTTAGCTGTGGCATGCCTATGGGATCCAGTTCCCTGACCAGGGATCGAACCTAGGCCCCCTGCACTGGGAGTGCAGAGTCTTAACCACTGCACCACCATTCAGTTTTAAATCGTAGCACTCCGCATGCCCGTACACCTCCGACCCCCTTCTCAGCTTGTTTTATTTTTCTCCATCGCACTTATTGTACCCAATATTCTACACATGTTGCTCATTTGTTTTATTGTCTGTTCCTCTCTTCTAGAATGTGAGCTCCATGAAGGCATGGAGTTTTGATCTAGAGTGAAGGTGTTTGGCTCATAGTTAGGATCACAAAGGACCACAACCTGGATGGCTCACACAACAGAAATTGATTGTCCCTCAGAACTAGAGGCTAGAAGTTTGAAATCAAGGTGTTGCCAGGTTTGGTTCCTTCTGAGGACTGTGACAGGGAATCTGCTCAGGGCTCTCTCCTAGCTTCTGGTAGCCTCAGGAAGTCCTTGGCTTGTAGACGACATCCTTCCTGTGTCTTTACATCACCTTCCCTTAGTACGTGTCTGTGTCCACATTTCCCCTTTTAATAATGACATCAGTCATACTGGGTTAGGATTAGGGTCCATCCTATGACCTCATTTTAACTTGATCCTCAACAAAGATCCATTTCCAAATAAAGTCACATTCACAGGTACTGGAGGTTAGGACTTCAACATCTTTGGGGGTGTATAATTCAGCCCATAATAAATAGTACTCAATAAATATTTATTGAATAAATAAATGGGGTCACTTGTTTTACTTAGGAAGAAGATAGACCATTTGAGGGTGGAATTAATGTTGGTATACCTTGGTGAACATGTGACAGGCATCTGCTGAAAACCTGGTCCTGAGGGGGGCAATGGAGAGTGAGGCTTCCTGGAGCTGGTGTGTCTGGGACTGTTGAGCCGTGAAAGGCAGCGACTGTCTGCAGTCAGATGGAGGCAGGGGTGCCCTTCGCACTCAGCAAAGTAGAGACCAGGCAGGGCCCAGAAGGACCCGGCAAGGCCAGGGCAGTGCAGAGTGCTCTGCAAGGAGGTCTGAAGCCAGAGGGGATGGCTGGTTCTGGAAGCGTCCAAGCATCACACCAGACTTGGCAGTGGAGAGAGCTTGACCTTCTCTTGATCTAGAAGGATGAGCAGCTTGGTTTAATGTCCTACCTGGGTCACAGGTGAGCCTGGGAACTAGGAACTGAGTGCCCTGTGTGTGGTCTTGCATGATGTGATGATAGAATTCTGGGCCATGTGACCTGCCTGCCTCTATGCTTCAATAGATTATTTTCTTTTCCCTTGGCTTCTTTTTTCTCTTGACAAAAGTTACTTTTGGAGGTCAGAAGTCTGAAATTAAGGTATTGGCAGGGTCATACCCGCTCTGATGTCTCTAGAGGAGAATCACTCCTTGTCTCTTCTAGATTTTGGTGTTTGTCGGTAATCTTTGATGTTCCTTGGCTTGTGATGTAGAAGGATACATCACTCCAGTCACATGACTACCTTCTCCTCTGTCTTCATATCATCTTCCCTCTGTACGTGTCTGTCTCGGTGTCCAAATTTCCCGTTTTTATAAAGAACACCAGTCATTCTGGATCAGGGCCCATCCTAATGACCTCATTTTGACTTGATTACTTCTGCAAAGACCACATTTCCAAATAAGGTCACATTCTGAGAAAAGGGTTTAGGACATAGCTTTTTTTTTTTTTTTTGGAATGGGGATACCTTTCAATCTATAACATTGCTCAGTGAGGGAGTGACTACCTCAAGTCTACACAGTGGGTAGAGGGTTAAGGAAGGTTTCCTAGGGAGATGAAGATGGAAGAAAATGCATCCTAGGCAGACAGAACAGTGAGGACAAGAAGACATAAACATAGAGCCTGGGATCCAGGGGAAGAAGGAACTGACCCCTCTTGGGGTTCTACCTCTTAGGTTCACGTACCATAGCAGGTACTACACAAATACCATCATTTCATTGACTCCTCACCACATTGCCATTCTGACCCCACTTAACAGATGAAAACTGATATATAGACATAGGAAATAAGTGGTCAAAGGTCAGACCGTATTGTGACACCACAGTGGAGATAAGAACTCACACCTTGAACCCTACGTCCAGGGACTTAACCTTAAAAGTGGCACAAAGTTGCAGGGCACTCTCAGGTCGTGACTTCCACATGGAAGAACGTTTGGGGGCAGGACATTCTCTCAGGAGTGCCTGATATCCCTGCCTGTGGAAGGGAGCCTACTCCGCTGGGGTCAGATGTCACAGGAAGGCCTTGGACTGACCTCTGCATCTCCAGGAAAACCAGCTGACATTCTGGAGGCTAATGGATCCAAGCAGCAGCCATGGAGATGAGGTTGAGTGATCACACCCCACTGCAGAGCTTGGCCCAGTCTGCATCCTTGGGGAGGGCAGCCCTGTTCCTGATGAGAAAACTAGCTATCGATCCCGTGTGTGTGCATGGCCTTCAGGAAAACAGGGAGCAACCAGGAGGTCCTGACTCTCCTGACTCCATGCCTTTGCCCAGGTGTTCACCCCCACCTGCTGCCTCGAAAGTCCCAATAAATACTCAGTGAACTGCATTGAACAATCTAAGCTCTCCCAAGATGCAGTGGGAAAATCTCTGCTTTTGGAGGTGGAACATTGTGTTTGAACTTGGGTCCTCCCACTTACTGTGAGATCTTGGCCATGTCAGGTCTGACCTGCAATTTCCTCATCTAGATACCAGCATAATAATACCTAATTCACAGTGTTGTCCAGGGTATTGAATAAGGTCGATGCATTTTGTTACCATTAGAGCACTGTGTATATGCAAGTTATTTGGAATCTTCATAGAGCTAAATTACATCATCTCCCCTGTAATCTTTCTTTTGAACAGAATCCTCTAAAACAGGGTCTACAACCCATGGCCTGCCGGCCAAATCTGTCCTGTCTCCTGTGTTTGTACAGCCCACAGGCTAAGAAAGACTTTTACATTTTTAAACTGTTGGGGAAAAAAAAATCAAAAGAAGAATAATACTTCATGATATGTGAAAATTATATGAAATTCAAATTTCCATGTCAATAAATGAGGCCTTTTCAGGATACGGCCAGGCCCATTGGTTGATGTTTGTGGCTACTTTCAGGTTACAAACGGCAGAGGTGACCAGTGAGGACAGATACCGTATGCCTGCAATGCCCCAATATTTACCATTTAGTCCTTTACAGAAAAAGTTTGCTGCCTCTGCTCTAGAATAACAAAACTAAGCAAACAAGAAGTCTGAACCAAACCCCAGTCTTTAAGCATTCACATCGGCTATGTGCACAGTCCTTAAATCTTTGGGTCGAGATGTTGATATAGACCTGACTTCCTGGAGTCTGAGAGGAGCAGCCTGAGTTGCTCACGGCTTGGCTGAACTGGCAAAACTCTCAGGAGAGCCCCGGTGCAGGGCGGCCCCCAGATCTGCCCAGCAGGAGAGCTGTAGAGCCACACAAAGCCCGTCCTGCCCGCTGCACTTTAGCCATTGAAGTTGCCTCACGTCAGCTGCTGGATGTCTTCACCCAGTGAGAGATCTCCCATTTAGATATAATCACCTTTTTATATCCATGTAGCTCTCTGAATGCCTTTCCCCACCAGAGATTTCCCTGGTGATTGAAAAGAGCTAATCCAACAAATGGCATGATCTTCTCTGAATGGCCTCAGTTTATCACCTGGACAAGCCCGGAGAGTTCCACCCTGAGCTTCTTTTTGTTGCAGCAACAGGTGCTCAGGAAGGAGGTGGGGGTGGGTGAGGGGGAGGATGGGCTTAAATGCCGGAATGGGGCCAGAGGAGGGAGGCTGTGGAATGCTCTTTGGGGGAGAGCTTTAGAAATAGGATCCGCTTCACTAGTCTGGGATGGGCTGGGACAGAACCCTTGCAGGACTCAGGGGTGGCAGGTGACGCCAGAACCCTTCAAGTTTCTGAAACATACTCCGTGATAGACCTAAGTGTTCTCTATTCTAAAGTGAGAGTCCTAAAGAAGTTTCCTAAAAAAATTCTAGGGGAAAAAAAGATTCCAAGGGAAGATCTATTTTTCTTTATATTTTGTGGTTCTGTATATAAATATTCCTATGGCTAAAGCCAATTTAGAGACCACACTGTCTAGCTAGTTTTATCTGACAAGGGCCTAGGAGGGTTCCATATGTCTCAAATGCTAATATTTTTTGAGGTATTATAATGTTTAAATATACTGTAAAATTTGGTATTGGGGAGTCTGGAGCTAAAGTTTAGAAAAAACCATATAGTGTAGGGCAGGGATCAGAAAGTTTTTCTGGAAAGAGCTAGATGGTAAATAGCACAGGTTTACAGGTCATGTGGTCTCTGCTGCAACTGTTAGACTCTGCCATTGTTGTGTGAAAGCAGCTACAAATAATAGGTAAATAAATGATCCTGGCTGTGTGTCAATAAAAACTTATTTACAAAAGCACATGGCAGGTCAGATTTGGCCATGGGCTCTAGTTTGCCGATCCCTGGTATAGAGTTTTATCCTGCTCTCTCTTAGCATCCTCTGCTTTCCCCTCTCAGATACTAGAGCACAGAGAGTGTGTCAGTTTATGGCAGGAGGAGCCCTAATGGGCTTAATGGGAGTCGAAGTAAGCAAAATCCAGAAGAGAGGGGCAAGATACTCAGAGCCCAGGTGAGATGGTGGCCAACAGTGGAAGGAAGAGGAGGAGCCGGAGGGGAGGAGCTAGGTCCGCTTAGTGGCAGAGCATCTGAATACAGATGCTGAGGTTGAGGGAGCTGTAGGGGAAGACATCTGGTTCCTTGAGCTGCCTAGGGAGCTAAATGACCTCACTATTCCAGGCTCCCTGTGGCCCACGCCTGCTGTGGTTTTTGCTCTTTTTGGCTATCCCTGAGGTCTCCTGGGATTTCTGTGTCCTTTATCCCATCTATATTATTGTAAAATCGCAAAAAGTTCTCCTGTAATAACCCTGCCTCATGAAACTGTCCGAGGCTCATGACATTCAGTATGGATTAGTGCTCCTCTATGCTTCCCTGATCTGGGTATAAATTCCATAATAGTGCAAGTTATAGTTGTGGCTTCTTCATTGCTTGATTGTGAGATTTTCATATGTGGGTTCCACTTATCTTTACATTTTTAGTAGCTAGTTGGGGAAAATGCTTATTAAAGAAAGAAATACATAGGTGCAAGGGGGAGTTAATTCACTCCTCAATCTGGTGCTATCTTGCATGGCTTTCCAATTGTTTTGTTTACAATGTCTTCTTTCTCAGGAGGTTATCCTGGTTTTGAATGAGGGCACAAGGTATAGAATACAACCTTCACTTGTACTGTATTGCGGGTAGTATCCTACAAGTGGTATAGTCACAAGTAGCAGAATTCCCCAAATCAGTCCAGGTTAGAAGGGGGGAATTTTTGATTCCTGTAACCACAGCAAGGGGACGTCAAATGCAGCTGGCCTCAGGGACAACTGGGAATGGGGGAAAGACAAGGGACAGGACTCTCTTTCCCTCATCTTGGTTTCTGCCCACGTGCCAGTTTTCACACCTTCTATCTTTACCCCAAGGAGGAAAAGCCTTCCCCCGCCCCGACACGCCCCAGGTCTGATTCGGAAAGTCTTAGGGAAGCTTTGGCTTCCCTTGGATCACGTGGCCAACCTGTGATCAGAGAGGCAGGTATTCATCACTGGTAGCTCTTAGTAAAATATCAGTGGCATGGGGGGAGAGGAAGATATTCCGAAGGAAGGGGGGCACATTTCTTAGAAGCAGGGAGTAGGTGTGCCAGGCAGACAGAATGAGAGACACTGCATTGGTGTCTGCCCTTCCTCAGTGCTTGATCCTGAACTTGGCAGAAACTCCCCTGGACTGATATGAGCCGTTTTCCTCCTGAAGTGCCACCACGCATCTCTTGTTTAATTGGTCTGCAGACTGGGATTGCCAAAAACCTTTTCCAGAGTAAATGCAGCCCCTTCAACAGATGGATTAAGAACCCACCTTTTTCATGGACATTATAGGATACAAATGCTACCGTCGACTCTGCTCTTCCTTTCTAGTCCTTAAGTATTGAATGAATGAGGCCCAACCACTCATCATCCATTCAATACTTACCTGCCCAGCATTACTTTTTTATGTTTTATTTTTATTTTTTAAAATCTTTTTCCCTTTTTAATTATGAAGTGCTTCAAACATACAAAAAGATATAATGAGTAGTATAATGAACACAAGTGAAACTGCTACTCAACTAAAGTACAACAATACAAGTAGAGTTCATGAAACGTCTCCAATAGCATTTTCTTTCTTTACCATCACCCAGAAGTAGTAACTACCCTGAATTTGGCAGCACTATTTTTTTAATTAATAATTTTTTTTAGGGACTTCCCTGGTGGTGCAGTGGTTAAGAATCCACCTGCCAGTGCAGGGGACATGGGTTCGATCCCTGGTCCAGGAAGATCCCATATGCTGAGGAGCAACTGAGCCTGAGTGCCACAGCTATTGAAGCCTGCAAGCCTAGAGCCCATGCTCCACAACAAGAGAAGCCACTGCACTGAGAAGCCTGAGCACTGCAACCAAGAGTAGCCCCCGCTCGCCGGAACTAGAGAAAGCCCGCGTGCAGCAACGAAGACCCAATGAATGAAAAGTGAAAATAAATAAATTGAAAAAATAATTTTTTTAGAGCAATTTTAGGTTCACAGCAAAATTGAGTGGAAAGTACAGCGTTCCCATCCAGCTTTTCCTAAGCTACAGTGTGATCAGCTTCTGTTGACGTCATCTCATTTGTTCTACTCAACAACTCTGTGAGGTAGTGATGCATTCTTTTTTTTTAATATATTATTTATTTACTTTAATTAATTAATTATTATTATTATTATTTTGGCTGTGTTGGGTCTTTGTTGCTGCGTGCAGGCTTTCTCTAGTTGCAGTGAGCAGGGGCTACTCTTCATTGCGTTGTACGGGCTTCTCATTGCGTTCGCTTCTCCTGTTGCAGAGCACCGGCTCTAGGCATGTGGGCTTCAGTAGTTGTGGCATGTGGGCTCAGTAGTTGTGGCTCTCGGGCTCTAGAGTGCAGGCTCAGTAGTTGTGGTGCATGGGCTTAGTTCCTCTGTGGCATGTGGGATCTTCCTGGACCAGCGATTGAACCCATGTCCCCTGCATTGGCAGGCAGATTCTTAACCACTGTGCCACCAGGGAAGTCCTAGGGATGCATTCTTATTTGCACTTTTCAGATAAGAAAAAGGCCTAGAAAGGTAAAGGGGCTTGACCAAGACCTCACGGTTTTTGAGGGGCCAATCTAGGATGTTACTGTCATTTTTGCTGGACACTTTCAAAGAGCGGAAGATTCCAAGGCAAGAAGGGCTGACTCTTTAATGTAGAATTCTCTACACCCATATTCGATTTAGGGAGAAATAACATAGGTCTTGAATGTTTTTTAAAACCCTGAACTCAGCAAACAGACCAGACTGTTTGCCCAAATCTGTTCAAGTCGTCAACTTTGAGCCCTACTGTGTCCCTGGAAGTGAGTCTGGCAATTCAGTTAAGTGATGGGGACCTGCTGCGTGGCTCCCTCTGCAGCACAGATGTGGACGCTCTGACTCCTCTGTGCTCACTTCATTGGCAACAAACAGCAAAGTCCTTGGAGGGAAAGGTGCCAGGGACAGGGGGGAGGTGGCTGACAGGGCTCTCCAGATGCCCCCAGTTGGTCCCTTCCAGGACTAGTTCTCATGCTCGAAGGAGTCTCATGGCTCAGCCCATGAGGCCTGCCGGGCTGCACTTCCAGTTTCTTCTTTCTTTGGCTTCAGTGCCTCCCAGCCCTAGTCTCTTGGGATTAGGGTGTATGTGACTGGGAAGTGGAGACTGGGGCAAGGGAGGGAGCAGTTGAGTGGAGTGGGTGGCTGGTAATATTTTCCAGTTCTTTCTAAAACGTCTGCCTTCCCTTAATGGATACGGAAGTGAGCCAGCCAACTGACTGCTCTGACTGCAAGATTGGTTACTGCTTACATCATCTGGGCAGCCAGACTGGGGACGGAATTGGGGGAGATGGGGGAGAAACTGAGCAGGGATTAACCCAGCCCTGAGTGAATTGATAGACAAAGGCAGTGGTGATCAGGTAACCTTTTTCCCAAGCACGGGCCTTGGGGAGGTGGAGAGGAGCCAGGTCGTCACATTAATGCCTGCCTGGGGTGCTTGGTGGCTGCCCCGCCCTTCACCAACATTTTAGTTCCATTTCATTCCACTCCATGCCACCCCATCCTAAGAGCTTTAATTGAGAACTGAATGTCCCAGGAATATACTAGTGAAGAAGTGATATCGAGACATCTAAGATGAACCAGCCTTGAGGTACTCCCTTTCCAGTGAGGGACAGGGATACACATCAGTTAGCTTGTGCTGCGTGATAAAGCACCCTCAAAGTCAGTGGTTTCTGACAGCTTTCCTTTAGTGCTGCTTCTGAGTCTGATGAGTGGCTGGGCAGTTTTCCTGTATCGGATCGGGCTCTGTGGCTGGTTGGTCAGCTGGTTGGTCAGTGATGGCCTGGACGACTACAGCCCTTCTCCACATGCCCTTGTGTCCTCTCCTGGGCCATCTTGGGCTTGCTCACGTGCAGGGGCAGGCTTCCAAGGAAGTAGGGGGCAGCATGCAAAGCTTCTGGAGGTCCAGGCTTGGAACACATGTGAAGTTGCTTCTCGCCGTATCCTACTGACCAAGTTATAAGTCCAGCCTGGATTGAAGGGGTGGGGGAAGGGACTCCACCTCTTGATGGGGGAAGGGGCAGAGAATTGTAGACATTTTTGTTCTCTGCTCTAGACACATGTGCCCTTATTATGGACAGAATGCTGATAATACTCTATTATTGCTATTATCACAAACTGCTAGGATGGAGGAGGAGGAGTATATTCTGATAGTGGTGGGTCGGGTGGCAAGGAGTTTGGAGAAAAGTTCACAGAGAAGAGAGCCTTGAAGGGCAAATAGTATTTCAACAAGAACAGAAACACACACCTGTTTTGCTTCCTTTTCTATTCTGTTCCTCTTATCAAAATCTGGCCCCTGGACCCACCAGCTACCAGCACTGGTCTGATTGCAGGAATTCCATCAGTGACCCAAGGTGGGGAGTAGTATAATCTCTGCCCACTGCATCTGGAGACAAGAAAGGCTCCAGAAAGCCCTTCTGGTAATTAGAAAAAGAGACATTCCTTGACTCATGTTTTTGCCAAATTGTGGTATTTCTCTCCTATCTCTCTTCTCTTCTTGAGCTCTGTCCCTATTTCTCTATCTTTCTCCCGCTATGATTTCTGATGGGATGGGTCACTGGAAGTCAGCAAGGAAAGAGATAAATAAAAATTGCTTTCATTCCATTGCCAATGGAAAACAAATAATTTTGTTTCTCTCGTTTTGTGGTGGGAACATGCAGACTATCGGTGTCCTAGCACGTGAAGAGTTTCGCCCAGTGCTGGGGTAGAGTAGGTGGGTTGGTAAATGGCGTGGGGGTGGCAGGAGCAGTAGCAGTTGCTGTAACTATTATGCCTAATGAGTCTTTAGAGCAGACACATTATCTGAGTATACCTCTACAGCCTTAGCAGAATTGCTGGCATGCTTGACCAGTATGATCATTATGAACAAACAAATAATCAGCTTTGTGTTTTAGCAAATGCTTGGGGAGTTCCCTTCCTTTAGAAAAAAAAAAAAATCTCAGAAGGAGTCTTTCTGTGGTTGGTCATCCTCCAGTGAATTCCACCCTTGGAGAAATCCTTGAACCTCACTTTCTGCTGCAGGAGGACGATACCCTGCCCCCTAGTCACCCTAGCACCAGCTACAGAAGACAAGAGGAATACTGAGGGTGCAGGCTCTTTTCTTATGTTCCCAATCGCTGAGGCCAGGACTACTTCTGCAAAGAGAAGGGTGATGCCCTCTAATCCTAGTGTGTCTTTTCTCTGCTTTTGAAGTTTCTAGGGTCCTCATGTTTTCTTGGGTACTGATAATGGAGGGGACTGGGGTCTTTGGTGGGGCTTCTGTTCAGTTTGTTCCCAGTCTGGAAGATGTGGCCAAGAGTGGGGTGTGAGATGGAAGCCAAGGTAGCCCTGGCTACCTCTACTCATACATGGATGTCAGATTTCCTTCCTCTCTGTTCTTAGTAACACAAGCAGTGTCTAAATCTGAAATGTTTGGCTGCAAGGAGCATAAATGTAGCTCCAGTGAGCTTAGACAAATGAGACATTTATTCCAGAATTGTGCAGTACACTGAAGTGCTCACAGAAATAAAGGAAGAGCTATAGAAATTGAAACTCAGCAGGACCCCGTAGGGCTTCTGGGCATGGAAGCCTGCCTGCCCCCTATCTGTTGTCTGTAGGGAGTAGACCCCAGTCTCCAGGACCTTCCTTGAGTTCCAAATGGCAGATTTGAGCAGTTGCAAATCAGGGAAGGGAGGGGATGCAGAGACAAGGGAGGAGCAGCCAAGAAACAATAGTGTAGCCTTGGGGCAGGGTCCTGGTTCTGCCTAAAGGGATACACATAACAATATCTCTGAGCTCTTTTTTTTTTTAAAGATTTATTTTATTATTTATTTATCTATTTATTTATTTTTGGCTGCATTGGGAATTCATTGCTGTGCACGGGCTTTCTCTAGTTGTGGTGAGCGGGATGATTCTTTGTTGCAGTGGAAGGGTTTCTCATTATGGTGGCTTCTCTTGTTGCAGAGCACGGGCTCTAGGCATGTGGGCTTCAGTAGTTGCGGCATGTGGGCTCAATAGTTGTGGCTCGTGGACTCTAGAGCGCAGGCTCAGTAGTTGTTGTGCACGGGCTTATTTGCTCCATGGCATGTGGGATCTTCCCGGACCCGGGCTCAAACCCAGGTCCCTTGCGTTGGCAGGTGGATTCTTAACCACTGTGCCACAAGGGAAGCCCCTTTGAGCTCTTTACAGAACTAAAATCCCCAACAAATGGAAGATGTCAGCATTCTTCATTCTAGAGAATACCACCTGTGACCAGATTAAAAGAACCAGGAAAGCTCATCAAGAGACTACCAGATTACAGGGGTGCAGGCCTTGCACACACCCTAATCTTATCAGCAATCCTGCTCTTGAACCATTGCTATAAAACTCCTCTCCAAATCTCCTGGGTTGGTACACACAGTTTTCGAGGCATGAACCTGCTGTGTCCCCCTTTGCCTGGCAAAGCAATAAAACTATTCTTTTCTACTTCACCCAAAACTCTGTCTCTGAGATTTGATTTGGCACTTGTGCACAGAGGCTGAGTTTTTGGCATCAAAATCAGGACCACTCTTCATCACTGTTTGCCCTTCTCTACTTCTCTGTGTTTCTCTTTGACTGTTAGTTAATTGTGACCACTTCCCAGAGGCTTTCTTCTCCTGGTAGGTATGTGACCACCAGCAGTCCCTGCTTAGCAACTTCTGCAGAAAAAGGTGACCTTTCCCCCCCTGTAGTAGTCTTAGTTCAATCCTAGGGAAGGGTTATGGGTTTCCCCACTTGGGTTATAAGCTGCTGTTGCTTGAACATGGGCACTAGGCTTCGTGGGCCCTCGGACACTGCCCCCATCCTTCTAAGTAGGGCTTTGGGTTCTGGTACCAAAAGAAAGAAGATGAGACTGCTGAACAGATCACAACCAGTAAGTCCTCCTGCAGGCACAAAATTTTAGGGGATATACTCTTTGTCCACAGTCAGCAGAACCCATCCATGTCTTTGCTGTCTACTTTTCTTTTGAGGAACTAATTAATGTAACCTAAGCATTGTTATTTTGTCCCCCACTGGCAGCGGTTGGTTTAGGCACAAGCATATGATGTAATTTTGGCCAAAGTAGTATAAGGAGACACCAACTGGAAGACTTCAGAGAAAGATTCTCATTCTAAAGAAGGGGAGTCTCTTTTACTGGCCACTCTCTGATCTGCAGAAGATGCCTGGAGCTGCTGGACCAGGTTGCAGCTATGAGAACCCAGTCAAGACTGAGGCTGAGATGCTGAGGAAGCCAGATCAGAGTGGAGCCAGGTCTTTGAGAACCTGGTTGAGCCAGTGAGTCAACTAACTTTGGAGCTGCCCCCTGCCCCCAAGGGCATTTTGTTTATGAGAGTAGATTTTTCTTGTTGTTTAAGCCAGTGGTTTTCAAAGTATGGTCCCTGACTTAGAAGCATCAGCATTCCTTGGGAACTTGTCAAAAATGCAAATTCTTGGGTTTCACCCAGACCTACGGGATCAGAAATTTTGGAGGTAGGGCCCAGTCCTGTGGGTTTTAAGGGGCCCTCAAGGTGCTTCTGATACATGCTAAACTTTGAGAACCACCATTTAAGTCATTTGAGGCAGAATGGGGAAAGGATTATTCTGTTTCCTTGCAGCCAAAATATTCTAATTGGGGCCTTCATCAGATAGAGGGTCTGGAAAGACCTAGGATCATCCTAATTGCACCCTCGTATTTCACACCTGGGACTGGGTGTAAGGAGGAACCAGAAGCAAGGTGTGTTGTCTTTCTTCTACGATGTTGCTCCTGGAGTCTGGGTCCCTCCTCTTTTAGAGCCTTTAATCTTTTATGATCACTGTAAGACATCCTTACTTTCTCTTACTTTGCTTTGGGGGCTGCATGGGGTGAGTCACACAGACTCTTTCCTTGATGCCTCAATCTCAAGATGCCTGCATCAGTCAGGATCCTGGCAGGAAACAAAGGGCTCAAAGCAGGAAGTTAGAAGAGAGTTTAATAAAGGGACTGTTTATAAGTCTGGGAAGGACAAAGGGAACGGAACCAGAGACAGTGTAAGGTCCCAGAGCTAGTGACAGCATCACTATCCCCAGGCTGATAACGGAAGGAGAGAAACCAATGGCTAGAACCCAGACAGGGTAGCTGTCATGGGGTGAGTGGTAGCCCCCAAAAGATATATCCACATTCTAATCCCTGGACCCTGTGAATGTTACTTTATTTGGAAAAAGAGTCTTTACGAATCTATTTAAGGACGTTGAGATGAGGAGATTTTCCTGGATTATCCACGTGGGCCCTAAATCCAATAATGTGTCCTTATAAAGGAAGAGCAGAGGGAGTTCAAGACAGACAGCAGAGGAGAAGACAGAGAAAAGGAGGAGGCGACGTGACCACAGAGGCAGAGACAAGTGATGGGGCCATACGTCCAGGAGTCCTAACAGCGCCAGGGGCTGAGAGGCAGAGCACAGATCCTCCTCAGAGCATCTCCAGGGAGCATGGCCCTGCCGACATGTTGGTTCTAGACTTCTGAGCTCCAGAACTGTGAGACAGCAAATTTCTGTTGTTTTCAGCCACCAGGTTTGTAGTGATTTGTGACAGTAGCCCCAGGAAACCAATACAGTAGCTCTATGGAGAGGACTGACACTTTTTCTGCAGAGAAGCAGGGTTAACCTGAGTGAGTGCGGCAAGGAGATTGCTGGGAGCCTGGTTTCTCACTTTCTTTGTTCCCTTTGACCTCCAGATGGTGCCTCCCACTGGCCTAATCCAGTTGAAAACCACAGTGCATGAGACCCCTTGATATGGTCCATTGGGATCAGCCTGCAGAGACTCAGGACAGGGTAAAGAAGGCTGGAGAGAGGCCCTGGAGTGGCAGTTGGAAGCTACTCAGCACACACACAACTGTGAGCAAAGTACAACTGAATTGTAACCTTTGAACAGACCTGGAAGGATAAGGTCCAAACATGTACATGAGACGGATGTGGCAAGAATTCATGGTTTGTAAAGTTAGAGACAAACAATGAGAGCAACAACAACAACATTCAACTGGAAAAAGTGGCCAGAAGAAGTGGCAATTCTAGTGATGTTTAAGTAGTGGGACAAAGAGGGCTGGATGCCCTGGGGTTGAAGAGGTGATTCCTTGTATCCATCCATAATTAGAAGATAGCTAGAAATGGGAGGGGGATAAGAGTGTGAAAGGTGTGTGAACAGCAGGTGCTTAAGAGAAATGGGGAAACAGGATGGGGAGGGAGAAGGACTGGGGACCTACTGTGTTACCTAATGGAGGATTCTGACATTTTTTGTAAATTTCCGGCATTGTGGTTCAATCAACAATATGATCATTGATGTCCCATTTAGGGCCCTAACCATCCCTTCTACTGACAAGTGAGGACAACTCCATAAGACCTAGCATCAAAGCCCCAGGGAGTCCTGCTTCCCAGAAAGGTGGCTGAGTGAGTGTCTGTGTCATTTGGCTGAGGGGGCCCAGGGCTCAGAGGACAGACCCACAGCATGTCCTGGGTTCATCTTCCCAGAAGGAAGTTGTCAGGCAGGGCCTGGGAACAAGGTTGAACTGGATTCATCACAGCCACTGCCCTCTGTGGCCCTGGGCCATGTCTTTTGTCTTTTCTGTGTCTCGGTACCATAGGAAGAATGATGCTCGCTCTATCTTGAAGAGACTTTGAAAAGAATAAATAATGGCCCATAGAGCAAGGGAAATAAATAACAATCAGTGATTTACCAAGCTACACACAATTATCTAATTACAAAACAGGAAAGAAAAACAAAGGCTAGGGAGGCGAGAGAGAAAGCATCACGGTGTGGCGGGAGGTGGGGGTGGCTACCGAGGGATTAAAGAAATCCAGATTTATGAGCAGGAGAGACAACCTCACTCCCTCTCCCACTTCTGAACAAAGTTTGTTTCTCTCCTGTGGATGCTCAAAGCGGGAGGGCTGTCTGCGTGGCTCCTTTACTCTGACGTGTGGGGATTTGGTCTAAGGAATTGTTTTCAAGCCTGGGAACCGTTTGGCAGCCTCTGGTCTGTGATACCTCCTTATGCACCGAGTAAGGCACAAGCTACAACAACAACAACAACAACAAAGAACCAAGTGACTAAAGGAAATACTTTGTCAGTCACTTGCCAAATGCCCCTGAGACAGAGGGGTGGGTATGTGACCCTTGGAGGCCCTTGCAGCCTGCGGAGCGGTTCTTGCATGGTGTGTGTTTCATCACAAGCAGAGGCTATCTTTAAAATGTACGGAGAACCAGAGGGTTCATAGTAGCTTGCATTTGGAGTGTGTGTGTGTGTGTCACTGAATATATCTGTGTGCCTGCGTGTGATGCCGGGCCCGTAGAGGTGGACACGCGTCCATGCACGAGATGGGGCCCTGGCCTGGCAGCGAGGGGATGTACGTGTGGGCACGAGTGTGCGCCGACCTGGAGTCCAGGCCTCGGTCCTCTGGGGGCCCGTTGCCTGCAGGGCGCATTATAGAGGAGACCAGGTGCTTGGAGTGTCCCCAAAGCAATACACAGTGCAGTCATGAGTTTGAAAAATATTCCTGTGAGAGATATAAATAAAGACTCCAAGCCCAAAGCCAGGGTTTGAGAAAGCCATCCTTAAACACAGGATAATTTATAGCTACTGCTCTCCTGTCCCCGCAGATGACTCAGCTCTCCTAGCCCGAGCAGGCCCAGCCTGCTCCAGTAACCTTTGGGTTTGGCTGAAAGGGAAGCGCTAAAGAGAGAGAGCTCCAAGGAACCCAGTGAGCTAACCACCCGGCTACCGCGCCCCGCCCTGCTGTGCTCCCCTCCTTCCTTCCTTTCAGGCAAACATCAGCCATGACGGGGATGATCAGACCCTGGACGCTGACAGGGTGCTTGGATATTCCTAGCTGGCTGGCCCTCAGGAAGCCTCTGGGAGGGATGCCCGTCTACCTCTGGGATCCATTGGGTTCTGGTACCCACACAATGCGCCAGTCTTCCCCAGGAGGCATGGCTCAACACAGACCCGAGCAGCACTGGGGAGTTATTCTCAGTCCTAGAGACTCTTGAGCCCCATAGAAAGAACAGAAATGAGAATACTTTGCCCTTTTATTAAAAAAAAACTTACCCAAGTCAAGTGCCGAAAATGGGCTGAGAAGAGGGGCAGATAAGCTTCAACATCGTGGTCAATGTGTGGGGGGAGCGGTCAGACATGAGCAGGGTTAGTTTCTAATTCTCTCTCCCCCGCACCACCAGCCCCCCTTCCTTCATTATATTTTTAGCAGACTCTTCGGCCAACCGCGTCAAAAGAGACAAATGCAAGTACAGAGAGTGCTTATCGAAACCCATGGATGTTTCTTTTTCTCTTTCTTCTTTTTCCCTTAAAAACCTTCCAGGAGCAGGGAAAGGACTGGAAGTACTTGAAGGTCTTTTTAGCTTCATGCCTCATCCCAGCTTGGATCTCAAGAACATTTCAATGCCAAGGCCGTGTGCCTGACTGTCCAAGTGTAGAAAAAGAAAAACCATCATTCAGGGCTATTTTAAAAATAGTTTAGCTCTTTGATTAAATGGCTAAACAGCCCAGAATCAAATTTTTTCTGCTCTAGCAGATGAATTTGTGCAATGGGTCTAATTTTAACCTAGGTCCTCGCATATTGAGTGTAATCATTGCTGAATAGATGAACAATTCCTTAAATCTGTAACTAGGTGTCTTCTTTCAACATACATTTAACAAGCCATTCTGTGTGTGTGTATGTGTGTGTATTTGTTTGGATGTGTGTCTGCAAAGGGGGTTGTTAAAGATCTAAGTGAGGAGGAGCTGGGGTTTGATGCAAGGTGAAGCCCAGAGCATCCTGTCCCTCAGTGTAGGGTGGTCATTGGGTCTGACTTCTGGACAGGGCAGAATCATTGGTGCCCATCTCTGCTATGCGCAGAACTTATTACTAAACTATTGTCTAGAAGGGGTGGCACTGGGCTAGCCCCCCAGGGAATTTATTGCTGTATGTAGTGTTTATTTGTGGTGCATAAGGTTTTCTTTATTTTTTATATGATCAATAAACAGTTTTAAAAAGAAGGAAATTTCTTTTTCCAAGAAGGAAGTTGCAAGTCAGCCAACTTAAAACACACACACACACACACACACACACACATACACACGTGCCCGCAAGTCAACACAAACTGACTTCATAAATGATAGAAAGCAGAGGACCTTGGTAGCTGCGTAACTAAAACCACACAATTCTGGCCTGGCCTGGTCGAGTTGCAAATGCAAGGAGCTTCCTTCCGATGCTGTAGCTCAGTCTTTTGAAGTCTGTCCTCTTGTCCACTGCCTTCTCTTCTTTCTGATCTCTCCCTCTGGAAGTTTTTTTGCACCTTCCTCCAGTTTCTAAAGGCTCCCTGCTCTTTCAGTCACCTGACTTTTCACATTATCTAAATAAGAGAGGCTGCCACGACTAATCATTAGTGTGGATTGATTGGCACATACAGATTGAGAACATATAGACTGATTAGACACTTCTAGATGGATTAGATCCTTGAACTTTATGGGAAGAAAACAGACTCCTCCACAGGAGGAGTGAAAAGACTCTGACGATCCCACAGCTATGGAAGAGCAGCAACCCAGCCCTCTTATGCTGATCAAGAATTCATCTAATAATTGTAAAGTAAGAGCTGGAGACAAATTCCACAGGCCTGCCAGATAGGAACCTTGAGGTGGCACTGAGCTGGAGTCAGGCCAATCTTTCTGCCCTCTGCTAGCTGATCACTCTGCTTGGATTAACACTAGGGTGTATTTGCTTAGGCTGTCCGTGGTTTCTTCCACTCTCTCTGGAATAATCCACACACCTGGCTGGGCTCCCTGGATATCATCTGTTCTCTGAAGGTCTCAGCCACCAGGCAGAGGAGTCCCAGCCCAGCAATCTTTGGTTCTGAAGATTATGGGGAGTCCCTTGGGTAAGAAGACCAGCCTTGGATGTCTGGTTTCTCTTCCAGAGACAGAGAGGCCCCTTTGGCTGGGTTGGCAGAGTTAACCCTGGACGCCCACTCTGTGTACACACTCTGATCATGTGCAGTTCTTGGTGAAACCCTCCAAAGATACAGGATCCATCTTGGGTGCCACAGGGTCCCCACAGAGCCAAAAAGATACAAACCTCCAGTCCCACAGGTTAAGGTTGGAAGGAACACAAATACACATGTGTATCTGTGGCTCACAGGAAAGGGACTGTGTGTGTCTGCATATGGCGATGGGATGGCCTTTGGCCAAAAGCAACACAATTCTGATCTGACAGACTTGTAGGATGGGCTGCTCACGTGCATCGCAGCCCTCGCGGACCCATACATTGACTACCGTGGGAAAGGAGGATCTGTAGCCTCTGGAGAGAACTCAGAGGCGTGCAGAGGGGAGGAGGAAGTGGAGGGCCCAGAGGGAGTGGCCCACCTTGTGAATCCCGCCTCCGCCCCCCTCTCCCCGCCCCCCCACTCCCGGAAGGCGCAAACCAAGGGCAGGGGCCAGACCAGAGCCAGCTGATTCTGTGGCTGTTTATACCCTGTAACGGGAGCCTGTTCCTGCCAGGCTGCCTAACAGCTGCGGAGATAAGGGGACGGGCCGTAGCTTCCAGAGATTGGGTGACCTGTGCTGGCGTCCACCTCGGGGGCAGCTTATCCTGATCCTTTTCCCAAGCCAGGGGGTAGGAGTGGGAAGAGGTGGGGCTGGCTCCCAGCTACTGCCCAGGTGGCCGGGGTGACCTTCCCGGATCCAGGGTGAATCTTCTAGCTCTATATTGGACTTACTCCTGTGCTCTCTCCAAACCTCCTGTCTCCCCACGGGATTGCTTTCTACAGGGTCAAGGGAGGTGAGAGAGAAGTTGTGCATGTTTCATGGGTTTGTTTTCCTTCCTCTTTATCTCTGTCATCACAGAACCAGAAAAGAACATGTGGTGAAGCTCAGGTTGAGGCAAAATTTCTAGATTCTGCTGCCAAACCCACCTTTCAGGCCAGAGCCCTTCTCTCGTTGCCTCCATCCCGGCCTCCCTTCCGAGATTAGTCTTGTCTTCCCTCCCATCTCCATCCTCTCAGCCCTCCAAGCAGTGGCAGGGACCTCCCTCCATTCAGCCCATCCTGGACTCCCTGCAAGAAGGTAAGAAGGCAAGAAGGCTGGGGCAGTGAGCTCTCCCTGCCAGTGTCTGAAGATGCTGGGAAGTCTTCAAACCAGGCTCATCCTACTGGTCCTTCAGTGAGCAGTGCCCAACCCCCACCTTCAGGTCCATATCCCAGTCCTTTGGGAACAGGCTCCCTTCACCTCCATCCTCCAGCCTTCCTTTCTTCTCTCCCATTCTTGCTCCTCCAGCAGCTTCCTCTGACCGTCTCCAGCCCCTGGTCCTGGGCACCCCTGTAGAGCGGGTACACATTGTGTTCTGGTTCTTAGTGTTCACACCTCTCAAGTATGAGATTTGAGGATGGTTCACATGTTCTTTCCTGCCACTTTGGTTCAGCTTGGAATCCAGCACTGGCATGGTCCATGACCTGGGACACTCAAGGCTGCCTGCCAAATGGCTCTTTTACTGTCCCTGCCCGTCCCTCCTGTGCTGGCAACCTGGGCAGAGAGGCGGGTGGAGCTCATGGAGTTGGCTGAGTTTGTTCAACAGCTGCCTCAGAACGGAAAAGGTGAAGGTGAGGCTCTAGGGTATGGGAAAAACAACACAAACCAAGGTGTTTAGACCAAGAGAATTCTGAGTGCAAGTCCACACATGACCAGTGACCAGCTGTGGAACCTCAGACAGTCTCCTCATCATTTAAAATGGAGATGAAGATACTTCACACTTCTTGGGGTGGATGTCAGGGTCAGAGGAGATAATGGAAAGGAAGATGCTTGGGAAACTGTTTCCTTAATATTTGCTGCCTGAGTGAATAAAAGACAGGAGAAAGGAGGGTGAAGGAAGGAGGGGAGGAGAGAGGGAGAGAGGAAAGAAAGGGGAGAATGAAGCTTCCAGAGACCCTACTTTTTCAAGTATCAAAATCTGATGCGAACTGAACTTAGAGGCTGCTGAGTTTGCAGGTTCTGGCTCCAAGATTTTCCATGTCTCAACTTTGTAATTGGACCCTGACTGACAAAGCTTTTCTTTCTCTTTTTTCTTCCCCTGATCAGAGTCTCAGGGGGCAGAAAGAGCATCACTTTAACAGCCAGCACATGGGGGTTGATTAATAGCTGTTGGCTTGCATCTGGAGGGCTTCTCCAAAGGGAGAGCGACCTCACCCAGCGAGGCGTCCCCCTCCCAGCTCTCCCCCTCGCTCTGGGCCTCACTTTCTCTGTCCCCCCTCAGTTCTCAGGCTTCTTCTGCTCCCTCCCTCTGCGAGGACTTTGCCTCATCTCCCCTGGGTCTGGAACACTCCTGATGCAGGTCACCTCCAGGACCCTGCCACTTGCCAACTGAGTGACCCGGCTAGGTCAGTGAACCCCTTTGAATTTCAGTGTTCTTATGTGTAAAGAGAAAAACTAGCTCAGCCTTTGGCTTCTTGGGAAAACTAAATGGGATCAGGTAAGGGAAAGACCTAGCCCAAGGCCTGGCTCAGGGCCCTTGCACAGGCAATGGCTACTCCTATTTTGGTTCCTCCTCTCTCTCCGGGGGAGGCATCACCTTCCACTTCATTCTTTACTCTGCGCCTCCAAAAAGACTGGCTTTAGCCAATTTCCTCCCTGTCACCAAAGGTGATCCCATCACCTCCCACCCTACCCACCTGAATCTTTGTTTTACTGGATGTGGGAAAAGTTATAAAGATTTTAGAACTTTATGCAGTCCTGCAAGCATACAACTGCTTAATATCTTCTCTGTTGGGATAATAGCTAGAAGCTCTGTTGGGAGTTAGCCTCTTGCTTGAATTCTTTTTATTTTATTTTTTAAAGAGAAACCACGTTTATTTACCAACCTAAGTGTTGATTCTAATGAAAGGAACACTTGGAAATAGTTGCATGTAAAATAGTTGAATGCAGTAAAAAAATAAAAAGCAGTATGGAGATTTGAACAGACCTTGCTTATCATCTCACAGCTAATTGTCATCAAACACAATGATGAGATTTTTATTCTGCTTTAAAAAAAAAAAAATAGAGGCCGGGGGGGCCCCGGATTAGCGATAGTCTCCCAGGCCTGGGGCCGCGACCCACTGGCCGCGCTCGGCTGCTGCCTGCTGGCCGCCTGGCACTGCTGCCCTGGCCTCGGACTGCCTCTGGCTCCCGCTGGTGGCCGGAGTCCCGCTCTGGCGGACACTTTTGGCATGTGACTGACTTACACTTAGACCCCACTTACCACATCACAGATGACCACACAAAAGTGTGCGCTTCCTCCAAAGGCGCAAATGCCTCCAACCCTGGCCCTTTTGGAGATGTTCTATGTGACTCTCCTTATCACCTCATTTTGATAGCATTTGATTTTATTAAAAATTCAGGACAAGAAGCAACTTTTATGATCTGGACAGGGGAGAGCCCACCTCATGTTCCAGTGCGTGAACTGTCAACAGACACAGTCATAAATGTGATTGTTAAGATGACAACCACTGTCCAGACTCTCTTTCCAAATCTCCAGGTTTTCCCTGCACTGGGTAATCAGCGCTATTGGCCGCAGGATCAACTGCCTGTGGTCACCAGCAAGGTGTACAACACAGGAGCAAGCCTCTGGCAACCATGGCTGGATGAGGAAGCTACTAGTACTTTAAGGAAAGGTGGCTTTTATTCACAGAAAGTTTCAACTAATCGGAAACTTAGGATCATCAGTCTCAACACAAACCTGTACTATGGCCCAAATATCATGACCCTGAATAAGACTGACCCAGCAAATCAGTTTGAATGATTAGAAAATACACTGAACATCTCTCAGCAAAGCAAGGAGAAGGTGTACATCATAGCTCGTGTTCCAGTGGGGTACCTGCCTTCTTCAAGGAGCATCACGGCAATAAGAGAATACTATAATGAGAGATTGATAGATATTTTTAGAAAATACAATAACATCATTGCAGGACAATTTTATGGACACACGCACAGAGATAGTATTATGGTTCTTTCAGATAAAAAAGGAAATCCAGTAAATTGTTTGTTTGTGGCTCCTGCTGTTACTCCAGTGAAGAGTGTTTCAGAAAAACAGACCAACAGTCCTGGTGTCAGACTGTTTCAGTAGGATCCTCATGATTATAAATTATTGGATATGCTGCAGTATTACTTGAACCGGACGATATTAATCTAAAGGGAGAATCCAATTGGAAGCTGGAGTATAACCTGATCCAGGCCTATGACATTGAAGATCTGCAGCCAAAAAATTTGTATCAATTAGCCAAACAATTTGCAATCCTAGGCAGTAAAATACCACAATTGGGCTTCCTAGGTGTCGCAGTGGTTGAGAATCCACCTGCCAATGCAGGGGACACGGGTTCGATCCCTGCTCCAGGAAGATCTCACATGCCGCGGAGCAACTAAGCCCATGCGCCACAACTATTGAGCCTGCGCTTTAGAGCCCGTGAGCCACAACTACTGAGCCCATGTGCTGCAACTACTGAAGCCCACACTCCTAGAGCCCGTGCTCCACAACAAGAGAAGCCATGGCAATGAGGAGCCCGTGCACCACAACGAAGAGTAGCCCCCACACACAGCAACTAAAAAGAAAGCCCAGGCACAGCAGAAAAGGCCCAACACAGCCAATAAAATAAATAAATAAATAAATTAATTAATTAATTAAAAAATACCACAATTACTTTTTTGTGAGTTATGACAGCAGTGTAATTTGTGATGGGAAATGTAAAGTCTTTCAGATTTGTGCAATTATGAATCTTGATGTTATTTCTTATACAGATTGCCTCAAGCGATATTATATAAAGCACAATGCGTAGTATTTCACAGTTTGTAATCATAGAAAATGTAACATTGCTCTGTTTCTGAGATCAGTTTGTGGAAATTGTTATGCCACTCTTTGTGAGTTACTGAGTGGGCAAGAAAAATTCCTGTCTTTGCCTTTTTATGATCCCAAATGTAGATATTTTTAACACTCTAAATTTTTATTGTATTGAATGTATTTAAACTGCCCACTACTAGAATGATGTTTGGATGTAAATACCATATCTTCCAATTTATATAATTATATCTAATTTATACTCATTGAAATTGTCATTTATACCATAAAACAAATTAGTTTTCCCTAAAAATAAATAAATAAATAAATAAATAAATAACAATAAATTTATTGGTTGAGTTGGGTCTTCATAGCTGTGTGCAGGCTTTCTCTGGTTGCAGCAAGCGGGGGCTATTCTTCCTTGCAGTGCAAGGGCTTCTTATTGCAGTGGCTTCTCTTGTTACGGAGCACGGGCTCTAGGCGCATGGGCTTCAGTAGTTGTGGCACGTGGGCTCAGTAGCTGTAGCTCGCAGGCTCTAGAGCGCAGGCTCAGTAGTTGTGGCGCACGGGCTTCATTGCTCCGTGGCATGTGGGATCTTCCTGGAGCAGGGATCGAACCCACGTCCTCTGCATTGGCAGGAGGATTCTTAACCACTGCACCACCAGGAAAGTCCCTTATTCTGCTTTTTCATAGATCTGAACACAGGTGATGTTGTTCCTAATGTACTACACCACTAATTTTCCATCTTTCATTTTTCTTGTCACAGTATTTTCCTTTCTCATTCTGTTCCTGGTGTTGAACCAATGCACCATTTGTAAAGTTGCAGATCTGAGTTTTTCTACCATCAGCTGCAGTTTCTTCAATCCTCTCTCCCAGCTTACAAGAAAACTGGATTGTTTTCACAGTGCTCTCAACCTTTATGTGAGGCTTTTTTTCTTCAGAAGAGATGACGCAATCTGGTTTTGGGCCATTGCACCTGTTTCTGACAGAGCCATTCCCACTTCTAGTACTGCCTTCGTGTATTCATCAAAGTCTATGCTCTTTGCCAGGTGCCATCTTTCTCCTGGCTGCTGAATGGTGGTTGTGGTGGGTGTGGCTGGTTCTTACACTGTCTTCTTGCGAGGTGGGAGTGTTTCTAACCTATTTTAGCCAATCTACATATTGTACATAGCTTTAATTTCATAAAAAGAACCCATTTCCATTATTCTTCATGCTAATAAACAAATCACCAGTAAAAACTCAGTTTTGACTGGAAAATTAACCCAGTCTTAGATGTGATCAAGATCCTGATACTTAAAGGACTTGGGGTGACTGACCTTGGGGACATGACTTACCCTCCAGAATCTCTGGGGGATTGGGCAGACGCCACCTTCTGCTGGAGTTTGAGTTCACATCCTTGCTGAGTTTCTCCCTTCTTGTTCTGCTCCCGCATTTCCTTATCAGCCCTTTTGGGGGGCACTTTCATAATAAATCACTGTGTAAGAACCCTCCTCTCAGGTCTGCTTCTGGGGAACCTAATCTAAGACAGCTGGTAATGCATTTTCTTAGGTTGGTGGTTCTCAGATTTGATAACAAATCGGAATCACTGGAGGAGCTTGTTAAAAAAAGTAGATTTCAAGGTCAGGTCCCAGAGACTGGTTGAGTCGAGGGAGGCCCCCAGATCTGCAATTTAGTGAGCTCTCGGTGAGGGGGTGGTTCCTGCTGTCTGTGATGCTGGGGCCTCATTTTGAGAGCTGAGGCTGCAGCCCCTGGGGAAGTGCTAGTTACACCAGTAACAGGTTGATTGCTCGTTTGGGCTTCTGCAGCCCCACCCCACTCTGACATCTGCTGATCCCACAACTCCAAGAGGCTTGGCTTCAACCAGGAACAAATTGCTGCTGCCTACGGTCCAGCTGGCACCCCCCCCCCCCCCCGCCGGTGTCAGGCTGATCCTTCAGGCTGGGTCACTTACACTTGGCTCCAATCCAAGCCGGGGTGCTTTGCAGAGACCTACATGTTTGAATGTTTGAGGACCACGAGATCGCTCCTTGGCTTCCATTATTCTGTTCTTCTTTCCAGCATCTGCCCAAGTTGCCCAGTTTTCATGTTCTGGTTACTGAGGCCCCTCTCCTCCCCCTGCCCCCACACACTCTTTATCTCAGTATCGCAGATCTCAGCAGGATTGGGGGTGGGACAGAAGCCTGAAACAGCCCCTTATGGCAGTAAATGCAGTCGTGACACACGCAAGCACTCTTGTTACACTTCTTGGGTTGAATCTGGGCTCCATCACTTGCTAGCTTGTAGCTCTGGGCAAGTTATTTAACCTCTCTTTGCCTTAGTCTTTTTGAAAACTGGAAATAATGAGAGTAACTACCTCTGAGGGTTTATTTGTCGCTGATAGGTAAAACGTCTGGCACATAGACAGTGCTCAGTGGATGTTTGCTAATCCTATCATACAGGCAGAACACACTCCTCCAACTGCCAACCAGATGAGCCACCTGGAGATGCTGGAGTATTATTTGTACCCTCCATGCAAGGGGGTGCATCCCTCAGGGGCCCTAGTGATGCTGTCTTATTCCTCTTCAGCCCTGTATGTTCTCTGCAGTGTAGAAAACAAGCAGTGGAAACAAGCTGCACAAAAGGTTTATAGCTTTGCATTTTTATGCTTCGACTGTTGACAGACATGCAGAAACTTTGACCATAAGCATAGCCGAGGGGACAGGAAAATGACAGATTTGTACTGGAAAGCAACCTGGTTCAATGCACACTCACACACACATTCTCATCCACTCATGTACACTCTCCCAGAATGTACTCACTCACACACAGACAGGCTCACACATACTCACTTTTACACATGTTCTCACTCACACACGTTCTCGAGCAGACTCACACAGACCTTCTCACACACTTTCACACACTGTCTCACAAACACCCTTTCTGCCTCCTGCACTCTCACTCATGACCCCTGTGGAGTCGGAATTAAAGCGGACTTTGTTGGGAGAGGGTGGGGTGGCGGGATCCAAGCAGGAGGCCCCATGGGGCCTGCTCTGTGCTGGGCCTGGGGCGGTGACGGGTACACCAGACTGGATTTCTGAGTCTTCTGAGTGAGGCAGCCGCGGGCAAAAACAATCTCATTACAGAGCCAAATAATTAAGCGCTATGCTGGAGATTCAGGCAAACTGTGATTGAAGCGGGGAGGCAGAGTCTGAGAGATCTGTCTGGAAGGCACCACCACCACCAATGGTAGAAACAAACAGCCATGTGCCAGGTGCTATGTACATGCTTTCAATGAAGACTCTCATTCAATCTGCTAATGACTGGTAGGCAGCGCTATGGTCCTATTTTGCAGATAGGGAAACTGAGACATGGTGGGGTTCAGTAACTTTCTTGAGGTTCCTCAGCTCGTATGTGTGGGAGGTGGGTGTGAACCCAATGACAGCCTGCCCCCAGGGTCACATGGAGGGGGTGATGTTTGACCTGTACTTGGAAGTTTGAGCTGAACCCTGTGTGCTTGTGTGGGGTGGGGGGGCGGATAGGGGAGGCAGAGAAAAGGCACACAAGTGGAAAAGTGGATGGCATGTCCCAGAGAAGGGAAGGCAGCAGAGTTAAGTGGGGGTCACATCTGGGAGGGACTTGAACATTTGTTTAAGGAGTTTGGCTTGTGTTTGGCCCCCGTGGGCAATGGCAGAAGGCAGAGGCCAGAAGGAGGAGAACGATATGTATTTTAGGAGGATGGTTCTGCCAAGATGGATAGAAAGGGCAACAGATTAGAAAAGGAAAGCCTGGATAGGAAGCTATTACAGTGATGTGGTTATGTGAGAAGAGATGGGGACTTGATAAGTCCAGAGGCAGTGAGTTAAGGCCACTGCAGGGGTCCGATATGCAAGACTTTCTGACTGATGGCAGAAGGTGCTTTTGGAAGAGAAGGAAGGGGGAGACCAAGCTCGATGGGAGGTTTCTAGCCAGGAAACTGGAAGGATGGTGGGGCTGGTAATCGAACTAAGAACACAGGAGGAGAGAATCAACTGCATGGTGATGGATGGAAACTAAATTTTTGGTGGTGAGCACATTGTAGGGTAACACAGACATGGAAATATAATGTCATACACATGAAACCTATACAATGTTATAAATCAATGCTACCTCGATAAAAAGATTTTAAAGTATATAATAAAGTTAAAAAAATTAGTAACCTAAAAAAGAAGAGGTTTTCTTCCTAAGAAATGATTGGAAGAAGAGCAGACGGGATAGGCTATCTAAAATGCATTGTGATTTCTACTTTTTTCTTAATGTATATCTTTAAAACTCTTTCCCAAATCAAAATGTCTGAAAACAGTTGGTTTATAGTATCTTCTGGAATTATAGTAAAATAATTGTGCTACAACCCCTTCCCCCAAATTAAAAAAAAAAAACAGGAATAAGAAATTAGACATACTACATAAAGTATATATGTTTCTCTTGTGTAACTGATTTGCATAGTCTATTAAAAAAAGAACACAGGAGAAGATGTGGGTGGGAGAGGTGGTGAGGAATAGGGCATGGATGCAATCATTTGGGACTGGGTCTTGGAACCAACATGGGGGCTCCAGCCACAGGAGGCTCTGCTGGCCCCAGGGCCTGTAGGACAGGCACGTGAGGCAGTGCCCTGAAGAGAATGCCTGTGTGGGAGCCTGGGAGGGCTGCCAGCATGGGTCGTCAGAGAGGTCAGGCAGAGAGTATTCCACTGGGAGAGAATGGTCAGTGTGTGTGTGTTCTGGGAGTGCTCTTTCTTGTCCCCTCCCTCCTAGAGCCAGCTCTTCCCCTCAGGGCCTGCTTTCTTCAACTGACCTCTTCCCCATTACCACTGATACGGCTAGAGCTCCTGCTTCCAACTCGGGCTTCTCTCCGCAACTTTGCCAGCTCAGGGGGAGCCAGCAGTCTGTGGGGAAACCTTTCCCTTAAAAGCACAGAACTAAGTCAGAGCCAGCTCTGGGAACCACTGTGCTGAGGGAGCATGGTGATAGGGAGAAATGAGATCCATGGTCTTGACATTGACCAAGACCTTTACTCTTCCCAGCACGGGCCCTGGGGTACAAAGATGGATGAGACCCAGTCCTTGCCCTCAAGGGCTTCAGAGAGCAGCACATAAGGGTCTCAGGGTATAGATGTTGTAGTTGGGTCATCAGTGGAGGAACCGGAGAAAAAGGGACTGATTGATCCCTTCTGGGAGCATCATGGAACACTGCTTCAAAGAAGGAGATTTTTGCACTGGGCCTGGGGGTGAGCAGGATTTTCCAGGCAGACAGGAGCAGAGGATAGCATGGGGTACAGGATAGGGAGGGCATTCTTGACAAAGGAAAGCCACATGAAGAAAGTCATGCGAACAAGCGTACCAGCCAGGAAGAACATTTGGTTTGGTATAGACTATGAGGAGCAGATGGGTGGGTGTTGCAGGAGAAGAACCTGGACAGGAAGGTTGGGACTAAACTGTGAAGGACCCCATGGTTTATGTGTTCTGAGTATCCTTGTGCAGCATTATGCAATAGAATTTCCTGTGATGGTGTCAATGTTTTATATATGCCCTGTCCAATATGGTAGCTGCTAGTCACATGTGGCTACTCAGCACGAGAAATGTTGTGTGGATAAGGAATTGAATTTTTACTTTATTTTGTCTTATTTATGTTTCAACTTAAATAGCCACATGTGGCTAGTGGCTACGGCATGGGACGTGGGAAGTCATTTACTCTTCACGATAACTCAATGAGTCGGCCAGAGGTCCCCTGTCCATTTTTCAGGCAAGCTGGGGTTCTGGAAGATTATGTGACCTGCCCAAAGTTACATGAATATTAAATGACAGAACCAGGGTTTGCAAACAGATTTCCTCTAAAGCGAGCTGTTCGTGGTTACTGCAGTGGGCAATATGAAGCTTTGATATACCTTCGGCGTCCTTAAGAAAAAACATTCACAGTAGTAGTCTTTGAAAATCGGGCCCTGTGGGTTGTGTAGGGGAGCTCTGTTTGTTATCACACCCGAGCTCCTTCCACAAGGGAACAACACAACTATACAATCAGAGGGAAGGATGGGGCAGTGGGGTGAGGCTGTTGTTGGGGTAATGAAAGGAGCACTGGGTTCTTCTCTCGATTCTATCAAATGGTAAAATCCATTTGTGGATCTTGGACCAGTTACCTTCCACCTGAGCATCTTCACCGATGCAATGAGGAGGCTCGCCAAGATGACCCCATGGTCTGTTCCACCCCACTTTTGGGAACTAAGACTCCACAGGAGCTATGCTCTGGAATTCTTACAGCTCAGACATCTGCTGATGGGGCTGATCCCATACAAAGTGAGTGTGCAGCTTTGGCCTCGTGTCCAGAGGCCCTGAGTGTGAGATAGATTCAAGGTTCCATCGTAACAAACACAGCTTCAACACAATTCAGCTTCATCCTCACCAGGGATGAGGGACAAAGTTCAGAGATTCAGATGGAGCTGTCACTTTTGTTAGATTAAGGACCTGGGCAGGAGGGAAGCCAGTCTTCTGACAGCAAAGGGGCTGAGGAGGCCTCACTAATGAACAATGTAAAAGTTCTGGAAATTCTAAAGCTACAAGAAAAAAATACAGATAGTATTGTTTTTTAAGCACTTAATTTTTTTTTTTTTTTATTCCTGAACTCAAGATAAGAAACATCTACTAAATCTAGTACTTCTCAGATGATCACATTTGGTATTTTTCAAAAGAGAATTGTGCCTGAAAACAAGAAAAGGATTTGCAGGAGAAAACACTGGTTTTTGACACTCATATCCTCATTTTTAATGAAAATTAGTTTTTCTGTTCTTTTATTCCCTGTAGGCCTTGGCATTGTTGCAGATGCTCACAGCCAGGGAGGGGTGTTGTGGGGAGTCCAGCACCAGCCTGGATTTGCTCAGCATGAGGTCTTATCAGTGTCAAGCACAGGAGTCCTTTCCTGGGCTTTAAGTCCCTGAAGAACTGGAAATTCTGTGTCCCATTTCATCTTACCTAGCCGTATTTTTTTCTTGCTACCTCTCCTGCCTTGTACAGAGAAGACACAGGTCATCATTGCCTTGTACAGAGAAGCCACAGGTCATCACTGATCATTGTGCTATTTCTATACCCAAAGTTTGGAGAAGTGGGAAATTTAAAGATCTTCATGGTAAATAGAAAAAGTCCTTAAAGGAGACTGGAGAGGTAGGGCTGGGGCTTAGTGTGGACTGCCTCCTGTGCCCAACTGTGCATTGCACATACAGGTTTCAGAAAAAATATAGAATATGCAGTCAAATTTGGATTTCAAATCAATAATGAATAATTAATTTAACATAAACATGTCTCAAATATTGCATTCATTTTTAATATATTTACTTATTTATTTATTTTTAAAGAATTTTTATTGATATATAATTGACATACAATAAACTGCATATGTTTAAAGTGTACAATTTGATATTTTTTTCTTATTAGTAATGTATATATGGCAATCCCCATCTCCCAATTCATCCCCCTGCCCCTGCTTTCCCCACTTGGTGTCCATGTGTTTGTTCTCTACATCTGTGTCTCTATTTCTGCCTTGCAAACAGGTTGATCTGTACCATTTTCCTAGATTCTGCATACATATGTTTTCTAGATTCTGCATATATATATTAATATATATTTGTTTTTCTCTTTCTGACTTACTTCACTCTGTATGGCAGTCTCTACATTCACCCATGTCTCTAAAAATGTCCCTTTTTATGGCTGGGTAATATTCCATTGTATATATGTACCACATCTTGCATTCATTGTTGATTTGAAAATTCAAATTTAACTGAGCATACTGTATTTCTGTTAAATCTGGCAAACTAATTGCACATCCTCTTGGCCTACCTTTTACACCATTATTGTGGGGGCCACTAGCTCAAAGCCCCTGGTAGTCCTTATCTATTGATTCTTGCTGGCACTTCTCTCATGTTGCTGTATAGAACTGCTGGTCATTGACTAGGTGCAAACCATGAAGGTGTGAGGGAGTTAACCCCCATGAGACAACATCTGACTAGTGGGATGGGAGCTGAAGGAAAAATGTTCCTCTTTTTCTGTCCCTCCAGAGCGTGGAATTATGAGTGCGTTCTATATGGGTCTTCAGAAGATACCAGTGAGACTGAGCCTCAGTTTCCTACAGTGGTGACCAGCTCCACAATGCACCCTTTTGTTAACCTCCCTCCCTCCCTCCCTCCCACCCTTCTGCTGTCTTACTCCTATTTCCTGGGATCACTTCAAAAATTAAGCCTCCTGCACTCAAGCCCTTGGCTCAGGCTAAGTCCAGGTTAAGAGAGGTTTACTGAGGCTTCTTCTGGCAGAAGAAACTAGATCTCAGAGCTGCAGAGAAGTTTAGCAAATTTGGACTAGAAGAATCCTGAGCGAACATATAGCACACCTACTCATTTTAGAGATCTAGAAACAGGCCAGGGATTTACCCAAGATCATCCCCCAACCCTACCAGCCCAGGGATAATCTGGAATTTCTGTTCTTCACGAGGTGAACTAATCTAGTATAAAAGCACAGTGCTTAACGCACAGCAGGTGCACGGTAAATGTGAAAATGGAATGACATGGGGAGGGGAGTGGATAAAGGTCTGCTGTGAGAGTGGACGAAATGTTTCCATATGTCTTGGTGGCAAGCCTCTGTCTCCAGGATCCTGGCTCTCGCCACCTGTTGCTGCTCCTCTGGGCTCTGATTGCACAGATGATGTCAAGGGAACTCTATATGATTAAAGGCAACCCAAGAAAGGCAGCCATTAAGGAAGAGGGACAAATCCTAGTGGAAACACTTGTTCCTCCATTTCTGCACCGGGGCAGAGAATTTGGACAAAGGCAACCAGCCCTCCCTAGGGACTGCTTAGAGCTTTACGGATCAATGCAAAGAAAAGAATTTAGTTCAATTCCACAAGTTTTTGTGCCAGGAACTGCCTAGGTCTGAAGGGTCACTAGTAGACATGGTCTGTGCTCCAGGGGACTCGTGGTCCTGTGGACCATAAAAGCAGGCCTCCTGAGAAGGGAGGCCTGGACCAAATTTATTAAACCAAACTCTTGAGGTGGGTAGCTCCGAACGTGTAAGAAAGTACCTGCACCAAGGAGAAGAGAAGAAATAAACGACGTAAGAGAAGGAAGAAAATCCGTATGTGTTACATGCTTTCTCCATGACAGGGGTTTAGTCCTTAGGGCAACCTCTCCTGTGCTCTGTTCATGATGTTGGTGAGATCATGCTAACTGGACTTGTTAGCAGGAAGTGGTCTTGCTAAGACACATGCCAGAAACACATGCCACACACGTGCCAGAAAGTGGGAGGTAAGCTCCACAATGATTCAATGGTCTATTTGTTCAAAGATTGAGTCCATTTTAAGGGGTCCAATGGTTTGGAGCATACCCAAACACCCCCTCTAGGGTGAGTGACAAGTTGTCATATCTCGGACCCTCAACCACAACCTCTACTGCCAGCTCACTTTGAGCTCCTCGTGCTGATGGACTGGCAGGCAAAGAAAAGAAATTACTACCCTGGTGGGGGTAACTTACCCTGATTGATATGAGGAACTATGGTGGCTTCTATCAACAAAGGGCAGGGGGGAATATATCTGGAATTCATGGGATTCACCGGGTATCACTTCATGCTTCTTCGCTCAGTCAGTGATATTAGTGGATGAGCAATTTTGACATTGGTGGCCTAACAAGGGAAAGACAACTAAAGATGCAGACTCTTTGAAGGGCCCATGATGCCCCATCAGGAAAGCAACCCAGATCAATCACAGTGCTGACTGTGGGAGGAAATCTACAAAGGGCAGTGGAGGAAAGGGGTGATGAACATTAATTATGGCTTCAGGACAGCTATAGCAGTAGGGACTGTAGCTGGTTTCACTAACTTTCTTTTATTAATTCTTTGGGGAGATGTGGTTGGCCACCATCCTGAAGGAGACTCTGTGATAAATTAGACTGAAGGGAGGGAGGGCCTGAGTGGATCTGAGTGGTAAAAGGAGTGGACTGTATCAGTCGCTTCTTCAGCATCACTTTACATCCTCTTGGGCTCACTCCTTCCAGCCACTGCTGCAGTGACCTCTCCCACAGAGACTTTGATCCACTTCACAAAGATGGAACCTCATCCACCTACTGTGCGCCTCTTGCTATCTGTCCTGGGTTTTCTGATGGCACAATATGGGACACCTAAGGAAAGCATTAGGCAATGCCTTATACCCCACCTGGAAGTTCTGAGCCATGAACACCTCGGAGTGGGGGCAGCCCTTAACCAATTGGGGACGGTTGTGGATGGATAAATGCTCCTCCCTTTTCTTCTCTCAGATGGATGATCTGAGATACGATTCATAAGGTTTTTCAGATGGATGCAGGATCAACTATTCACTCCCTTACTGGTGGCTGATTTGATAACATGCCCTAATATTGGTGCTCTCTTCTTCCGTTTCAATTCCCTGTCCCTCACTCCTAATCCTGGGATCACATTCCTGAATAAACCACCCACACGGAAGTCTTCATTTAGGGCTATGCTTTCTCTGCTCAATGCAGCCAGAGAAAGATTCCCCAGTTTGTTGCTTTGGAGCTGTGAGACTTCAGGATAGTTACTTAATCTATCTATCTATCATCTATCTATCTATCATCTATCATCTCTCTCTATTTTTTTTAAGTTCTCCTCTGGCATGAAGGAGATGCTCCCTGAAGAACTTGGAATCCTGAAATTAGAGCAAAACAGGCTCCGTTAGAAGAGAAGAGGGAAAGAAATGGTTGTTGGCAGGTGGACCAGTCAGGATTCTGGGGGTAGGAAAGAGCTGGTACACTCAGAAGGAATGGTTGAAAAGAGTTTGGCAAAGGGACTATACAGTGTGGACAGGGTTGAGGGAAACCAAGAAAGAGAGGTGAAGCATGCAGTGACTGGCACCATGGGAGGCTGCTCCCATCCCTGGGCATAATGTTGTCAGGTAGCTACAAGAGATAGCTGCCTGGCAAGTGCTATGGTTTTTGTCAGAAGAATTCAGCAACTATCAAGCTCCAGATCTGCAAGGGGAGAGTCAGGGGATAAATAGCCCAAACTTTCTCTCTTCCCACCTTCTCTCTCCTACTGATAACTTCTGTTGGTTGAATCCAATCAGAGGCCAGAAGATAAGGAGGCTTGATTGGTCCAGTCCATACAGGCCAGTCTCCTGCAGGTTGGAGAATGGAGCTGGAGAGGCAAATGGAGAACATCTAGTCTAGTAGAAAACAAGCACCTGTCCGAGTAACTTTATTTAATACTTATAACTATAGTAACACATATATCTGGCATGGACAAATTTAGGAACACAACTGACTCTTGATAAGAAAACAACTCGATCAGTGAGAACAGATGTGCATTAAGGCATGAGAGCGTGGCCCAGTGGCTGTGAGCAATCAGTGTCCTCTGGGCTTTCTGGTTTACTTCTCAGTGGAAATGGAGGGTATGGGTTGTGCCTGTGAGTTAGTCAGAGGAGATGGGTTAAGAGAGTTTTCCTATTTTGCCTCCCTTTTTTCCTGGGGTGGATAAAAAGCAGATGAGATTCTGTTAAGTACAATTTAGTATTGTTTATTAAGTATTTCCACTGTACCTATTATTGAGAAATAGATACTGTAGGGAAAAACAGAGGAAGGTTAAGATGTGGCCTCAAGCCTCCTGGAATTTACGTTCTAGGTGGGGAGGTAAATTCCACAGATGGAACGGAATAATAGACAGAAGAGAATTGAAATGCGAAAGTGTGGGATCCAGATGAATCACAAGGATTTTGACGAAGGAGACTCCACGTCCAAGTCCGTGGTTTCTGAAGGGTCCTCGAGGGCCTCCCACCTGGGTGGGACAAGGTTAAAGCCCTTATGCATGAGTTTGCAGACCAGGGTGTGCCTAATCAAAATTGGGCAATGGGACCAAAGAGAATGTATCATACTTGGACATTTGATTTCTTCTCATTTGGGTGGAGGCCTCTTGGATCTCCTTAACTGTGTCTGTTGAAGGCTCATGTTGGGTTTCTCAGGGCCCAGACTGATGAGGGGTCACAGGCTAGAACAGGCATTTGGGAATGCTTTGCTCTTTGCAGATACTGCATGTGTGCAGGGCAGAGGAGGAAAGCCATTTGCAAGGCTGGTGAGTGGTGTTCATTCCAGGGATGGTGGGGATGGATAAGAGGTCCAGCATCCTCACCAGCCCTGCTCTCTACACACCGAAAGGGAAGGTGAAGTGTTAAACTCATCCATTCTCCCTCAAGAGTTAGAGCAGGATTTCACAAGGTGTGTTCTATGGGACATAAAGTCCAGAAAATGCTAAGAAAAATTTCTGAAAGAAAAGAGTTCCTTTTCTGACTAAGTTTAGGAAACACTAGATTAAACAAAGTTAAACAGGGTCCCTCTGCGAGGTCTCTCAGAGTCTTCAGTGTGATGCTGTGTATTGTGAAATTCCTGCAAAGGGCTAGCAATGGCATGCAGGGATTGCCAAACTTTTCTGATCAAAGAACTCCCTTTTTTATGAACACCCAAGAATATCCCTTGGAACACGAGCATTCTGAGGAACAGTTTCAGAAATGCTTCATATGTGGGGAATTTGCCTTTTAAATAGGGACCCCACAACAGAGACCACAAGGTTTAACACCACAGGATTTCTCCTAATATGTTGCATTTTCCATTTCCAGTGGGAAGTTGGGGGGATTCCGCCAGCATTCCTGGAACCTCCCCTTTCCTCCCTTGGGTCGAAGAGTGGGAAACATTGAGGGAGGGCTTTGGGTGAGGGGGAAGGTAGCAGAGAGAGAGTTTCTGCTGATGGACAGAACAAAAGAAGGGCAGAGGTAGGGAACTGGGGAACTTCTTTCACAAAGTGCTAAGAGAACAAAGGGAGGAGAAATGTGGGGCTTCCAAGATGGTGGGACTTGGGAGATCTTGAAGTGAGACTCTCCTTCCTTAAAAAGGCTTTCACTTCCTAGTCTCAAGCCAGCAGTGCATATTTTATAAGTTTTCCACACCCCCCTCTCCCCAGGGAGCAGGAAGAGACTGAAGAGGCAAGAATCTATTGCATCCAGAATCTATACTTTTACCAGGGTTTCTAGCTCACGGAATCGTCTGGCAACTATAGGTCCATGAGGAAGGAAACCCTCCAGCATACTTGAGATACCGAAGTATTTTTCTCAGAGCCTCAATGCAATCACCATGAGAAATGGACAAGAGCAACTGGCTTTGGCTTAAAAATAGGAAGATTCAGAGGTCAAAGAAACCTATGAGGCTGGATCTCTGGGTTAAATGTATTGAGTTGAACAATGATAAAATTGCCCATTTTCCTAGGTCAGAAATGGTTGAATATTGACCATTTTATATGGGTCAGGCTATAGCTGGCAAACATTCACGGGAGAGCCAGAGGGAGAAGAGTGTGTGTGTGTGTGCGTGCGCGCGCGTGTGTGTGTAGCGGGAACATTGCTGGGAAGCTAGTCTTATATGTAAATAGTTTCCCTGCTGATAAAAATGTGGAAGAGAAAAGCTCTCTTGGGCATATTTCCAACAGGTGAACAAAAAGATTGGAAATTCATAACAGGTCTAGACTCAAGGAGATAAATGTGGAGGTTATAAGGACTGGCTCTTAGGATTAGGTGTAGAAAGACACTGGGGACACTGTTGGTTTCTAGGAGCAAGGCATGGGCACCTGGGTCTGACAGTGCATTAAGTCATAAGCTGTTAGGGACTCAGACATGAGAAGGAGTGAAATAAAGGAGTCACTCTCATTAGGAGAAATTGAACCTACCCTTTAGGATGGTGGCTTATTTCTGACTCTTTGGCCTGTCTCTTCATTTGTCCTTCCAGTACACCTGAAAATCAAAGTGGTGGGACATGGGGTAGAACTGGGAATGAGGCGTAGAGAGAGACATAGTTAACCTAGGGGAGTGTGGTCAGCTCTGGGGAATTTCCTCCCCATCACCTCAGCTAGTCCTTCCGGAGGATGAACACAGCTGTTATAATGGTAAGTTTCCTAATTTCCATCATACCTTACAATTTACAAAAGAGCCCACAGATATGATCTCATTTATTTTGATTTTCAAACAACCTTTGGAAAAGGTATTGCAATTCTTATTTTCCAGAAAGGAGACCATGGCTCCGAGAGCAAATTCTCCAAGAATGGTAACTGGCAGAATCAGGTACAGACCTGTACCTTTGAACTCCAGATGGAATATTGGTTTGGTTTGATCTCATGGAGGGTGACCAAGGCCATCACACAACCAGGAAGTCCTAAGGCAAAAGCAGCTGTCCAGGGACCAGGCAGGCAACAAGTATGAGTGAAGCTGGTTGGTTACAGGTCAACAGGGGGCCGTGGGGACTGTGGCTCAGGGCTGGTGAGCCCACATCCTGCTAAAGGGGGTAGTCCCTACTCAGCTCCAGGTGATTATTGCCAGGAAGATGTGCCAGCCTGATTCTTTTTGAGAGAAGCTGGAAATGCGATTAGATAAGTGTCTATCAAGTGCCTACTTGCACCAGGTACGAGTGTAAAGCAGCGAATAAAATGGATTAAAAAACCTCTAGATTTTTATGTGAACTTGTCCAATTTTTAAGTGTTGGGAGCTAATAGAAAATTTAGAAAACATTATGCAGGCCAAACAAAACACATCTGTGGGCTACATTTGGCCTGTAAGTTGTCAGTTTGTGAGCTTCAGTTCAAAGACTTTGATGGACCAAGTGTTCTCCGAAAAGGGGACTATGTAGAAGGGCCCACCAGGTCCAGGGAAGAAGTTGTTAGCATTTTTATTCATATTGGATCTCATCCTTTAAAAATTCTCATTTTGGGGAATACTGTAACATAGATATAACTAATTTGTGTATAGTGCATGTGTGTCCTTATAAATATTGAGGGTACATGATTAAAGTACTTTATTGATGGGGATGTGGATCAGGAAAGGTTCAAGGCCACCTGGAATAGTGTTTACTAAGCAGATATTTGTACTCTCCCTGCCTGAAATAGGACTAAAGCTATAGACTTCAGTTTAGTGTTCAGAGGGCTTCAGAGAATGTGGGAGTGGGCAGAATATCTATAGCAAGGTTGACTCAACACAAACTATCCCCCTGTTCCTTCTGCCAGAACGGCTGTCCTGTGAGTGAAAACCGTGGGCCCTGCTGAGTGATGGGAGAAACAACTGGATGATGGGGCCAGTTCAGGGTGACCAACATTTCAAACCTCCCCCACCTCCCCCCCCGCACCCCACCCTGCAAGGTTATGGGGCTTTTATGGTCACGATTGTTTTTACCTCTTAGAAAATGAGACATGCTTGTGAGACTATAGCTGTGCTGGAGCAATGAGGATGGAGGGGTCATTTAATACTCACCCTTAAGTGTCAGGAAGGTTATTATAGGAAGGCAGGCGATCAGATATTGGTCAAATTCTCTGATGACAGAACATGAATAGATGAGTGTAAACTGCTAATAGGGATACTTGGGTTACAACTACAGAAGACGTTTCTTTTTTTTTTAACCATTTTTAAAATATTGAAGTACATTGAAGTATAATTAATTTACAAGTGTTAGTTTCAGATGTACAGCAAAATGATTGAGTTATGTGTATATATATGTATACATATATATACATATATATATATACATATATATATATATATATATATTCTTTTTTCAGATTCTTTTCCATTATAGGTTATTACAAGATACTGAACATCGTTCCCTGTGCTACACAGTAGGTCCTTGTTGTTTACCTATTTTATATACAGTAGCAAGTTCATATTCATTAATCCCAAACTTCTAATTCATCTCCCTTCCCCCCCGCCAGTATCCCCTTTGGTAAACACAAGTTACCACAGGAGACATTCCTGAGAGTGAGCTTTGTCTGAGTCCTGTTCTAAAGTCTGTCTTGGACAACTTACTCGCCATTGGTCAGTTGAGTGGCAACTTTTTGTCCTGAAAAGAGCACTGTAGGAGGAGCCAGAAAATGAGTGTTCTCATCTTGCAAAGACCTTGGGGTGTCCCTGACCTTAGACAATGCCAGACCTGTCTCTCTCTGGATCTCTCTTTCGTTTTTTGGGTAAAGGACATGGTCTATGGTCTCTGAGCTTCTTTCAACTACTTCGACTTTTAGCTAAGAATCTGAGTGTTGGAAAGTGATCACTAGGTGTTGCAAAGCGTCTTCTTGAGCCAGAACAAGTTGTCTGTAACCCAGGTCAGTATACTAGCTGCCGTAGCAAACAGATTGCAAAATGTATAATGGTTCTTTCATGGTAGAGGCTTTTTTGTTGTTCACAAAAAGTGTAAATGTGTTTTCTTGATTGGTAGGCTATTTTCCTCCAAGTATTGATAGAAAGATCTAGGATCTTTCCATGTTGAAGTTCTACCATCTCCAATACATGGCTCCGAGGTGGCCAGACTCCCCTATATCAAGCTGATAGGCGGGGGAAAAGCATGGACAATTGAGCCTGGGATATTTTTATGGGCCAGACTGGGAAGGGTGTGCATTAATTCTGCTCAAATTCTGTTGACTAGACATCAGTCACAAGGAAATACTTAACTACAGGGAGGCTGGGAAACATAGTTTACCTGTGTGCCCAGGGAAACAGAGGAAATGGATTTGGACAATGAGAACACATCTATGCCACAGAGAGGAGAGCTAAAAAGATAAAGGATCGTATGGCGTGGAAAAGGGTAAGAGGAGAGCGATGCTAATTATCTTTCTGTTTGTAAAGAGCTTGAAGCAGTCCTCAGCTGATGAAGAATGGCAGCACCCGGGCTTAAAAGATTTCCTGGGCTACAGGGAAGAGTTCTGAACTAAGACTCAAGACACTCAAGGTTCTAGTTTTGTGTCTCGACGTAGCTACGGGACTGAATAGAATTTACCTGACTGTCCTCATCTGTAAAGGGCAACCAAAATACTTATCCTAATTACCTGACATAATTTTCTGAGGAGTCAGGTATAGCAACATGGTGCACATTTTGAAAAATATATAAAAGTGATTACAACAGAGAATGAACTTAAACTGCTGGTAGAAAAAATTAGGCTAGATAAGAAAATAAATTTTCCTTCACAGTGGAACAAGGGAAGTTTTTAGGGAATGTGTAAATAACTGTAAGAAATCAATGTGAAACAATTTTGTGAATAGTGGAAAAAGGACTCAAACTTGGGGGAAGTTTTTTGGAGGGAAGGGAGGATCTGGGTGTGAGTCTGGGCTTGGCAAGCAAATTACTGTTTCATCTTTAGTGAGTGAGTTTCTTCCCCTCTCTGGGCGTCTGTATTCTTCTTGTAAAACAAAGGGATTGGATTATACATTTTGCTAAAGTCTCATTCCCGAATGGTATGCTTCTGACTATGTTTAATTATGTCGAAGTGCAGAGATTTGAGGGGTTTTAAGCACCTATGCTGATGACCGCGGTGCTGACAGATGGGCTCCAAACACATCCAATTTCCTGGTGAACCCTTCAACTTGCAAGTCCAGTAGACATCTTGAACCATCTATGCTTTTGCAAAGCATTATGGTATCTTCCTTCTCCAAACCTTTCCTCCTGCAGCCAGCCTTCCACATCTCAGTAAGAAGGCAGCTATTCTGCAGGTCCCCCTTAATCCACCTCACTTTCAGACATAGCCTGCAGCCCACTGACCAGCATGCCCTGTCACTCTACCATCAAAATACACCCCAGATCTCGCCCCTACCTGCTAACACCTCAGTGCGAGCACCATCACCTCTCACCTGGATGCACAGATTGCTCTCCCAGATCCCGCTCTTGCCCTCTTATCCTCTGGTTTTCACACAACAGTCAGGGTGAGCTCTGTAGCCTTTCCTCTGTTAAAAATCTTCTGATGACTTCTTATCACTTTTGGAATAAAATCGAACAACTTACCTCGGCCTGGGGAGATTTCTGACCTCATCTCTGACCCTCTCCTGCCCTCCTGTCCACCTCCCAACTTGGCGGAAGCCATTTTGGCTGCTCTTCAGTCCCAGTGCCCTGCTGCTCACTGGCCCTTCTGCTTGGGGCGCCCTCCTTCTAGATCTTCTCTGGATCCTTCTGTTGCTCCACTTGGGTCTTGGCTCAAATGTCTCTTCTTTGAAGGGGCTAAGTGCTCACCTTCAGTCTTTTCTAGCTCCTAATTTGTTGTTCTCTTGGGCTTATGATTTGTCCCTAAAGCACTTAACATTCCCTGGAATTATTTTCTTACTTGCTTACTTGTGTATTTTCTGTATTTTTCCATTAGAATGTTAACTCCATAAGGGCAGAGATTTTTTTTTTTTTATCTTTTATACAACTGTGTTTCCCATAGCATGTATAGTAAGTATTCAAAAAATGTTAATTGAATTAACGGATGAATCAATGAAGAGAAACTGACCATAAGACCCCTGCAGAGACTGCAGCGGCCAGTGGCCAACATTCTTCAACAAAAAGAGGAGAGCTGGGGATTTGAGTTTGATGGCCAGGGGTGAAACTGGGCCAACCTCCCCTGGCCCAGGGTGGTGGCACTTGAACAGGGTGTGGGTCTCTCTGACCCTGGCAGCCAGCTGTCTCTGTCCTGTGGCTCTGATCAGATCCTGGTGCTCAGTGTTCTGTATTGCCCCTCCTCTTCTCTTTTTAGGAGGCACTTGGCGGGCCTCTCAAGGGGTATATTTGGCTTCTTTTTCAAGCTACTTGCTCTTGCTGTTGAGAAATGACTAAGCAGATTCTCCATCTCCCGGTGGCCAGCTGCCAGCCTGCAAGAGTTGACACTGTCAGCGCAGACTGGTTTAGGAGGACAAGTCCTCCTTCTGAAAGAGCCCCCTTCGTTTGCTCTGTATTTAGAAAAGGCACAAAGCAGACACCCCCCACTGCCTTCTTTGAAACGGGCTTACTCTCCTCTTGATGGGGCTCTAAGCTGATCCCCATGCTGGAGAGGAAGGCAGAGATTAGTCGCATTCCTATCTCAGGGCTCAATGTCCGAGTCACGCTGGACGTTGCAAAATGATTGATAGAGGATATTTGGCTGGAACATAACAATGACGACACCCTTCTCTGCCTACCGAGTGCTTACTCTGTACCAGGCACGGTGCTAACCACTCCAGGTACACTAGCTCATTTATTCTCACAGCGATCTTAAGAGGTGAGTGCTGCAAATCTATAGATCAGGAACTGGAGGTAAAGACAGGTGAAGGAACTTGCCCATGGCAGCATGACGCATAAGTGGAGGGACTGTGTTTAAGCACAGATCTCTCTGTTTCCAAGAATGTGTGCTTGCTCCACACACCACTGCACAGATTGTTCCTAAAGCTGAGTACAGTGGAAACACAAAGCAAAACTCAAGTGATTTTTTCCCAAATTTCTCTCTAGCATCTCCTTACTTCACACCAGAAAGACCCCTGCCAAATTCAGTGAGAGGTTAATAGGTTTAACGTGGAAAATTGGCTTAGACGTGAACTAAGTTTGGGAACTACTGGGTGTAAATAAAGTTAGGAAAGATTTTGCTGAATTACTAATGTGTTGAAACTGATTGCAGATCTTCCAGAGAGAGATGTATCATGTTGTCATTCCTAAATTTAATTGACCAGGGAGTACTTTTTTAACATCTTGGGGTTCTAGAGTTCCATGAACACTCTGGAAATTGCTGAGTTCTTCTAAGACACTCAGTGACCTGTAAAGGTGCTTGGGTTTTCTTCTTTCCATCTCTGCTTTTATCATCTGAAATCCATCCATCCATTCATCCATCCATCCATCCACCCACCCACACATAACCTACTATGTTCCAGGCACCATACAAGGTGTTTTCTCCTATGTCATCATATCCATTCTCACTAAAACTCCATTTTATAGACAAAGAAGCAGAGAATCAGCAAAGCCACAGAGCTAGGCAATGAGAGGGCAGACATTAAAACCCAAATTTCCCAATCCAGACTTACTGATTTTCCTTCTATATGCCTGGGTTTCTTCCTTCAGTTGCTCATTCAAATTCTGGATGTTTGTCAAAATCCCAACTCAAACTCAAAAGAAGTTCATATGCCCCTTCCTCCGTATATGCCCTTCAAGTAGTGAGCTCTTCCTTTCCTAAACTGCCTTCAAACTCACCATCTCTACCAGAATTTGGCACCCCCTTCAGACTGCTGGTTTAGGGATGAGCAAGTGTGTGTATGTGTGTGATCTCAAATGGAGTTTAAGTCAAGCACTTAGCATGTATCATCTCAAACTGGCACATCAACCTTGTGAAGGAAGTACCATTAGACTCATTTCATAGATGAAAAACTGACGTGCAGTTGTTCATTCACTCGCCCAAAGTCACAAAGCAAGTGAGTAATGCAGCCTGGCCATAGGACTCATTCCTTCCACTATTCCATGCTGCCTTTACATAGTTCAATCCCTTGTTTCATAGCTGGGGAAAGTGAGGCCCAGAGAGGGGAAATGACTAGCCCCAAATCATACAACTTGTGAGTAGCAGTGCTAGGACCACCTGTAAAGCCTCAATGCCAGAAATCCTTTCTCCCCAGAAGGCTGCCTCCCCAGGTTTAATTCTGATCCCAGCCGTTGCTGACTGTCAGCTTCTGTTACCTCAATGCTGTGGAAATTGTACCTTGTAGCTGCAGAGACAGCAGGAAACTGGTAGCCTGCTCTCTGGGGAATAGCCAAGGAAGGTCAGCCTACTAGCCTGCAGACCCAGCACCTAAAATAAACCCAGCAGCAAGCTCAAAAGAAACCACACAGCCTTACAACAGCCCAGGCCAGAAGTAGTATCAAATTCCCAGGTTTTTTCTGGCACAGTGCCAAGCACAGCACTGCTGCTTCCTCCTTTTATTTTAAAGAAAAGGAGTTCCCATCACTTTAGATTTAGAATTTGGGGCTGGCAGGAATTGAGGGAACTAAGATCCAGGAGACCCTTGGAACATGATGGGGAGGGGGAAAGGAAGATTCTTCACGTTGCTGGTTTCCAAATTGGAATGCTTATCAGAATCACTGGGAGAGCTTCAAAAAAATGACCCAGGTTTCATCCCAGATCTACAGAAATCAGAATCTCTGGGGACAAGGCCTTGCGACTCTGTGTTTGAACATGTTCCCCAGGTGAGTGGTCCAGGTTTGTGAACTCCCATCCCAAATATACCCCTTCCATTTGCTGGTATGCTTGATTTGCAACTCCCATTCTCAACTCTCGCTTGGGGCGTGATGTTTTTCACTTATGAAATTTAAATTCTAAATTGTCCGTGTCTGTAGCATGGTGGGTTGGTAAGATAACACTTAGTAGGGTTTCTGTTCTTTTTGTAAATGGGATTTCAAGTTTCCCCTTTCCGTTGCAGTTTAGGAAGGCTCTGTTCTGCAAGAGGTATCAGTCTCTGGAGAAGTCAGTTCTGGGGAATTTGGTTGCCTAAGAAGTCTGCCACCAATTCCCTTGGTATTCCAGGCAGTTTGTGAAAGTTAGAGATTGCTAAGATAACTGCAGATGCCAGGACACATGCCATTGTATTTAAAATTCTTGAAACACCCTTGTCAGCAGCTAGAAATACCTATTGAAAGAGGAGAGTTTCTTTTCTTATTTAAGAAGAGATTGGAAAGTTACTTTCCTCTGGCTTGGAAAGAGTCAGAAGTTTGAGCTGGATGTAGAGGTGACTGTTGCTTCCTCCTCCTGCCCGCAGTGAAGAAAAGAGAACTCAAATGGAATGGGGGAACTTCCTAACTCATCAGATGACCAGAGAGGAAACGCAAAGTAAGGCTCCTCCTTCTGCAACCGAAGCCCGAGCAGCCCTATCTAGGGGAGAAAAGTCACACTGGTCTTGGTGGGCCCCTGGATGGGTGTTGGCATCAAGCTGATCTGAACTCCTGGGCTGAAGTTCTAGATGCATGTTCTTACCTGTGAAGGACTTGCTTCACTACAGGGACCCTGGGGAAGCAGTTATCAACGCCTTAGCGCAAAGAGCATTGGCTTCCATTCTGCACCTGCTGCTGCTAGACAAGACAATGGAAGGAAACTGGGAAAGACCTAAAGTGAATTGAGTTTTTCTTGAGTGTCCCCTGTTTTGCACCTTTAACCCCTTTAGAAATTTCTTCCTTAGGACCACTTTGTCTTTGAACAGTTTCCTTTTTTCAGAGAAAAAACTATACCACTAAAGGTAACTTAAAGCACTTCTAGAAAGGCTTTGATTTAAAAAGAGATGAGAGAGAGGGAGAGAGAGAGAAATAAGACAGAGTGAGCAACGGTTAATCCAAAACCATGAATGCTAGCAATTTAGACAACATTTACCTAGCTGGGGAGATTCTTTAGGCCAGGGGTTGGCAAACTTTTTCTGTAAAAGTCCAGATAGTATGTATTTCCAGCTTTGTGGGTCATGCAGTCTCTATTGCAACTTTGCAACAACTTTGCAACAACTTTGCTGTTTTGCAAAGCAGTCACAGATAGTAAGTGCATGGGAGTAGCTGTGCTCCAATAAAACTTTGTTGATGGACACTGAAATTTGAATTATACAGATTTTCTGTGTAAAGAAACAGTGGACCCTTGAGCAATGCAGGAGTTAGGGGTGCTGACCCTCAGCACGGTTGAAGATCTGCGTGTAACTTACACTCGGTTCTCTGTATCCCTGATTCCTCTGTATTTGCAGTTTCTCCACATCCATGGTTCCACATCTGTAGACTCATCCAGATTCAACCAACCACAGATTGTGCAGTATTGTAGTATTTATTATGGAAAAACATCTGCATAAATGGACCTGTGCAGTTCAAACCCATATTGTTCGAGTCAACTGTATTATTCCTCTTTGCATTTTTTTTTACCACTAAAAATGTAAAGGATATATTCATCTCACAGGCTCTACAAACAGGATTTGGCCCATGATGGTGGTTGGCTAACTTATCACCTCTCCTATCACAACCTAAGATGAAATGCACTGTGTCTGGATGAGGTCACTCTGCTTGGAGAGTCTCTTGGCACAGCCTGGCAATTCATCCATTTATTCCATCGGATAGTTACTGAGGACCTATCGTGGGCTGAGGAGCCCGAGTCCCGGTCCTCTAGTTGGCCGCAGGGGAGCTGTGTGGCATGCTTGGAATGAGTGGCCTGGGATAGCTTTAGTGTTCCGGATTTCCAACTCAAAAAGTCCAGCCAAAAAATAAAAATGGATAAAATAGCATAAAACCCCAGACCTTTTGGGCTCAGTGTACTCTGGCAAAGCATTGCAGTGGGATTCTGGGATGGTTTTCAAGAGCTGTGGCTTCTCTTGGACTTTCCCATGGCCTATTCCAAGACAATCATTGCTGTGCAGATGTTCCCCCAGGACCAGGTCATGGCAAAGGCCCATCACAGCAGCAGCTACCAGTGCTGCCAGGGCTGAGAGGTCGGTGCTCACGTGGGCTCTGGCAACAGCTCATGTCCTCCAGCTCTCATCCATTCCTGGGCAGGTGATTGGGAAACTCTGGGAATTCCTCCTTTGAGACCAAGAAGTCCCTTCCGTGATGTGGGGGAAGCAATATGGCTGCATTAAGACAGAAGAGGGATTTACAGTGAGGAGGAAGTTGCTCCCAGCCCGTGGGCCACACAATTTATATGACACCTGCTCCACATCCAGCCGCTGTGTTGTGTGCCGTGGGCTGTGAGTGGGGAATGGAGCCTGGAGAGAAGACAGCAGGAGGATAAGGGATGTGGTATGGTCCCTACTTCCAAGTTCTATGTAATCTAACTAGGTGGGAATTTATATGAAACAGGGAATCCCACGCAGCCATGCTTTTGTTCCCTCCTAAAGCCCAAACTGGCCTAATCACCAATGAACCATGTGACCTTGATGCCTCCCAGGTTCCTCCTGGATGAGTGACTTCATTATACGACTGTATGATTGAAAAGGTTTTTTTTTTTTTTTTTTTTTTTTCTTTCCCGTTGTCAAAGCCTCAAGTTTGGAACATCCCGCCTTCTCTTTTTCTGGGCTCTCCCATCTTTCCTGCATCTACTCCATCTCCCATTCACTCCCTCCGACTCTTCTACTCTGATCTAGCTCAGTGATGTTTGGTATTTGCCCAAAGCTCACCTGGGAGTGCCATCCTAGGCCAGTCTCCCAGGAAACAGGGCAGAGGATACGGAGAGAGGAGGAAGAGGAGGGACATGGCTCCTGCACTGGTGGGTTTTCATACGCTCTTTCCTTATCTACAGCACCCCCTAGCCGGACTTCTCTTAGCAATTTTGAATGTGAGTGGATAGTTATTTTCACGGCTTGATTACATATATGACATATTACACATTCATTCACTCAGCAGTTTAGTGCAGATTACACACCAAACTCAGTGGTGGGGATAGAAGAATGGGTGAAGTAGACCCGAACCCTCCTAGATGGTGCCGTCTACTCTAACTCCCTAATTTTGTGGCTGAGGATTTTGAGGCTCAGAGTGGGAAGTGACTTATTTAAGGTGACACAATGAATGAAGGGCAGATCCAGGACTGAAATATAGGGCTTCTTAACTGAAGCAAGACCAGGCTTCCTCACAACAAACAGCATAACTTGTGTTTCCATTCCTTTGCTTAGCATTTGAAACGAACAGAGTATGTCCTGCCTCCATCTCCGTTGTGGGAGGGGGCAGGCATACTATGTTATTATTCATGTAATTATGAATAGCCTCCACATGGTTAGCCATTTTTCAGATGAATAAACTGGGACTCAGGAAGTGAAGCATGAGAATGAATGGCTAGAGGAGGCAGAGCTGTGAGAAGAACTTGGGTCTTCTGATACCTGCAACACAAATATTCCCACCTGCACCAGCCATCCCCCACCCCTCCCTTAAGGCTCCCTGGCCACCTCTGGTTCAAGAGGAGCAAGAAGAAACCCCCAGCCATCTCAGCAGCATGCTGTACTACTGTCTGAATGCAGGAAAGAGGCAGGAACTCAGAGACCGTTAGGGGAGAGGCAAAGAAAATTTAGGGAAGACTGGGAGCATGAAGAGAGGTGAGGGGTGCTGGTGAGATTAGAGAAGAAAGAGTTCTAAGATAGGTCAGATCAGGGTGAACGGACCTTGCCAATAATTATGACACTCTCCAACATAAAAATTGACACACCTTGTGTGGATCAAAAACAGTTGTCATGGTGAGGGAGTTAATGGCACACAGAATGAGGCTTGGACCACTGATGAACCCTGTCTGTGACTTGATTACCTGGGGTCTGGTGATCCAGGGTCTGGGCTACCTAACTTCACCCTTGAGCTCCTGCCTTTTGATCAGGTTCCTCCTCACCAACTCCTCTCCTACCAGAAACAGTAGAACTAGAAACAGTAGACATGTGACATGCTCCTAGAAATGGGTTTGGGCAGGTGAAGTTCTACGTTGAGGAGAACTGATAAAAGAGAAGGACAACTCCTCAGACTCTCTCCACTGTGGTTTTTTTTTTTGAGGGTGTGCTCATTTTTTTTTTATCATTTTTTAATTGAGGTAGACGATGTACAACATCATATGAGTTGCAGGTATACAACATAGTGATTCGCAATTTTTAAAGAATTATATTCCATTTACTGTTGTTATAAAATATTCACTATATTTCCTGTGTTGTACAATACATCCTTGTAGCTTATTTATTTTACGCATAGTAGTTTGTACCTTTTAACCTCCCCACCTCTATCTTGCCCCTTCCTACTCCCCTCTCCCCACTGTATATGCCATATTTCCTTTATCCATCCATCTGTCAGTGGACACTTAGATTGTTTCCATGTCTTGGATACTGTAAATAATGCTGCAGTGAACATGGGGGTCTCAAGATCTCAAATTCATTTCCTTTCGATATATACCCAGAAGTGGGATTGCTGGATCATATGGTAATTCTATTTTTAATTTTTTGAGGAACTTCCTTACTGTTTTGCACAGTGGCTACACAAATTTTCATTCCTACGAATGGTGCACAAGAGCTCCTTTTTCTCCAACACTTGTTATTGCCAACACTTGTAATCCGTGTGTGTGTGTGTGTGTGTGTGTGTGTTTGGGTAACAGGCGTCCTAACAGGTGTGAGGTGATAGCTTACTGTGGTACTGATTTGCATTTCCCTGATGCTAGTGGTGTTGAGCACATTCTCATGTGACTTGGCCAGGCGAATGTCTTCTTTGGAGAAATGTCTCCATTGTCTTTTAAGTGACTTTCCTTGCGCTTTTGGAGATCCTATGGGCATGAAAAGTTCCAGAACTGACTCTGCTATTTACCCATACATTAAATCATCAGTTTTAAAATTCAGATTTCTGCCAACTAACCAGTGAATATGTAATGAGCAGCTTCTATGTGGCCACTCTTTGACTAGCTGCTTTGGGGGATACGGAGAGAACATACCTCCAAGACTTTTCAACTAGCTTATGAGTCCCTTGGATCAAGGCTAATGTCAAGACTATATGTAATTATCCACTTATTTGCTTGGCAGACTACTGGGGCTCTGGAAATTCATTCCCCACCCATCATCCTCCTGTCAGTGGCTTTGCTGTGCAGAGAAATTGTGACTTTTCTGTCCATTTGACAAATATTTGTGGGGCATATACTGTTTGCTAAATATTAGGACCAGATAGTGGTCAAAGTAGTCATGGTCTCTGACCTCAGAGAGCGCTTGTTTAGTGAAATGAGAGAAGCAACAGCCAGGAACAGAATAACTCAATTATAAGAAATGCTGGGAAGGGAGCAGAGAGGATGTGACATCAAATAATAATGTTCAAGGTGGGGTGGAAGCCAGGATATTCAGTTAGGGTGGGAAAGGAAGGTCTGAAGTTTGACAGTGATTAACCACGAGGATCATGAGAATATATGGAGGAGAAAGAAGAGGTCCAGAGAAAGACAATGGCTTCAGTTATCTATTACCATAAGAAACTGTCCTCAGACCTAGTGGTTTAAAACAAAAATGTATTATGTTCTTTCCCAGCTCTGTGGGTTGATTGAGCTTTGCTAGGTATAGGTGCTCCCTGGGGTGGGGGTTGGGGGGGGTGGCGGGAGGGAGCGCCCCTCTTGCAGTGTAATCAGATAGCAGGCGGGACTGGGAATCACCTGAAGGTTTGACTGGGCTGGATGTCCAAAATGGTTCCTTCACTTATATGTCTGGTGTGTGGACTGGGCTGGCTGGAATAGCTGGAGGTTGGCCATCAATGCTCTCTCTTCATATGGCTTCCCTGCATGGCTCGCATGAGCTTCCTCACAGTGTGGAGGACTCCGGATAGGTGGACTTCTTATAGGCAGGCTGGCTTTCTCCACAGTGAGCAGGAAGGAGGAAGCTGCCCAACTTGTTAAAGACTAGATAGACCTGGATCTGGTCTAGTGTCACTTCCATAGCATCCTCTTGATTAAAGCAGTCACAGGCCAGCCTGGATTCTAGGATGTGGAGGATTAGAAACCACCACTCAAAGGTAGAATGGCTGGTGCATTCAGGAGGGAAGGATTGATGGTGGCCTTCTTGGAGACAAGCTAAGGCTTTGAGATATAAAAAGCTTGAGGTGTTAGTGGGCCAGAAAGACAGCCAGTATTGCTAGAGTATAGTGAGGGTGGCACAAGATGAGGCAGGAGTGATAGATGGAGCAGGGTCCAGGTAGCTAAGTTGTGCTAGGGAATTTAGATTTCTTCTAAAGTGTCATGAATCCTTAGGTGTTCTGCTTTTCAAGGACTAATAATCATAGGACTTTCCTTTTTCCTCCCTCCAATCCATTCCCACTTTCTGTGGGTAGATTTTCCCAAGTCCCATTACTTGTCACATGCTCCTGTGTATCAAACTTTCAGGGAGTACGCATTGCCTCCTGAACTAGGCATCAATTTTCCAGACTGTCTTCAGGGTCCTCTGCCAAGTTGTGCACTTACACACTTTTCTCACATTTGTGCCCAACCTGTCCTATTGGATGCTTTGTTTCCCCAAGAGGTGTCTTTTGTCTTCCTGCCTTCATTGCCTGGTCACATCAGTCACTCAGTCACTTTTCTCATAATGCCCTTCCACGATCCCATCTGCATCTGCAAAATCCTACCATTCTTTTAAAACTAACCTTCAATGTCACCTCCTCAAGCTGAATGTGACGCCTCACCCCTGGAAGCCTCCCAGTTCTTGCTAAATGGAAGGTGCAGCTACGTCTATAGTTGTCTAATCCTTACCCTCCCGGGCCCACCTCCCTTGACTCTAGGTCTTCAAGGACAGAAAACATGACTCTCTTGCTTCTTCTGCCCTATAGCCCCATGCCTTGGCCACAGCAATTATTCAGTTGATGCCTATTGAATTGAAGAGTTGTTTCTCTGGGACACCAGCCTCCGATTCTCTTCCTTTCCCATGGCAAACTCAGGATTCAGCTCCCAGCGCCCCCTGGTCCATGGCCTCAAGCTTCATGGCAGGCCTTTCCCGCAGGACCGTGGAGCTGCTGTTCCCAGACAGCCAGGCCTGCATGGCAGAACCAGCTCCCGAGGAGATGGAGAGCTTCTGATTCTGCAGGGCCCTCTGGCTCCTCTCTTCCAGATGCCTTGCACTTGTTTTCCTTGGCAGGAGGAAGCCATCAGTCACCACTTCATCTTCCATTTATAGGCATATATGTATCTCTGTTATTCTTTTCACAAAATGACAGTGTTCTCAGTTTAGAAAAGAAGGAGAGAAAAAGAGTTGAGGGCCACGCAAAGCAAAGAGAGGCATTTGAGATTAAAGCCCCCAGGGCTCCCTGCAATATTTCTGTTCATATTGGAGAATGAAAGACACCCTTCCTGCCTCTACTGCTCTCTCATCTATGCCTCAACTTGTACCATTAGCTCCTCAAACGTCATTGGTGGGTAAAGGAAGGCCAGGGCATGAGCAGTAAATGGGGCAAAGACTTATTAACCAGACAAGAAAATGGGCATGACTCCCTGGCTTGAGTCCATGCTTACCCAGTCTTTGAGTTCTTCTTTTCACACCAAAGTATTCTGTGGCCAAGAGTCAAGCTCTGTGGGTTCTAGGTTCTCCCATTAGTCAAAGCGACACCTGTATATGCAAAAATGTGGAAAATCAATGGCAAACAATTACGCAGAGCTTCCTCTAGGCCAGCTACTATTTTAAGTAATTTTTTGAACATGAACTCATGTAAACCTCTCAATAACCACGTGAACTAATAACATTATTATCCACATTTTACAGATGAAGGAACAGAGTTTAAGTCAGTTAACCTAAGGTTATAAACCAATGGTCCACAGCACAGCTGGGATCTGAGTCCAGGAAGACTGGCTCCAGACCGTGTCTTTATCCACTCACAATACTGCTTTAATTACTCATCAAATTAAGTTGTTTAAATAACCTTAGGATCACTTAGCCCTTTTTACATATCCAAGTGCACTAGAAACAACAGTGTGTCTGAGGATTGTGGGCAAAAGCCTGGACAGGTATGAACCTGTTCTCGGCACAGGTAATTCAATTTGGATTAAACTCCAACTTTCCCACAGATTTATGATTCTCAGTCTAGTGTTTTTTGCCTTTTTGGAAGGGTTGATTAGCGAAGGGATTTTCTAACGTATCCAAGAGCAACCTGCTTCTCTTGGCTGAAATTCCTAGTCTGGGAGTTCACTGAATAACTGATTAATTCGTTTCTTTTTTCCGTCATTCATTCATCAAACTTTGATCCTATGTCTTGTGTGTATAAGACATTATATGGGCACGAGAAGGATGAGTGGAAAAGAGGAAAACTAAATGAAATAGACTTAGTCTCTACCTTCTAGCTGTGGGTTTGTGTGCATATGTACACACCTACAAGTAAATCTGAGAACCCAACTGTATCTGTCTACGTACTCTTTCCCGTCATTTAGTACTTTAGAAGGGATTAAGTGCGGTTTATCTCACTGGTTCCCTGGAGTCTAAAATTCTTTGCATAAACAGGTTGTTATAAGGAAGGCCCCGGGGCATAGATGCTCTTACAGGCCAACGGATCTCCAAGCAATCCAAACCGGATAGCATAGTGATGGTAGATTCCTGGCCTGGCTGTGCATGGCACTCTATTCAATTGAGTTAAAATGCAGATTATATTAGTTTCCTAGGAATGCCATACAAATTACTGCAAACTTTATTCTCCTACTGAAGGCTAGTAGTCTGAAATCAAGATGTCAGCAGCACTGGCTCCTCCTGGAAGCTCTGAAGGAGAATCCATTCTATGACTCTCTCCTAGCTTCTAGTGGCTGCTGACAATCCTTGGTGTTCCTTGGCTTGTAGATGCATCGCTCCAATCTCTGCTTCATCTTCACATGACCTTCTTCTCTCTGTGGCTCAACTATAAGTACACCATTGTTGGATTTAGAGTGTACAGCAAATCTAAGATGACCTCATTCTGAGATACTTTGTTGTATCTCTAAAGACTCTAACTGGCCAAACCCAACCAGAACCAATGGTGCCTGTGTATAGAGTTCTAGGAGCACTCCCTGGGCCAAAAAGAGCAGAGGTGGGTTTGCAGTAAAGACTAATCAGCACAAATCTGTATGTGGATTAAGAGAGCCTATTAGTGCTTCTGTTATAGGTACAGAGTCATGGAATCTTGGAAGTGAAGTAGCACTTAGTTACTACACTAACTTTTAATTTTATAAATGAGGAATTGGATTCTAAAAAAGTTAAGTATCTGCATGTGTGTGTGGACACACTTTCCTGGGTAAGGAATGATTTTCTGTCATCATCAAAATCTCAAGACGTGTGTGTAGTGTGGCTATTATGCATTTTAAAACCTTGGGGGTGTCAAGAGAAATTTAAAAATATTTTTAATTAAATGAAAACACAACTTATCAAAATTTGTGGGATACAGTGAAAGAAGTGCTTAGAGGGAAATTTATAGTATTTAATGTATATATTAGAAAAGAAAAAAGATCTAAAATCAATAATCTGAGTTTCCACCTTAGGAAACTAGAAAAAGAAGAGCAAATTAAATCCAAAGTAAGTAGGAGAAAAGGAATAATGACTTAGAGCAGAAATCAATGAACTTGAAAACAGGAAATCAATAGAGAAAATCAATGAAACCAAAAACTGCTTCTTTGAAAAGATCAGTGAAATTAATAAGACTCTAACAAGGCTAACTAAGGAAAAAAAAGAGGACACACATTACCAGTATCAGAAACAAAGGAGGGGACATCACTACAGAGCCTGTGGACATTATAAGATAATAAAGGAATAATGTGAACACCTCTATGCCACAAATTGGATAACTTTCTCTTTAAGAGAGTGACACAATTTGCCAAAACTTACACAAGAAGAAAGAGACAATCTGAATAGGTCTTTATTATATCTATTGAAGAAATAGAATCAATACTTAATAATCCTCTAAGACAGAAAGTACTGGGCCCAGATGGGTTCATTTGTGAACTCTACTAAACATTTAAGGAAGAAATTATACCAATTACCTGCCATCTTTTTCAGAGAATAGAGCAGAGGAATTTCTAACTCATTCTATGAGACCAGCTTTACCCTAATACCAAAACCAAAGACATTACAAGAAAAGAAAATTACAGACCAATATCTCTCATCAACAAATATGCAAAAATAAGTCCCAAAATATTAACAAATTGAATCCAACAAGGTATGAAAAGAATTACACACCACAACAACATAGGTGTCATTTCAGGTGTGCATTTGAAAATCAACTAATGTAATGTATCAAGTCAGCAGGCTAAAAAGCAAAATCACCCAATTGTATCAATAGATGTGAAAGAGCATTTGACAAAATCCAACACCCATTCATGATAAAACATCTCCATAAACTAGGAATAGAGGGGAACTTCCTCAACTTGATAAAGAATATCTATAAAAACAGCTAACTTCCGGCTAACTTCCACACTTAATTATGAGAAACATGAGGGCTTCCCACTAAGACTAGGAACAAGGCAAGTATGTCTCTTCTCACTGCTCCTTTCCAATATTGTACTAGAAGTACTAGCTAATGAAATAAGATAAGGCAGAAACAAAACTGTCTTTGTTCTTAGACAACATTATCATCTATGTAGAAAGTCTAAAAGAATTGGCCAAAAAAATTCCTGCAAGTTAATAAGTGATTATAGAGAGGTTGCAGAATACCAGGTTAATATACAAAAGTCAATCACTTTCCTACAAACTAGCAATGAATAATTGATATTTGAAATTTAAAACACAGTATCATTTATGTTAGCACTCCCAAAGATTAAATACTTAGGTGTAAACCTAACAAAATATGTATAAATTCTATATGAAGAAAACTACAAAAGTCTGATGAATAAAATCACAGAAGAGCTAAATCAGTGGAGATATCTCATGTTCATGGATAGGAATGCTCAATATTGTCAAGATGTTAGTTCTTCCCAACTTGATCTATAGATTCAATGCAATCTCAATCAAAACCCAAGCAAGTTATTCCATGGATGTCAATAAATTAATTCTAAAGTATATATGGGGAGGCAAAAGATCTAGCCAGGCCAGCATAGAATTGAAGGAGAAGAACAAAAAGTTGGAGATTATACTATTGGACTTCAAGAATTACTATAAAACTATAGTAATCAAAAGAGTGTGGTATTAGTGAAAGAATACACAAATAGATCAATGGAACAGAGTAGATAGCCCAGAAATAGACCCATATAAATACAATCAATTGAGCTTTGTTAAAAAAGCAAAGGCAATGCAATGGAGCAAAGATATTTTTTTGGTCAACAAATGGTGCTGCAATAACTGGACATCCACATGTAAACAAAAAATGAATCTAGACACAGACCTTACACCCTTCACAAAAATTAACTCAAAATGGGTCACAGATCCAAATGTAAAATTCAAAACTATAAAACTCCTATAAGATAATATAAGGAAAAAACCTAGATGACTTTGGGTATGGAGATGACTTTTTAGATACAACACCAAAGCCATAGTTCATGAAAAAAATAATTGAAAATCTAGACTTCAATAAAGTTAAAAACATCTGCTCTATGAAAAAAAAAATGTTAAGAGAATAAGAAGACAAGACATGGACTAGAAGAAAAAAAATTTGCAAGAGACATCTTATAAAAGGACTATTATCCAAAAATGTGAAGAACCCTTAAAACTCAACAATAAGAAAACAATCTGATTGAAAAATGGGCTAAAGGCCTTAACAAACACACCATCAAAGAAGATATACAGATGGCAAATAAGCATATGTAAAGATGCTCCACATTACATGTTATCAGGGAAATGCCAATTAACACAACTGGTGAGATAAAACTCCGCACCTATTAGAATGGCCAAAGTCTAAAACACTGACAACATCAAATGCTGGTGAGGATGTGAAGCAATAGGAACTCTCATTCCTTGCTGGTAGGGATGCAAAATAGTGCAGGCACTTTTGAAGATAGTTTGGCAGTTTCTTATAAAATTAAACATACTCTTACCATATGAGCCAACAATTGTGCTCCTTGGTATGGTATTTACCCAAAGAAATTGAAAACTTATGTCCACACAAAAACTGACACATGCACTGATGAACTCAGTGGCAGGGCAAGAATAAAGGTGCAGAGGTAGAGAATGGGCTTCAGCACATGGGGGTTGCGGGGGTGGCAAAGGGGAAGCTGGGATGAAGTGAGAGAGTAGCATTGACATATATACACTACCAAATGTAAAATAGGTAGCTAGTGGGAAACTGTTGTGTAACACAGGGAGATCAACACGATGATTGATGATGACTTAGAGGGGTGAGATAGGAAGGGTGGGGAAGGAGTCGTGGGAGGGAGGGGATATGGGAATATATGTATAAATACAGCTGATTCACTCTGTTGTACAGCAGAAACTGGCACAACAGTGTAAAGCAATTATACTCCAATAAAGAGCTTTAAAAAAAAAAAAAAGGAGAACAAACGTACACATGGAAATTTATAGCAGCTTTACTCATAAACGCAAAATTTGAAACTAACCAAGATGTCCTTCAGTAGGTGAGTGGATAAATAAACTCTGGTTCATTCAGACAGTGGAATATTTTTCAGTTCTAAGAAAAAATGAGCTATCAAGCCATGAAAAGACTAGAGGAATCTTAAATGCATATTACTAAGTGAAAGAAGCCAATCTGAAAAGACTATACACTTGGTCCCAATTACATGACATTCTGGAAAAGGTAAAATTATGGAGACAGTAGAAAGATTAGTGGTTGTCAGGGGCTGAGGGGTTGGGAAATGGACGCATAGGCAGAGCACCGGGGACCTTAAGGACAGCGAAAATACTCTGTATGATACTATAATGATGGATATATGTTGTTATACATTTTTCCAAACCCATAGAAAGTACAACACCAAGAGTGAACCATACTGCAACCATGGACTTTGGGTGATTATGAGGTTCCAATGTAAGTTCATCAACCATAACAAGTGTATTACTCTGGCAGGGATGTTGATAAAGAAAGTGCTTGTGGGAGCAGAGGTTTCATGGGAAATCTCTGTACCACCTTCTTAATTTTTCTGTAAACCTAAAACTGCTGTGAAAATAAAGCCTTAAAAACCAACGAACCAACCAACCAACGAACCAACCAACCAACGAAACAACCAACCAACCCACCCACCCACCCAGGGCTCTGAACTTGAAGAATCACTTTGTATCTACAGCAGATATGAATTAGTTATCTTCCCAGCCTCCATTTTTCCTTCCTCTTTCCCAAAGGCCTCCAATTTTATTTGGGAATTCAAGTGATTCAGGGGAAGTTACCTTTGCTGTTGGCTCAGTGGGAGCTTAGTCAAATAGGGTATCCTATTCCCTGCCAATAACGATCACTTGTGGAGTGGCAAGTGGCTTAAGCTAGTCAAGTCCAAGTGCATATCAGGGCTTCTGTTGTGAATGCTGGGACAGAGAAGCCCCTAATTTACTTATAGATGTGAACAAGGAAGTTCGTGAATTAGGAGACTGCTGGAAGCCATTTTAATATTGTTAATATGAAGTTGAAGTTAGGACAGAGAGAGAGAAAGAGAATAGGTTCTAAGTGAAACTATTGAAGCTAGTATACCTTTCATCTTTTTAATTAAAAGAGCCGATAAATTCCTTTTAAGAGTTAAGCTATCTGAGTCAGATTTTCTTTACATGCAGTCAAAAGAGACAGCAGGTAGGTGCACTGCATCCTCTGGCATGCACTCTTCTGAACACGAATGAATCACTTAGTCTCTTTGATTACTTTAACGGATGCAAGTGGAGTAAAAAAGAATTAAAATAATTTGAAAAAGTTAATTCTTTTCTGTATCTCATTTTCCTCTTCTAGGAAACATAAATGCCACCACCGTAGTTGCCAGAGCCTGTTGGTTATTGTATCAAATTGCATGGGCAAGTGTTGCCAAAGAACAGAGCAGAAGGAAGTAGAGGCAGAGATTCTGTACTTAAATTGCACTAGCAGCCTTTCAATTTATGTTTACCCTTTTTAAGGAAGCAACTCTCGCTCCCTCATACTTTCTCTTGGAGATGCAGAGCCCTCTAAGTTTTGGGGGGAGGTTTGAGGAAGATGCTGTGAGGAGAGGGTTATGGTGTGTGGGTAGGCGGAAGGACTTTAGTAAAAATATTAGAGACATGCTAGGAGAGGTAGAAATCTCTCAGGGATTTTTCTCTGTGTTTTAGGCAGATAAACTGAGGCTTAGAGTCAGATCCTGTTCCACATCACCCAGACAATCCAGCAGCATTACAGAGTCTGAGCTCACCGACCAGGCCTCTCCCTCCAGATGACCTCTCTGCTTCCTCCTAAGCCCTGTGAATTGCTTCCCCTGGAACCAAGCCAGATGTTCTGGAGGAAGCACGATGTCAGCATTCTGGGCGGAAGGGCCGGGTCCCCTGAGATGCCATTTGCTGCACTCATTGTGCTGGTCTGACACTGAGCCCAGGTGTTTTCTAAAGTCAGGTGACAGGTTTTCAGGGTCTCTTAGAGCTCCTTTCAAAGGAACATGGAAGCATATGTGACAGGGGGCTCATAAATGTTGAAGAGGGGACTGAGCACTGAGGCGTGGCAGTCAGCAGCAGTCAGCACGAGTCTAAAAAGTGACAGCCATCAACGGTGTGTAGCAGCATTGTCCCCTCTCTCCTTTAGCTCCTGGAATTCCAGGAAGGGTCTTGGATACACTACAGGGACAGGGCCTCTTTGCCCCAGTAAAATCTTTTCTCTTTCACTTCAGGATTGAAAAGAGCAGGGAAGACAGAGCACTAAGGAAGAGCTGGGGGCCTGGAAAAAGGTGGGGCATGAGAGGGGTGTGGAGTGGTGATGGTGGGCATAGGGAAAGTCTTGGAAGATTGCACCAGGAATAGTCATAGACTCACAAGTTTTGAGAGGTGGAAAGGATTTATAGAGATCTTCTTTCCCATATTCCTCATTTCATGGGTGAGGAGGCCGATTGTTTCCCAGAGAGGGAAAAGTACTTGCCTAAGGTTTCACTGCAAGTTACTGATAGAACTGAGACTAGGACCTGGACTTATTTATTTCCAGACTGAATGTATTAGTTATTTATTGTTGTATAAGAAACTAACTCCAAATTTAGTGACTTAAAGCCATGAACACACATTATTTCATAGTTTCTATGGGTCAGGAAAATGGATGTGTCTTAATTGAGTCCTCTGGTTCAGAGTCTCTCATGATGCTTCAATCAAGGTATTAGTGGGGGTTGCATTCTCATCTCAGGGCTCAGTTGGGAGGATCTGCTTCCCAGCTCACTGCTGGGAAGCTCACTTGTTGTTAGGATGCTGTTTCTCATAGGCTGTTGGACTAAGAACTTCAGTTCTTTATTAACTATTGGCCAGAGGCCTCCCTAAGTTCCTTGTCATATAGCATTCTCTATACAGGAGCTCACAACAAAGCTGCTACCATCTTTCATCAGTGTGAATAAGTAAGAGAAGGACTTAGTCACTTCCCGTAAAGTAGGATTCATAGTAATAGTTACTAAATTCTCACTTATTTTCCCCTAATACAAAATTTTCTTTCTTCCTTGTTGGTCGTTTGTTTGGTGGATATGATAGAAAAAACAAGTTTGGAAACCTGAGTCTTATTTTGACTTATAATCCCAGACAAATCACATACCCTCATGGAACCTCAATCTGCTCATCTAATCAGCTGGATAACAGTACCAACTTTATAGGATTAATTGAATATAAATGTAATACTCAGGACTTCCCTAGTGGCACAGTTGTTAAGAATCCATCTGCCAATGCAGGGGACACTGGTTCGATCCCTGCTCTGGGAAGATCCCACATGCCACGGAGCAATTAAGCCCGTGCACCACAACTACTGAGTTTGTGCTCTAGAGCCACAACTATTGAGCCCATGTGCCACAACTATTGACGCCTACACACCCAGAGCCTGTGCTCTGCAACAAGAGAAGCCACTGCAATGAGGAGCCCTCGCACCACAATGAAGAGTAGTTCCCACTTGCCACAACTAGACAAAGCCCATGTGCAGCAACAAAGACCCAACACAGCCAATAAATAAAATAAATAAATAAATAAATTAAAAAAAAAGTAATATTCTTCAAAGTCAACAAGATACTTTTTTTTTTATAGGATGACACCAAATGAAAATGGGCTTATTAGAAAGTAGAATGTGGATCTCTTCTCTGTGCATCCTAAACTTTGAAAGAATATGTACAGGTAGCCAATGTGTTAAGGCAGGAAACAGAAATAAGTGCAGATCTATGGGGGAAGAGCAGCCAAATTCTTCTTATTTTCTGACTGTATGAGGGTGTATTAGTTTGCTCGGGTTGACATAACAAAATGCCACAGACTCTGTAGCTCCAACAATTAACATTTATTTTCTCACAGTTCTAGAGGCTGGAAGTCCAAGATTGAGGTATCAGTCAGTTGGTTTCTTTGGAGGCTTCTCTGTTTGGTTTGCAGATGGCCACCCTCTTGCCACCACTTCACGTGCTAGTTCCTCTGTCCATGCACATCTTATGTGTTCAAATTTCCTCTTCTTAGAAGGACACCAGTCGGCCTGGATTGATGCCCACCCTAAAGGCCTCATTTTAACTTAATTGTGTCTTTAAAGACCCTATCTCCAAATATAGCTGCATTCTGAAGTACTGGGGGTTAGGGCTTCAACATGTGAATAAGGAGGGGGCACAATTCAACCCATAATAGATGGAATGCCTCAAAGTATTGAGAGAATGAATCTATGAGAACTAATAAGAGATCAGTAAGGCAGCCAGATACAAAATAAATATACGAAAATCTAGAGCTTTATCGCCTATCAGTTATGACCTATTGAAAAAATACAATGGAAAAAGATACCATTCACAATAGTCACCTGTATTCAGTCCAACTGTGCTTTCATGCAGGGCAGAGAGGAAGGGTGTCTCATGACTCAGGAGTTCATTTGGTCACCTGGGCATAGAAAGAGCACAGCTTTAGCCAGAGTCTCATGAAAGATCTTATAAAAATATTCCAAGCCTCTTGTCCTCAGACTTCTAGCCATAGGAGCTCAAACCCAGAGCATGCTGCTGCTGTGTGAGACATAAAAGCCTCACCATTCCTCTGGGTCCTTATTCCTTTGTCAGCTAAGCCACATGCTCTCAAAAATCTCCTAGTCCAATCATCTCTGCTCCAACACAGGGACATGTTAACACAGGAAATATTACCCTCTCTCCCCTGCAAAAAAAAATCCCTTTTCCTCCTGGCAACGACATCTCGAGATCAGAAGCCTGTCTTTACTTTCCATTTATATCATTAAAACCCTTATTCGGGTGATTTCCTTAGAACAAAGAGATTCTCTATACTAAAGGACTGTTGATGTTTCCATTTCGTGCCAGATAGAAATTGCTTGCAGCTTGAAGAAATCTTTTTAAAAAAAGTTAATTGCAGAAGTAATGTGTAATAAAATTCCAACTATATAGATAAATCAAAAGTCTTCTTTGTTCACCACTTAATTTCATTCTTCTCCCCAGAGATGATCACTGTCAACAGCTTGGTGCAAATAGTTTTAAAGTGTACAAAATTGTGGGTGTATGTGTGAGTACACATATGTGTTTGTAGACATATATATGTAAATGTTCATGTACACACACAGCCCTTAATTTCTACATAAAAAGTTTCTATCCTTTTACATTTAAAGGGTACCATATTGTATGTATTCTCTTGCTACTTTCTTTTTTGCCCTCACCTAATAATATGTGTGGAAGATCTTTCCATATCAGTACATATATGTATGTGTGGATCTTACACACATATACATATGTATCTACTTTTTAACTGCTATAGAATATATCATGGTATAGATATAATTTACTTTATTTGACTAGTCCCCTAGGGTGTACTCTAGGAGGAGAGACCTGTATTATACTTGGACTTACAGCAAGCCCACTTTTATGAGTTAAGTCTGAGTCTTGTTAACTTTATATGCTGCTGTGACTGGTATGAAACCCTCTTGTGTAGAGATGTAAAGATTTCTCCAGAATAGATGCCTAATGTTAAAATTTCTGGGTCCAAAAATTTTCCCATTTGCATTTTTAAAAGACCAGCTTTTAAATTTTTGTTTGTTTGCTTTTTGGTTTCAACTTGTACCCTTCAACATTTCAAAAATCTTAGGGCTTGAATTTCTGCATGGACAACTCAGACACAGCCCTTTGGTTCTTCTCACGGTGTGTGGGTGCCTACACAACTTCTTGCTTGCATTGTTTAGTGTGTCACAATTTTCTTCTTTGGACTACACCTTAGAACCAGGACCTGGGTCCACACTCACATTCTTAATCTAAAGTCTTCCTTAACAAGGCATTGACCTCACGATACTGCCCTCTGTTTTCTGATTAGAGCTCAAATCTCCATACACAATCTATATATTGGAGATGATTTCTAGGCACATAGCTTGGTACAACTTAACACAGATCAGAATGAAATATTAGCTTTATATTTCACTCTTTTCCTAGCTCTGCCACCTCTGTTAGTCCTGAGCCTGGAGGATGCCAAGTTCTTTCCTGTGGTGATCTAGGTATGAATCTTCTCAAATGCAGGTCTAAGCTCTCCTCCCAGCTGCCACTTGGCCACTGAAGGCTGGTTGCTCACTCTCTCAGTCGCACTAGCAGAATCTTCTATATTCCTGTCTTCATCAGACCTACACTCTGGAGCAAGTCCCTTAAGTTTGCTCCCTGCTCAGATTAGTGTTAGTCTGAGGTTTGAAAGATACCGCTCCCGCCACTCCATCTTTTTCTAAGACAGAATCTTCTTATTTTTCTCTAACAGCCATATATTTTTCTGTCCCACCAGCAAGCCAGAACTCAACCCTCTTCCAGTCTGATCAGTTTCTCACATACAAATTTACAGTTACAAGGTGGCTGCATTTGCAATAAGAGCCACTGTAACCTCCATGAAAAATTTAGCATATGATTGAGGAAGAATGTATAATTAATAAGTGTATGTATTTAACAAATATTTATTACGTAATTCAGGTGGATGTTGGGGATACTTTGGTTAGCGAGAAAGAAATAAGCAAACCAAAACCATGACCTCTAACTTCATGAAGCTTGCAATCAGAGAATTATACAATAGAATCACAAGTGAATTCCCTGGCAGTCCAGTGGTTAGGACGCCACACTTCCACAGATGGGGACCGGGGTTCAGTCCCTGGTTGGGGAACTAAGATCGCACAAGCTGTGCAGTGCATGAAAAAAAAAGAATCACAAATGTGAGTAGTGATGCTAAAGAGCACACGTGTGTGTTGAGAGTATAAAAGTGGATCTGAGCAAACCAGCGGTGGGGAAGTAGTGGTAAGGACGGCTGCCCTAACAGCATCCCTTAATAACAGTTCTTTTCCTGAGTTTGTCCAGAACCAGGGAATCCAGGTCTTTCAAACTCTGGTTCAATGCCCTTTTCCACTCCACCGTGTGAACTTGGCCCTCATTTTCTCATCTAAACATAAGAGGCTGGTCTAGAAAAACCCTGAAGTCCCTTCTAACTGCAATGTTCTTTATTGTCCTCTTCCTCCTGGAGAAATATGTGGTTACTTGTCAGCATCATCCCCTCCATCCAACTGCCATCCATTCAACACATGCTCGTTGCACTACTATTATGTGCCAGGCACTGTACTAAGGCTGGAAACACAATGGGCTACAAACATCATACTGCCTGCTCTCATGGGAGTATCCAGACCCAGAGTACCAGTTTGGGTTAACGGAGCCCTCCACTTGCTTCTTTGGCCAACTCAATATGTTTAGAATTTAGGTGTTGTGAACTGAGCAAAATTGGGAACTCCTGATATATATACCCTGGAGGGCACAGGACGATAGTTTGCATCTTTCTGGTACTTACCTCACCCTTGGTAATTCCCTGCCTCTTTAGTGCTGATGCTCTGTGTACTTAGAGACATATATCCTGAAGGGCACAAATGGTACTAGGACCACTCTTTCATTATAAGGACTGAATATAAGGACTGACATAGCATAGTGGCCTTTCACTCCATAGATTTGTAGAACATTGGCTGCTGTCCTGGCTGGATGTAGTAAAGCACATAGTTCTGGGTACAGAGTAGACATTCGATAGACCCCCACTGATTTAGTGGGGAGAATATTGTCCCAACCTGAGAGACCTTGCAGTAAGCAATGTGGGTGAGACAGAGCTGATGATGGTTCTGTCTTTAGGGAAATTATGTTCTGTTAGGGCCATGAGACCATATCCCAGTAGCTATTTTACTGTATCCAGGGAGTACTTCTAGATGGGCAAATATACTGAGCTGGAAACTCAGAGATGATAAAGCCCATTCTTTTCTGGCTGATTGGGAAAAGACTCTTGGAAACAGGTGTGAAAATATGGGGGCAATGTTAGAGAGGAGGTAGAAACAAAAGAGGTCTCTTTCCAGAGGGGAGACTCAACTGGGTCTTTAGCCTAATTACCTTGCAGTTGAAACCATGGGAAGTCAAGTCCACCCAGAAGGAGACGGAGCTCCCTCGTCTCTGGGAGACTTGGGGTCTCTCCCATTTGTTTTCCATTTGTTCAGCCGGGGTGAAGGCAGTCTGTGCTGTGGGTGGGGACATGGAGAAGATGGCTATGGGAAGGTCCTCTGAGGGCCCTTTGACATTTGGAGAGTCTTCTAGCTGGGAAAACTGGGGCATGGAAAGTGGAACCTTGTTAAGCCCAAATAGTTTTAAAAATGAATTTGAATTAGTTAAACTCTTAAGCTAACAGAAATAGGAAAGAGACATCTCTCTTTTTCCAAGTCTCTGCTCTTTGTCCATACCTGTCCCCCCTCCCAGGTCGCCTTCACCAGCCCTTGCAACACACCAGGCTGGGCATCAGGCCAGATTTTCTCAGATGAAATCCAGGCTGCCAGGTCACCCCGCCCACCACTGTCCCCCCAGCCTGAGGCCCCACCCTGCCCTCTCCTGGGAGACACAAAGGGCTTCTGTGGCTCAGGCTAGAGCTCACAATCCTCCTCTTTCTTTCTAGCAACACAGACAGAGGCTGTGGGGCGCATCTCATGGTGGAAACCCTACCTCACTCGCTATGTCCCAAACAGCACGTAGCTTTCCACTCCTCAGTCCCTGGGGCCACCCTTCTAGACCTACATGCTTTTTTCACTCCTGTATAGACCTTTCTGCAGGAATTCCAGGAGTCCCTGTTTGGTTCCAGCTGAAGTCAAGGAGGATGGGGCCAGGGCCGGTCTGGAGAGGAACTAATATTTATAAAGCACTCACGGTGCACCTGCATCAGGTGTGGTGTGAGTTGTTTTACATAAGGATCTCATGCAGATCATCACAGTGGTCTTGAAGGAGGTGATCTTAAGCCATTTTTACACAGCAAGTGACAGAGGCTCAGAGAAGTTGGGAAACGTTCAGGATCATGCTATTGTTCAGTAGCCGTGGCAAGATTTGAGTCTAGAACTGGCTGGTGCCAAAGCCTTTGGTTTTTCTGTTACAATTCGTTGCTTAGGCTTTGAATCAACTGGCTCTGCCTTTACCTAGTCGAGAGAGATGAGAGATGTTATCGGCTCCTGCTCCTTCCTATCTCCCATCCTCAGGCATTCTAATGTGCTCATATCAAAATCCCCCTTCGCTTTGGCCACTGGCATGGTCTGGTTTCAGGGAGACCGGGACATCGTAGGGGGCATCAGAGGACAAATTTCTAGTCCAGCCTCTGTCACTAACTGGGCGATCTTAAGCCTGTCTTTTCTAGTCTCTAAGCCTCAATTCCTCCAACTGTGAAAGGTCACAGTTTAGGGGTTACGCACACAGACACAGACCTGACAGCCTGGTTCGAATCCTGGCTCTGCTGTTCACCAGCCATGTGACCTTGGACAGATTCCTTGGTTTTTCTGTGTCTCACTTTCTCACATCTAAAACAGAGGTCATAATAGTGTCTACTGCATGGGATCGTGCTGAGGGTGAAAGAAGCTCTTCGAGTATCCAGCATAAGCATTTTACAAGTATTGCTATGACTATTATTATTCCTAGATGTACAAATTTCTAAAGCAACACAGTTAGAATTTAAAGCGTAGTGCCACCACCTTGAGTTCTCCTTCTCTCCTTTGTTACTGTGTGTGTGTGTTGGCAGGTAGAGATGTGAGTAGCTTAGGGTGATGATTAGATGGCATGTTATCCCTCCTCCCATGTGTGACATATAGATCATCATGATATGCCAAAAAGAACATTTTTTAGTTTTGTATATTACATGTTTTCAAGCCAAACAGTTTTGAGCCAAAAGTTGTCTGAGTAGAAAATATACAGCTCTACAGTGGTGGGCAAATTTTGGCCCCAGACCTCCAGGGAGGTAATTGTTTAGGTACATCAGGGACAGCAAGTATGACCATGAGAATAGCAAGAATAACACAAACCAACACGACAACCACCTCCCAATCCTCTGGACCTAAAGGAATCAATTAAGGCAGTAGGCCTAAGCGTGTAAGCATGTGATACAGGGTTGGGAAAGCTGAAGGTAGATGCTGATTTTATTCATTTCTCTACAGTGCTGACTTAGCACAGGGCCTGGCTTAATAAACGCGGCTCTAAAGGAAAAGAGCAGCAAGCATAGGGAATGACTAGTTACTGAGCTGTGAAAATCCAGGGGAACTCTGGCCAGTGCTGTCCAATAGAAATATAATGCAAGTCACATTTGTGGTTTTCAATTTTCCAGGAACCACACTTAAAAAAGCAAAAAGAAATGTGCAAAATCAATTTTAATTGTTTTTTTTTAGATCTAGTATGTTTAAAATACTATTTCAACATACAATCGATATGAAAATTCTTTTTTTTCATACTAAGTCTTTGAAACCAAGTCTAAGTTACAGTGAGAACACATCTCAGTTTGAACTAGCCACATCTCAAGAGCTCTGTAGGTACATGTGGCCAGTGGCTCCCATACTGGACAGCCTACACCCAGACCCCGGGGAGCTTCTATCTGCTAAAGCAGCCAGAAAATGTCTTCCTTCTTGGTTGTCTGGAGTGCAAGGAGGGAAAGAGGAAAATCATTCTTTTTAGGAGCCAGGCAGGGGAAGATGGAGTCCCCCTGAGGCCAGGGCCTCCTCCTTGCACCCCAAATTTTCATCGTAGTACTCTTGACTTTCATGGAGATCACAGTCTCCCTCTCCATCCTTCCCTAGAGTGTGTGACTCCCAGGCATGTTTGCTTTTCCTGAGCCATGGATATAAAATGTGCACACCAGGAATGGGCCTGTCCTCCCTCCACCCCCCCCCCCCCCCCACCGCCTGCAGCAGCCCTGCATGTGGCTCTGTGAGTGTTCTTGCTCTCCCATTTGCTGTTAATTTTTTCAAAGTGGTGAAAACGTTCTATGTGGGGAAAAAAAAATTATGGTTCTGGCAGTGAAAGTAAAATGTATGTGATAGGTTCTAAGCAAATTCTTTATTCTAAGATGGCAGTTTTACAGGAAAACCTTCATGACATAAGGGTGTTCACACCTTTAGGGTTCAAGAGAGTGGCTGTTGTGTGTGCAGGATGCTGTGTTTTCACCTCGTGGGTGAGTGTCCTGGAATTGATTGCATCACAGGGAAGTCGTTTCTTGCCTTCTGCAGTAGACATCGCTGTGCCTGGCTGCTTGGCAGATATCTTCCATTCTTTGGTAACAGTCCCTCAATTTTCCTTCTAGGACCAACCCTGCCCCACTGTAACACAAGCTTGACCATCATTTTCTCTCTCCTGGGACCCTGACTTTTCAGGGGAGTGATGTAAGAATGGAAAACAATTGGAGCCATTTCAATGCAAAGAGTATGCCCTTGAGTTGCAGTCTGCTTCCTGCCTGGCTCCCATCCTGGGACCTGCTTGTCCAGCTTTTCCTTCTATTTTCCAAGCAATTTCACAGCCTTCCAATAGATTCCATTTCCCCCTCTCTTAACTGAGCTGGAATCTGTTTCTGTTGTTCGTTGCCAAATGCACACCTTGAGCCACAGGTTGGCTGTGATCTGGCCCAGGATCTACAGCCAAGGGGAGCAAACAGAAAAGGAAAAGGGGAAAGATTGGGTAGTCAGACCAGAGATTCCATTTCTAGCCTCCAGTGGTGGCAATGGTGAGAGAGGCCTCACTGTTCACAGAGCATTTTCTCATCTTTTCTCTCACTTTTTTCTTTTCATTTCCCTGGGAAATACAATCCCATTTTCTGAAGGGTGTAGACTAACCACAATTCATAGGGGCAGAGAAAGCCTTTTATCCACATTCTACGATGCTGCTGCCTTCCGTTCCTAAAAGAGAATTGGGAGAGATGGGAGCTGCTAGGCTATATTTCTTTAACCTAATCTTTTGGAATCTTAGGACTTTTTTTTTCCCCCCAAGAATTGGAAGGCATCTTAGAACTCCAGAGAGGGGCAATGAATTGCCGTGGAAGTTTGGGCAGAGCTGACCTGGACCTGTTCTTTGAGCCTTTTAGCAGAGGATTCTATTTTTTTTTTTTTTAATTTTTCTCTCATTACAATGAAGTATAACAGTACAGAAAAGTCACATGACTTTGGTGGGTCGAGTGGAGGGTTCTATATCTCTTCACTCACTACTCAGTGTGGTCCCTGGACCATCAGTGTCAGAGCCTCCTGGGAGCTTCTTAGAAATGCAGAATCTTGGGCCCACCCTGGACCTACAGAATTAGAAGCTGCATTCCCTCAGGTTGATTCCAGGTGATTCTGTGCATGTGAAAGTTTCAGAAGCATTTTGTATACCTTGTGTGATATTGCTCTTGGAAACAGTAAGTCAATAAATCAAAGTCCAGTTTCTAGTCCTGTAGAGAAGCTCTCCCTTCTTCAGAGCTTCCATTTTGGGACAAAATTTGAGAATGATGCCTGCAAATTGTGAAATTCAAGCTCTTTATGTCTTTTCGATAAAAACCACCTGCATGTTAGACCTAGGACTTTATAGCTAATTAATTACAGAGATACTTGCCTGCTGCTAATGGAGAAAATAGATGTGATCCTAATCCATCCTCAGTCCTTTTCATTGACATCCATGCTCAGATTTTGTTTTCCACAACGTATTGAGTTAGGAGGTGGGTTCATTGATTTATTTCCCAAGAAACAAGGGCTGCTTATGTGTCCTGATATGATCCTTCTGCCCCTCACTTGGGGATGGCTTGGCTCCTGCTCCTAAGAGTTTACAGTCTCATTGGAGAGAGAAGATCATCCTCAATGCCTTAATTTTATGACAGAGAAAAATAAGCCACCGGGAGATGTAGATGCTTCCTGATCTCGGGACCTGACCTGGGCAAAAGGGTGAGAGAAGGTGAGAGGCTCTAGGTCACAATGGGAACCCAGAGCTCTCTGCAGAGCAAGGGGTCTCTGGGAATCTGTCCACAGATGTGCCATCCAGAGGCTAAGGCAGGAAACAGGGTCATGGGTCAGGGCCAGACAGACACAGTGATACTTAAAAGGACAGTCCAAAGGAGAGAGGTAACGGCAGTCAAGGCCTAAAATTTACAGTATTTTATGTTCTTACAAGTCTCCTGGGTGGTAGATGCTATGACTGATATTTTATAGGTAAGGAAGATGAGACTAAAGGGAGGAATCTAGCTAGGATCACGTGGCTGGTAGAACCATTGACCATCTGCTTTAGCCTACTGTGCCAGCTGCCCAGAGATGCTTCACTCCTTGCGGTCAGGCTTAGTTACAGCAGTAGTAAAGCTGAGCCTTAAGAAGAGATGAAATGGCTCCAACTGCATGAGGGGTGGTGTGCAAAGCCTTGAAATAAAGTAGGACTGAGAGATGGATCAAGGTCACAATGCAGGAGGAGTGGGTTCTGATGGGATCCAGACCCTTGGGATTCAAGGACCGACCCTTACCCTGGTACTATGCTTCGTGGAGAGAATTGTTATCTGCACCACTTCTGGGACACTGAGCTAGAGGGAAGGCATGGCTGCAGGGCTCAAGTCTCACGTTTGGACCAATGAAAGGCTGGAGAGGGAGGGCGGCTTAGGGGCCCAGAAGTGAGGAGAGCTTCCTCATTCATCAACCTTTTGAGGTGGACTGGCCTGGTGACCAGCACCTGGTTCTTCTAGAGGTTTGGCTCTTTCCCTGAGGGGCCTGGTGCAGGAAGGCTTAGATTGCAAAGCCAAGCTGTGCTATCCTCTGGTCTCAAAGGACAGACCTCTGGGTGACCCCCGCAGCTGAGCCCCAGGCCATGTCTGACTTGCACTGACTACCCTGGGGCACCCCAGTCCCCTCCCAGCTGCAGCTTCTGGGCCTTCACTTCCTCACACAGCCCTGAGCACTTCTCTAGAACTTTCTGTTTTCCTGCTGCTGCACAGACCCAGCTAGTCCCACCCCAGGGTGATCTGGCCAGGCCCAGGGTGAGAGGTGGGAGTCAGCTGTGTTCTCCCCAGCTCCCGTGGGCTCTCTCCACCCACACATACATCCTCAGGGACCACAGGGACCACTCCCATCAGACCCCTATGCCAGTGGAGCAGAGGCCTTCTATCCAAGTCAGCTCACCAGAAGGTCAAGGTGACCCAGAAGGGCTTGTGGTCAAAATCCTTAGTTTTTTTTTTCTTTTTTCTTTTTTCTGATTTCTGACTTTCCAAAAAGGCCGAGTAAGCGATGACTTAAGGACATGGCGTTCCAGAGAAAACTGGAGAGAGGAAAAAAGTCCCCTTGGTGAGGGAGATGGAGAAAAAGCACACAGAGGGTGAGGTCTTCGAGTGTCCCAAGCCCCCTGTGCTCTTTCCCTCTGGTGGGGGCTGGGCCTGCAGGAGCTGTCAGCAGGGAGCCAGAATGAATGTTCGAGGAGGGCAGTGACTAAGTCAACACCAGAGCTGGAAAATGTCCAGCCTGTGGGCCTGGAAAATGTTCTTACTGCAAAACAGAGTTTTCCGGGCAGCTGCCAACCCTTCCACACCTGTCTAAGAGGGCAAAGACAAGTCACCAGGCAAGGGTCTGTCTGCCCTGAACGGCCTTGAGCTCTTTGCCGCATGCCCCTCCTAATCATTAATGAACATGGCCTTGGAACATTTTATCTGGGAATAATGCTGTCCTGCCAATGACATGAACACATGCTTTTGAGCTGAGGGTTCAGGAGCCCTAAGTAACTTGGTTTGGGGGTCTCTCCACTGGTGACTTGTAAAGGGACATTGGTCCGTAACAAGAAATGAGAGAAGGCAAATATGATGCTGAAGTAGCAGGCTTCTAGAAGTCCAATGAAAGAAGAAATTTGGCCTACCAGGCTGTGTCAGCTATCGCCATTGGTTTTTCACAGCTTTACTTCAACATCTTCTGCCCTTTGATGCCCTGTGCCACCTGGGGTCCTTAACCTGCTGCCTTTTGATTGAGTTTGGCCACTGGAAGCATCAGGAAGAGATTGGAGGACTGGAGGAGAGAGACATCAGGGTGTTTCTGAGACCAGCAGTGGCTGTGTCCCCTCCCCACTACAGTCTTTACCCAGAGGTCCATCCGCCACCCCCTTCACCAAACACACAGCTTTGGCTCCTGTGGGGCTCCTGTAACGCTGTTCCAGCCTTTGCCTCTGCAGAGCCATTACTGCCAGGCTCTAGAGGTCTTGCCTCTGTGACTCGTCCCTTCAGTAAAGTCTCTTTATTTGAGTCCCCTCCAGGATCTGCTTTCCTGAGGGATCCTGCTGGATGCAGGAATAATATTTCCACAGTTACATGTGGAATAATATTCCTGTATGTGGAATAATATTCCTCTATAAGGAATAATAAGTTTCTTGAGGGAAGTACGTTTCACACTGTGTGCTGTTCTGGTGACTCCTCCCTATGGGAAAGGTTGTCTGCGCATCTAGGCGACCTAAAAGCTGGCAGAGAAAAGGTAAAGCAGAGAGCACGGAGCAAGGGGTGAGTTGTGCATGAGAATGCTTACAGGTCCCTGGCACACAGTTGCAGTAGGGAGAGGCAGGGGCAAAAGGTGGGAAAAAAGCAGGTGGGAAGGGATACAGGTTATCAGAAAGCCAGCGGAAGAAACAGAGGTGTGTGGCCCGGACGATGGGGCATGCTGTCCAGCAAACAGCCTCCTAGCTTCAGCCTAACTTCAGGGTCTGCCTTGGCATAGAGAGATGGCTGACCTGAGGTCACCCCTTCCCTGAGCAGCCTGCTGGGCAGGTGGGGACGTAAAGGCCTCGCTATTTCGGCCCCATGTGTGGAGTCTAACTGGCTGTACTCCCTGATGGCTGATGAATGAGAAGAATTTATAGCCAGAACAGCAAAAGCTTGACATTAAAATAGCTGGATTTTATGTGTTGCAAGGAGCTTCCAGGCTTTCTTTACATGGAGGCAGAGGAACTCTCAAAGGGCACAAGAGAATGTGAGAACAAGTCATTTCTGATTAGGGATTCCAGTTGAATAATCCCTAGAGAACTTTGTGCAGATATGGCAAAACATCTACTTGAGAATCGTCTGAGTCTGAGTTTCGTTTGAAAAACAAGGATGAAAGGAATATTTAAGAGGTAAAACTGTGGAAGGTGAGGGTTATGGACAGAGTATTTTCTTTATTTTCTTTATTCCCCTTTTACAAAAATGGAAACTGAAAAAATTAGCAGTGTGTGCACTCTCTGGAGCTAGGAGACAGGACAAATCATCTTTCTCATGATTTGAGAGGCTTTTCTCATCCTTTCCTACTAGAATCTGACCCACAGGGACAGCCCTTGTTCCCATCCCCATATCCTAGTACCTGGACGCCTCCTCCGGGCTCAAGGTCAGCTGTTTCATTGAAAATATGTGGAGCTCTGCAGAGAAAGAGGCTCCCTTCTCTCGCTTCATCACCTGGTCACACGTCTCACTCTCCCTGCACCCCCTGCCCCACCAAGTCGGAAACTTCATGTCTGACCTCATGCTCCTCTCATTCCTTCCGGCTTATATCCTTCCCTGGTTGCTTCCCCAGAATCCAAGTGGGTGGCTTGGTTCTGTGGGTGGCTTGGTTTAAACAGGAGTCTCAGTTCCTCTCTGTGCCACCCTGGTACTGCTCAGGAAGCGCTTAAGAAAATATTGCCCCCTCCTGAGTGGGTGGTTGCAGAGAGGAGGTGTCAGATCCCTGGCCAGAGACGACTTGACCGTATCAGAACCCAAGGTCAAGGGAGGGCTACAGCAAAGGACTGTTCTTCCTTGCCAATAAAGTCCACCCAGGCTGAGGTGAGGTCATTCCTACTTCCGGACACACCTTAAAGTCACACCACACATTTCACATTTCAAGCCAGATGGTGTGACTCTGATGTCATAAATGAACCTGTCACACCATCTGGCTTGAAATGAATGTCCCAGTATCCCTGCCTCCGATCTTGTCTTAGAAATACCACGTTGGCCTCTACCCAGAACGTGTCCCTATCTCCAACAGCCTGCTAATCATACAACTGAATTAGAAGCACTGAGGGTCCTCTATCCAATTCTGGGACATGTCTGGGACATAAGGTTTTGGGAGATTTGGGAGATGATGGTTTGGTAGATCGTGGTTTGGTGTCTCCATGCTTTATAAGCCCCTTGACAAAACCAGCTTGCCTCCTTTGGCTCAAAATTGGCACTCTGATGAAAAGGAATGTACTTTGATGCATGCATTTCTTTTATCTCCTCTCTCTTTCCAGCTGGGGAAGGAGACGGTACATTACATTCAGACCAAGGCCAGAGTTGGGGATGGTGCATGGCCAGAGCTGGGGCACAAGAAGAGAGTTGTTAAGGACAGTTTCATATCTGCTAATTCTTCCCCAAGCCTACCCAGCTCAGGAATCCATTTTTCAACCAAAAGATCAAAGGAAACTGAAATTACGTTTTCAAATTTTATTGAGATGTTGGGGAGAAACATAATTCCTCATTCCGTCACGACTGGCATTTTATCCACATGATAGGCTCTTTGGCTTTGATCTAACTTCAGGTCTTCTCGGCAGTCCCCCTCCTGTTCTCTGTTGCTGCCTGGTGTCATTTGAAGTCCACCAGGGCAGCGCTCACTGCTGTAGTCACAGGTGGGAGCGGTAATTGCGACTGGCTGAAGGAAAAGGACAAGTTTGCAATAGGAACACCAGTTAGAACATGCCCGTTCATCCTCTTCCTGCCCAAATATGAACCTAGTTGGGATGAAATTCTCATGTTGAGGTTTCAGGGTCCTATGAGAGCTAACTCCAAGAGGGTGGGCCTGCGGGATAACAAGATACACCCCTGTTTAACTGCTCTCCTACTCATCCCTCACTCACCATCGTCGCACCGTTTTCTACTTTTGACGCTGCCCTTCCGGTACTTTCTTTTGTTGCCACCTCTCTTGACTCCCTTGTGAGGAGCTCGGTTCTTGCCCCTCCTCATACCATGACTCTTTAGTTTGCGGCTGGTCGACATTGTGCTTTCTGCCAAAATGAGGGGCTTTGCAGAGCCCAGAGGCCGCGAGTCTGGGTATTTAAGGCCTTAGCCATTGTGACTGTGAAGGGGGTGTGGCTTAGCAGGTGGGCAGGGCTCCACTGTGATGTCACTAGCCTTTGTTACACTTTGGTAATATATGTGAAATAAGGTGGCCCCTTTAATGCAGCTCAAGGCTACCCTCAATTTTGAGGTCTTTAATGATAAATGAGGTTTTCCAGACAGGTGTTGCTGAGTACCTAAATTGCAGCCCTGTGCTGGGCACCTGGAACGTCTAAGAGCCATTAAAATAGGTATCGCCTGCCTGTAGGAAATTTAATGGCTGTTGTGTGTATATGCATCATGTTTGAGTCTCTCTTATGACACTGGGAGATTACAAATGTGTTTCTATAAGGACTTGACTCTAGGAAATACAATTCAATATGACCAAAACATAAATATCCCTTCTCTTTCATCTAAATAAAGTTTTCTCAACCCGAGCACTGCTGACAATATGGGCTGAATATGTGGGACTGTTGTTAAAAAACAGAATTTAACTGAGTAAATTTGAAGGTCTAATTAGCTTTGTTAAGTGATTCATGAAGCAGGCAGCTTCTCATCTGGCAGACAGAGAGATACTCCAAGGGGTTAAACTACAAGCAAGGCTTTTATAGTAAGGAGAGCTGAACAGGGAAAGGAAGTCATCAGCAAGGAAATAATGAGAGTTCATTGGAGGAAAGTAAAAGTTCAGGTGATGATGGCTTCTCATTGGCTGAGCTGCAGTCTTTTCCATTGGCTGGGCTTGTTGCTGGGCGATAGAAGTCTTCCTTCTTCCTGCTGGGGTAGTAAAGTCGTTGCACTTCCTGTTGGGGTCAGTACCTGATGTCTTCCTGCTGGGGTCAGTAACTAACGTCTTCCTTTTGGGATAATTGACCATGAGGGGTAGGTCATGGTGAGAGCTCCCTTTATGGGTACTTCTGAGTCCAATCTTAGTTGAGGTTTCCTTTTACTCATTTTCACATTGTCTTTTGCATGATAGGACACTTAGCAGCATTCCTGGCCTGTACCCATTAGATGTCAGTAGAGCCCCTACAGCTGTGCAATCAAAAATATTTCCAAACATTGCTTGGCGGGGAGGGGAAAAAATCACCCCTGGTTGAGAACCATTGGCTTAGCCATTTAAAAAAAAATTCAGTCTGAAAATATTTATTGATCATATATGTGCCATGCACTCAAGTGCTAGAAAACTAGTAGTGGGTAAAAACAGATGTAGACTCTGCGTTCATATAGCTTTCAGTCTAGTGGGAGAGAAAGCTATTTATCACACATCTACGCTAATCAGTGAATAATTACCTCTCAACCTGATGCGAGATGACATTGGAGAGAGGGGCAAATACCAGACAAGTTCAAATGCATTGGGAGGCTAGGGAAAAACGTTTAAGAGGATGACATGATAAGATTAGATGGGGGATGGATTGATGGGGAAGTGAAGTGAATAAAGGGAGAGGCTATTGCTGAAAGTGGGGGTCCAGGAGAGAAATATTTGAAGATGGCTTAAGCCTGGGCCAGCAGAGACATAGTTAGGAGACAAAGACTTGCTGATGGATTGGATTTGGTTGGTGAGAGCAGAGGCTGTCAAGGTGTGGATTTTATTTCTGTGTGATGCAGCTGTCTCAAGGCTAGTGCCACTCACTGGGATAAGAGCCAAGCACAGGGGCAGTGAGGATCATGACTTTGGTCTAAGACATTTTGGTTTTGAGCTGACTTCCAAATAGAGATACTGAATGGTCATTGGGTTATATGCATCTGGAGCTCAGAGTAAAAGTCTGAGCAGGAGACATCCACCATCCCCAGCCTCCCTGGTGATGGACTCACTGGCCAACTTTTTCTTCTTCCTTTTATACCTTACACTGAGTCCTTCTGAAAAAAAACCTCACTAGAACTTGATAACTTTTTTTCTGTCCCTCCTTCTCTCTCCTCTACCACCATCCTCATTTAGGAACCAAGCGCCCTAGCATGTAGGAAATTCTTAGCAAAAGCTAATTGAATAGAACACAGAATGTAGTTCAAGGCCCACTCCCTGTATTCCTAATGTCTATAGAGAAGATGGCAAGTCATGTTTTGAAACGCAGCTTCCTTGAAGAGCCATCATCAGTGACACCTTCCACTTTCCTGTTTCTAGCCAGTTTTCTCTGGAGACCTTCTGCTGGACACTTGTAGTCACCCAAAGGAGGATGAGCTCTATGAAAAGGCTGCTGCCTTGTCTCCTTGTACCTCAGGAACTTTTCTGTCTACTCCAACTTAGCTGCTCTTCCTACAAACAAACTCCATGAAAGCAGGAATTTTAAAATGATGTTCACTGCTGTATATTCCCAGGGCATTGAACAATCCTGCCACAGAATAGGAGCCCAAAAAAGATTTGTGGAATCTTGATTGAATCAAAAAGTCTTATTTTTCTGACTATCTAATGCCTTCCCATTTTGTCCCACCTTCTCCAAGGAAGACTTTCCTGACTTTTCAAAGTTTCATTGTCTTTTGAAATTTGTTCAAAGTCCATGGTCCTATAATATTATCTTCGAAATCTGGAAAACCAACCCTAATTGTTTAAAACCTTGTTTTGTGCCCACATTGGCATGTCATGTGTGTGAGTCGGATCTCAATAGAAGGCAACGTGTCTTGTTGCTAATCTGGACTGTGCCATAAACATCACTTCTCTGAACTTCAGCTGTCTTATTCTGGTAAATAAGCTGGTTGGATTAAGTGATCTCTGAGCTGATCTGACTTTTGTGGTAGGCCCCTAGGAGTTAGGGCCTGTATTTTTTATTGGACTGCGTTTCCCACAGGGACTGACTTGGTCCATAACAGGTAGTCATAAACATTTGTTCATTCCAGCGACATCGGTGTTATGAGGACAGACATTACAACATTGAGTGACTTTGTATACCAAGTGGGAGCATTTCTAGAGAGGGAAGGGAAAAAAGGACACTGTCTCCATAACAGGCCCTCTGGTGCTCTGTGCTGGCCTCTCAGGCCTCACCCTGCAGGTGAACGTCTTTGCAGAGGAACCTGACCTCTTTAGTTTGGGAGGCATTTTCTGAATGGTCCTGGAGACTGGATAATATTTCTTTCCCCCAATCCTTCCCATTCCCCAAGTACCTACTCTGCCAAGGAGAAGCTGAGATCACAGGGAGGAAGGTAGCCAGACTTGAGAAGGGATGAAGAAACAAACAGAAAAGTCCCTTTTGCATAGGGTTAAGGACAAATTCTGGTTTCTGATGCCCATGCTGAGAAACTCCAGCAGCAGAAAGCCCAGTGTGAGGAGAGGCAATTCACAGGCCAGTGAGGGGTGGGACTGCAGGGTGTTTGGGTTGGCTTCTGTGTCAGATCTCTGAGCAGGGTTGAGCATTGGGGACTGCTGCCTGTCTCTGTTTCTCTTTCTATTTTTTCCCTGGTGCTGTTTGAGCCAATGGCAATTTAGAGCGCAGTGAATTAGCTCCTGACCCTTAGTGGACCAGGAGATGGTTTTTACTGAGAGCCATCTGTTAATCCATCCATTAATCTGTTAATCTGTTGTCTCCTCACCTTTTCTTCTGCTCTCTCCTTTTCATTTTTCCTTTTGGATGAAGAAACTGAGGCATGGAGTGGCTAAATGAAATACTTAAAGTAACCCAGCACAGGAGTAGCAGAGACATCCCAATAAACCTATTTGCTTCATACTTTGGTTTCCTAGGAGGTCTTAGTTTCTGTTTCTCTTGATTAAAGGAAATAGATATTTTCTGGTAGCTATTGGAACATGGAGAGAGAACTGAATTCCTGGCCTTTATGGAAGAGGAGCTATCAGTTCCTTCACTTTTGGAGCTGGGTGTTATCTTGCCGAGAACAGGTGGATGGATAAAATAGTGTCTTTTATCTCCTAGAAAGATGGCAAAGTGGCACTGCAGGGAAGGGCTTGGAGGTCGGCACTCCCACTGGCCGCTTTCTTAGGTTAGAAAGGGGCAGGCTTTGAGCGTCACTGTTTTGGAAGGCAGACCTCTAGTTAGGTCCTGTCTCACCTCTCCAATTCAAACTCACACCATTCATTTTCCTGGGAGTCCAATGGACATCTTCCCAGGGCTGGATCTTCCCAGCAAGCCAGATTTGGGGCTCATTAGAGGAAACATGGAAAAGTTGCTGACAGTCCTTACACATGTTGATGACTCAGTCTGAACCCCTGTCTGAAACTTAAGTCTCTCCAGATGTTGACCTCAGCTGGGAAGTGGGGACCTTCTACCCTGTTTGCATGCATGCCCTGTCTTCTCTGCTGCTGCTGCTGTTCAGGCAGGCAAAAGGGGCTCAGGGCGGGAGCAGGGGAAGGCTGCCAAGAGAGGGGATCTAATCAAGGGGCCAAGCTTTCTGAGCTCAGAACTCATCTGGTACCTCCACTAGGAGATACAGAGAAACCAGAGCCCAAGGCCACGGAGTGGTTTTCAGAGAAAAAGGAAGGAGGGACCACAACTCCATTTACCTCCTCCTACCCAGTACTGGGAAACAAGGGGGCATCTTGGCTCTGAGGATGGTCTGAGTTCTGCCTGAAGATTTGTTGGAATTTTTTTTTCCCCGTTTTTCCTTTAGGCTCTTCCCCCGTCTTTTCTGACTGCACCCCCAAACTCTCTTTCCATAAGGAATTTCTGTTTTCCAGGAATAGAGAAATGAGGCTGCCAAAAGGTGGGAAGCTCATCACAAGAGCAGTGGCCCTGGGGGCTTCCTCAGGGGCCACCTGGCCCCTTTCCTTTGGAAGACCAGGAGGCTTGTCTCAGGGCTGCACCCAGGCTGTGCAAGAGCCATGGCTGAACTCAGATTGCTCATCTTCAAGCCAAAGACTGCTCACCGCTCCACACTGCCTTCTCTACTTGTCTTAGAATTAGATCTGACCTTGACTCTCTGCTCCCTTGGCCTTTTTCTTTTTACCCATGCTGCTAGGATCACAATGGAGGAATCTAATTTTAAAGCAGAAGGAGAACTGGGAAAAAGTAGTGAGCTCTTCTTAGAGGCAGAGTGTGAATTTGCAGTTCCTCTGGACAAATTTTTGTTGTTGTTCTTTTTGGACTTATGAAAAATTATTTGACTATCTTTATTCCTTTTGCCACCACCATTCATTAGGCCACAAAGAAAATCGAAACTTTATGCTTCAGAAGTTTCCACATAATGTTTTCACATTAACTACTCCCTTACCCTCACTGACCTTACTCCCCATCTATAACACAGTGAGGAAGAAGTAGCCCCTTCCCGGAATGCGCTGGGGATACAGTGCCCTGCAGCCATAAGACAAAAATAAAGCTGAGTCCGAGGGTATTAGAAAGGCTGTGATGTGGTGTGAAAATGTCACACATATTAGATTATTTGACCTCATATGGTCCTTAGAAGCAAATGAATTTTAATCCACTTAACAACTGGAGTAAGGAATTTTGAGTTGCAAGGATTTCAAGAGAACAATTTTATAATAAATAGGTCTGGGGATGAAGGGTAACTTGGCCAAAGTCACAAATTATAGGCAAAGTTGGATCTCAAGCCCAGATCTCTTAATCCCTAGTCCAGGCTTCTTGCCACTGTTCCATGAGGCACTTTGTTGAGCTTTCTGGCCCCTTTATTTTTCTGTGCTTTTTCTCTATTTTGAATTTTCCCTTCACATTCTGAGAGCCACATGCCAGAGGCCCTTGCCCTCTTGAAATCATCCCACTTGCCAAGGGCGATCATGTCATTGAGTTTGAGGACTCCTGGCCCTGTGAAAGGGGAAAGAGTTGCCATCAAAATGGACCCAGAAAGACAGACCGAAGTTGCCACACTGAGGGTCAGTGACTTCATAATTGATGACTTCAAAGCTTTATGACTGCTGAAGGGTACATTGACCGGGGAGACACTCAATGTTTCTGGATAATTTTGAACACAGATCCCTGTTATAACTCTATCAATCAAGGTTGGGTCAAGAGAGAACATTACAACCCAGTCATATCTCTTTGACTTGATTTGTTGAAAATCTACTTCCTATTCTCAGTGGTGATCAATTGGGGGTAAAGAAGAAGAGGAGAGAGGTCTGAAGCATAAATTCACTTTGCCACTTGAGGATCTGGAAAAATGGAACTGACAAAGAAGTCTTGTTTGGCAGTATCATTGCCTGTTTGGTTTCCCTGTTGTTCCCTTGGGCAGAATTCTCATATTAAGAGAAGTAGATTTCGTTTGGTTTATACTAAAGAAAGGGAACAAAGTAACTTCCTCGCTGTTCTTTCTAGTAGAATTCTTAGGTCCAAAGCACAAAGTCTTAGTGGCACTTTGCCCTCCACACACCCTATGCTAGGACAGCAGGGATGACTTGCCTAGTGAAATCTTTAAAACAAAGCCTTCATTTTCAATAAGAACCAAAGAAAGACCCAGATTTGTTGTGTTGCAGTGATCAGATTTTATTGGTCAATAAATTCCCTATGCTGGACATCCTTATTTTTGTTCTAGGAGGAAATATGGAAGGTCATACTGCTGAGATGCTCTGAAGTTCTGGTAAGGACAGTGTCTCCATGTAAAAGTATTTGTTTTCTCAGTAGACCACTACCCTGCAATAGTGATGGTAGTTTCTTCATACTTTCTTCATGCTGCAAGGAAGCAAAGACAAAACTGAAGTTATAAAGGTCCCTGTTAGGGTGAGAGAGTCTCAGAAACTTCTTCAGGTTGGCACACAAGGCCCACTTGATATTTCCAGGCTTTCCTTTATGATTTTGTTAGCCCTTTAGCTATGGTTTGGCCTGACTTACTTGTAGGTCAGTCACGTCTTCCTAGAACCAGCTACAATATTTGGGGGGCCCAGTGCAAGATGAATAAGTTGGACTTTTGTTTAAAAAAATACTTTCAAGATGGTGATAGCAGAGCATAAACCAAGTCTGAGGTCCCTGGGCACAGTCATTTGTGCCTGCACAGGTCTTGTGCCCATGAAGCCTACCCTGTCCCTCCTGACTGAAGGTACTTTTTATGGTAAACACCCAGATAACACATTGAGATATTCCTATCTCATTCATCTTTATAGTCCAGGAGAGCCCGTCAATGTCTTAATCATAATGGGGGCTTGATGAATACTTATACATGGCCTGCTTCTCACTGAGTTCATGCCAGAATACTGCAAAATGAATGAAGCTTCTTTGCTAATGGCTCCATCGCCATCTCTTCACTCCCTTCCTCACACACATTTTCCAACTACTCCCCATGCTCCTCCTATACTCCCTCAGGACCATACATTCAAGAGCCTTACCTATGGCCACCCTCCTCTTCCTCCCCCTCCATGCCATCCTCTGTGGTGCTTTCTCCCATGTTCCTGTAGGATGTCCACCAGGTCCCAGGGGATGTGTAGCCCTGCTGGATCCTAGTGTGGTTGCACCTAGTCATGGTGCTTGATGTGGGCTTTCTGGTCATTTACCGGAAGATGGTATTCTGAGCCTTGACATATGGGGGTTCCAGGGCCACTTGTAAAGAAACTAGGCCACTGTGACTTGGGGACATCCCCACTCTGGGATATCACAAAGTCCATGTGAGGCTAGCAACCAAATCTATAGGAGAAGAGCTGAGCAGGGGGACTTGGGATGATTTCCTTCAACATTTAATCAGACTGATTTTCTGGTTCCAAGCCTCTCAACCTACTAAACCTACTAAGACCAGGACACGTTATTTCATTTCTCATGGTCTTAAAAATCTTTTAGTTAAAGCCAGAAGGACTTGGATTTCCTATTATTTACAGATGAGGAAACAAAATTCCCAGTTGAAGATTACTTCCTTGCAAGCTTCAGGAAATTGCTTCAGGACACGTAAATACCAAACAGCAGAGCTGGGATTTAAATCCACATCTACTTAATGTTAGTGCTTTTGCCCGATGTCTCCTGATGTCTTTGCTGCCATGGTAGGGTGGGAGAGGGAGATGGTTAATCACCTAGGTGGTGAAGTCTTTTACTTAATGTTTTACCATGATGAGAGATATGAACAAAGGACTTGAATATTAAAGCCTGGAGGAGACTGACCCAAGTCAGTGATGAGGATGGAAAAGAAGGGGTAGATTATAAAATATTGAGGTGACTGATCAGATGTGGAGAGCTATGAAGGGAGGGTTTGAATCCCAGACTTCTGCCTCAAGTGAATTGCTGCTAGGTGGTTACAGAAGCAGAAACTGTATTTGGATAGAAAGTACTAGACAGATCTGGTGTCCACTTAGGTTCCCAGTGGACAAATTGGATATAGGTTACCATTGCTTAGAAGCACACTTGGGGATGGTGATGTAGATTTGGGCATTGGCAGAGTAGAGTTTTATGTAGTTGAATCTACAGAAGTAGATGAGATGGTCTAGGGACAAGATTATGGGATTCATCAGCTTCTAAGTTTTTCAGAGGAGAGAATTGAGGAAGGGGACTGAGAAAGGAGAATAAAACTCAGGAAAAAGCAGAGTTGCAAACTAATAGCAAGGAACTCAAAGATGGAAGCTGCTGAACTTGGGGCAGATATGACACTGATTGGACTTACTGAGTGTCAGGTGCTGTGCAGAGCACTTGAGGAGCCTCACTTCATTTTTTCAGTCCTTACCTTATTCAACCTCATAGAGCACTTGACACTTAGGTTCCTGCAGAGACAGGGTAGAGAATGTGATCAGGAGTACAGTGAGTAGAAGAGAGACAGAAGGTGAGGCAGTGGAGGGTAAGAGTTGTTTTTGAGAAGAGGAAGGTAAGTCTTGCTCTAGCAACCATCCTCTCCCAGCTTCTTAAAAGAGGAGAACTTATTCAATCACTATTGCCCTGCCACAAGAAAGTGACAAGCCTTCTCCTTGCTCTTCTGTCCTTACTTTATTCATGTGTCCTTCACCCCTACCTGACCTCTACATCTCTTTCAGGTCTTGATAAATCTGCAATTTGGGATGGACACAGAGTCTTCTTCTTTTTTTTTTTTTTTGGCTGTGCTGCGCAGCACTTGGAATCTTAGTTCCCTGACCAGGGATTGAACCTGTGCCCCCTGCAGTGGAAGTGTGGAGTCTTAACCACTGGACCATCAGGGAAGTCCAGGACATCCAGTCTTGACTGGTCTTTGTTATTTTATCTTTGTGCCTTCCTTCAGACACATTACACTCTGGGAGTACAGATCCAAGATAATAGCTTGTGCCTGACAGTGCTCGGAATATGGTAAGTACTCTAGCGATATTAACCTATTCCATCCTTACATCAACCCCATGAGGTGGCTACTATTATTGCTGTGTTCCAGGACCCAGGTGGTTAAATAACCACCCAAGATCTCACAGATAGTGAAAGGAGGAGCTGGTGTCTTCTTGTGTAAGAAACTGTAATAATTTCTCATATAAGATTGTTTCTTATATAGTTTACATTATTGTTAAGTACGTAGCTCAAAGATAGGCTAGAGCACAAGAGGTTCTCAGTAAATCCTTGCCAATTGAGAATGGATTCCCTATTGTTTATCAAAACAAAGTTCTTGAATAAGGATATCGTGTTCACAAAGTGAACATTTTTTCAGGCTTTTTCAGCCTGTTGACTTCTCAGGCATATTTTAGCCATGATTTGGAATCCCAGGAAAACATCTCCATCACTTCCTTTTTGCCCATCCCTCACACTGACCCATGCCTCCATACATGCATAGGAAAGCATACAGAAACATGAAGTGACAGAGATGAGATTAGGGAGGTAGCTGAAGATCCTCAGTACAAATTTGGATGAACAAATGGCTCTATCAAGCCATCTCTAGGACATAACATCACAATCATAGACTCCACTCCTTTTCCCTTAAAGATCTGAGTTCTTTGGAGGATGGAAACAATCTGATTGTTGGTAACTTTTGGCCAGGAAAAGAGGACATAGGGTAAATTAAACTCAGTGTTGCCGATATGCACACATCATCAAAATACAACTACCTCCTCCTCTTTCTTCCTCTATCTTCCCAATCTTTGTAACACTCCCCAGGATTCAAATCTCAGATCTTACGTTTAAAGAACTGCAGGAGTACTATAGAATTCCGTACCTCTTAGAGTCTGCAAGAGGCAGGAAATTAGAGGGACAGTGGTAGGTGCTTGGATTATCACCTCCCTTGTTTCCTTGTGAAGTTGACCCTTTTGGAGCAGGTGAGCCGCTACAGCCTTTGTTCAGGAGGTGTGCTTGAAATCAGGCTTTAAAGGAAGAAAGGAGATGACCTATCGCTTGGGGCCTCCTTGCCAGCCTCTCCTTTCTGGGTGGTACCACCCAAGAGCCATATTAGCTTGAAATCCAGGTATCCTTGGACTCTTCCCTCTCCTTTCTGGTCTTTGTTGAGTCTTCCTTTATGATGTCCACAATTTTTTTGCTCCAGGGTAGCAGCCCTTGAGCAAACCTTGTTACCTTTGGACTACATTATTGTGGAGGCTGCTTGAATCTCTTTATTCATGTAAACTATTATCCAGTGAAACTTCCTAAAGCTAAACTAATCATGCCACTCTTCTGTTCAGAACGTTTGGAAAACTCCTTCCTGTCTACAAGGTGTAGTTCATCTTCAGTTCTCTTATCAGCCCCCTCAACCCCAAATTCACCTTCTACCCATGTCTTTTATTCTCTCCCTCTGGCACCTTCTGCTTGTTCTAGTCAAATTGGGTTATTTTAAAAGTAGAAAAAGTATAGATGTTCATGGGAAATTCAATATTTTACTTACACTGTTATTTTTTTCTAGCATTTTAATCTATTAAATTCCTATGGAATCTTCAAAACTCAAAGCAAAGGCCTCCAATTCTATCATTACTTCTTTAATAATCTCCCATTATTCATCTTTTGAGCACATTTTATATCATTTATCAGATTCTGTCCAGAACTTTTTATTTCTATGCATGTCTTCTCTTCTCAGCTTCTTGAGGTTGAAGCTGCATCTCTGTGAGGTTCTGGGGGATGGGGCAGGGATAATAGATTAAAAAGATGAGCTTTGAATTCCACATTTTTTGGGATTTGAGTGGAGGCTAGGGAAGGGCAGAAGGGAGAGGTTACAAAGGTGCACAGGGAAACTTTTGTACGTGGAGGATACGCTTACTATCTTGATTTGTGGTGATATGTTAAAACTGATCAAAATGAGCATTTACAAAATGTTCAGGTTATTATATGTCAATTGTAATTCAATAAATTAATTTAAAAATTCCATATCATTCAAGTCCTCACTAAAGAGCTCTTTCTAGAAATGAGAAGATGGAACCAAGAATGAAATGTGCCAGCAGATGAAGGCTTTGCTGATGTAGACTTGTGTCTGTAAGGCATGGAGAATTTTACCTGGATTGTGTCATTCAAGATGGTTCCTATGGGCTATACTGATGGGCAACCAGCTGATTCTAGCAGTCCTAACAGGTACTTTTTTTTAAAAAAATAGATTTATTTATTTATTTATTTACTTATTTATTTACTGCATGAGGTTTTCGTTGCTGCACTTGGGCTTTCTCTAGTTGCGGTAAGCGGGGCTACTCTTCATTGTGGTGCGTGGGCTTCTCATTGTGGTGGCTTCTCTTGTTGCGGAGCATGGGCTCTAGGCACATGGGCTTCAGTAGTTGTGGCACTTGGGCTTAGTTACTTCGAGGCATGTGGGATCTTCTTGGACCAGGGCTTGAACCTATGTCCCCTGCATTGGCATGTGGATTCTTAACCACTGTGCCACGAGGGAAGTCTGGTACTTTCTTGATTTTATGCAAATATCTCATTATTTCCCAACAACCCAATCAAGTGCTCATGTTAACTCTCAGCCATTGTGACAATCATCAATCACTAGGTCCTTTTACCAGGAGGGCCCATGTGATGACTATGTGTCTTCATATATAAAGGGAGTGATGAGTGGGCTGCTTTGGACAAATAGACTTGGGGTGGGGGATGGGGAGCTGACTGAGGCTGCTGTTTCAACAAGAACCCCACTGCTGGCCAGAGTTGGGAAATGTAAGAGGATGGTGAAATCCTATAGATGTAAGCACTCAGCACGCCCTCTGAAGGATTTACCACAGAGACAGAAAGCAAAGAAGTTGTGTCAGAAAAAAACCAGGAAGTCAAGGTATCAGTGACATTTTCTGATTAAGAAAGGGGACTCAGACCTGAGAAATATCATCCTAGCTTGGCAGGTGTTCCAAATATCATGCCTTTGTCAAAGCAAAGCTCTCCATTCTCCTTCCAAAAACTGTCTCCAGCTCTTCCCTAGCACTCTCCCCTCCTCCACCCAACACACACTCCTCTCCCCCTCCTCCACCTCCCCCCTCTCCCCCCACCCCCCCCACCACCGCCCTCCGCCACCAGCAAAGAGAAGCAGACTTTCTGTGCTCACTGTTTTTCTTCTTTAGGCTGTAGAGCCTCCCTCTAATCTTGCCCATTCAGTAGAAAGATTGGCATAACCTCTGGACCTTCCTTTGAAGGTAGGTTTCTCAAACTCTTGGAAACCTTATGTTTGATGGAGTCTCTGGGAAACTGACTGGGGAGGTCCCTATATGAAAAACAAGTGGGTTTCCTGAGTGTAAATCTTAAATTTTCTTATTCTTGTCTCGTTAGTCAGCTACAATCGCCAATGTCCTGGTTGAAGAAGCTGATTGAATCCATGTCTTTCCACGTCGTGTTTTCTGTCATGGCCAGCAACAAGAAAAAGCTGTTTCGGTTCAGGCCCAAGACCACCATAATCATCTTTGATTTTTCCTCTCTGCCCCAGGGTCTCTAAATAAAATTTCTCTCCTTACACTGACAAATGGTGTTTTGTTTAGCTGGAGAGTGACCTGTGGCCATCTGGAGAACTGCCCCCTCCCCCCTTTCTAATGTAATAGGATAAGTGGGGTGTGATGGGTTGAGGTATAACCAAGTGAGTCAGGAAGAAATAGGTAGTTTTCTCCTTTGTTCCTATTTAAGAGATTTGCTAATGAAGCGTGTGTTTGGGTTGTGGTTTGGGATAAGTTGTGATGCTTTCTGGATATGAAAAGAGCTTACTTTGTTTGATAGACATTCTAAACTAGCTGGGTTGGGGGTAAAACAATCAGAAAACCTGTAACCAGATGACCATCAGCTCACACTTCTAGTTTCATTTGTTGGTAATTAGTTATAAAGATTCCCATTTTTCTAGAAACAAGCCCAGGCCATGTCAGTATGTAATATAGGAATTGTAAACCCAGGGAAGGGCAAAAACATAACATAGGCCTAGAATGTCATAGGCGTATTTGGAACTTTTTAAAGGACAACCGTCTCAAACTTCTCTGCATAATGTACTTTAGATACAGTGCAGTTTTGGGGCTTTCTGGGGTCAAATAATTTTCATAGGTTTGTGGAATCTCCTCTGTAACTGAACTTTGTGTAACTCACATAAACGTACCAGGTCATCTCCTTTTGCTACTCATTACCATTAAACTGCAGAAGTTCTGGGAAGCACAGCCGGCTTCCCCCGCAGGGATCGTAAATGCAATCTTGAAAAATCACAGGCCAGCAAGGCTGAAACTCAATTCTTCTACCTAACTTTGGAACATGAAAGATGCAGAAACTGGAAAAAAGAGAGACTTACCTGATGGTCCAGTGGTTAAGAATCCGCATTCCAATGCAGGGCACGGGGGTTCATTCCCTGGTCAGGGAACTGAGATCCCACATCCCGAGGGGCAACTAAGCCCATGTACCACAACTACTGAGCACGTGGGCCACAAAGAGAACCTGTGTGTATAGAGCCCACATGCTCTGGAACCTGCGCACCACAACTACTGAGCCAGTGTGCCACAGTGGAGGGTCCTGTATGCTGCAATGAAGATCTGAAGATCCCATGTGCTGTGACTAAGGTCCAACACAGCCAAAAAAAGAAAGAAGAAAGAAAGAAGAAAGAAAGAAAGAAAGAAAGAAAAAGAAAGAAAGAAAGAAAGAGAAAGAAAGAAAGAAAGAAAGAAAGCAAGCAAGCAAGCAAGCAAGCAAGCAAGAAAGAAAAAGAAAGAAACTGGGTAAGGAGATGGGAACTTCCAACTTAGATAGGCCCCAGGGTTTTGTCATATTTCTTAGATGTTGATGATTTTCTTGTTCCTAATGGAACATGAGTTTCTTTGATGGTTGCGTTTGCTCTTGGGTGATCACCCTTGGTCCTAGTGTGGGAGTGGGGGGAGATGGTAGTATGAAGACGTTATGGCAGGTGTCCCTGGGCTCAGGAGCAGAGGCATCTTCCAATAATATGTTATGGTTGTGTCATTAGATATAAGTATACCTTGCAGTGTTATGTTGTAGGAATATTTTATAGTTATATCACTAGATGTAAGTGTATCTTATGGTAGTAAGTTGTAGTAATACACTGGAGTATCTCTCGTGGTGATACATTGTAGTCATATGTTATAATCATATCACTAAATATATCTTGAGATGGTATGTTGCAATAATATACTATATCTAGTGATAGCATGTTGTAGTAGTATGTTTTGTATACACTGGTGTCACCTGGGGGAGAAGGCAAAATGAAGGAGGTCAGTAGCCTTGCCTACTTCATTCTGCTGTCAGTCATTTGCACCACACTCACCATTCTGGCCAGAGTACACAGAACTGGCCCTGTTCACATGTGCATGCCCTCCTAGAACTTAGTCTACAGTCAAAGTAACAGTGCAGGGATACCTGTCTACCCGGGACCCAGAAGCTGAAATTAAATGTGTTCAGTGTCTAAGGCATTCAATAGTTCTTGGTGAAAATCCTGCATGAAGTAAGAAGTCATGATGTGATACCTCACAACAGCTTTTGTAAAGGGTCATTGTGGGAGAGGTGGGAATAGGGGAGTGGACTGGGGCACAGAACCTGCTAGTCCTGAACTAGGTGTTCCTCAGGCAGTTAAGCCAGTGATGGCGGAAGGCAGCTAACTGGCTGTTCTTAGGGCCAGGGCCTCGTGTGATGCAATGTGCTCCTCCTCATCCACTATTGTCCTGCCCAAGGGGCCACTTGAAAGGGCCAAATAATACACAGTTTAGTCTTTGCAGGCTAAAGCAGACTTAGTAAGGGACTGGCCATGGCCATGTTCCAAGGGGACTTTACAAAAATGTCTAGAGCGTGTGCTAACCATGATTTCATTTATCTCAATTGTACCATTGAGGTAACCATCCCAATTTTATAATTGAACCAGGCTGAATGATGAACTTGAAAAAAAAGTCACAGAAAGATAGAGGTAATAGAGTGTCCTTTCACTCTATTAGGTACCATGAGGGGGAAGATTTCCTGGCTCTGCCAGTGCCAGGATCTTCCTTCTTTGGGTCTTAATTGCCAGCCATACTCTTTCTTTTCCAAAGAGGTTCACTAGCTCTTAGGGTACCTTGTTCCTTCTGTTCATGGGCCTTTGCCTCTCTCTGGATGTCTTTATGCACGGGGCCATCTTTCTATCTGTCTGGTGGTAGTCTTAGCGTCCTTGTAAAGGGGCATTTTGGGGGAGGGGGGAGTAGGGGAGTGGGGCTGGGGCACAGCACCTACTAGTCCTGAGCTACACGTTCCTTAGGCAGTTAAGCTGGTGACAGGAGGAAGGCAGCTAACAAGGTCAGGGCCTCATGTGATGCAAGGTGCTCATAATACATCCACCATTATCCTTTACACCTCATAATGGCAGGTGTGAAACTGGTGCCAAATTAAAGTTCATAAGCTTATGAATTTGAGTGAAGTCCGTTTTACCCTTTTACAACTCATTCTCTAGATTCTTTCCCCATTCTTTCTGTATAGTTGTCAGTTACTATGGATTTTTAATAATTCTCCAATTAGAGTAAATTATTTTATTCCTGGAATGTATGTTCAATCGATGGTCTAGGAGCCAACTATAGCCCACAAATATGGTTTCTTTGACACGCTGTGCAGGCCAACTTGGAGTGGGTAAAAAAACATTTGAACTAGTTGCCATCATTGGAGTCAGCAGCTTTTTTTTTTAAATTAATTTATTAGTTTATTGGCTGCGTTGAGTATTCATTGCGGCACACGGGCTTTCTCTATTTGCAGTGAGCGGGGGCTACTCTTCATTGCAGTGCACAGGCCCTCCTTGCAGTGGCTTCTTTTGTTGCCAAGCATGGGCTCTAGGTGCGTGGGCTTCAGTAATTGTGGCATATGTGCTTAATTGCCCTGTGGCATGTGGGATCTTCCTGGACCAGGGATCAAACCTGTCTCCTGCATTGGCAGGCAGATTCTTAACCACTGTGCCACCAGGGAAGTCCCAGAGTCAGCAGCTTTCATGTAAGATTTTTGACTTCCTGGTTGCTCTTAAAAATTCTCCTGGGCTTCCCTGGTGGCGCAGTGGTTAAGAATCCACCTGCCAAAAAGGGGACCCAGGTTCAAGCCCTGGTCTGGTAGAGCCCACATGCTGTGGAGCAACTAAGCCCATGTGCCACAACTACTGGGCCATGTGCCCCAACTACTGAAGCCCTCGCGCCTGGAGCCTGTGCTCTGCAACAAGAGAAGCCACTGCACTGAGAAGCCCGCACACCGCAATGAAGAGTAGCCCCTGCTCGCTGCAAATAGAGAAAGCCCATGCACAGCAATGAAGACCCAATGCAGCCAATAAATAAATAAATAAATAAATAAATAAATTTACATAAAAAAAGAAAATTCTCCTAACAGCACTGGATCTGAACTGCGTGGAGTTGAGAAGTACCATTTAGAAGGGGCATGCAGTCTTCAGTTTGCTGGCATCCACACCAATCTCTGCTTGCTTCACTTATATGACCAGCCTGGACCTGAAGACATTGACTCTGTAACTTCCGTCAGTCTTTGCTATCTACTGCTACTGACCCCGTTGGCTGTATTTCTCTCTTGCCCACATTTATCAAACAGTTCAGAGGCTGGTTTGATGTACTAGGCAGGGGAGCCAAGGATAAGAATCTGGGATTGTATACAGGGCAGCCTCCTCCCCTTTGGAATCTGATTCAGGTCCCTGAGACTACACATTATCAGGACCTCTTCATTCATAACCTCAGAATCCCTCCTTTTTCCTGAAGCATAACTGGAAGTTCATGAGGAAAGAGAAGAGAATCAGCTGTCTGTCTAGATGTGACTTGGGTTCCATACTGGGAATGAGAGCACGCCTGCACTCAGCATTACATCTTGGGTGGGTCCCTCAAACATGATCCCCTTCTAAATAGCTGGTGCAGTCACATAGTTGCATTAGGCAGAAGGACTGTCTTAAACATGTTCTAGCCCCAGGAGTCTTTTTCCAGTGTTGTGAGTCTCTGACCGGCAGGGACCCTGGCTGACTTCTGTGTCTTTGGTATTTGACAATAATAATAGCAGTGATGATGACAAAGTTATGACAGGATAACTCGCTGAGTTATGAGTTCGTGTGTATCCTGTGTGCATTTCCCCTCCCTCATTTGAAGCAGAGGGCCACATTTTATTTTGTTGCTTGGGGTTGGGGGTGAAACACAAACTCTTTAATATAACTTCCTTCCTGAGTTTTTGAGATCTGAAAGCCTAAGTTCAGGAGAGTATTATGTCTTGGGGATGACTTAATTTTACTCGCCTTCCAACAGAGCTTGAGATAAAGACCTGAGGATGGGTTTTATGCTGGGAGGTAGATTCAAGGGAGCAGAAGGGAGAGGATAGAGTGTGTAAGACAGGGAAGAAAGAGAATAAAGAGTGTGCTACTGAGCTGCTCACTGTCATGAGCAATGAGGTTTCAATCCCCTTGGAGGCCTTCTGAGGAGCTATGGGAAATGCCCTCAGGATTCTCCCTCCAGGTCCTGGGCCTGGGACGTTCATGCATTGACTTTCAACCCCTACTAGTTGAAGGTTTCCCCTGGGAATGTTAACTGTCCCCTTGCCAGGCTGCTTAGCACCTTCGGTTGTGGAGATACTCACTCCCTGTTATCTCACTCTCTGCTCTTTAGGGTCTCAGCCAAAAATGAGACAGAAAATGTATCATTTTAACATTTAACCTTTCTGATTGTGTGTATGTGTATATGTGTAAGTATATATGTCTGCATAATATTCTATTATTTTGATTTACAAAATCTATTTAACCAACATTCTCTATTCTTTATTTAAAATGTGCTTTTATTTAAACTGTATACAAAGATCTACATATTTATTCGATATTTATTAGTATTTTTCTATTTTCTTGGGATACGACTATAGACGTGAAATTATAGGGTCAAAGAGGATGGCATCCTTAGGATAATATGTTTTTTTTCCAAATTGTTTTTCAGAGAGGTTTGGTGGACCTGTAATCCTATCCGTGGTGTGAGAGTGCACTTAGGGCGAACTTTGGCAATGACCTGGGAGCAGGTGACTAAGAGAGGGCGTAAAATCTTACTGCTTAGAGAACCTCTAGCACAGTGCAGGCCTCTGTTTATTTAGGATAGGTTAAGGGCTATTCTACATGAGTAGAAAAGGGATGGATGACATTCATCCTGGATTCCCTGCCTCCTTTATTCTGAAAATGCCCCTTTATGCAGGCACACCTCGGAGATATTGTAGGTTTGGTTCCAGACCACTGCAATGAAATGAATATCACAATAAAATGAGTCACACACATTTTTTGGTTTCCCAGTGCATATAAAAGTTATTCTATACTGTGGCCTATTAAGCATGCAATAGCATTATGACTAAAAAGTGTACATACTTTTATTAAAAAATACTTCACTGCTAAAAAATGCTAATTATCATCTGAGTCATCAGCAAGTCATAGCAGTAACATCAAAGATCACCCATCACAGGTCACCATAACAAATATAATAATAATGAAAAAGTTAAAAAAGTCTGAAATATTGCAAGAATTATCAAAACACAGAGACACGAAGTGAGCAAATGCTATTGGTAAAATGGCGCCAAAAGACTTGCTCGATGCAGAGCGGCTACAGACCTTCAACTTCTAAAAATATGCAATATCTGCGAAGCACAGTGGAGTGAAATGCAACAAAATGAGGTGTGCCTGTACCTGAAAAGAGCATACACACACCCATATGCCCATGTATGTACACACATAAGACACATAGAACAGAGGCTTATAAGAGTCCCAATCCAGCAATATTTAATTGTTTCCAAAGGTTCTGAACTTATCATCACTTGTTCACTGTTATTTTCTGTTTATCCATGTAGTTAATGAATTACCAGGTGTTCTATGCTCGAATTTCTGTGACTATGTGGGAAAGGGTGAGCCAGATAAGTGTTAGGATTCTTGGAATTTCAATTATTACCAAATGCTTTGAAGAAAGTCTGACAAAAAAAAGGCTTGAGCTATTGATCAACAGAATTGGCAAGGACTTAACGTTCCTTTGTCTCTTCCATTTCCCAAGAGTGAAACTGGTAATCATAATAATAATAAAGATGGAGATCAATATAGGGAAAATCAAAGATCAAGATCTTCCAAATTTCAGTTCAGCCCCTGGATTAGTGAGCACGAACCACGTTTCTTGATTGGAACCCAGGCAAAGGTAAATTGCAGCCGCATCTATATTTTCCAATGCTGTCTCTGTCTTCCTTTTTGATCTCCTTGCCTCTCTGGTATTACAGGCTCAGAGCATATTCCTATCACCGACAAAAAATGGGCCTGGGTGTCATTGGAAACCAGGAGAACGGAACCTAAGAATTCTCAACCGCCAAATAAACTCTGACGTCTCCATTTCCTCTGATTCCCACCAGGTCTTACGAAGATCTAGTGAGAAGATAATTTGTTATTTTCATGGAAGAATTAGGTAAACTTCTGGTTTCCAACCCTTGTTGGGCCCCATCAGGGTCTAAGAGAGCCCAGTCTTCCAGATCACCTGGGAGAGCTGCTTTGCTGCCTGGTCCCAGCACCAAAACTGTTCCAAACCAAGTGTGGATAGAGACATATGTATCCAAACCATCTGCTTAGGGTACACTAGTCACAGATGGCAGAATGTTTGAAATTGGCACAGTCCTAGACTTTCCACAGCTATGGTGGCCAGTGACCATGGGGGAAATTGTAGTTTCTGTCACACCTGTATTCTGATGCCTCCCCAAACTTCCCAGTTAACCACAGTCACTGAAGCCTCTCTCAAAATTATAAGGAGAGTGCATCTTGGAGAGAAGAAATGCAGACAAAACCATCTCTGCCTGAGCATAACTTACATTCCATGTCTCCGAATTCCTGGAATGTTTTATTCGTTGATATTTTCCATGGGCCTAGACCTGGGGCTGAAACTGCAGATGCTTAAAAAGTGCTTACTGGCCGAAGGAATCACTCCAGTTCCAGGGCTTGTCCTGGCACTTTCTGATCTCTTGGTCCTTCTGGGTGCTAAAGGGTGCCAGTAGGTGGGTGGAAAAGCGAGACTGCCAGCTAATCCCTGGGGTCCTCCCTATTTGGGATGTTCTACAGTTTCCATATTCAGGGACCTGGTTAGTTCAATGTCTTAAGTAGAGATCTTTATTGTCTCAGAATGAACTAACCTATGTGTGAAACTGAACGGTCCTGTTCCTGAGCACACATCAGAACATGGGCATGTTGCATCAAAACAAAAGATCTCTTTTCCAGTTTTGGCTTCGTCCTCAGTTAATGTCAAGTTGCCCCTGGAACTCCTATACATTGCAGGTGATGCGATTCTCATGTCTCTGTAGGTGAATGAATTTAATCCCTCCCTGCAAGGCAGCCCCCACCTTGGCTCAGCCAGTGCTCCTTCCTGTTTGCTTTCTGTTCCGCTATGTGCTTCCTGCCCTTTTGGCATCTCTTACTGATGCTTTTCCAGCCCTGGTAGTTCCTTCCAGTTGTGGCCAGGGTTCCAGCTGTAGTTTTTTTCTGACACCTGCAGAGCCAGGCCTATTCTTCACCCTCAGAAATACCCTCACCGGTTGACTGGCACCCCCTTCTCAGGGTCTGGGTCCCAGCTCCTTGGGTCCGCTCCACCAGCAGCCCCTTCCACAGAGCTGACTTTCCACCCGGTGGGTTTTTCCTTCAAGCTTTTATGTTTTAATAATTCTAATTCCCACCTTTGTTCCCCCAGACTCAGAGTGTTAGATGCTTCTTGTAATTGCTACCTCTTCATATGTATTCCCTTTGGCCTTTTCTGTCCTTAGTACTGAGTTAATAATTCTTTATATTAAATTCTCTATTTAAAAATAGCTGATGCGGTTTCTGTCTCCTGAGGCTAGATCCCTGCCCTAGAACAAGGGAGCCAGTGGTCACCTCACGAGGTCACAAGTTCCCAGACACATCAGTCTCTCTGCTTGCGTGCAGGTAAAGTGGCTCCAGTGGGCTAAAGGTAGCCCTCCACAGGAGAGTCACCTGTATGGGGTCTGGGGAGCTAGAGGAGTGTGCACAGAACCAGGAAAAGGGATCTGAGAGGATCTGCGTGGAGTCCTAGAGGTTTCTGCTGCATGGACATGGAAAAAGCCAGCTTACAACACATAGAGGCTCAGGGACCAGCTGGATGATTTAGGCAATGGGTGCCTGGGATCTCAGGGAAGGGAAACACCAGCCAAGACAAGGAGCATAAGAATGTTTCTTGGAGAGAGAGACATACAGAGGTGGACAGGGCTTTCCAGGCTGGAACACTGGTGACACCCATGGTCAAGGCTAGTCCAGGGGCACAGATCCTACTTTAGAGACATCTTATGCATTAGACCAGGGAACTTGCTCGAGGTGTTGCTTCTGTGTGTTGGCATCATATTCCAATGCCATCCTCAAAAGTCAGGTACATATGACTCAGCCACTGTATACCCCCCCAGCAGGTCCCAGGAAAAAATTGGGGTTGAAACAAAGATTCGCTTGTTCAAGAAAAGGACTGCTTTTTCCCTGGACTAACTTTAGGTCATCCTAGGATGCCACCCTGTCTGCAACTGCCTCCTGGGGAAGACCTTCGACTTGGTTTAGGGAAATCTGCATTTGATGATTGGTAGGAGGAATTTTGATGTGTGATCCGCAGAATAGGCTCCTTCAGATTTCCACTCCATGTAGTCTTGAGTTCCTTTGCCAAACAACTAAGCACTTGTCTGAACTATTCCATATCTCTTCCAGACCCCGCCAGGGACCGTAATTATATGTAATCTCCATACGCAACAGATTTTCCATCATGGCCACAAGTGCAAATATGTTGGTGTGGGAAGTATAGTCACAGTGGCCTTGAACCACACTGTCCAAAGGCACAGGTTCTTCCCTCAAGAAACCTGTGGTTGTAGGTGAAGCTGTCTTGTCCGAAAACTTGGTGCTTTCGCAGCCAACACACATGGCTACCATAGAGGCACAAACACATGAGTGGTCTTAACATCTTTCCTTGGTCTTTGGTGAAGGGGAAAGAGATAGAAAAAGGCAAATAAAGTGTGCGTGGTGGTGGTGGTGGGGAGCTTGGAAAAATGGGGGTTGTTCAGCTCTCCAAGAGTGGTCATTGGGCTTGGTGGGCATGTTGCCTTGGGAGGAAGGAGGCTTAGAGAACCTGTCTTCATTCTGTCACCACCACCTTCTCCAGCTCCTGCTGATTTCATGTCTTATTGGAGAGAGAGAGCACGAGGGAGGCTGCAGAAGCACTTGGGTGACGTGAAGCCCCCATGGGTGCTCCCAGCTCCCAGCACTGCTGGGCATGGATGGGGTTCAGGACTAGAACTCGCAGCTGTCCTTGACTGGGTAGCCTTGAGCTATGGAACCACAAAGGGGGTGGGGTCAGGGGGAGGGCGAGAAGTTCCAAAGAGGGAAAAGAAGAACTAAAGAAGGAGGCGGAAGAAAAGATGAGCAGAAGAGCAAAGACAGGCCCCCAGAGGGGCGAGGCAAAGGGTGGGAGATCTGGAGGAAGGCAGAGGAGGGAAGGTGGGAGCAGCACCAGGACCTGCTCTCTGCCTCCTGGGGGCAAAGAAGGCTGCGGTGGGAACTGGAGGGGCTCCTTAACGCCAACTTCCCAGGCCCTGGGTGGGCAGGTAAGGAGGCTTGTGGAGGGAAAGGCTGGGAGCTTTACCCCAGGCTCCCTCTGGGGCCTGGAATCCCTCCAGGCTGGGCAAAGAGGGGTTGTGGGCCCATTCTCACCTTTGGACCTGCTACCTGCCAGCCCTGCTTGCCCTGCAGGCAGACCTATCTCTCCTTCCCACATGTCTACTTGCAAGCCAGCTGTTTCCGTTTTTTTCCCTCCCCTCTTAGCTACCCCCCTCCTTCTAATTCTCAGAACTCACTCCCATTGGGTTCCAGGAAATGGCTGGTGCAACTTTGTAACCAAATCCCCTGAATCCCTTTGTATACGGTTTACGCTCCTCTGCCCCTTTGCGGTGTCCTTCACGGCTGGGTCTGGTTACAGGGAATGACTGACCAGGCCAAGCTGGCCCAGGGACTCTCCAGGGATCACAGAGCCTCAGGGAGTTCTCTCTGCCCGGTGCCTGTGGACCAACCGTCCTGAGGGAGATGGACTGCCAGGCTCCTACCCAAACCTCCTGACCTCATCCCTGTCTCCCCTGTGGTGGTGGTGGTGATGATGATGTGATGATGGGCTGCTCTTCCTCAGGTCCCAGCTCCCCACACCTGGGCTGTCCTTCCCTCCTTTGCTCCCTTGGTCCTGAGTCCTGGCACAGCCCGCCTCCCCAGGCTGACCCTTTCCTGGGGTTGCAGGCTGTGGAACAGACAAGTCAGAGGCCACGTTTTCACTTTCCTCGGAGGAATATTTGGTGTTTAACTCGGCTGAGGGCTGCGGTTTCCTTTTTCTGCATCTTCATTGTCTAGGTCCCTCCTCTTCTCTGTGGAGGATTCTTTTGACCACATACAAGAGATGGGGATGGACGAGGTCAGGGGTTGGCGAGGTTTTCCTGTAAAGGAAAACATAGTAAATATTTTCAGCTTTGTGGGGCCACGTACATTTTCTGTGACATATTCCTTTCCTTTCCTTCTTTGCCACAACCCCCTCCCCAAATCTTTAAAAATGTTAGGAAAAAAAAAATCCTAGTTCCAAGGCTATACAAAGACCCTTGCCAGCTTGGACCACAGTTTGTCCACCCCTAGACTGGATGGACTCTCAGGCTCTTATCTGTTTAAAATGCCTTACAAATTAGCTCTGGGCCCAGCTGAACAGAGTTTAGCTGATCTCTAATTCCACTGAACAGCATCCTCAGAGTGTCAACAGCAGGTGCCAGAAGCCCATGGGTCTGGAAACAGACCCCTTCCCACAGCACTTCACAGAGCCTCTACTCTGGAAGGGGACCCAGCCTCTCCCGAAACAGACTTTTACCAGTTTCCAGTGTGTCTGTCCAGAGAACTCTGCCTTTAGGACAATTGCTGGTGTTCTGTGAAATACCCTTGAAGAAACACCTTTATGGAATCTTCTCCTGGTTCTGCTTTTGACTTCGAAGAATCTAATTTTCATCTGGAGTTTGAACCCTGTCCCCAGCAGTAAGTAACACTGAGCTACCTCCTCTGGCCAGGAAGAAGGGGCAACAGGGTATCTGGCTGGAAGACATTTGCTACTGAATTTTTTTATCTTTAATTTTTTTAAATGTACTTTTTATTGAAGTATAGTTGATTTACAATATTGTATTAGTTTCAGGTGTGCAGCAAAGTCAAGACATAGAAGCAACCTAAATGTCCATTGACAGATAAATAGATAAAGAAGATGTGGTATATACTTTACACACAATGGAACATTACTCAGCCATACAAAGGAATGATATAATGGCATTTGTAGCAGCATGAATGGACCTAGAGCTGATCATAGTCAGTGAAGTAAGTTAGACAAAGACAAACATCATATGATATCAGTTATACATGGAATCTGAAGAAGAGTACCAATGAACTTATTTACAAACCAGAAACAGACTCACAGACATAGTAAACAAACTTATGGTTCCCAAAGGGGAAGCAATGGGGAGGGTTAAATTGGAACTTCTGAGAAGGAAATATAGGAGGGCCCCAAGAGCCTGAGATGGGGAACATGCAGGGAGTATTGCCCTGGGTCCCATGTGAATGAGTTGAAGAATGTGGGATGTTTCTTATTTCCAGCCAGAGGTCTCAAAGAACTCATTCTTAAACCCTCGTGGAATACCGGAGGGGTCCTCCATTGCCCCAGCACCACCCATGTGGGCACGTGCAGTCAGATGGGAGTAACAACCTCAAGTCCCAGCTTGCTGCGAGGGCCAGTGCACGTTCAAGTCCAGGAGGCCTGGGCGCTGTTCTGAACTCCACTAAGAATTAGCTACACAGCACTGTGAAAGACTCTTCTCCTGGGATTGCAGCTTTGCGCACCCGCGGCACTGGGACAGTGTGTCTGGGGACAGCTTCACGACTTGTTGGTGATGGTCCAAAGAGAGAAAGTGCCTGTGTCTGGCAGGATTCCTGCCAAATAGGAGGTATTAGCACCAAGAAACCTTTGTGTGGAGACCCGCTGACCCACGGAATCCAGCCCAGGCAGGGGTCCATGGTTACCCTGCCTATCTTTCCCTTGAGAGAGCTGAAGCTCAGAATTATAACCCACATTCTCCGAGCTCCTTTCCAGATTTTGTGGAGGAGAAACAATGAGAGCAGCATTAGAGATAAAGGAGACTATGGGCTGATGGAGAGAGGAGTAAGGAGTCCTCTGCCCTGTGGCCATCGCTTAAATGCGTGAATAGGGATGGGGTGTCGGGTGTTTGGCTGCAAGGTCATCGCTCCTCAGGGACATTTGTGGTCTTGTGCAAGGCCTTGGTGTGAGAGCTAGAGATCTTGCTGGCAAATCAGAGGGCAGGAATTAGGTTGCCAGGCTTCCCCTGTGTGTTTCAGATTGAGATTGGGACGACGGCAGCAGGATGGTTTCTGGTATAGCCTAGGTGACTGATAGAGGCCAAAGCAGTGCTGGTCAGCATGGGGCAGATGGCTGTGGACAAGGTTCTATTCTATTAGGGCACCAAATAGGGGAGAGAATCCAGGTGAAAGGTGGTGAGTTGAGATTTTAAAAAATGGACTGAACATCTTCATCATCAGAACAAATATGCTGCTCAGATCCTAAGTCCAGGGAAGGTGGGAAGAGAAGGGCACAGAAAGGTGGGAAGTGGGGGAATAGCTGACCGTGAGATGTCTTCAGATGGGTACTTAGGGGTTTGGACGTGAGTGCACGAATGGAATGGGAGCTGGTTGTTCAGGATGACGTCCTTGTCTGTTGAATACGATTCCAGGTCAGTGGAGAGAACAGAGCTGCCCCAGCAGGTGTGAAGGTGAAGCTGGGCATTCCTTTCCCTTTCAGGGACTTGGGGGGCTCTAGTCTGGAAGGCGTTTGCTTAAACACTACTAAGTCCAACATCCTCACTCCATAGTTGGGGGAGGTACGGCCCAGGGAGGTCCCACAGCTCCTCATTGATACCACCTTTGTGCCCAGGCCATCTTTGACTGGGAGAGATGGTCATCCTTCCCCTGTTAGGGGCTTTCTTGGGTGTAGGGTCTCCTGTGATCTTTGTTTCCTAGGAGCAGTGGGGGAGATGGATGGGAGGGATGCCCAAAGGGAGGGGCTGGGGTGGGGGTGGCTGGCCACATAGCAGTGGTTCTCTAAGTGTGGTCCTCGGACCAGCAGCATCAACGTCACCTGGAAACTTAGTAGGCCTGCAAATTACCAGTCCCTTCCTGGCCTACTGAATCAGGAACTCTGGGGCATGGGGCTCTAGGTGACTGATATACCCGAGGAATGGAGAGCTGCTGGCCTAGGGCATTCAGGTGGGGCACAGAGGGAGGGCCCACTTCCCACCCTTGTGGAAACCACTTAAGACCCCCAGCAGAGCCAAAAGGAGGCTCTGGAGAGAACTCTCTCTTTCTGCTTTACCCTCCCTATCATTGTTCCTTAGGTCTCCTTCCCACTGGGCACATCCTATAGTCTCCCCTCTGGGACTACAGCCTTATCAGCATGCTGGTCCCAGATAAAGAGTGAATTGACCTAATCAGTCTGACTCGACTGGCTGGCTCCAGGGAGGTCTGCTTGTGGTGCCACCACCAGAAATGGAGCAGCTCACGTGGCTGACCCCCTCCCTCCACCCCATAGGCCCCCCCTTGCCACCACCATCTCGCCTCCAGAAAATGCCAGTCCTTGGTAGGTGGACCCTCCCTCCTTCCCAATCAGCCACCAACAACTTTATTCCCAAGAATGATAAGCGGTGATTGTCTAGGGCTTCTGTGAAAATCACAGTGACAAAAACGTCGATGTCAAGGGTAGGCTGTCTGATGGGTGGCTGCTGGGGGAGAGAAAGAGAAACTGGACTGAAAGGCTCTCAGCCTGCCACACAACAAAACAAGGCATCTTTGTATTTTCAACAGTGTTGCAAGATAACTGACACTTTGAATGGGTGCTAATTCTCTGCCTTTACTGGGGATTTGGACCATATTTGAAGCCACGTCTTTGCTTATTATTACAACGTCTAGTTAAGTAAATTGATAGGGCAGGGTGTCCCCACATGGCGAAGAGCTGGAATCAGGCTCAGAGACATTTGTTGACTTTCCCCAGCCATGAGCAAGTCCTTGGCTGGAGCAGAGACCCCAAGCCCCATTCCTAGTATTGTGGCAGGAACCAGGGCTGATGCCCATAAAGGCCCATCTGCGAGGGAGGTCGGCCGGTAGACCAGATGTGCCTCCCAGATGTTCCTCCCAGGCTCAGCCTGTGTGGCATGATGGCTTAACTAAGGGATTTTTAATGCTGGGGAAAATGGTTGTCATTCAGTGTTGGCTCAAAAATAGGCAAAGTCTGCTGTGAGAGAAACCAAGCAGGAGGGCCAAAAAAGTAAAAAGCAAAGAGGGGTTTCCATGAGATCCTGGGCAGCAGCTTGGGGGCGAGGCGAGGTTGGGGCCGAAGGTGAGGGAGGGCAGGGGCTCTCAAGTTTGTGTGGAGGCTGACGGAGTGCTTGCCTGGGGTGTCCTTGCGGTGCTGCTGACTGCAATTTCTGCTCTCCGGGTTTGAGTATTTCCTCTCCATCTGCCTCCCTGTTCCAGACCTGGAAGGTGGATAGACCCCTGTGTGTGAGGAGGAATATCTGGTCAACTGTCGAATTCATGGTGAAGGCAGGGGATGGATGGGGGAGATGAGTTTAGGAGGAGGCTGTCTGGATGTCTGGAGGGACCAGAGGCAAAGCCCGGAGCCCTGGGTGTGTTGGGAATGTGTTTTGCTTTCTGGGTATCAGCTGAGTTTTCTTGCGCAGAGTCTCAATATGGTGCAGAGGGGTCTTCCATGGTAGAGGAAGGGAGGGGCCTCAGCTTCTCCATCGTCTTTCTCTGTGACTTCTAAGCCACCTCGCAGGATCCCAGGGGTTCCATGGAACCCAGTTTAGGAACCCCTGGGGAAGCCTAATTGATTTGGCAAATTATTAGGCAAACTGGGCCCCTCTGTGGCTCAGTGTGAACTCTCAGGTGGCTCCAGCTACTCCCTCAGGATTCCGGCCAGGCATGAGTGGTTGACAGGCCTGCTGCTCCACAGCCCAGGGTTGGCCCTGCTACTAGAAAGACAGAGGTGGGAGCATCTACCTAACGCAGGTGCCCCCGTGGCTGGGGGCTCCATTTCCTTTGGGGGCCAGGGTCGGGGAGGAGTGGGTATAGACAGTGCAGAGCAGCAGATGCTAAGCCAAGAGGAGCAGCTACTTCTCTGGATCCGCCTCCCCCTTCCTCTGTCCTTCCCTCCTTTGGTCTCCACAACCCAGACTTTGAATGTCAGACCCATGGCTCTTCACACAAGGGCCCGCTTTTTTTCCTCTTTCATCCATGATGCAAGTTTGGCAAACACTGCAGCCTGTAACCCCATACTGGTGACTCACAGCACCCAAGAGCCAGATCCTGAGAACTCCTGCATGAAGGAAACTGTTCCTTGCATAGCCACACCTAACCTTTCTTCAAGAAGCACGTGTTTAATAGCCCTAGGGGTTATGTTCTGTGTCAAATTCTTTCTTATACTCTAGTCAAGTCTGTTTACTCAAAGCATCCTCCACCACTGGAGGCTCTTCTTTGCTGTGTATTGTGTCTCTTCCTTAATGGAATTCAATCTCTGCAGGAGCAGGGACTTTCTGCAGCTGAGAACAGTGCTTAGCGCACAGTGGACAATCCGTATTTGTCGATGGGAGCATCACGGTGGTCTGGGTGCCAGGGCAGACAGCTGTCTGTATCGTGCATTTAGCGGCGCTGTGCCTCCTGCCCGGAATACCTTCCCTGTCCTCTTCTCTCCCCATTCCATGCTGATCGCTCCTATCTGGGCTCTGACTCACCTCGACTGTGGAGTCTTCCAGGCTACTCACCGCCTCCCACCATCCGTCCTTGGCCACAGTCCCTTAGAACACCTGTTCAACTTTATCAGACTCTGCTTACTTGGCTTCCTTCTCTGGGTCAATTAAGGAGAGCAGGTTCAATTCAGGGAGCAGCCTGAAGGCTGAACTGTGATGATGGGGGCCAGTCTGGGCTGCTGAAGATACAGCCAACTGCAGGCCCTGTGCTCAGGGCCCGCTGTCCAGCATGGGGTCAGCTCCTACTAGGTCCCCAGAGCCACTTGTTAAATTTTCAGGGATTTTCCAAGCTGGTTGTCAAACACAACCTTTTGCTCACTCATGAATGAACTGTAACCACAGGCTTGCCACAGATACAAGAGTTTGGCAACAATCTACAAATGCATTCTTTGAGAATCAGTTGGCTAGATGGAATTCACAATAAAGAGTATTGCGTATTTTGTCATTTATAAATTGTGTGCTTTTTACCAGCAAAGTGTATTTTCTTCATATTTTTTTTCTAGAGAGCCGCTTGTTAAACCTTTGCCAGCACCCCGCGTTGGTAGTGTTCTGTGTTCAAGTGCTTTATTAGAGGAGAGTCAGGTGCTGTGAAAGCAAGGGGAAGAGGGATTTGCTTTGTCCCACGGGATTGGAAAACTCTAACCGAACTTAGAGAACGGGTACTGAGAGGCCCACGGGCCTGGTCACAATCACAGACCTCGCTGGTGGCAAAATAAGGTCTAGATCCCCATTTCCCGGCACTTGCCACCCTAGCACACCAGCCTCCTCCATGCTCTCCTAGCCCCCGGAATAAGCTGCTCCCTTTCCTGGTTCTCATGGGCTTCACAGATGTCCTCAACCTCCCCCGGCCTTTCCCAGGCTAGGGGAGGGGGGGAAGCAGGGAAAGGGGCCTCACTTGGAGGTATTCTGAAGCACATCTGCCACAGCTGTGCTCCCGGCCGTCCAGACATCCTTCAGTCACGCTCTGACAGATGCATCCAAATAAATCAGTTCACAGCAGGAAAGGGCTTGGAGAGTTCCAAGTCTAGTGAAACCAGATCTGGTCTGGAGGGACGGAGAGAAGCCATGTCTGAGGGAGCCAGGAGAGGCAGGCCCCGGGCCAGACCTGGAGGCTGGTGCCCTGATGGGAGCCGGAAAGGCCACTCCCCAGAGTGGGGGTCTTTCTGCACCTTCCCCTGGGGGCTCCTCTGGTCCTCTTCTCCCTCAACTGGACTTTTGAGCTGTGAATCTATGGGCCTCGTGCATGAGAGCACGCATCGGGCCAGCACTCACTCAGGTTCTCAGACATGAGGGCTACCGCAGGGCTGCAGGCCCACGTGAGTCCCTGGATCGTGGAGGATGGACACCAGCCCTGGGATGGCGCACCTGTTGACTGGTTGGAGGAGTTTGAAGCCCACTGTATTCTAATCACCAGGGCTGGGTAAGAAACCTGCCATGTGGGGCTTCCTAGGTGGCGCAGTGGTTAAGAATCCGCCTGCCAATGCAGAGGTCACGGGTTCGATACCAGCTCCAGGAAGATTCCACATGCCACGGAGCAACTAAGCCCGTGTGCCCAAAAAAAAAAAATCTAGTTGGCACTTTACACCTGTCTGGCACTAAGCCTTTACATAGGCTTCAATAGTTGCAGCGCATGGGCTCAACAGTTGTGGCTCACGGGCTCTAGAGCACAAGATCAATAGTTGTGGCGCACAAGCTTAGTTGCTCCACGGCATGAGGAATCTTCCCGGAGCAGGGCCCGAACCTGTGTCCCCTGCATGGGCAGGCAGATTCTTAACCACTGTGCCACCTAGGAAGCCCCATACATTTTTTTAATGCAGGTACAAGATGATTATGTCCCAGATATCTGCTGTACAATATCATGCCTATGGTTAACGTATTGTACACTTAAATTTTTTAAGAAGGTGTAGATCTCATGTAAAGTGTTCTTACCACAATAAAAAAGTAAAAATAAAAAAAAAAAAAAAAAAAAAAAAGAAACCTGCCATGTTCAATGATGTTCTTGTGGATGTCGTGTGTTCCAAGCAGACATTCAGAAAAGCACTGGTTTATTTTCATTGGTGCAAAGAATCACAAATATTCCCTCCCCAGAAACTTCCTTCTGCATGGCCACCGCATTTCCTTTTCTTCTGGATCACAAGTACAAGGGCTTCTGTAACCTCCTTTAGTGACGGGTCCCAGCAACTCTGGTTCATGTGTCCACACCCGGAGGCTGAGTGGGTAAGGCTCTTTCTGTGGTCCATCTTTCAAGTCTCTTTAACCATGACTACAGCACATTCCTTCTTATTATAAGGTAAAGAGAGCTTGCGGCTAGGGTAGCTTGCCCCAGCTCAGATGAGTTTGATTACTTAGACTCAGGGGAAAACAAAGCCTTATTTCTTCTCAACCTGGAAACTGCCACTTGTGTTGGTGGGGGACTGACAGGCAGGTCCTTCAGGCTCATGGGCATCTTAGGAGCGGCAGCTGAGGGTAGCATCCAGAAGGCAGGGCCCAGGGTCTAGGGTCCTGGAGTCCAAAACGATGGCCAGAGCAGCGCTGGACAGCCAGCTTGGGAACACTCGTTCCAGGGCCAGAGCCAGCTCGCTGTCTGTCCTCTTATTGACGTATGGAATCCAGGCCACTACTTTCTAGCCAGGAGCCACGGGAAGCAGACCTGTCTTGTTTCTCACACCCTCGCCAGCCTGCTGGGAGCCGATGGCCGGCAGAGAGAGGCCAGGAGGCAGCAGGTGAAGGGTGCCCCCGACGGAGGCTTACCTCACCCGGCTGGCATCAGGGCTGACTCAGAGGACAGGGTCTCGTATCACTGCCGGCTCCCGTGCTCCGCTTGGCAGTTACCTCTCCGAAGACAGAGCACGCCAGCTCCGCCGCACTTCCTTAACGGGAGCTGACTGCGCCTGGCGGCCGTTCTGGCAAAGTCCAAAAATAAACGCTATCGATCAATAAAGATTTGAAATGCAACTAGCGGGGGTGGAAAATGGGCAAGTCTGATGGCAGCAGATACGTCTAAGGCCAGCGAGGGGCAAGAACTATGCAAAGACCATCGGGGGCCCTTTTTTCCCTCGCCCAGGGTTCCCCACATGACAGCTCCTTCCCATCGCTTCCTGTAAGTAACAAGAAATCCACCACTGGGTAGGCATATATTTCTGTATGGTTTTCAAATAATGGCCCGCAGAGAGCTGTGCTGAGGGTCATCTGAGAGTGTGGGGTGGGGGCGCTGTCATCTCCATTTTATACACGGAGAAGCTAAGACACAGAAGTTCAATGACAGGCCCAGCTTGTAAGAGGCAGGGCTGGTTCTAGGACAGGATATTCTATTGCTAACCTGGTGCTCCCTCCTCTGCGGCAGGTTTTCTCCCCACCCCTCCTCTGTCTTGTGTCCCATGCTTCTTCATCAAGCATCTGCTGCTTTAGGTTAATATAGGCCTGGTAAACCAATCTACAACAAGGCTTTATTAGATATAGGCAATGTGGATGATCAGAAAGGAGGTATTTTTGAGTGGATTACCTGTGGCTTTTAGTGTAGAAATGCCAGATTTAGCAAATAAAAATAAGGATGCTCAGGTCAATTGGAACTTCAGATAAACAATGAATTATTTTTAGTCTAAGTGTGTCCTGAAAATTGCACCAGACTCACCTTATACTAAAAATCTGATATTCAGATTGAACTAGGTATCCTGTATTTTATCTGGCAAGCCTATTTGAATGGTCCCTAAACCATGAGAACATCATTTTCATTACTGCCAAGACCAGCTCTATATTAGACTGTTGTAATTTGCCAGCCAAGGAGGATGTCTTAGAAAACAGTTGAGTTTCTGGGCAAATGTGAAGTTAATTCTCTGGAATTAACTAGGGGATAGGCAGGGAGGAGTTGAGCTAACAACCCTAGGATCTGTCCAGTTTATGCAACCGTCACATTTCTAGCCATTGGCTTTTATGGTCTCATAGCTCTTGCATGCTCTGTTCTGTTTTTGTTTCATTTTGTTGTGCTTTCCACTCTTTTTTTGCCTTTGTGTTTCAGTTTGTTTAATTTCCATTGACCTATCTTCAAGTTTACCAATTCTTTCCTTTACTGTATCCAGTTGAAGGATGAGGCAGCCATTGGCTTTCAGCAGCAAGAACCAACTCTCCAGAAATGGACGAGGTTGTAGCTGTGAGGGACGGATCATAAGAAAGAACTTTCTGTGGTGGAGAATGTGAAGTCCTGGGAGAGAAGACTGAGGAAATCTGATCTCTAACACAGCATATGTGGAGTCCTGTCGGGAGGCGGGGAGGCTCCAGCCTGGTGGGGTCTTTCCTAGTGCAAGCATTACATCTGCTGTGGTTTAGAAGTGAAGGGAGGCGTTTTCCTGCTGTTTTTCCTAAGGTGCCAAGGCAAATCCCGCATGGAAACTGGGCAAAACCTTGTGCCTAATAAAAGGTAAGTGGGAAATGAAAAACATTAGAAAGAGAGTCAAGGTGAGAAGATTTGCACGCTTAGGAAAAAGCCAGCTAGATCTGCTGGCTTGAGGCCTCCAAGCCCATGGCCGCGTAGTGAGTACAGTTCTGGGACAGGGAGCCTTGAAAAATGAGGCGATGCTAGAATGTTCCTGGAGGTAACTGTCCATATTCTAAAGAGCACAAGCCTGTGGCTTGGGGTCTTAGCAGATGTGCTTTGCCCACACGTATGAGTGCCTGCAGTTATTGAGGTAACACCCGTGCTGGTAACTCTGGGGCCTATAATGTGAAATACGGCTCAGTCTCAGCTTTATGGAGCTTGTACTTAAGAAGTGCCTGGAAAGTTTCCCCTAGGTCTTTGTACCCATAGCTTTTTTTTTTTCCCATTTAAGTTTCAGCTTAAGTATCAACTACTATGACAGACCTTTCCTACATGTCATCAATTCGCACTCTTGCAGTCATCAATACCTCATATTTTCTTGTTTATTTATTGCCTTATTTACTATCTTTCCCTTCTAGAATATAAGCCCCAACAAGGATCTGTGGCAGGTTTCCTCCTCCCGTTCCCTGCTGTATTTCCCTTGTCTGACAAACTGTGGGTACTCAGTAAAGTTTATTTAATGAATGACGGAAAGTAAAATTCTTTGGTCATAGTTTTTGCTGCTATACAGTGAATTAATATTTGACCTAAAGAGGATTCCGGAACTCCTTTTAACATTTTGCTGTGTTTTGGTCAAGTTTCTAGTTTAACAATCTAACAAGCATTATGCAAAAATAGAAGGCGAAGTCGTCTCAGATTGTGAGATTTTAGAAGACCAGGTCTGTATAATTCTCTCTCTCTCTATTTTTTCTTTTTACAGTTATGAATACAGCAGGGCTTAATGGATGCTTTACTGACTGACTAAAGTTTAAGCTCAGAGAGGCTCTGACACAATGGACATTCCTTTGCTAGCTGCTATTCCTCTCTCTCCTCTACTTGTTCTCAACACCCATTCTGTGTGGTAGATGAATGCTTGGTTCCTAGAAGCCTGAAAGAAAAAAGAACATGAATTCACACAATACATATACAAGGGAATATATTTATCCGATTGAAAAAGCTACAACTCCATGTTTAAACAAGGCAATTTACGGCAGTGCCTTGTGAAGCACGTCTCTTACAGGAATTGACTATAATTTTAGACACCCAAACACATAATAAAATCCAGCAATGCTTGTCAGTTCTGTTAAGTATCTCTCTGAGTGCCTGGCTGAGCTGCCAGAGGAAGCAGAGTCCTTTGCAGCTTTGAGGTCAAAGGTCCTGTGTCTACAGGTGTTGGGGTCACAACAGAATTTGACCTCAGATCTTTCTAAGCTAAACAGACCTGACTTTCTGTTCAAAAGTAACAGGACAAAGGGGTGTGGTGGGGGGAGCAGGAGAGTGGGACAGAGAGAGAGAAAGATGTATAGACATACAGACAGAGACAGAGACAGAGATAGAGACAGAGAGAGAGTCAGAGAGAGGGAGAGACAGAGACAGAGATAGGTGGACACACAGACAGACATAGAGGTAATTGATTAATTCATTCAGTTATTTATTCTATCACATTTATTAACATCTTACAAGGGCTAGACATGTTATGAAGCCTTGCAAGACCTGGCAAGGTGCAACAGATAAGGCCTCTCAGGGAAGACAACGGGCTTGGATTGAGATATATTAGTCTGGAGAGGCCAGTGGGACATTGAATTGGAGGCTGCCAGCTATCATGTTGGCTCTAGACCCACAAATCCAACTGCCTAGACACACAAACCCTAACTGACGTTTCCTCTTGGACATTGTGAATTCAACACACCCGGAGCTGAATTTCACCCCCACCTGTGCTCCTCCACGGTGCCGCTCTCTGCGGACGGCGCTGCCATTGGCTCAAGCCGGAAGCCCAGGAGCCTCTTTGACTTGCCTGCCTCCCTCATTCTCCATTTCCCACTCACCCAGGCCCACGTCCTGCCCATTTTAACTGCAAAATGTCTCTCGTATCCTCGCCTTCCTTCTTCTAATTCCCAGTCTGAACCTCCATCACGTCCCATCTGGCCTCCTGCAATGGCCCTCTTCTCCCTGGTCTACCTGCCCCCTCTCTGGGCCCTGCTCTCATTCTCTCCCCATCAAATGGCAGCCAGAGTGACCTTTCAAAATGCCAATCCAATCTTGCCAGTGCCCCGGGGAACACACTTCAGTGGCTTCCCCTGTCTCTCAGGAAGATGACAAATGTCTGACACAGCTTCCAAGTGTTACTGACCAGGGTTCCTGGCCTCCTTAATCGATAGAAATTGATCAGAGGCCAGACAAGAAATTCAAGCAAGGCTTTACTGGGGCTGCTGCTGCCGCAGAGGGGCGTGAGAACGAACAACTCCCTGGAGTGGGGCGAGCTGGTTCCTTCTATGGGGTGAGGGTAGGCGTGTGTCCAGGGGTTGGGCCAGAGGGGTGGCTTAGGTGTTTTGCCCACCCTTTTAGTGGTGTTGTGTGCAGGGGACATGCGCAGTACCCTGCTTTTTCTCCCCACCCCCTGCTCTTGCTCCTGACTCCAGAAGTGGCAGTTGGGCTTTTTGGCCTTTTTTGTATTTTGTTGTCCATAATTGGCCCCAACTGTGCATGCAAGACATTATTTTTAGTTCCTTATAGTTTATTTGTATTTTATTGCTCAGGGAGACCTTTGTCCAGGTGCAAGCACTACAGCAAAGCATCCTAGGTCCCAGGTCCCAGGTCCCAGCTGTCTCACAAGGAACACTGGGTTTGACTTTGCAGCCTTGTCCCTGTCTGCTTCTCCATTTTCTCTGTTTCAACCACGTAGACTATTTCAGCCCTGTACTTGCCTTTCTTCTTCTTCTGCAGGGATTTTGCATATGCTCTCTGTAATAAGCAGAATAATGATTCCCCCAAAATGCCCACATATGAATCCCCAGAACCTGTGAATGTGTTACGCTCTATGGCAAAGGGAAAGTAAGGCTGGTGGGAGCAAAACCAACAGCTGCGCCACGGCCGCCGTGGCTTTCTCTGGCCAGTGTTGCTCCCACCGGTCAACAGCATGACGAATATCTTTGCAAACCTCTTCAAGGGCCTTTTGGGCAAAAAAGAAATGCACCTTCTCATGGTGGGCCTAGATGCTGCGGGAAAGACCACCATCCTGTACAAACTGAAGCGGGGTGAAATCGTGAGCACCATTCCCACTATAGGCTTCAACGTGGAGACCATGGAATACAAGAACATCAGCTTCACTGTGTGGGACGTGGGTGGCCAGGACACGATCCGGCCTCTGTGGCGCCACTACTTCCAGAACACACAAGGTCTCATCTTTGTGGTTGACAGCAATGACAGAGAGCATGTGAATGAGGCCCGTGAGGAGCTTATGAGGATGCTGGCAGAAGACGCGCTCAGGGACGCCGTCCTGCTCGTGTGTGCTCACAAACAGGACCTCCCCAGTGCCGCGAATGCAGCTGGGATCACGGACAAGCTGGGCCTACACCCTCTGCGCCACAGGAACGGGTACATTCAGGCCACCTGTGCCACCAGCGGGGACGGGCTCTATGGGGGACTGGACTGGCTGTCCAATCAGCTCCGGAACCAGAAGTGAGCTGTACTCCTCTCTCCTCCCCTCTCACTCCCTCCTTCTACCCTCGCTTTACTCGCATGTGGCAAACGTGCCCCTGTGGTGTGAGTGCCAGAAGCTGTCTCCGTGGGCGGTCACAGGGTGCTTCACCATGCTGGAAATGTGCAGACGCAGCCTGCAACTGGGTTTTTATTTAATGTAAATAGTGTTTGTTTCCAATGAGGCAGTTTCTGGTACTCCTGTGCAATATTACTCAGCTTTTTTTATTGTAAAAAGAAAATCCACCCACTGTTTAGTACTGAGAAGGGATTTTAGGTACACGGGTCATTCGGGAGTCGCTGTGTCAGACGAGCCCAATGCTTCTCCTCCGGGCTTTAGATCTGTTGAGATCCATTTTGATGGTTGGTTTTTAACCCAAACTCAGTGCATTTTTAAAAATAGTTACAAATACAAGATAAGGAGAACACTTGAACACACAGAAGGGAGAAATGTGCCTAGTGTAGGCTCTGCAGTAATGGCCTGCGTCCAGTCCACCGGTGGTCTGTTTCCCGTTGGGAACGTGAAACGGGGCAGAACCAGCCGTGACCCATTCTGCATGGTCACAGTAGGGTCCCTGTGATTTGCTCTGTCTCTGGTCCTCCCACACCCTGTAGCATTTGTGCTTGTATTTGTGCTAATGGCCACCCAGGAGATGGGCTGGAGGCTGCAGCCACTGCTCTCAGACCCCTTGGAGGGACCCTGGCCTTTTCTTGGGTCAGCATGGGCACTTTGGTTGGAACGCTCTGGTTGGAGCAGGAGCCCTGCAGTCCCCTTGCTTGCCTGCTCTGGGCTCTCTGGGGTCTCACCAGCAGGAGCGCGGGTGGTCATCCTTGAGCCCCAGCCTCTCGGAGCCCCTGTCTACATGTGCTTTCACTCCCTCAGCCTGCAAGGATCAGATATGCCATCAAAAATGATAACCTCTACTTTTTTCTTTTGTATTTTGATAAACACTGAAGAAGCTGGAGCTGTTAAACTTTACCTTGGGGAAAACCTCAGAACAGGTTTATTTGGTGTCATGGAACTCCTTACTGCTTTCAATACACAATTAGTAATCAACTGTTAAAAAAAGAAAAAGAAAAAGAAAGTAAGGCTGTACGTGGAATGAGGGTAGTTAATGAGCCTCCCTTACTGTAGGGAGATCATCATGGATTATTGTGTGGGCCCAATATAATCATAAGCGTCCTTAAAGGTAAAAGAGGGAGACAGAAGAAGCCTGGAGTGACTTGCTGGGAAAAGGACTCAACCCATCCTTGCAGACTTTGAAGACTGAAGGGAGCCACAAGCCAGAGAACGCAGGCAACTTCCAGAAGCTAAATGAGTCAAGAAACCTTCAGGAAGAAGTGCAGCCTCGCTGACACTTTGATTTGTGCTCAGTGAGACCCATGTCTCTCTTCTAACTTACAGAAATGCATGATAATAAATGTGTGTTGTTTTAAGCCACTGCGTTTGCAATGATTTGTTACAGCAGCCATAGGAAACTAGTACATATGGTGTCCCTTTGCAGGGAATGCACTTCTTTCCCTTTGTTGTCTAGTTAACTCTTCAGCTTTTAGCCCAAGTGCCATTTCCTCAAGATCTCCTGTCTAGGTGACAGCCCCTTTTATAATAAACATTCATAGCTTTGTATTCCTCTCCTTTTCAGTCATTTGTTATGATTCCAGTGTGTGTGCGTTTATACGAGATGCAGCACAATAATTCTGGTGAAAAGCACAAGTGGAATGATGGGATTAATGTGCACATACTGCTATATTTAAAATAGATAACCGTCAAGGACCTACTGTATAGCACAGGGAACTCTGCTCAATATTCTGTAATAACCTAAATAGGAAAATAATTTGGAAAAGAATAGAAAAAAAAAAAGAACAAAAAAAAAATACCAGATGAGTCACTTGTAAGATCTTCATGTATTTATTTATCTCTATTTACAGATTCCTATTTCGAGCTTCTAATATGTTCTAAAACTTTCATGTTCAAGCTATTTTAATGTTATCAGTCTCATAAAACAAATTTAAAGCAGGCCTGAAAGGGAGACTTTAAATAAATGAAGAACACTACAGCTAGATTCTGGTTACTTTCTCTAGTCATTGCTGAATTTTGAGACCCTGACTGCTGGTCAGTTAATTGATACCTTTATTGATAAAAATAAATAACATGATTTAGAAATTAAAAAAAAAAAAAGCACAAATGGACCCTGATGCCTAATGGCCTGGGTTTGAATCTTGCTTCCATTTATCTGTGTGACCTTGTACAAGTCATTTACCTGTCTATGTGTGCCTCAGTTATCTTGCTGATAAAACAGGAATAATAATGGCATCTCTCTCACAGCACTGTTATGAGAGCTAAGTGCATTCATAAAGTGCCTAGAGCAGCGTCTGTGCTATAGTCATACTTCGAGGATGTGCTCTCAATGCTGATTCTCTCCTGCAAGGTGGTATCTTTTGGGAAAGGGATGGAGGCTGCTTCTGCTTGCCATTTTATTTGATACCTACACAGCGTTTGGCATATTATAGTAGGTGCTCAGTATATACATATATATATATATATATATATATATATATATATATACACACACACACATACTGAATGAATAAATTAAAGAAAGAATGAGTTCAGAATCGGAGCCTGGGAGAGGATGGGTCTGAAAATGCAGATCAAAAACGACTGTTTTCCCAAATTGGTGACACTAAAGGCAGGATTTCTTAACCTCAGCACAATTGACATCTTCAGTTGGACAATTCTTTGGTGTGGGGGCTTCCCTGTGCCCTGTAGGATGTTTACCAGCATCCCTAGCCTCAACCCACTAGATGCTAATAGCACTGCCCTCCACACCACTTGTGATGACCAAAAATGCATCCAGACATTGCCATATGTGCCCTGGGGCCCAAACCACCCCCAGGTGAGAACCCCTGCTCTAAGGGTGCAACCATCACCCCAAACAGCACATGTGAGCATGAGAGCCTGTGACTGTGGTGCTGTCCTGGGCCTGGCAAGACTCCTGGGGGTACCTGATGCACAAACCCCCAGTGGCTTATCTACACCAGCTCAGCTGCTCAAGGTCTCTGAAGAGACTGATTTGGTGTAAGAAGGACAGTGGGACTGCCCTTCTTAAAGCCACTACATAATCATTTTCTGAAAGCAGGAAGGGTTTATCTCAAAGCAGATTGTTCTTGAACTTTTCAGAAGACAGATTTTTCATGCTAATCTAAATGCCAGAAAGATTTGAATAAATGGGATAAAATTTTGGATGAACAGCTGACCTTTAGCTTTGAGTTCATTCATTATCAGCTTGAAAGTAAAAGAAACCCCCCCTTTTTTCCCCATAAAGTGTTTCTCTTTAAATTCTGTTTATTCTCAGAAAAGCGTTACTTGGCTAAATCCTAATTCATAAGCATATGAATTTCCGTGTTGAGGGCAGAAATGGATGACTGAAGGAGGTGGTGAGAATCTTCTTTCCAGAGAGTTTCATAAAAGGACTAGGCTTGATAGAGGTGGAGACAGACAGGTGGAATAAACTCCAAGCATCCTTCAGTCTGGGGGTTCTCGTGCATGTATAGCTGGGCTGTGAAGTTCAGCAGGACAGGGCAATGGCCAGCCCTTAGGCATGGAGGACCCGCATTCCTCTCCACACCACTTCTTATACCTGACCTGCAGGCCCTCACTCAATAGAGAAGAAAACTAAAAACAGAGTACTTAAGTGAGAAGCAAGATAATTCTGACCTCTTCTCTAAAAGGGGTCCGGAGACAGGGAATGAATCAAGGGCAAAGTCAAGGGGCCCCTAAGAACATCAGGAAAAACCAGTTTTTCCACGTTCTCAGGCAGCTGGAAGGATGGGGAAGATAAGCTGAAGTTGCCCAGGCAGCTTGTAAGGAAAGGAGCCTGCAAATAGGACTGAGTCTATTTTTAAAGTGGAGGTGGAGCCAAGTTAACATGGCAGGTCCTATGCCCCCAAGAGAGGCCTAGCGACAGGTCACTGCCTTGGGGACAAGTCTCCCAGACTTCATTTATGACTATCCAGAGGAATCCAATGGAAGTCAGCAATACAGGAACTAATCTCATGCCCAATTATAGATCTGTGTTTTGCCGGTCCTTTCATGCGACAAACACCAGTTGTTAATGCAGTTTCTTTGTCATTGCAAATTGGTGCATTGCAGGCATGGAGGGCATATGCACAATCCATAGGACTGGTGCCAGGAAGAAAATGAAATGAAAAAGCTAGATCCAGGGAGGGAGGGTTCTGATAGGAGGGTGAATGGAATCTCAAAAGATAGGACCGAGGAGACAAAGGTGATTATAAAGGCTATTATGGGATATTTTGGGAAGGGAAGCTATGGCCAGGCTGATCACCTAGGTAAAACAGAACTTAGAGATCATGGAATCCAAGAAGCTCATTTTACAGATGAAGAGAGGAGGCCAAGAAGGGATATGATTTGCTCACTGCCAAACAACGGAGTCAGTACAGAGATGGATGTCATAGGAACCGACTGTTTACTGTAGCCATTACCTACCACACTCTCCAGCCTCGTTGATATTCTACCCACTTAATTTAATAAACTATATAAGATAGATAGGGAGTAAGTTATAATAATTTTACTTTTTGCTTTTTGGAGGTTAGTAATTTATCAGTAGAAGTTGCTAAGAAATTATAGGATTCTTTGCAACCAATAACTCACACATTAATTTCCCATGTAGTTAGTTTTCTTTTCAAAAAAGGCAATCGTTTGTTTAAAAATATATATAGATATATTTATCTCTATAACATTATATTATTAAGATCTTGCACTTGGATAGGCTTGGTTTGTGGAAAGCAGACTTAAATAAATTTTTTTAGTGAAGAATTTTCAATATGTGGGGCAGAAACTGTGACATGCTTCCCTCTAGTTCTCCTTGCATTTGAATTTTCTCTTTCTTAGAAAGTCAACCAGAGTGATAACAATATTTCCATTGTACTTGCTCCCTGGTCAGACATCACATGGACTACATGATTGATCTCTGGGTAACATATTTTAAGAAAAGTGCATTTAGACATTTAAAAAGTTGGTTGAAAGAAGAGATGAAGGGGAGGAGACTGAACTGTTATCAGGGATGTGGGAGGAGACCCAGACTTCGTAGACCACCCCCTTCTCAAAGTGTTTTATTTTTATTGATTGACTGATTGGTTTAGTGACATCAGAGTCAGATGCTGCCAAAAAGTCAGCTGGAAGTACTGAGACATGTTCTTTGGAGTTTTGAAGTTGAAGGACACAGGTGAACTTAGAACTTTCAGTAGAAAGGGGATTAAGGGACTGGGGAGAGCAGAAACCAGGGTGCAGCATATTAAGGGGTATATAAGAAGAAGGGTGGAAGTAATTCAAGTAAATGCTATGGTCCTTTCTAAATCTGTAACTTTATTCTCTGTTCTCACAATAATTTACTTCTCCTTTAACCCTACCTGTTGAGGGTCGTCAGCATTTGCTTTAGTCAAGAAGGTGCCACAGCATTGTAGCCTGTATCCCTTTCTTTCCCTCCATACAGCCTGCTTGGTCTGGCTTAAGGCTATCACTAGACCCTCCACTTTTGTTCTCCAAAGTACTCTCCCAAGAATTAAGGATACTGGATATGACCTGGTCCTCAACCACATCTCCATTGTATAGGTCCCATCAAAAGATTTCCTTAGGAGCCATAAAAGCTGAAAATATAAAATGAAAGACTGCTCTGGAGACCCAGATTTCAAAATATTCCTCATCATGTAATTGTAAGTTTTAACAAGGTCTGAACAAGTTTGAATGTGAGACCCTCATTTTCTATTTCCATAAGTCTCTTTAGTTTCTGGATAACTTTCTCAGATTCAGGATCGCAGAGCCAAATTGTTTTCTTACATTTTAGCTCCTTTATCCTTCTCTCTCATTTTCTTATTTTCTTCTGCTTTCTTATTTCCTTGTCTTCTTTTCTTTTTCGTTCTCTCCTTCACTTTTTTTCTTACCCTTTAGATCCATTATTACTTCTTTTTGTCCTAATAGATTTGTAAAACATATGTACACTGGTACATATGAATACACTGTCATTGCAGGGAGCGGGTAACCCCTCAATAATACAGGTCTTTGGTTCCTTTTCTAGATGCAACCACAGTTATAAAGAAACTAGAGAAAGAAGAGCAAACAAAACCCAAAGTTAGTAGATGGAGAGAAATCATAAAGAGCAGAGCAGAAATAAATGAAATAGTAACAAAGAAAACAATAGCAAAAATCAATAAAACTAAAAGCTGGTTCTTTGAAAAGATAAATAAAATTGATAAACCTCTAGCAAGACTCTTTAAGAAAAAGAGAGAGAAGACTCAAATCAATAAAATTAGAAATGAAACAGGAGAAGTTACAATGGACACTGCAGAAATAAAAAGCACCATAAAAGACTACTGCAAGCAACTATATGCCAATAAAATGGACAACCTGGATGAAATGGACAGATTCTTAGAAAGGTATAAACTTCCAAGACTGAATCAGGAAGAAATAGAGAATATGAACAGATCAATCACAAGTAATGAAATTGAAACTGGGATTAAAAATCTGCCAACAAACTAAAGTCCAGGACCAGACAGATTTACAGGTGAATTTTATCAAACATTTAGAGACGAGCTAACACCCATCCTTCTCAAGCTCTTCCAAAAAATTGCAGAGGAAGGAACACTCCCAAACTCATTTTATGAGGCCACCATCACCCTGATACCAAAACCAGACAAAGATACTACAAAAAAAAGAAAATTACAGACCAATATCACTGATGAATTTAGATGCAAAAATCCTCAACAAAATACTAGGCAATAGAATCCAACAACACATTAAAAGGATCATACAGCATGATCAAGTGGGGTTTATCCCTGGAATGCAAGGATTCTTCAATATACGCAAATCAAACAATGTGATACATCATATTAACAAACTGAAGGATAAAAACCACATGGTCATCTCAATAGATGCAGAAAAAGCTTTTGACAAAATTCAAAACCCATTTATGATAAAAACTCTCCAGAAGATGGGCATAGAGGGAACCTACCTCAACATAATAAAGGCCATATACAACAAACCCACAGCAAACATCATTCTCAATGGTGAAACACTGAAAGCATTCCCTTTAAGATCAGGAACAAGACAAGGATGTCCACTCTCACCACTACTATTCAACATAGTTTTGGAAGTCCTTGCCACAGCAATCAGAGAAGAAAAAGAAATAAAAGGAATCCAAATTGGAAAAGAAGAAGTAAAACTGTCACTGTTCGCAGATGACATGATACTATACCTAGAAAATCCTAAAGATGTACCAGGAAACTACTTGAGCTAATCAATGAATTTGGTAACATTGCAGGATACAAAATTAACACACAGAAACCCCTTGCATTTCTATACACTAACAATGAAAGATCAGAAAGAGAAATTAAGGAAACAATCCCATTCACAATTGCAACAAAAAGAATAAAATACCTAGGAATAAACCTAACCAAGGGTAAAAGATCTGTACTCAGAAAACTATAAGACACTAATGAAAGAAATCAAAGACAACACAAACAGATGGAGGGACATACCATGTTCTTGGATGGGAAGAATCAACATGGTGAAAATGACTATACTACCCGAAGCAATTTACAGATTCAATGCAATCCCGATCAAATTACCAATGGCATTTTTCACAGAATTAGAACAAGAAATTTTACGATTTGTATGGAAACACAAAAGACCCCGAATAGCCAAAGCACTCTTGAGAAGGAAAGATGGAGTTGGTGGAATCAAGCTTCCTGACTTCAGGCTATACTACAAGGCTACAGTGATCAAGACAGTATGGTACTGGCACAAAAACAGAAATATAGATCAGTGGAACAGGATAGAAAGCCCAAAGATAAACTGTGGTCAACTAATCTATGACAAAGGAGCCAAGGATATACAATGGAGAAAAGGCAGCCTCTTCAATAAGTGGTGCTGGGAAAATTGGTCAGCTACATGTAAAAGAATGAAATTAGAACACACCATAACACCATACACAAAAATAAACTCCAAATGGATTAAAGACCTAAATGTAAGGCCAGACACTATAAAACTCCTAGAGGAAAACGTAGGAAGAACACTCTTTGACGTAAGTCATAGCAAGATCTTTTTTGATCCACCCCCTAGAGTAATGGAAATAAAAACAAAGATAAATAAGTGGGACCTAATGAAACTTCAAAGCTTCTGCACAGCAAAGGAAACTATAAGCAAGACAAAAAGACAACCCTCAGAATGGGAGAAAATATTTGCAAACGAATCAACAGACAAAGGATTAATCTCCAAAATATATAAACAGTTCATCCAGCTCAATATCAAAAAAACAAACAACCCAATCAAAAAATGGGCAGAAGACCTAAATCGGCATTTCTCCAAAGAAGACATACGGATGGCCAAGAGGCACATGAAAAGCTATTCAACATCACTAATTCGTAGAGAAATGCAAATCAAAACTACAATGAGGTATCACCTCACACCCTTTAGAATGGGCATCATCAGAAACTGCAAACAGTAAATGCTGGAGAGGGTGTGGAGAAAAGGGAACGCTCTTGCACTGCTGGTGGGAATGTAAATTGATACAGCCACTATGGAGAACAGTATGGAGGTTCCTTGCAAAACTAAAAATAGAGTTGCCATGTGATCCAGCAATCCCACTGCTGGGCATATACCCAGAGAACACCATCATTCAAAAAGACACATACACTCCAATGTTCATTGCAGCACTATTTACAATAGCCAGGACATGGAAGCAACCTAAATGTCCATCAACAGATGAATGGATAAAAATGATGTGGTACATATATACAATGGAATATTACTCAGCTGTAAAAAGCAATGAAACTGAGACATTTTTAGAGACATGGATGGACCTAGAGAGTGTCATACAGAGTGAAGTGAGTCAGAAAGAGAAAAACAAATATCGTATATTAACACATATGTGGACTATAGAAAAATGGTACAAATCCACCGGTTTGCAAGGCAGAAATAGAGACACAGATGTAGAGAACAAACATGGACACCAAGTGGAGAAAGTGGGGAGGGTTGGGGGGGAATGAATTGGGAGATTGGGATACCAAATTTTACACTCTAAATATATGCAGTTTATTGAACGTTAACTGTATCTCAATAAAAGTTCTTAAAAAAAACCATATGTACATTGGTACATATGGATACACTGTCATTGCAGGGGTGGGGGGTAACCCCTCAATAATACAGGTCTTTGGTTCCTTTTCTAGATGCAACCACAGTTATTTGGGTTTAGGATGGATCCTTTATACTCTTGATACCCACAGAGAGGTCTGAGGAATGCCAGTATCAATACCCTAGCGTTTTGGTGTTTTTTCTGAAATACATAATATCAGCTCCATCCTAGACTCACTAATTCATAATCTGCATTGTAATAAGTTTCCCGAGTGATTCCTCTGTACAGTAGATTGGTAGCTGGTATAGGTTGGTAGCATCTAAACATTTTGAATTGCTCACTCCCATCTGTAAATACATAAATTTTGAGTACATATCTTTAATATTTATATATATGAATTATATAGATACTTTGCTATCAATATTAAACATCAGTAAATCTTCTTATAGACAATGTATAGTTAAATCTTGTTTTTTAATCCACTCTGACAGCCTGTGTCTTTTAAGTGGTGCATTTAGGCCAGTTACATTAAGCGATTATTGATATAGTTAATATCTACCTTATTTATAACTATTTTCCATTCATTATCCTTGTTTTTTATTCTATTTTATTTTTTTGTCTTCTTTTTTTCTGCCTTCTTTGGTTTTCACTGAGCATTTTGTATGATTCAATTTTTCTCTCTTCTCTTGCTATATCAGTTATACTTTTTAAAACAGTTTTTTTATTGGTTGCCTTAGAATTTGTGATATACGTGTACAGCTAGTCCAAGTCCACTTTCAAAGGATATTATTCTAAATTCTTCATGGGTAGGGCAAATACTTGATAATTACAGAATATTTCCAATTCCTCCTCCCATCTCTTATAACATTGCTGTCATTCACTTCACTTATCCATAAGCAATAATTACTGAATATATTACTGTTATTACTATTTTGAACATATTGCTATTTGTTAGGTCAATTAAGATCTAAAAATAAAAGATTTTATTTTGTCTTCATTTATTTCTTCTCTAATGCTCTTCCTTGATACATATATATATATATATATAGAGAGAGAGAGAGAGAGAGTTTCTAACCTATATAGTTTTCCTTCTCTCTGAAGAACTTTTAATATTTCTTGTGAGGCAGGGTCCATTGGCAACAAATTCCCTCCATTTTTATTTGTTTAAGAAATTCTAATCTTGGGACTTCCCTGGTGGTGCAGTGGTTAAGAATCCACTTGCCAATGCAGGGGACATAGGTTTGAGCCCTGGTCAGGGAAGATCCCACATGCCGCGGAGCAACTAAGCCCATGTGCCACACTACTGAGCCTGCATTCTGGAGCCCGCGAACTGCAACTACTGAGCCCACGCACCTAGAGCCCGTGCTCCACAACAAGAGAAGCCACTGCAAGGCAGGCAACAAAGACCCAATGCAGCCAATAAATAAAGAAATAAATTTATATAAAAAAGTCTAGTCTTTATTTCTCCTTTTTGAAGGATAATTTTGCTGGATACAGAATTTGAGATTGATGGTTTTTCCTTTCAACACGTTAAGTATTTCACTCCATTCTCTTCTTGCTTGCATGTTTTCTTAAGAGAAGTCCAATTTAATTCTGATTCTTGTTTCTCTGTAGGTAAGGTGCTTTGTTTTGTTTGTTTTTCTCTCTGGCTTCTTGTTTCTTTTTTATTTAGAGAATACCTTTCAATATTTCTTTTAGGATAGGTTTGGTATTTCTGTATTTTTTTGGTTTTTGCTTGTCTGAGAAATTCTTTGTTTCTCCTTCTATTCTACATGATAATCTTGCTGGGCAGAGTATCTTAGGTTGCAGGTTTTTCCCTTTCAGAACTTTGACTATATCTTGCCACTCCCTTCTGACCAGACATTTTTAACTTGACTTCACACTGGAGAATCCTGAGAAGATAAAAGCAAAGGCAAATACAAGAACAAAAACAGATGCCCAGGTCCCACCTCAGACTAACCAAATCAGTATCTCTGGGAGAAAAGTATTTTTGTTTTGAAATTTCCCTAGACAACTCTCACATGCAGCCAAGAGTAAGAACCTCTGTTCTTCTAAATCTAGATTCTAGAATATCCACCAGGGGCAATTTTCTGCTTTCTAGTATTCTAGCATGGGTCTACCTATGAGAGCATAGGAAACTATTAAGACAGAGCAGAACCAGCTGTTCTCTTTCTGTTCTAGGCTTGTGTACTTTGTGACTGCATCTTGTATAGCCACAACTCAAGGGAGGCAGTATGGTAGGCAGGATTCTAAGATGGCCTCAGAATCCCTGTCGCCTGTTGTTCACACCCAGTATAGTCTCTTTCCCTAGAGAGTATGAGGACTTGTGAGTTGCTTCTAGACAAGAGAATGTAGCAAACTTTATCAAGGTCTTATTCAGTAGATTTTTCAGTTAACCAAAAGGAAGATTATCCTAGGCGGGCATGACTTAATCAGGCAAGATCCCTTAAAAGAGGGACTGGACCCCTACCTAAAATGAGAGACACTTCTTGTTGCTTTGATGGAGTTTCCTAGTCAACCTGTGGATAGGAGCACTGCCTGGCCATTGTCTTGCTTGCAGCTTGGCAAGACCCTGAACAGAAGATCAAGCTGAGCTATGCCCAGGCTCCTGACCTGTGGAAACTGGGAGATAATGTGCATTATTTTAAGCTGCCCAGTTTGTGGTGATTAGTTACACAGGGTTAGAAAAGCTATATAAGTAGTTTGGCATAATGGAGAGCAAACTTTGTAGTTAGATACATATGGGCCCAATTCCTAGCTCTGCTACCAGCTATGTCACTTCTGATGAGTTCTGTAGGATCACTGGAGCTTCAGTTTTCTCATGCGTAGAGCAGAAAAAAATAATTCCTGCCTTGCACAGATAGGAAGGGGATTGTGAGGATTCAGATGTATGCATAAAGGCTTGCTATTGAGATGCTCAATGTAGTAAGTTCTCAATAGCTGGAAGCTGTTACTCTTATGTTCAAGCATAGTTATTAGTGTAAAACTGGTAAGACCAGTGGTATTTCTAAAAATGGCTTTGACCTGAAAATGTTCATTTTGCCTATCTTCTTTCCAAAGAGAAGGAAGAGCTCTTCTTTACTCCCTTAGAAGTGGGATAATCTCATGCAAAGTAAGTTCTCCTGAGAAGTTTTTATAGCATTCCACTAACTAGTGTTCTAGTTTTCAGCAGGTCTTACTGGGGTGGGGATAGTAGGGAGGCTTTTTGATGTCCAATGTGGATCTCTTTTGCTTACAGTGGAGACTCATTCATTCATATTTATTTTCTATTATAAATAGGAAGTTGTTGTCACTTTTCAGATTCCAAACTGACAGAGGTTTGGAGTTTTAGCTTTTAGAATAATATCTGCCAAGCAATTTATAGTACACAGGCTGCTTTCCATAAACATCATTTCATTTAATCCTCACCATAGTGTTGTGAAGTAGGCATTATTGTCTTAACTTTGCAAGCAAAGGAAAGAAAGTTCAGAGAGTGTAAATAACTTACCCAAAGTCCCAAAGCTAAGGAGGGGCAGAAAGGAAAATCATTTTCAGGTCTGTCACTCCAGTGTGCTGTGTTTTCCACTCCACCACACCACTTGGCTTTCTAAGTTTATGAACTAATTTCCTTCCTTTTCTCCCTGAGATAACTAGCCCATTTGAGTCTATGCCTCTGAGAGGCTTAACACCAGCACTACTCCTATGTCTTTCAAACTAAAGAGGTAGTTAAAACTATTACCAGCCCATTAACCTGGCCACCTGGTCACCATCTTGCTTGGATCACATCTCACTTCAGATCATGGACACATGAGAGCCATCAGCATGAAGCCTTTGGCATTTTTTAATTATCCAGATTTGTTATCGATCAGTCACACTCTTGATCTAAGTTGTGGGTGTGTATGTGTGTGTCTGAATGAGTGTGTATATGTGCACTTGTTTCCTTTAAGAGGAAGGCAAGTTTTCTGAAAAAAAAAAAAAAATACAAACACACAAAAAACAGAGTAAGGAAATTTACTAATTTACTATTAAGGAATCTAAGGACTTGAATAAAAATAAGTAGAGTGTGGGGCTCTGAGGTTATAAGGCAATCCACAAAGGATTAAGTAATGAATGAACACACTCACTGAAATAAAACCTGGCATCCTTTTGTAATGCTCTGTCTTTGTGAAAGACATTTTTACACATCTTCATGGTACAATATATCCATTTAATTTCCATTTCTCTCCCTTGTTTGCTAAAACTTTTCAGGATTTTGCTCCCCTGCTGTTTTAATGACAGGCTTGACAATCATTTTGCTTTGCTGCTGACAATGAGCATGCTAAAAGGCGCGTTCTCTGCATCTGCTGTCCACACAAATGGCCAAAGTGATCTTACTACTGGGGATGCTAATGCAGTCTCTGCAAGCACAGCGGGCCAGGGAGGACTGGGAAGGTGGACTGTTGGAGCGCTTCCATTAACCTTTACTGACCTTGCTTAGAACAGCTAGGTAGGTCTTTCTCAAGTTTTCTTCTCAACACGTGGGATTTCAAAGGCTTGGCTCTGTCAGCACTTCACGCATAGGCTCCCTTCCACCTACCATTCACTTCAGGAGGGCTCTAGGAGGAGATTTAGAACTTTGCCCCCAGTGGGCATAAAGTCTCTTTTAAGCAAGAATGCCTTTTAGAGATCTGCTGTACAATGTCATACCTATAGTTAATAATACTGTACGGTACAAGTAAAATTTTGTTAAGAATGTGGATCTTATATTAATTTTTCTTACTAAAATAAAATAAAATAAACTTTGCCCTCAGCCTCTGTTCTCTCTTCTATGATTTCGGTGCAAAATCCTCAACTCTCCTGTAACAAGTTTGCCTCCTTTATTTATTTGTCACAAGAAACTCAACACCTTTTTTTTTTCTGATTATCCCTGACAGAAATCACAATTCATGACCACTGGAACTCAAGACCCCATGCATGAGAAAAACATAGATCATAAAAAGATCCCTGTACCATGTATTCAAATGCTGCATTAAGGGGGACTGGAGATTTAGACATAATTAGATGGTTTGGCAGTTATAAAGGAAATTCCAAATTTGGTAAAATGTTATAATTTCCTTATGATTTAAATATTTTAGATAGATTTCTACACCTCTATAACTATTTTAAGTAGACTCACTGTTGAAATACACCTCATTACAATGTTTGGTATTATGACTTGCAATAACGTCATATTTGAGATTTGTAAAGATTCCCAGAAGAGTGTGATACTTTGAATAGAGATGAAATGAAGTACATGGTTGACTTTATTTTGATGTTGATGTATCTTATTAGTAAGAGTAGAGAAGAGAACGGAGTGCAAAGCAAAACGCTGGGCTGGGTGACTCAGGCTCCACCAGCTGAACCGTATGGGACAGGTCCTTGGAGCATCTCTGGCGTCAGGTTACTCACTTGTAGAATGAGAGGGTCAGACACGATGATACTTTGAATCCATCAGCCTCCAAGAGCTGGGATTGTTTGGAAGAGTTGAACCAAGCTTAATGGTGGATTCTGTATCCTCTGGCCCTTCCTGCTTTTCTTTCACTTGTCACTTCTAAGAGGCAGCATCATTAAACACCAAGATCTGGACTGCCTAAAGAGGAGGTTGAATTTATATTCAGAGTCCTTTTCATCTTCCTATACTGCTAGGTTGTTTTCACACTATGGGTGCTGGGCTCCTTCCTCTGTCCAGTTTCCGAGCTAGGCCTGCTCTCTGGTACCTACTCACGCACATCCCCTCCTCACGTGAGCTCCATTTTGGCCCAGGGCCGCTGGAGCAGCTGCTGCCTAGGCGGGCTCTGCTCATGCCCTAAGCTGACACATGACAACTTCTATTAGGCTGAGGCCCTCCATGGGAAGCCAATGGGTCCTACCAGCCATCTCCCTTCTGTTTTCCCATCTGCTGGCTCCCAGGGAGGTGGTGGCAGGGCTTAGGTTAAGAGCGCATCAGAAACGAGGACACGGCTGAGAGCTGGAGTGCTCACACCCATCCTCTTTGTCACCTGCTGCCTAGTGGGGGTGGAACCTGTCCCCTAGGAGGAGATGGGGTGACTCAGGCTAGCCTGGCCTCCACTGAGGGTGTCCAGTCTGCCGCCCACCATTCCTGCCAGGAGTCTCATGCGGAAATCATATTTTGGGCTTGGGTTAAACATGACCAGGTGTTTCAGAGAAGGCAGTGCCAGAGGATTCTTGGCATATCCTTTGCACTTGTTTGAATGCTGTGGCTTTTGTCAGGATTCTGAACTCTGTGTGTGTGTGTGAGTGTGTGTGTGTGTGTTTCAGCTCTTTTCCGAGGGTCTCCCAGTATGGTCCTAGACACCAGACAGGAAGTGAGACAACACGTGTGGGGTGAGGCTGAGGCAGGCTGGGTAAGGGCGGGGCCTGGGGGGCCTGAGAGGGGCCAGGCCATGTGTTCTGCTGGTTAGTGCACTGGGCTGGCAAGGGGGGAGGCTGCTGTGCGGGGACCCCCTTTCTCAGCCAGAGGTCCCACCAACTCCTAGACTCTACAGCTTGAAGGGAGGGGTCTCAGAGGTGATGTGGCTCAGCGCTTTCATTTTGTGAAGATGAAAATGAGGCTCAGAGAGAGGCAGTAGGAGCCAAACCAACAAAATCTAGGCTGAGTGTGTGTGTATGTCTCTTACTATTTGTCACAATCTTGGTATCTAGGAAGTGTCTATTGATTGAATGAATAAGTCAGCCCAGGCCTTCTGCAACCCTGCTCTATGCTTACATGATGCTTCCACCAAGAAAGACCCAAAGATCTCTTACGGTTGGGATGACATATGTCCTCATTTTTCCTGGTTTTCCCTTAACATTATCCCTCTCAAAAGTCTACCAGTTTATACAATAAATCATATGGTCTATTTGTTTAGAATCTTCTCATCTTTGTAGAATGCTTCTTCTTCAAACACAAGTATTCCTGAATCAAAAAGTTGCTGTCATGAAAATGCCAGCTCAAAGCTTCATAGAAGGCTCTGACAAGTTTCTGGTCGCAGGTAGTGGGAGACCTGGTGGACACAGGCATGAAGAAGGTTAACCAGGACTGGAGTCAGCCCAGCAAAGGGTTTCAAAAGCAATTCTCTACAGTTAATTTTCCTCATGTGCAAAATGAAGGAACTGTACTGTGTGATTCCTAAGGCTCCTGAGAGCTCAGGAGCCTTACACAGCTCTGCATGTGTAAGTTAATTTCAGTGGGCATCCTCCTCCTCTCCATGTTTTCCCTCTTCATTAGCTTCAGCATTGATGTGATTAGGGCCACATCTAATGGCACCTTAGAGATTGCAGAGTCCAGATGTCTCATTTGAGAGATAGTAGCTTCATAGCCAAGTGTGCAGATGTCCGGTCCTCCCCTTCCTTCTGGTTCTCAAGTCACAGTCTATAAGCACTGGGTTTGAGGAGAGCCTGAGACCACATGGAGGGGCTGGGGAACTCCTTACCCTTTGTCCCTCTTGTCATCCTGCATGGTAAGAAAAGCTGGGGGCTTCCCAAAAGGAAGGGCATGGGCTGTGGGGGAGAGCTGCTGACTTCCCAGCAGAAAGCTGTTCCTCAATGATGCTACCCCAGAAAGTGGGGTGGTAAAGGGATCCTCATCTCTTAGGCCCTTGGACTGATCTGCTGCCTGATCTTGAGAGAACAGTGTCTCCCTGGGGGAGCTTGTTCTTAAAGCCACCTGGTGTATAAGTCTTTGTCTTTCCAAACTGGGATGAGTTGCTTTCAGCTGTACTGAGAGCTGTGGAATATCATAGGCCTCACTGAGGGGCGGTTGAGAGGGTTCGCCTACCTGGGTCCAAGAATCCAAACTCAAATCCTAGTTCAATCACTCTAGCTGTGCCACTTTCAGCAAGTTTCTTAATCTCCTGGAGTCTCAGTTTTCTCATGTGCGAAGGGGTGGGGGAATGAAAAACAGCTATCCTCATAGGGCTATTTTGAGGATTAAATGAGATAATCCTTGCCACAAGCAGAATACAGTGCCTACAGGGATGAATACTTTGTAATCATAGTGAACACATTGGACTCTTTGTACTTAAAGTTCTTTGGTCGACTGAAGGGGGCCCATGGCTTAACAGATGAGGCCTAAACCCATTCTTACAGGCAGGGTTTGGGCACTGAGTCAGTGGGACAGGAGGAAAGAGAATTCTGCAATCAGTCCTGGGACTGCCTCTCCCAGCAATGAGTCACTCCAGTGGGCTTTCAGAGGTCCTGGGTCAGAGGGGGGAACAAGTGCCTGAGCCGCAAGCAAACTTGGCCTTGGTGGGTGGTTCTCAGGCTCTCCCTTCAAAGCCAAAGGAGAGAGGTTGGGGAGGCTGTGAGGGACTATCGAATTCTTATTATTCTGATGTGTTTATGGCAGTAAGTAAAGTTTGTAGGTTTTTTGTGAACTTTGCTTCCATCCTCACACATCTGGTCCTCTCTAGCCAGCCTGTGCACAGTCCAGAAAGAATCTGGCACACGGAGAGGTGCCTCCTCCTCCCAGACCTGGGAGCCTCCTGGAAGAAGAAGAAGATGAGAGAAGTGGAAGCTGAGGCTGACGGTCCGCCTGTTCCAGCTTTGGGTGTCCTGACCACATCCTCCTCCAGCACATGGCCGTGGGAGAGAAGCACGGGGGTCGGAATCCACCCACTTAGCTGGATGAGGTCCTGAGTCCCAACTGCCTCTGGGGTCTAAATCTTCTCACCTCTTGCATTTCCCTGATGCATCCACTGTCCTAATGAAGTCCGTTTCCTTAAACAGAAACTTCAGTCCACAGAGGGCATCAGGAGGATTACTGCCTGCAAATTGGAATAAAGGAAGTCATCTCTGGTAGCCTTTGACCATTTATCCTTATAGGATTTTGGCAATGCTTTCTTTTATTAAAGAAAGGATTTGCTTCACCCTAAACTAACCTAAGGTACCGTGAAGTGAGTCTTAAGAGTGGTTCAAGGCTTAATCTAAAACAGACCTGGGCTTGATCTTGACTCTGACATGTTCCAGCTGTGGACACTGAATCTGAGTCCTCCCTGCTACAAAGTGAGAATAATGACCTTCACAGAGGTCTGCTGGGAAGCGTCTGTGAGATGATGTGCTAGGTGAGAAGCACAGTGTCAATTTCAATGTCAAATAACCTCCTCTCCATCCTCTGTTTCCTTAATTCCTCGTAGTTTTCTCTGTCTCCTTCAGGATCTTTCTGAACTGATGGTGCATGGTCAAAGAAGACCGCAGGGCAAGTAATCAGGGAATGAACCACTGGAATGGGTGAGCTGAGCACAACCTCTTCATGTCTGAAGTAAACACCAGTGATCTGCCTGCTGAGAGGGAAGTCATTTCACCCAGGCACCCAAGGGGCCAGGTTCTCCACATTCAAGTTACGTGAAGGTTATTAGGTAAGCCTGGAAAAAAGCTGTCCTCTGGTTCTGATGAGACCAGACACAGATAAGAAGAAACAAGGCTTCAGCGGAATAGATGAAGGTTGGACTCCAGGAAGCTTTCCCACAAGGGGAGAGCGTGAGTGTTGGCATGGGTGAGTTTAGACGTGGTGTCCTCCCCAGGAGGGCTATCACAATAGGAGGTCCATGTGTGTGGGCTGAGCAGGGGCTTTTCCATAAGGAGGTGGGGGATGGCTGACTCTCCAAGGCACTTAGTCACCTCAGGAGTCTGTCAATCAAGCTTAACAATGGCACCACGTTGTGGCTCTTATCCATTGAAAAACTGTCTTAACTCATTCCCTTTGCAGGTAGAATGAGGTCCCAGAGGCCTCATGCCTGAAAATGGTAGAGGTTAAACCAGCTAGGATGCACATCCCCTGAATTTTAGCCACGTGGTATAGGGGAGGCAGCTGCCAAGGTGACCCCTAAGGGTCCCTGTGTCCTGGTATTCACACCCTTCTGTAATTGCTTTGCCTTGAGCATGGACTTGTGGACTTGCTTTTAGTGAATAGAATTTTGAAGAAGCAATGGGGTGTCACTTCTAAGATTAGGTTGCAAAAAGATTGAGTCTTCTGTTTGGAATAACTTTCTCTCTCTCTCTCTCTCTCTCTCTCTCTCTCTCTCTCTCTCTCTCCCCTCCCTGCCCTGTCCCACCCTGGCATTCAATACAGATGTGTTGATGGACACAGGAATTGTTCCATCTGTAAATTGGAACTTTGGTATGAGAGAGAAAAAAAATGATGCAGGACTAGATCCCATCTCTGCAGTGGGTGGGACTTAGATGCTCAGTAAGCAATGAAGTTCTCTGAATCTGGGATTCTACGCACATCAAGATTTACTTGCACACAGATGCCTTCCGTTTCCGCACCCCTACTCTAAGTATTCAATACATGAAGTCACCCAGTATTTAAGTTGCTGTTCTCATTCATGGTACCTCAACAGTTTTCTCAGTAGCCAGAATAATCAAAGCAGCACGGTCGCTGCCATGCTGAGTGAGGGACAGAGGCTGGGGGTTAGGCTCACCAGCTGGGAGAGCCATGGTTAGTCCTTGGTCTTTGTGCTCACCCTGAATGACAAAGCACCAGGAACTCAGGCTGCCCCTGAGGCATCTGACCTTTGCATCCCTGGGAGTCTGTGGTCTTAAGGGAAGAATGACATAATGACCCTCTGTTCTTACTGGACTCTGGCTGGGCTAAGCTGGGCTAATAGGCAAATTGTAAAAGTCCCCAGGGTGAGCAAGGGTCCTCTGAAGGTCAACTTGTCCATTCTCCCGCCTCCAGGAAGGGTGGCTAATTTTCAACTTAGTAGGTCAGTGATGCAATGAGGAGAAGGTGAGTCTTTTATTTAGGATGTGCAGAAAGGAAGATTCTAGTTTCCTTAGTTGAAAATCTGATACTCCATGCTCCCGATGGTTAGTTTTTCCTGCCTCTAGTGTCATCCAGTGGTTTCCTCTTTCAGCCCATGCCTTCTTATTCTGCCTGAGGTTCAGTTAATTCTGGAGACGAAAGCTTTAATACTCATTAAATAATTGCTTTTGGCCTCTGCCACCCATGTTCCTTCCTATTTCTATCTTGAGGATTTTCATTCAGAACAGATTCTACCTTACTGAAGTCTGGGCAAGGCATACATCATGGGGAGGTGATGGCAAATACAGAAGTTAGAAATTGCAGGAACTTCACTGCTGTAAGTGTCCTCTGGTTTTAAGCATCTTCCTCTGCCACATGCAGAGTCTGGAGGATTGGATGAACTCGGAGAAGGTGAGTCATCTAGAGAAGATCACCCAGATCAGAGCAGATCAGAGCCCGATACCTGGACTTTTGCCTTCCTGTTTCATGGTCTTTCCAACGATTGGCGTTTCATCAGCCTGAATCACTATCCAGGATATGACAACTTGCTTTTCTGGAGAGAAAAGAGGGAAAAAATCCCATCCCCTTCCTAAAAAAATAAAAGAAAGTGAAAAAGCTCTTTGGGCTCATTAAACAGGCTGTTATAAGGCTTCTTGGACTTCAAATAGCTCTTAACAAATAACATTTTGATGAGTTAAGTGTAAATGAATCAGAAACATATGGATAAAATTTCCTTGAAAATACACAAGGGTTTCGGAACCAAGGAACGTCACCCTCGCCCTCAGCCCAGCCCACCCCCTTCGGCTCTAGGCTTGAGTGTTGGGAACTTACCTCCCCTCTGTGGGCTCGCTGATGGGATTGCTCACCCTCTGGCCACCCAGCACGCTCCCAGCTTCTCCCCTGCAATTCCTCTTCATCTCCTGTGGTTTAGTGGCCAAGTGGCTGGGGTGGGCTGAGAGAGGAAAGGTCAACTGGTGAGAGAGACGAATGAGAAAAGGAAGGGAGGTGTGGGGAGCAGAGCTTAGTAGACCAGCCATGTGCTGTGTGTAGGGAAGGACGGTGTCTGTGGCTACAGGCTGGCTTCAGATTTGGGACTCTTTGGAAAGCAGTTCAAGATGTTCCCTTTCTTTCTAAGCAACACAAAATTCTCTCAACCCATGCTCACTGATTTGTGTTTTCCAGGTTGCCAGGGTTTTCTGGAGCTTGCTTCTAAGTGTTTGCGGGCTCTGGGACAGGGAGAGCTGAATTCTCCAAGGGGGCTCTTATAAACGGAAGTTATGCCTTGGGATGGACTCAGCTCCTCAGAGCACCTTTTGCTTGCCTTATGCAAAACCATCCTGCCTTTCTGTGCCAGGTAAAAGCGGCCCAGAGGAGATGAACAGACCTCTCTGTGTACTCGGGAGTTCTAGAGCTGAGTAACGCCTGCAGGGTGGCCCAGTTCCCGCTCCCCTCTTGTTCTCCATATCTTTGATGGTTGGCGGTTGCCCTGGCATAGCCTATAGCAGTGTATAGTAACAGACTCCATTCAGGGTGTATGAATAGTTCCCATAGTTTATTCTTTATGCCCCAGGCTATCTTAGTTTATGTTTCCCTCAAAGCATACCTTGAATCAAAGATGTGGGTGCAAGAGGTGATTTATAGGGTGATTCCAGGAAGCATGGCAGGGAAGAGGGAGAAGTGGGACAGGGAAAGGAGGAAAGTCAGCAAAGGTTGTGTGTTAATGAACAGGTTGCCTGTGTGAGCAACTGGGCTTGGTCCTGATGGGGCGCAGCTCAGAGGCACCCACCTCATGAGGAAGACGGGGTGTTTATCCACCTCACTAGTTGCCCCTGGAGGACTGATGCCCAATACTTTCAACCTGCTCTGCATGTGGACAAATCATGTTCCTGAAGCTGGAGAAAGCCCCAGGGCGGAGAGATGATGGTGAGAAGCTGCTGGAGTACAGCAGTCTCCACAAATTCCATGCATATAGGAGGGCAGAGGTGAGCAGCATGAGGCAGATGCCCGCAGTGCATTTGTCTGTGGGTACCACAGAGCTGCATATATAAATGGGTGCTTGCACTGTCTGCCAGGCTACTGGTCTGAGGATCTGCCCAGGGGTAGTCCCAAGGTTGCTCTGCAAAACAGATCAGGGGCTGAGGCTCTCCCTGTTGTCCCGGCTTTCAACATGCTAAGTCTGGCATAGTCATCCAAAACCCTGGTTTGGGGTCTTTGTGTTTTCCCTCCCACTCTTCCTGGGAACACGGGTCAACCCCAGAGCTAAGCTGTTGCTCTGAGAGGTCCGAGGGGGAGAAAGAGAGGAAGACGGGTCAGTGCAGTCAATCTGTGACCCTTTTGCCTCTGATTGGGTAAGTACTATTATGCTCAGGGCTGCAACTAAACATTCTTCAGGTTCAGAGGAGACAAGAAAGGGGAGAGGTGGGACAGCTGGAGTGGAAGCTGGGAGACTGAAAAGTTAATCTTTAAAAAGCATTTTGTTTTACTTTATTGAAGTATAGTTGCTGTATAATATTATATGTTACAGGCGTACAATATAGTGAGTCACAGTTTTTAGGTTATACTCCGTTTGTGGTTATTATAAAATATTGGCTATATTCCCTGTGTTGTACAGCATATTCTTGTGGCTTGTTTTGTACATAATAGTTCATACCTCTTAATCTCCCACGTCATGTTGCCCCCCTCCTTCCCTCTTTCTACTGGTAACCACTAATTTGTTCTATCTGTGAGTCTGCTTCTTTTTTCTTATATTCACGAGTGTGCTGTGTTTTTTAGATTCCACATATAAATGATGCCATACAGTATTTGTCTTTCTCTGTCCGACTTATTTTACTTAGCATAATGTCCTCCAAGTCCATCCATGTCGCTGCAAGTGGCAAAATTTCATTCTTTTTTATGGCTGAGTAGTATTCCATTGTGTGTGTGGTGGTGGGGGGGGGGAGCATCTATCTCCTTATTTGTTGATGGGCACTTAGAGTGCTTCCATATCTTGGGGTAAATAATGCTTCTGTGAACACTGGGGTGCATGTGTCTTTTTGAGTCAGTGTTTTTATTTTTTTCAGATATATACCCAGGAGGAGCGTTGCTGGGTCATGTGGTAGTTCCATTTTCCTGTTTTTGAGAAACCTCCATACTGTGAAAGGTTATATCTTTGAACAGGATCCTGTTGAGATTTGATGGCTTCAGAGAGGCCTTCTTGTCCTACAACTACAATGTTTCTCCATCATGCGCCACTGAAGTCATGCTTTAAGGCCATCACATTAGCCATTCTTTATTCCTTCAATATCACATCCTGCTCCTTATCCCTGATAAAACAAAGGCAGTCTCACCCCCTCCCTGGAGACTAGGAGGTGGGCAGATTGGCCCTGGGTCTTAAGGAGGAATTCTGTCAGGTGAGGTTGAGAAGCAGCCTTGTGGCTCTGGGACATTGGGACAGAGTAGAAAAAGGAACCAGGAAGGATATAACCAGGAGTTTGAGGCAGGGAGAAGAATCATGCCTCAGCCATCTTCTCCTCTCTCTCCTTCCCAGATGATTCATGCCACCATCACGTCCCATCTCTGATCCCTGGGCTCAGAGCCATCTCACAGCCTTTCCTGCTCAGCTTGGCTGGAAACAGATGCAGACTGACAGATGTCTCCTTCAGGAACTGCGACCTCTCCACACCCTTCCAGGGTGGCCACGCCCTTCCAGGCTCGGTGGTGAGAACTGCACGTCACTAAGCTTCCCTGAGGCGAGCCCGCCAAGCCTGAGGCCCCCGGCCACTCTAGCGCAGGCTTCTTTCCCTTCCTGCCTCTCACCCTACATCATCCATCCATGAAGGCTGCCCCTCCTTTCCCCAGGAAAGCCCCTTCCCTTCCTGAGTTCCTTCAGTCCCCTTGGCTCCCAACATCTTAGCTTTGCTTGTCCAGTCACCTCTTGGTGGGTGCTTCTAGGCTTCCCGGACGTCCTCCTTCCTCTCGCTGTGATGACTTGATTAAGGGGGTGACGCATCCTCTTAGGCGGCTTCTTCAACCATCCAGAGCCCACATCTTCTGCCTGCCGCTCCCACACCCTCTTGACCTCAGGCTCTTTCCTTGGTGTGGCCTGCATCTCTGATGGTGGTGGTCCCATACGGATGAAAGTATAAACGGCAAAATCTCCAGAAATAAAAGGAGCTATGCAATTGGTTTTTACAGAGAAGAAAACAGAGGTTCCAAAAAGCTCACCTGTTCTCTGATGGACATAGGACTAGGCTCCATCCGCTCAGTGGTGCTCACCTCTTACCCACGAGCTGGATAAAGCGCAGATTGCTGGCACCACCTAACAAGCTTTGGTTCTTTGGTCTGAGAAATCTAGATTTAAAACACGTCCCGTTCCAGGGGATTCTGACGCAGAAGGTCCTGTTTAAAAAAGCACTGTCTGAGGTCATCTGACTCCTGGCCTGTTGTGTGACAGTCATCCACCCGTACCTAGATAATCCTTTCGTGGGATCCCCCTCAAAGGGCATTTAACTGCTTGCTTTTACATTTGTAAGTCCATTTTCTGTTTTCAAAAGGACTTGTTGGAGGCTCAGGCCTGTGGGCAGATAGCACAGGAGTAATTAGTAGTTGGCTCCCCAGCAGCCTCCAAAGCTCTTTGGGGGATGAAGTCAGCGTTCTCACTGCAGGTGGGGATGGAGCAGGCTGGGGGGCATGTCCCACCCCCCACAAGTCTGAGGAAGCGCCCCCCCCCCCCCAGTGGGCACAGAGGACAAGGAGAGTCATGAGCGCTCTCCTCTAGGCCAGCCAGAGGGGGTCTAGGGACAGTGCCAGCTGCTCCACGGCTCCCAGGCTTTTCCCCACCCTCTGCCTTCATCAGAGACACCCCTGAACACACCCATGTGGGCTCTTCTCGGGTGCTGTGTGTCATCATCTCTTGGTCGCCTGCACGTTTTTCCTGTGAAGACGTTGCAGGGGTCCCCCCAGGCAGTGGAGGGGACTGCACATCTCCCACTGTTGAGGGAGGTCATTCCCAGGATGTGTGCAGGGCAGCAGCTGGATGAAGGCGTTGTGAGGTGATACTGGCACAGTGATGGGAGCAGCATCCCCCGTTCTCAGACCGAAGGCCAGCTGGGCCAAGGCGGGAGGGGTGGGGCCTGGGAGAAGCCCAGCAGCCAGAAGAACTGGCCATGGGGAGGATGGGACATGGCAGTGGACAAGGATAAGGAAGACAGGGGAAGCAAGGGGTCTGAGAAAGGGCTGTGTGATCTCCCACTCGTTACCGCTCTTCCATAGGCCGCTGCTTGAATGAAGGGAGTGGGGGTGATATCACAAGCATCAGCTACCCCCAAACAGCACATCGTTGAAAAAAAAAAATTATTTATCTGTTTGGTTGAGCCGGGTCTTAGTTGTAGGCTCCTTAGTTGAAGGCATGCACATGGGATCTAGTTCCCTGACCAGGGATTGAACCCAGGCCCCTTGCATTGGGAGCATGGAATCTTATCCACTGTGCCCCCAGGGAAGCCCCCAAACAACATGTCTTTAAAGCAAGCTTATTGGCCTAACGCATGGGTTTTCGCACTATTTTCTGTGAATAGAAGCTCCTGTTGTTGCAGCATCCCCTAGAGAAACATGGTTGGAGGAGTGGAATCTTGACCACAGTCACTTGCTCTCTTAATTTCAGGCCTGCCAGGGTTTCCTTGGGGGAGTTTCTGGGTTTTTTTCTGAGCTGAAGAGTACCTCTGACTGGTCCAGTGGTTTCCAGTGAGTAACTGCACCGTGACTCTCACCCTTGCTGCGGTGGGTCAGTCAGCCAGGCCCTGGGCAGCTGCTGGTGCCCAAGGGCCTGAAGCATGGAGACTCCAGGGCAGGCCAGGCTCCCAGTCTCCCTAGAAGGTGGATGTCTATTTAGTGTGTTTCCAGGAGGACTAGAAAATACTCATAACCTTCAACTGCACATAGTATCTGAGATTCTGATTTTTTCTCTGCTATGCACAGTAATATGACTCATAATTTCTTATTAGATGAGTTACTGAGCACATTTATTTACTGGGTCCTGATGACTTTCTGTCTTTGAGTCCTGAAGGGAAAACTTCTGTCCTATAAGTCCTTCCTGCCGATGCCTTAGCTGGGCTTCACTTTTCAGGTCACTTTCTCACCCTTTGAGGCAGCTGATGGCAAGTTTCCAGGGAGAATTGGAGACACACAGTGGGCCTAGATTTAGGGCAGAACAATGGTGAGAGGGAGCATCACAGTCTTTGGTGAAAGCATCTCCACTATCTGGGTGACCCGGAGACATACTGCCCAGAAGCCCTTTCCGGGAAGGGCTCACTGCCCAGCTGCAGGTGTGCTGTGAGCAGATGGTTTCCAGCTGTCAGTTTCATCAGGGTCAGCCCCAGCTGCAGGGAGCCACTTTGTTCAAGGTCAAGCCCTTGTTAAGTAGCTTACCTCCAGTGCCAGTGCAAGAGGGGGCACACATGCCTAGCCAGTTCTGCTTGACCGGGACAGGGCTGAGCAGCAGTGCTCACTCAGAGCTGCTCAGCAGATTGGCCAAGGCCTTGTTGGGCTACATCACATGCAGTTCAACTTCTTCTGCTGCTCAATCCTATTTCTACTCCTTTCCTTTTATGAATATTGATCCTTAATGTACAGTGTTCACCCAAGCTCCATCTCAGCACCTGCCTCCAGAGAACCCAATGGGACACCCTGCTTCATGGTTCTCCCCAAGAATGGTTCAGTCCCAGTTCTCAGGCAGCATAATGCCCCAAAACTCAATATAGTAGATGTACAGCCCTCCCCAAAATATCCTGACGAATCAAATCAATACCTCCCAGTGTGTGCTGATTGGTAGGACAATACCAGAGTTGGCCATCTGCTTATGGGCATCCAGCTGCCCAGAAGAAACGCATCCAGCCTATTTCTGCCTCAGGGCCTTTGCATGTTCTGTTCTCTCTGTCAGAAATTCTGGAGTTTGTGCCCAAATATCACCTTCTCAGTGAGATCTTCCCTGAGCTGCCAATTCAAAAGGCTCTCTACCCAACTCTCAGTCATCTGTCAAGTACTTGTTGCTATTTTCTGTTACAATGAAAATCAAAGATAATTGGATATCTTATTTTGGGGGTAAGTTTGGATACGGATTTTTCAGGGCCTGTCGATCTGCACTAGAATGTAAACCCCATGAAAACAGGGTTAGCCTCTGTTTTGTTTGCCTCTGTGTCTCCATGACCTTTCAGTGTCTTGAGCAAGTACTCAACAAATAATCAATGAATGAATGGAATGGACACATTTTATTGAGTGAAAATAAAAGAATCTAGCTGAAATTTAGTAATAATGTTTCCAATATGTTAATTTTTGCTTCTCCCTTCTGGTTAAAGAATGCTGGTTTTTGCTTAGAGAAGGGGCAGACAAATTTTTTCTACAAAGAGAGCCAGTTGGTAAATAATTTTGCCTTTGCAGACTATAAGGTCTCTATCGCAACTGCTTAACTGTGCTGTTGGAATGCAATAGCAGCCACAGACAATATGCAAACACATGGGCATGGCTGCGTTACAATAAAACTTTATTTGGAAAAAGAGGTGGCTGGTCAGATTTGCCTGACTGGCCATTGTCTGCTGTCCCTGACGTAGAGTAGTCATATAAAATTTCCTATAAAGAAAAATTTATTGAAGCAAAAAAGGAAGTCTATGGAAATAAAAATATTAAAGAAGTAGCTTTACAGGAACCATATGCAAATTCCCGAAGTTGGAGAGAAGTCAGTTCTAATTTTTCTTGCATCATCTGTGGCCACAGCTGTGGGGGTGAGGGAGGCTGGAAGGGAGAAACCCGTTTAATTTAGTGTGGCCAAACATTGTGGGAGGCTCACACTTAGATATTCCCGAGAGCCTGGCAGGGCCAGAGTTCTGCCTTTCCTCCGCGTGCTGTTATTTTTCCTATATCATTTCCTCCCCAACCCTGGACCCAGAACTAGAGGCTATCATAAAATGTTCTTGCTTTTATGGACGCTGTTCTTCCATAGGGTTTAAATACCCCCAGGGCCAGGTTTGGTCATGGGCTCACTTATCAAACTTATAAATATACCCTCAGCTTAAACATAAACATGGCAGGGCACTGTAGAGGTAGATGTGGCAGAAGGTGACAATTTCGCCTGAAATTCCTTCACCTATGGGAACAAGAAAGGCTCAGATCGACGGAGCAACACACTACATCAGGCAAGCTCTAAGACTCCACATGTATTAACTGATTTTATCTTTCATCATGCTAATGGTAATATCATCCCCATTTTAACATTTTATTTATCTATTTAGGCTGAGCTGGGTCTTAGCTGTGGCATGTGGGCTTCTTAGTTGTGGCATGCAGACTCTTAGCTGCGGCATGAGGACTTCTTAGTTTTGGCATGCAAGTGGGATCTAGTTCCCTGACCAGGGACTGAACCCGGGCCCCCTGCACTGGGAGGGAGGAGTCTTATCTATTGGACCACCAGGGAAGTCCCATAATCCCCATTTTAAAGATGAAACAACTGAGACCCAGGAGCCTAGGTAAATTGCCCAAGGTTATCCAATTAGCAAGAGGTAGAGTCAGGACCCTAACTCCAAATGGCCAGCACCGGAGTCCACACTGCTAACATATACAGCTGCGACGCTGCCACGTCTCTCTGGGACAGCACTGTGTCACCCCCCAGTAATAGACAGGCATTTTCACTGTTCTTTCTCCATATCTTTACAAAATTACTTATTGTTATTTTTTATTTAGATGAAATTCATGTAACACACAATGAACCATTTTAAAGTGTACAATTCAGCGGCATTTAGTGCATTCACAATGTTGCGTAACCACCTCTCTCTAGTTGTAATGCTTTTTTGTCACTCCAGGAACATACTGTACCTATTAAGGAGTCACCCCCCATTCCCACCTTCCCCTATCTACTGGCAACCACTTACTTGCTTTCTGTCTCTATGGATTTGCCTATTCTGGACATTTCATAGAAACGCAATCACATAATGTGACATTTTGTGTTTAGCTACTTCTTTTACTTAGCATGTTTTCAATGTTAATCTAAGTTGTAGCATGTATTCCTTTTTTATGGCTGAATAATATTTTATTGGAAGTATATACCACAATCCATGCATCTTTGGATGACATTTGGGGTTGTTTCTATTTTTCACCATTGTGAATAGCCCTGCTATTGAATAAGTATTTTCTGAGTACCTGTTTTCAATTCTTTTGGATATATACCTACGAGCAGAATTGTTCGGTCACATGTAATTCTGTGTTTAACTTTTTGAGGAAATGTTAGACTGTTTTCCATAGTGGCTGCACAGTTTTAGATTCCCATAATAGTACATGAAAGTTCCTATTCCTCCACCTTCTCTCCAATACCTGTTATTTTTCTGTTATTTTCTTTCTTCTTTCCCCATTATTATAGCCATCCTAGTGGGTTTGAAGTTGGTCTCTCATTGCAGCTTTGATTTGCGTTCCTTAATGACTGATGATGTTGAACATCTTCCCATGTGCTTATTGGCCATCTGTGCATTTTTGGAGAAATGTCTATTCAAGTCCTCTGCCCATGTTTTAAACTGGGTTGTTTTCTTTTTTGTAGTTTAGTTGTAAGAGTTCCTTATATATTCTGGTATTCGACTCTTTCTGGACAAATGACTTGTAAATATTTTCTCCCATTCTGTAGGTTGTCTTTTTACTTTCTTGGCAATGTCCTTAGATGCACAAAAGTTTTAAATTTTTATGAAATCCAGTTTATCAGTTTTTTCTTCTATGGCTCATGCTTTTGGTGTTAAATCTAAGACTCCATTGCCAAATCCGAGGTCATGAATATATAGCTCTCTGGTTTCTCCTAATGGTTTTGTTCTTCACCTTTTATTTAAGTTGTTCACCCAACCCCACAGTTTTAAAGAAGACTTGGTACTGGCCTTAAAGAAGCCACTTCCAGTGAAAGTGATGTGGATGCCAAGAATCATGACGGAGGGTGTATGTGCATGTGAGGGTTTGTAACATGTGCGAGGCTTTTCCAGGCCATCTCAGCATAGATGGGGCAGGCTGGAGGCAGGCCTGCTGCCTCCAGACCTCTCTCGGGGATAAAGCGGTCCTCCTCTGCATCCCCAGACGTACCATTTCTACCTGAGAGGCCAGGCAGCCAGGTCTCTGGCTGGGCAGAGGGAGAGTCAGAGTTCAAAGGCTCAATTTCTCCACCTCTCACAACAACACAGCATCGCAGCAGCAGAAACCTGGCCAGAGTGAGTTAAGTTACTGAGTATCCAGGCTTTCTACCGTTGGAGATGAGTCTCTTCCCCAGTCCACCTCTGGGAAGATGGACTCCCAGTCCTTCATTGATTCCTTTATTTATTTTTGTATTCATCCTTTATTCATCAAGTATTTGTTGAGCACCTACTGTGTGTTTGGCATGGTGCTAGGCACCGGGATTCATTGCTCACCGTAAAAATGTGGTCCATGCCTGCATGGAGACCATCGCCTAATGGGGAGTCAGAGAATGAAACAAGCAAGCAAACACAGTTCACTTCAGAATAGGATAAATGCTGTGGAGGAAATAAGCAGGTTGAGGAGGTTCTGTTTCAAATGTGATCAAAGGATGAGAAGGAACCCACCAACCAAAGAGAATTCCAGGGAAGAGAATCAGCACGTGCAGAGGCTCTGAGTGGGGAGCAGAGGGGCAGCGCACCCGTCGTCTGGGTGAGGGTGGGGCCGTTACTGTCATGGTCACTGTCACCATCAACAGCCAAGTCCCATGGAGAGGAGGTATGGGGCTGTGTGGGTGGACCATGTCATAGTCTCATACGGAACCGAGGTGGCTGGACTGCAGGGCCAGCATGGAAGACCGTTGAGGAGAGGATGGGAATCTGTTGGCAGGAAGGTTGGAGTCAGGTGAGGACCATGAGGTGAGGGAGTGGGAGCAGAGGAGAGGTCATAGTACATAAACACCATGTTAGGTTCCTAGGGCTGCCATCACAGATGACCACAAACGCAGGGGCTCTGAACAGTAGCGACACAGTGTCTCACAGTTCTGGAGCTTAGAAATCCAAAATCAAAGTGTTGACAGGGCCACACCCCCCTGAAGGCTCTAGGGAGGAAGACTTCCTTGCCTCCTCCTGGCTTCTGGTGGCTCCTGGCTCTCCTTGGCCTTCCTTGTCTTGTGGCTGCATCACTCCAACCTCTTCTCCATCATCACATGGCCTTCTTCCCCTTGTGTGTCTTCACATGGCCTTCATCTAGCCATTGGACTGGGGGCCCAACCTATTCTAGTATGAGCTCATCGTAACTAATTACATCTGCGAAGACCCTATGTCCAAATAGGGTCACATTCTGGCATTCTGGATAGACGTTAATTGGGGGTGGGGGGTGGGACACACGCGATTCAACTCAGTACAAGGTCCTCCCCGGCCCTCTAGCTAACTTGAGGCAGAGGGCAGACGCCACCCCCAGCCCGCAGGAGAGGGTGAAACCACAGCGGCAGCAGCTTGAACAAACTCTCAGAGGGGAGCAGGAGGGTGGGGGTTAGGGTGGAGAGCAAACACTGTGCGTTCCCAGGGCAGCAGCGTGATGTGACAGTGGGAACTCAGCTCCCTAAACTCCGCTTCTTTCAAGTGAGTTTACGAAGTGGTAAGTACCGCCCGAGCGTCAGGGAATTGCGCAGGATGGGGGAAGGGCGATGGGCTGACCAGGCCATGTTTGAAAGCAGCCTTTCAAGGTTGTTTGAAAGCCACTTTTCAAGGTTTCTTGTCCTGCTTTAATTTTTCATTTGTTACATGATTATTGAGATAAAATATACACACAGTAGAGTGCATTAAATGTGCTAATCTTAATTGTACAATTTGGCGCATCTTTACGCAGATATATTTCCATGTACCCATCATCCAGTTAAAGAAAGAGCGGTGTTTCCAGCACCCCAGTGGGCTCCTGGGGTTAGGGCCCACACTTAGAAGGACTCTACTCTTGGTTTAAGGCTCTGCTGTCACAGTCTTGAAATTCTTCTTAAGTGTTCAACACGTAGCCTTGCATTTTCATTTTGTACTAGGCTCAGGTAATCCTCACTCTCTTTTTTCCATGGTTACAAGTCTTTCAGGATTCAGTTCAAGTCTTACCCCCTCCAGGAAGCTCTCCTTGATTCCTTCCCACTCTCCAGTTAATCTCTGTTCTCATTTTCCTTAGGAGTTATGGCCTGTCCACACCACTCAGTACTTGGTCACATTAATTGCACTCTGCCTGTGCCGGCCTCTCATTTTTCTGTGCATGAAAGTTTCATCACTCCCATCTGGTTATGAGCTCACTGGAGCCTGGGGAGATATGCTGTCAGCTCAGCAATGCAATGTAAGGCCACAAGGGTTATTCACATGCATGTTCTACCTCTTCTTCCCAATTGCAAGTTAGTTTATCTTGGTGTCCCAAGATAAGCCCCGGGGCTCTGTCAGGTGGCAGGTGGGTAAACCATTGCTGGCCTTTTTCTGCTCTCTCTCCCTGTCTGTCTCTGACCAGGTGGCTTTGCTCCACCCCAGGATTTTAAAATATTAAGGCAAGAAGTGATGTGAGACCTCATCTGGTCAAATCCATCTTTGGATGGAGAGGTCTCAGAGAGACCTAGTGTATTACTCAAGGGCACACAGCTCATGGGGGCACAGCAGGGAGTGCAGAACACTTTCCTGTGCAGTCCTCTCCACCCCTTCACTCCTTCCTCTTTGGACAGCTGTAGACCCTTCCTGTACGTGCAGGTGGGAAGTAGTTCTGTCTGGAACAGCTGACTGGAATCTCGCTGAGACCAGCAGTCCATCAACCCAATTGGCTTGTGGCTTCCTCTGAGGAATGGCTCTCAGAAGCCCCCTGAGAACCTCCAGGAACCAGCTGCCTGTCGACCACCTTGTTAAACGAGTTTCCAGATGTCTCCATTGCAGATTGAGGAAGCAGGAGGCGAGTGGGGGGCTGGGAGTGTGTCTGTTAAATGAAGCCTGACATGTCTGTAATAAATAACACCATGAACCCGCAGAGCAGGTGGTCTCTGGAGATGGGGTGATGCAGAGGATGTCCTACCTGAGGCCTTGTGTGGGAAGGAGAGAGGCTGACAGACAGAACAGAATATTTGGGGGCAAGGACAAGAGAGGAGGGATAGATAGATGGACAGGTAGTTGGAGGCTGAGTGGGGGTGGGGGGAGACCATGCAATTGTGAGTCTATCAGAGAGAGACAGGAGAGAGAAAGAAAAGGAAGCAGAAAAAGATACACATACTGAGGGCCCAAATATGCCACTGTATTGACCTTCAGAGAAGCTGATAAAATCCACAGCCAGCCCTTGCGGACTTCCCCTGTGCCAAGCCCTGGGCTGAAAGTAAGGCTGAGACCATAGGGAACTTGCTCAGGCTTACACACTGGTTGAGAAGTCTGGTTCCCACATGGCATCCTTAACATCCTTAATGTTCCCCGGTGGTAACATGTTGGGGAACAATCTTTCCAGGCTTGTCTCCTTCCACTGTGAGTATAGAAACTAGCTGGTCGGCGCTACCTAAACCCAACATCATCTTACAGAGGAATTCTGAGTCTATCTGAATGTGGGCACAGTAGAGAACAAGAAATGTAAACATCGAGCACTTATTTTGAAACACGTTGCATATAGCCCTTTCGTCGGATTTATTTTCCTCCGACTTCTAGGACTGACCAGCTTAGGAGCCTCTTCTTAGCCTCAATCACTGTGAATGAGCGTTCATACACATGTGAGAAACTTGAGTGTATGGATTTCCAGGAGCTGCATCACAAATGATCACAAAATTTTCTCATGGTTCTGGAGGCCAGAAGTTTGAAATCAAAATGTTGGAAGGACAATGCTCTCTCTGAAGTCTCCGGGGAAGATTCCTTCCTTGTCTCTTCCTAGTTTCAGTGGCTCCCGGCAGTCCTTGGGGCTCCTTGACTTGTGGCTGCATCTCTCCAACCTCTTCCTTCATCACCGTCTCTCCCCTTCCTTGGTCTCCTCTGTGTCTTTGCATCCAAATCTCCCACCCCTTTCTCTTATACAGCAATCAGTCATTGGATTTAGGGTTTACCTAGTCCAGAATGACTTCATCTTAAGTTGATTGCATCTACAAAGCCTCTATTTCCAAATAAGGTCACATTCATAGGTACCAGGGGTTAGGACTTAAACCTGCCTTTTGGGAGAACACAATCTAATCCACTACAATGGGGATAAATGGAATGTATAGGCAATAAAAAGAGGAGAACAAAAGCAAATTGCAAAGGACAAATGTGGGACAGACTAATGCTTAGACATTTCCTTCAAAAAATGGAATTTTAACCTAAGGTTTATACCTCTTTGCCTAACCCTTGACTCCTTCTCCACGCCCCCCCCATGTGTTGCTACCTGCTTTCTCCACCTTCTAGACACTGTCCCTACGCTCTTAGAATACCACTGGGCTTTGAAGTTGAGATATTTCTAAAATTGTTAGAAATTTTTAAAGGTACACCATATTTGGGGCGAATATTCTGTTTTACCCAGAAAGGCAGAGCTGACTCCTATCCCTTAGCCTGGGTTCATTTTCTAAATCAGAGCTACCTGCTTACTGGGCGTGTAAAGAATGTAGTGAAATGGCCTTAAAATAAAATAGGAGACCCCGTTGAATTATCATCAGGGCCATGCATAATGGGATGCTCTGTGTATCTGATTCACTGTGGACGTTGGATTCAGGATGCCCTGTCCTCCAAGGACTCTTCTTAAATCTGAGATAATCCTCCAATGTTAGTTAGGACTCTTGGTGGTGAAGGGTATACATTCATTGTCCATAACTTTTTCCCAGAGGGGATCTGCTGGCTCATGTTATTGGTATCACAAGGCGTGGAGTAGTTTCAGGTATAGCTGAACCCAGGAGTTCATTGATGTCACCTAAATTCTCTCTCTCTCTCTCAGCAAAACGTTCTCATGGGCTTCAGAGATAAAGGTCACCTAGCACACTTCAGAAAGTGAGTCTGTGAACCCAAGCTGGATTCTACATATATCACTGGCACATCTCATGGCTGGAGGGAAGGGATTCTCTGGCCAGGATGGAGTCACCAGGCACAATAGAATAGTAAGGAAGATCTAGCTACTGTAACAACAAACCCTGGAAATCTCAGGGGCTTGACAAAATAGAAGCTGACCTTTTAGCCCTATAAAGTCCAATCAGGAGAGCATTCTCAAGCACACGGGCTGAGGGAGATTCTACCACCTTTAATCATGGTTTCCAAGGTCACCAAGAGCATCAGCATTCAACCAACAGACAGGAGAAGAGAAACTGGATCAGAGTGCAGGAGGTTCTTTTATGGGCCAGACTCACATTTCATTGGCCAGAACTCAGCCACATGCATGGACTGGAATATTGTCTGGGACATGCAGGCTGGATGTGAGCTCAGCAGGAAAGGAAAAAGGTTTGTTGAATGTCTAGCCATTTATTTCTGACACAAGTTGTAATGCTGGGCAGCATTGTTAGAGAATGAGGAAAGAGTGGCTTTGCCCCCAAAAAGGGGAGTCACAGCTGGTTAAAAAAATGTCCTCTCAACTAACTCAAGGGATGTTTCAGACATGTCTGACTTTGCTGCTTGTGGCTATACTTGTATCTGGTACAGACACTATTGTCTATTACTGTGAGACGAACTGTCTTGAGTTTAGTGGTTTATAAGAATCTTGCTATATTTTTCTTATATTTCATGATTTCATGGGTCAGGAATTTGGGCAGGGCTCAGCTGGGTGATTCTTTTGCTCCACATGGTGGCAGCTAGGGTCACTCAGTGGTTTTCAGCTGGCAGGGGGACTGGTCTGGGGGTCTAGGATAGCTCCACTGTCATGTCTGATGCCTTGGTGGGGGTGGCTGGAAGGCAGGGCCCAGCCGACACCCTTTTCCTTTCCCTGTAGTCCCAGGCCTTGCCACGTGGTCTGTGCAGCAGGACAGCCAAAATTCTTCCATGGTGGCTCAAGGCTCTAAGAGGGAATGTTCCAAGAAACCCAGGACAAAGCTCTGGGGCATCTCAAGACCTAACTTCTGAAGCCCTAGGATGTCCCTTCTGTCACATGCTGTTGCCAAACAGGTCATCGGGCCAGTCCAGAGTCAAGGAGACTGAATGGCGGCCAGCTTCAATTGGCCACAGATCCTTTCCAGCCACGTGACTTTTTCACATGGGATTAGGGAGCCTTTCCTTTTCTATGAGAGGCTATAGATATGAGTCTCGCCTGCCCTACTTACTGCCAGCTCTCCTGATCATTGAGCTTCTTGTGTTGCATTTCCTGTTTGAAGCTGGGCCTCCAGGGGAAGGAATCTAGACTCTGGAGGATGAAATAGGCATTCCAGGCTTCTATACACAGGAGAGAACAAGAGGATCCCTCATATGGGGGTAAAAGAAAGGGAGGGACTCACTCCTGGAAGTGGTATCTAGTCAAAGTCGGCAGCCAATGTGATAACTGATATATAACCCTATGATATATGAACTGCAATCATGCTTATTTTATAAAATAGGAAACTGAGGCACAGGGAGGTTGAGTAACTTGCCTGGGCTCCCACTGCTGGAAAGTGAGGAACCCATACTCAGCCCCAGGCAGTCTGGCTCCAGAAGCCATGGGACCCTAGTGAGATGCTAAAACTAGTAATTGCCTTTGTAACACTGGGAGACTCGTGGCTTCCTCCAGGGGGTTCCCAAGTCTATTCTCAGCCTTATCAAATTGACTTATCTTCTGTAGCAAGCCAAATATACCCTTTATGAATCTGTAGAAATCTGTGCTAACAATTCTTACCAACAGCCACCTCTTTCAGAGTGACACCCATTCATTTCCCATGGTGCCCTAGGGCTCATATGCAAATTAAGCCAAATACTTCTGGGTTACATTATAACTACATCATTGCAAACCTGGATTGTTGATGTCAAGTCAAATGAATAGTTCTACTGAGGAGCCAGTGGCGGTGTGAGGCAATGTGAAGCACCTTAATGTGGAAATCTGACCTCTGAGTTTTGTCCTGAGTCAGCAGGGATTAGCAAACCACGCAAAATCCAGACTTTCCCGAGGGAAAAACTGCTGTGGGATTACCGTCAAGGCCTCCCATCTCTCTTAATCCCATATCCTGACCCCTTGCTCCTCACTGCGTGCACTTTGCATCTGCTCTCCTAAACCAATTTTCTTCTGAGCAGAAAAAGAAAGCCCCCAGGGAAAAAAAGAGCTGGACTCTTGCGGGTATTTTCTAGGATTGGAGAGTTGAGGCTGCTTGGCAGAGGCGCGCGCTATGGCCAGGGCGTCACGTAGGATCTGTTTATGACCCTCCGGCAGTCTCCCTTCTCCTACAGGGATGGCAGATGGCCTGTATTTCTAATAATTAAAAAAAAAAAAGTCAGAGGGAAATCAGGCTCAGCAGGAGGAATTTGAAACCATCCAGGCAGCACAATTGAGCTGTGAATTTCTTTGGAAATTGTACATGGTGTCTTCCCATTAAGCACGCCTGGAGCCTTGGCCCTTCCAGGAATCTGCAAGGCCCCACGTAATGACTTTCGTCAGCAGGGCTCAGCCGGGGGTGATGGGTGGATGGGAGCCACTGGCAGTCCCAGGCCACCTTGTACTCATAGGACTGTACCACCCAGGGGCCATGGCCAACAATTTGTGAAACCTTCACCACCCCCTCCTCCTGTCTCCTCTTAGCGTCACAATAGCCCTAGGAGGCAGAGATCCCAAATGATTATGCAAATCAGCCTGCGAGACCAGCTTTGGATCATTTAGAGAGAAAGAGGACACGTCCAGCTCTAGCAGGAGGGATAAAGCCCTCTGAGATGGGGTGGTGGAGGTCCTACACTCTGCTGGATGGTACTGTGGATATGGAACTAACTGTTCACTTCATTGGCTCACCATTTAGTGGGGGCCAGAGAAGCAAAGGAGGAAGGGTCCAGCGGGGAGTCCAGAGCCAAAAGTTCCAATCTTGGCCTGATACCTCCAGCCAAGTGCCATTCACCTGGGCATCTTCCTTTTCTGGGTTTCTGTTACTGTATTTGTAAAAGAGCAGAACTGAATTGTACAGCTGGAAGAGGTTGGCCAAGTAATAATTCCTGTATATGACCTCATTCCCTGGAGAAGTACAGAAAGATCTCAGAGGCAGAGACAGCCACAGACCATGGGAAAGTGACCAGAGAAGCTGGGACACTTGGCTTTGACAAGACCGTTGACATATAAATAAACGTGGGCAGTATGGAATGGGTTGAGGAGGCTCAGGTATGGGCCTCCAAGAACATCCTTTCTTCCTGAATGGACCACTAAAGAGCTGGGGCCCCAGAGAACATTGACTGCACTCCCTGACCCTCATCAGCTTCCTCCTTCCCTTGTCTAATTCTGAGTCAGTGTCTTCTAGAGGCAGCCCTGATCAGTGAGTTGCTGGCTGAACAGACGCGTGGTCCATACCACTGCCTGGCTAGAGACCACCACATCTCAGCACCTCTGATCCTGGCAGGAAGGGCTAGGAATGGGCATTCCAGGGCCTGAGGGAGGAAAGAAAGCTACTCCCCTCTGCCCCTCCCTTCCTCCTTGCCTCGTCAGCACTGGGTCCCACTGACCAGCTGCCACCAGGGGCGAGTCAGCCCAGCAGATGGTGTGAGGCCGGGAGAGATCCTATCAGCCAGCAGACATAGCAGCAACTGTGCATTTGGGGGGCTCTGTTCCAAGTCTCCTTCTCTCTCCCTCACCTCCCTCCATCTCTTCATTATTCAGGCAGCTTCAGGTCTCTTCTTCCCTTCCTCTTCCCAGTGCTCTACTCCTCTCTCCTCTCCACCTTGTCCTCTTTAATCGCCACTCTCTTTTCCTTGTTTTCTCTCAGCCTTTGCAGTGTTTGGCAAAAAAAGAGGGAGGGGCCAAAAGTAGAGGTAAGGGCTTTACTGCAGCCACAGTGTTAATAGAAGGAGGGCCAGGGGGCTCAGGTTGTTGGTGGTCACGTCTTTCTGGTCCAAGATTCCTGGGTTGAAGGAGGTGATCCCTGCTCACAGTGAAAACCACAGCTGGATGCCCACCAGTGGGTGGGTTGAGACCAGCACTGTCTACTCAGGGCAGTGGGGTCAAGGTCAGCGAGGCCTCAGGTAGGTCATCTCCCTGAGAAGGCCAAGGTGAAGGCTCCCATGCTTCATGGCTTCATTCCAGATCACATAGGGCCCCTCACCCACACACCCCATCCCTCCTACCATTTGGACGGAGATGTGGCCATGCCTGTGTCCACACCTCCCCCATCCTCTCCTCTTTCTGAAAATCCTGGACCAGTCCAGGACCCTGGCTGGGGAGAGGGCTGAGCCTGAGACCTAGGGTGTTTCTCTGTCTCCTCCTTAGGAGCCCTGGGTGTTGGGGAGACTGGCCTGTACAAGGGCAATGCTAAGGGTGGCCTCAGATCCTTTCACTGTCACATCAATCTCTCCTGGATTTGTCTGTCCCCATCCCTCTAGAGCCCACTCCCTATGGGAGCAGACTGAAGCCAGAACAGTTCTGGGCTTCTCTCCCAGGAATTTGCACAGTTCCCGGTCCATATCAAGAGGCCCAGAGATGTCCCTGAGAAGAAGAAAGAGAGCAGGGATTGCTCGAAGGAGCCCCAAGTTCAGTGGCTTCTACTTTCCTGGCTTCCCTAGACTCCCAGGCTCCCTTCTAGATTCTGACACTGCACTGTCCATAGAATGTTCTGCCAGAGTGGAAATGTCCTGCGCCTGAGCTGTGCAGTATGGTAGCCACTAGCCACACGTAGCTGTGGAGCCCTGAAAGCGTGGCTAGAGAGACCAAGGAACTGAATTTTTCATTTTGTTTAATTTCAAGAAATTTCTATTTAAATCACCATATGCGGCCAGAGAGTGCCATATGGGGAAGCTGGCATGTGAAGTGGGTCTTGAGGAGAGGGCACAATGTGGGCAGTCAGAGATGGGGGGAGAGCAGAGGGCAAGGAGACGAGATGAGATGGAGATGAGATGGCAGGCACAAGCAGAAGGAGCCGCCCATTTGAGGAAGGGACACTTTGTGTTAAGGAAACTCTTCTGAAACCTTTTCTAGAAACCCACTTAGGCAGTGTCCCTGCAAGAGGCATTCAGCCTGCCCTGTCTCCAGGCAAGCCCAAGCTGCTCTCTAAAATTGCACAAGCAGCATTCTTAGCCCTGACATCCCCACGCTGGGCTCTCCTTCCAGGGCTGTATGATTCCCCTGGAACTGCCTCCATCCTCTTCTTGCTGGTAGATGCTGACACCGCCTGCGTCTACAGAAGTCACGTTGTGACTTCAGCTAGACCCTGTGAATTGGAGCCTGTGCTGTGCCCACACAGAATGAGAGATCCTTGAGAGCGTCGTGTGTGTCAGGCGCTGTGCCCAGCCCTGAGGGGCACCTCCAGATGGATAAGGAAGATCTTCCCTGAAGAAGTCCTGGCCCAAGGCAGAGTAGCTAAGGTGCCCACCTCACTTGCCACAGTAGGTGACGCAAGTGGGCCTGATGAAAGATACAGGGCACAGTGGGGATTAGCCGACTTGGACTCCTCCCCCTCTACTTAGTTTAACCTTGTTACAACCACACAAACACATGGGCAGAATGTGCTCAATGCTCTTTTTTGCAAAGAGAAGCTGGAATCTGAATTTTACTTGGAAATTTCCCGATTTTTAAAGAAAGGTTTACTGGCCAAATAAAATTCATCTGAGGGTGAAAAACATTTCCACTTCTTTCCATGCACCAGCAAATTCTTGAAGTTTGTTGAGAGGTGAAAGAAAAGGAGGAAGCCGAGGAGCAGGCCCCTGGAAGGTACCGTTCCGCACTTGTGCACACACTGGTCATGACCCTCTCTGCCATCCTCAGAGCAGGCCCACGCCTTGTTTGCCCCTGAGCAATTAACCGGAGGCTTGTGAGGGGGTGGGTTCCTTCTGTCCTCTCTCTTTTGCATCCAGGAGCAGAAAAGGACACCGGTAGACATTTTCCATAGATCATGAAGCCTAAAGTTTCCAGACCAAGGCAAGGTTGAGAACAGGGCTTAGGACTCCCCCATCGAAGCTTCCACATCACAAACATACAAACACACTAGCATTTACTTCATGTGAAATGTACATCTTTATACCAGTGGTTGTGTATTCAGTGCCCCTGTGGGACTGTAGGTGCATACATGTATTGTGCTGTGTTCTTGGCAGGTGTATTAATCAGTGTTCTCCAAAGAAACAGAGCCAATGTGTGTGTGTGTGTGTGTGTGTGTACGTGTGTACAGTTGACCCTTGGAACAATATGGGGGTTAGAGCCGCCCATCCTCCATGCAGTCAAAAATCCACATAGAGTTTATAGTTGGCCCTCCATATACACAGTTCCTCCACACCCACTCTTCTGCATCCGTGGATTCAACCAACTGCAGATCATGTACAGTAGTACATATTTAATGAAAAAAATCTGTGCATGTGCGTGTAAGTGGACCTGCACTGTTCAAACCCATGCTGTGCAAGGGTCAACTGTAAATACACACGTGCACACACACACACACGTATATATATACATATATATATATATATTAGAGATACGTGGAGAGAAAGCAGGGCAGTAGAGAGGGAGAGAGAGACAGAGAGATGGAGAGGGAGAGAGATTGTTTGGGAGAGAGAAATTTTAAGGCTGGAAAGTCTGAAATCTGCAGGGAAAGACAGCAGGCTGGGGACTCAGGGAAGACTATTGTCTGGAGTCTGAAGGCAGCCTGGAGGCAGAATTCCTTCCACTTTCAGAGATTTCAGTCCTTTCTTGTAAGGCCTTCACCTGGTTAGATGAGGCCCACCCACACACAGAGGGTAACCTACTTCACTCAAAGTGTACTGATTCACATGTTAATTACATCACATCTTCACAGCAGCATCTTGACTGATGTCTGACCGAATAACTGGGCACCATAGCCTAGTCAAGCTGACATGTAAAAGTAACCATCACAGCAGAGTGACCATCTGAACTGAATACTGTTAAAGTGTTTCTAAACAACACAACAAACACCATGATTTCTGAGAAAGGCAGTTGGATGACTGTGGCCAATGGTCTTGAAGACCATCGTCCAGATAAGGGTCTTTTCAGTGTTATTTCATTCTCTTGATTTTTTTTTTTTTGCCATCTGAGTTATCAAACAATCACAAATTGATTTAATAATTAGTCCAAACCAAGGTAGGAAAGGGGTTTCCCTTTCTGTGACAATTCTGATTAATGGTTGGTGGGTGCTTGATGTACTAAATTGTAGGAAGCCCAGGACTGACCTCAGCTCAGTGGGAAACAGCGTTGTGCTTAATTCCTCATGTCTGCAGTGGGAACAGGTGGTGAGTGGTGGCGTATGTGCTTTCTATTTTCGTATTTGTCATCCACGATCAAGACCAAATCTTCATTAGAAAAGAGGGAGGAGATCAGAGAGGACAACTTGTTTGTGTGAGCTCACACAGCAAGCACATGCCAGGCTGAGGATAAGAAACTAGGAGTTAGGTTTCCCAACTCACAGTGCAATCTCCTTATCAAAAAAGAAATATCTAATGTACACCTCTCAAGCGATTACTTATCCAAATAATTTCCTCCCTTCCGCTATGGCTTTTTTTTAAATTAGAAAAAATGTTCTCTCTCTTAAAGGAAGCACACGTATCATAGAGCTATTGAACTGTATCCCAGTTTGGACCTCCAAATTTTCCTCCTATTGTGCTAAGCCTCAAAAACCATTTTATAATCCACAACTGTGAAGTCCAATCTGGTAACTACTAGCCTCGTGTGGATACTGAGTACTTGAAATGTAGCTACTGTAACTAAGGAACTGAATTTAAAATGTAATTTAAATTAAAAAAAATTAAATAGCCACATGTGTCTAGTAGCTGCTGTATTAGATAGCCCAGAGATAGAACGTTTCAGTCATTTCAGAGAGTTCTACTGAACAGGACTAACTGAAACAAATGTCCAACTTATTTTCTTTTTTGGCTTTTCTATTCCTACCAGCCTAACTCTTCAAAGGTTTGACATAAATAAGACTTTTTCAGTAGCTCCAATTCCCAATGTCTTTTAACCATCTCCTGTTTGTTTGTTTGTTTGTTTATTTATTTATTTTTAAGTCTCCAAACCAGGGCCGGCTTGAAGTGGGACCTGAAAAGATGTACTGCAGGTACCCTTTTCTGTTTGGGGCAGGGACTGGAAAAGCCGCGATGTTGATGTCAGTGGGCATGAGCCCTTGGGAAGGCGGGCAAGTTCAATGCATGTTGGCAGTCAATCTGAATTTTTGTATTTTCCTGTTTTAAAATTCCAAATCTCAACTCTTGTTTCCTTTCTATACTTTTCAGTTTAAATTTCTTGATTCACTTTCTCTCTTAGTCAGCTCAAGATTTAGAAGTCTTCACTTATTATTTGTCCACTATTCTTCAGAACTCAGCTTTGATGTGAGGAAAGGGCTTTCTGAGCCTCCTCCTCTGAACTCTTACTGTCTTGTTCTCACTTCTCTTTGTGAAGTTGGCCACTATGGTAACACTGCCTCTCAGCATAATATTATAAGAGCACAGGAGTTCAACTCCAGCTCCATCGCTCCTATCTGGATGGTACAGTGTGTTCCTTAAACTTCCTGTGCTTATATTTCCTGTTTGCAGAATGAAGGTGAGACTAATAACAGGACCTACTTCCTAGGTTGTTGGGGGAGTCAATGCACAGTGCTGAGAAGCCAGCCTGGCATCACAGATCCTGTGTGAACATTTGATAGAACTGCTTCTGCAGGTGTCTATTTATGTGTTTCTCTCCCCCAACAGACTGTAAACTCCTTGAGGGAGGGACTCAGCATAATGCCTGGCAGGTGGTAGGACATCCATAAATATTTGCTTAGTACACAAGTGAGTGAATCACGGGGTCAGTTAATCACTTCCTGCTTCTTTCAAATATTCCCACATGAACTTTCAGATCAGCTCTAAACTCTACTCCTGGCTTCTGCCTCTCACAGCCTCCTGTATCTTTGGCCTCTTTTGTCTCTGTTTTTTCGCCTTTTCCTGAGCCCCTCTGCTGACGAGGCCCTTTAGGAGTCATTGAATCCAGTCTCTTATTTTCAGCAAGTTCTGACACCCATTCAGCTTCTGCTCCAGCTTGGAAGCTGGGCCGAGGGAAGACATCCAACACAAAGACTTTAAAAATTCCCCAAACAGGAATTCTCTCTCCCTTTAGGAAAGTCCCGGGGCTGCAGACATGAGGGCATTGGTCTGTCTTCCATGACGCACTCCCTGGACACTAGGGCAAGGAAGTGGGTGGGTTAGAGGAGATGTTGTCACTGGCCCCCTCCTCGAGGGATTTTGGTGGGGAGTGCTCCTTCCTGCCATCTTGCCTGTGAATATGGGAACCTAAAAACAACCTTGCCTCCTGGGGTTTATCGTGTCGCCCACCTCCTCTTCCTCCCATCTCCTCTCCTGGCACAGAGGTGGTTTTACCCTGTCTTTGGACCTTTCTGAAATATCAAACCCCTTTGCATCATGGTGCACCAACCAACAGTTTGCCCAAGCCAGGAACTTGGAGACCATGGCAGCTTCTTAAATTCTCCAGAGGTTCCCATTCCACAGACACACTCAAAACTGTCTAATGTCAACATGGCCTTTAAGAGCAGTGCGAATAAGGAATCCCATCAACTCACAGCCCTCTGGGCTCAATGTCCAAACCATCCCCTGGCCTGCCTGGTAGCTCCACAGAGCACGACTCCAATGAGTTGTAATTTCCCTTCAGACCCCCCCATAAGCCCCTCCCTAACTGCTTTCTTCTCCGCAGCTGTCTGCTGCCCCCATTTTCCTCTTGGAAGCCATGACTCTGATATCAGGCTGCTTTTAGAGAATAAGCAGCCAGAGGGAAGTCATGCCTGATATTTGGCAAGATAGCAAGTCAAGTGTGGGCTTACTTGGCTCTGGATACTGCTTCCTTGGCTGGAATGGGGATTGTCTGTCTCAGGTTGCCCACATTAAGGGTCCCTTTCACTTCTAAGAATTAAAGCCAGAAATAATGGCTGTTAGAGAGATTATGTCTATGGCAAAATCCAGTTTTTCCTCTTTTCCTCCCCCCCTTCCTTCCTTCCTTCCGTCCTTCCTTCCCTCCTTTCTTCTTTCCTTCCATCCTTCCTTCCTTCCACTGTTACTTATTGCCTGGCTCTCACATGCCACACAAGTGCTAAAGAACAAAATCAAATATTTAAATAGTCTCAATTCTTTTTTTTTGGGGGGGGGGGATGGGACAAGGAATATGACTTTATTCGGAAAGCTGGCAGACCAAGAAGATAGCAGACTAGTGTCTCCAAAAAACCATCTTCTAGTCTCAATTCTTGTTTTTAGAATTTACACTAGAGTAGGAGAAATATACTCATAAGCAGATAACCATAAATGAATATAAAAAGTACAATCATTGAAAGAGTCACAAGTTGCTGGGAATCCAGAGAAGGACTTAAGCCAGGCTGTGCACAGAAAAGGGGGCAAATGTTGTCTTTATTTTGAGATGTTGCACCCTTTTGGTGTCTTATATAAAATGATGGTTTTTAGATGGTAATAACAGAGTGGGTGTAATTGTTGTTTTTTATGTCTATGCCTCTATTTGACAAAATAAAAGGGGATGATCACATATCAGCCCTCCAAAATTTTGGAAATGTTACTGATCCATGAAACCTCAGAGTTTAGGAACTTCTGGCTTAAAGCATGAGTAAGAGGTAGGCTGTTGACAGTTGAAGCATTTCTGGCTGAGGGCACCAGAACTGAGTTACTGATGTGATGTTCTGGCTGAATACACACACTGTTCTACGTGTAGGAAATGCACAATGTGGCTCTTCCTATACAAAGATATCACAGGACCAACACATAGGATGTGTTTTACATTATTTTCCCAGTAGAAATGATGGAATTTTCACTAAGCCTTTCATACTTTTATACTTATTCCTCCTAATGACAGAGGAATGCATTTGTGAGATGGTTTACTGGAGTAGGGGTACAGTTTGTAGTCATGGAAGGGAAAATGAAAATGGTTCCAACTGGGGACCAAATTTATGACCTTGGTTTGTTAGCTACCTTCACCAACATGTCAACCTGATAGGTTACATGCAAGTTTATTGCTCTAGGAACATGGAGGAAGGTCAGAGCGTGTTGGCTGGAAGGGTAGACAGTAGACTAAGTCATAAGATGGAGTCACAAAATTGTGCTTTACTTCTGAGACTCATTGTTTCCTGGCTGTGTGGCCTTGGCTGTGTTGCTTCTCTTTTCTGCCCTCAGTTTCCTCAACGTCAAAAAAGGGGGCCAGACAACTTTAGACGAGTGGTTCTCAAACTTGAACGTGTATCAGAACCACTTGGAGGCCTTGTTAAAACTCAGAATACTGGAGTCCACCCACAGAGTTACTAATCTAGTAAATATGAATGGGGCCCAAGATTCTGCATTTCTAAACAGTTCTATTGATGCTGCTAGTGCTGGTCCAAGCACTACCCTTTCAGAACCACTGGGTTAGAAACTCTTTCAAATTCTCCACCCCTAAAGTCCCATTAGTCATCCTTGCCTTTAAAGAGTTTATAATCTGATCAATGTTTTTCCTGTGAGAGAGAAGGAGACTGATCACTTCATTCTTTCAGCTTCTAATCAAATATTTATTTGGCACCTTCTGTGTACACATGACTATAAGACAGAGAGAAGAAGGCTACCACAGTCTTCCCATCAATGTTTCCCTGAGAAGCTCTACATTACGCAAAAGTTTTGATTCCTATAAGGCACTTTGTATAGCCAAATATACTATTTGTGGTCCCAGGGACAGGGAGAGTCTGGAAAAGTGAGATCAACAAATGGTGGTAAGTCTCCTCCCTCCAGGCGCTTTTTCAGGGATGACTGGTAGAAAATGATGATGCAGAGTGGCTTGTTTATATGTACACATCAGAATGAAGCAGTGTCAAATAGGATTGCCTGCAGACTATTGTGTCCCAGTCTGGGTCAGAGTCACCTCCTCCATGTCCCCAGTACAAAGAATTTGATGAAAAATATCATCCTACAGAGTCATGATGGATGCCAGACCAGAGGACAAAGGCTTTTGTGGCTCTTGAAATACAGCCCCTGATACAGACAGCATTGGAGATAATTGGTTATGTAAGGACGGAGCTTAACTGCCCCAAGGTAGAATAGGAAAGATTTATGTTTCCAAACTTTTAAAAACAGTTTTATTTTTTACTGAAGTACAGTTGTACACACACACACACACAGAGTATTATATATATTCTTTTTCAAATTATATTCCATCATAGGCTATTATAAGATATTGAGTATAGTTCCCTGTGCTATACAGTAGGTCCTTGTTATTTATCTATTTTATATATAGAAGTGTGTATCTGTTAATCCCAAATTCCAAATTTATCCCTTTCCCCACCAAAGGCTTTTTTGGGTTTGGGGAGTATAGGGGAAAATGGGACTATGGAGGGTAAACAAGAGGCAGCTTGGAATGTGCATGTGTATATTCATCTAATCATACCTGTTGGTCATCTTTTATCCTCCAGCTCACATCCTCTCAGTCTGTATTCCTCCTCTGGCCACTGCTTCAGCAAATGGCTATTTGCAGATGTGAGCTATTTACCCTAGCTGCATCACTTATCTCCTGCCCTCTGTCCTGGGCTTCCTGCTGTAGTGCGGAAGGTAGTTTGAAGTGCTAGGGAGTTAACACTCTGTGGCAAACTTGATCAACGGGGGACCAGAGCTGGGGGATAAATACTTCTTTCTTGCAGTTTCAGACAATAATGATGCACATAGTTCTTCAGAGAATCTTCAACACCATTGAATTCCAATTGCCCATGGCAGCATAAATGGCTCAATAACACATCTTTGATTTAGTTGTTCTTTTTTTCCTACCTCATTCTTCCAGGTACTCCTCTTCTGAACTCTGGGGGTCATTCCCCCCAGATAAACCACTCACATTCAACCCCTTGTCTCAGATTCTGCTTTTTGGGAGAACAAAAGCTAAATGATGAACACATTTTAGATGTATGTCAGCATTTTAAGAAGAATAGAAAACAATTTTTTTGGCACCATTGATGTGCCAGTTTCTATAGCTTTTTAAAAAAATAAAGATTAATTTCAATTTACATTAAATAAACACATACATACAGTTTAAGAAGTCAAATAGCACAATATGATATAATGAAACAATAATACCCTATTGTCTCCCTGACTGCTGTCATCCCACTTCCCAGAGGCAAGCAAGTTTAATTCTCAGCAGTATGTCTCCATTGTTCTAAATACCATCAATTTGTCAATTTCAGGCATTATTTATTAAAAGCCCATTATACTGGATGACATTTTAGTTCTTTTACACTCCCCACACCACCTATTCTACTACCTTACTTATAATGATTCCTTATTGAATTATGACCAGTGTTTACATTATTTTGACTATATAAATATGATTAATTGATGATCCAAGTACTATGGCTCCTTGTTTATCTTTTTGTTTCCTACAGTATAAAACATTTCTCCTTTTAAAAAATATTTCTTAGGATTTTATATAGTTATCGTCATTTCTTTTCTCTCTAAAATGTCTTTCAATACTATCATCCATGTGACCAAATGCATCAGATTACCTTCAGTTGAATTTTTATCCTGGAGTCCTAGGTCCTGTCCCAGGCTCAGCAGGGCCTGCTGTAGAGCTATCTCTTTGGGACTTCCTTTCCCTCTCTTTTTTGGACTGTTTCTGTTCACCACTTTTCTATGTTTCCTCATTCCTAGATTAAATGTTGTCTATTTTGTTAGTTTACTTCCCAATTTTTTATCACCTATTGAGTAACATCTGTTTTTTTTTTTTTTGGCTGCTCTGGGTCTTTATTGCTGTGTGCGGGCTTTCTCTAGTTGTGGTAAGTGGGGGCTACTCTTCCTTGTGGTGCGTGGCCTTCTCATTGCAGTGGTTTCTCTAGTTGCGGATTATGGGCCCTAGAGCATGTGGGCTTCAATAGTTGTAGTGTATGGGCTCAGTAGTTGTGGCTTGTGGGCTCTAGAGTGCAGGCTGAGTAGTTGTGGCACATGGACTTAGTTGCTCTGCAGCATGTGGGATATTCCCGGACCAGGGATCAAACCCATGTCCCCTGCATTGGCAGACAGATTCTTAACCACTGCACCATCAGGGAAGTCCCATTTTGGGATTTTCTGTAGTTATTGTTATTTCTTTTCTCTCTAAAACATCTTTCAACACTATCATCCATGTGACCAAATGCATCAGATTACCTTCAGTCGCATTTTTATCCTGGAGTCCTAGGTCCTGTCCCAGGCTCAACAGGGCCTGCAGTAGAGCTGTCACTCTAGGACTTCCTCCCCTCCCCTCTTCTTGGGACTGTTTCTGTTAACCACTTTTCTGTGTTGTTTCCCCACTTCCTGGGTTAAATGTTTTCTACTTTGTTAGTTTACATTCCAATTTTTTGATCAGTAACATCTTAAAAATGGACGCATGAATGGAAGTCAAAAATTTTAGGACCTTTTTTGCCTAAAAATGCCCAGCTAGATATATGATTCAAGGTTGGACATAACTTTTACTCAGAAATTGGAAGTAATGCTCCTTTGTCTTCTAGGGTCAAGTGTTGTTGAGAATGGTGAGGCCATTCTTATTCTCAGCCTTGATGTGTGACCTTTAAGTTCACAGAATGTTTAGCATCCTCTCCCTAATATTCTGCAACTTCACATTAATGGACTTTGAAGTGGGTCTTTTTATATTCATTGTGCTGAGTGCTTGATGGACACTTTCATGCTGAAAACTCATTTCCACCAAATTTGGAAAATTTCCTTGTATTAACTTTTTGATGAGTCTCTCCTCTCCTTTTCCTCTGGTTTTATTTATAACAGCTCCTCTTATTAGCTAATGATGCTAAACCTCATAGATTGATTATCTAATAAATGTATCCCTTTTCTACTTGTCCTCTCTCTCTTACTTATTTTTGTGTAGTTTCTAGGGGATTTCCTTGTCTGTTAAAAATTTTCAACCTTTCTACTGAATTTTTTATTTAACTATTATTATACCTTCAATTTTCAGCAATTGTTTTTGCTCTTGGATTTTTAATAATAGAAACTTGTCTTCGTTATTTAATGAATGTTATAGGAAAAAAACATTTTCTTTCTGGATATACTGTTTTTGTTTGTTTTCTATATTTCTTGTATTTTGTGTCCTTTAAGTTTTATTTTGTATTGTTTGATTTAGCCTCTGTCTTTTATTTTACAGGCTTGCTTTAAATGTCTTGTGATTCTTGGCTCTCCATATTCATTTAAGAATGAGGCTGGTAGGGGCTTCTTTTCTTACAACTAGAATACTACCATTTGAGTAGATAGACCAGTGAGCAGAAAACCCCAAAGAACCTTCAGCTAAATTCTTATAATTTATCAAACAATTTAGCAACACACAAAGTCAAGTGCATTTTTATATAACAGCAATAAATAATTAAAAAGTACAATTAAGACTGATATACAATTTACACTGGCAATAAAACATATAAATTACCTAGGAATAACTCTAACACAAAAATTTTTGTAAGTCATTATGAAGACAATAATTAAATTTTTTTGAAAGCTGTTAAAACCAAAATAAACAAAATGGCATACATGTTCATGGATAAGGAGATTCCACATTGTGACAATGTCAGTACTCCCCAAATTGATCAATTTACTTAGTATTATTCAAAAAATAATCCAAAAGTGTTTTTAGTGGAACTCAACAAGCTGGTTCTGAAACTTACATGGAAAAGTAAAGATTCAAGAAAATTTAAGGCACTTCAGATGAAAAGAATCAGGTGATAAAAGTTGTTCTTTGAATATCACCAAAAATCTTTGCCATTGATTTACCTTTTTAACCCTGCATTAACAACAAACTATCTTAACTACTTAAATAGATTAATAAGCCCCCAAATAAACCCACACATACAGGAGAACCTGGAGAATCAGTAGAGTATACAGCAGTGCTGTCCATGTAGAAATGTAATATTGTACAAGCCACTGTGTAATTTAAAGCTTTCTAGTAGTCACATTAATGGAAATTTTAAAAAGCAGATAAAATTAACTTTAAAAGTATGTTTTATTTAACCCACTGTAACAAAAATATCATTTCAAGGTGCAGTCAATATAAAAATTATTAATTTGAGGTATTTAACATTATTTCTTTTGGACTAATGTTTTGAAACCAGTATATACTTTGCATTTAAGTACATTCTATTTCAGTTCCTCTGTCACACTAGTCTCATTTCAAGTGCTCAGTGTGGCTAATGACCACTGGATTGGATAGTACAGGCATAAAGATTAAGGGTGTTAACTTGGTAGCCAGGATCACTGCTTACTAAGTGTGTAGCCTTGAGCAAATTACTTAACCTTCTTGTGCTTCAGTTTCCTCATCTGTAATAATAGTAATAATAGAGTAATAATAATGCCTACTTCAAAGTGTTGCTATAAGGATTAAATGAATGAACATCTTTTACTGTGTGCTCCACATGGACCACTCTTCTAAGTGCATCACATGCATTATTAGTAGCCAATATGTGAGAGAGGAAGGTTACTAGAAAAGGATAAATTTTTCAAAAAGTGTTTCTAAACATCATTTTTTTCACTTGGCAGTTAGCAAAAATAGACAACAACCTCACAATATATCTTAAAACTAATTCTAGCTGAATCCAGAACTAAAATGTGAAATGCAAAACTTTAAAACTTTAACAAGTTATTCTCTGCTCTGAGGTCACAAAGATATTCTCCTGCAACACTTTTTTTTTCTAAAAAGCAAAAAATACTATCTATAAAGGAAAATCGTGATAAAATTGACCATAGAATTTGTTATTTCTCAAAATACACCAAATAAGTCAACAAATGGGAGGTGTCTTCAACTCATATAACCAGCAAAAGGTTCCTATTTAGAATCTATAAAAACTATGAAAAATGGCCCCCAAATCTACTTTTAAAAATAAGCAAATAAAATGAATGAGCGTTTTACTAAATGGATGTATCTATGACTTTAAAATGTTTAAAATAATGTGCGAACTCATTAGTAATCAAAAAAATGCAATGTAAAACCAAAGTAACTTATTTCACATCATCTAGATTGGCAAAAATTAAATGCTCAATACCAAGCATTGGTGAGAATTTGGAGTTCAGGAAATTCTCATGCAGCTGGTAGAATGTAAATTGGTCAAATCCACTGTGAGAATTATTTTACAACCTAGTAAAGTTGAGCATCGGCAAAATCTATGGCCCGGCAAGTTCACCTCTATGACATATATACTGTACAGAATCCACGGCACAGACACAATAGGTGTCTTGTATGAAATCGCCCAGAACATCACTGTTCACAATAATACAAGCCTAGAAACAAACAGAAATCCACTCAAAAGAGAAGGGATACATAAATTACAAGGTATTCTTAAAGTGTAATTCTATACACCAATGAAAAGAATAAATTTTCATACACATTTAAATGTGGATGAACCTCAAAAGCATAACATTGGGCAAACAAAGCAAATCATAGAACAAATGCAGTACAACACCGTTTATGTAAAGTTCAAAGGCAGGCAAAACTAAACAATGTATTGTTTAGAGATATATGCATGTGTGGTAAAATTACAAAGAAAAACAAAGAAAATGATTAAAACAAAACTCAGCATAGTGGTTACTTTGAGTTGGAGAAGGATACAAGAGGGCAGGAACACGTAAAGGGTTCAAAGTTATTGGCGAGTTTCTATCTCCTAAGGCGAATAGTACATGCAGGTCTTTCCAGTATAATTATTTTAACTCTTTATGGACATGATATATGCTCCTTTTATGTACATTATTATATTTTACAATGTAAGAAAAACTGATTGGAATTTGTGTTTTGAGGCAGCCCTTTTTGATTGTTGGGCTTTACTTCATTGGGTCCTGGAGTCTGGGGTGATTAAGCTGTGAGCTGGAGTTTTCACTGGTGGACCCCCAAATGCCAACATCTGCAGGGTCCATTCGGTTTTCTGGGGAATTCTCCAGCCTCTTGACTGGGAGGTGAAAAGCTGGCTTCCAGCAATCCAGAGCTCTAGGGGGAAAGGGACTGGTGTTGGTGAAAGCTGAGGGCATATGAAGAATTCTGCTCCATCACTACACCTCTGCCTCTTCCTCTTTGGAGAGGTACTTGCCTTGCTGTGTGGGGTGGAGGAGTGAACCTAGGGCTTGTTCCCTTCTTAGGGACTTCCAAGCAATTGCTGCATTTTCAGCTTCACCCTTGCTTCCACAGTACTTGGTACGCTCATTTCAGAGCCATTCTGGTTTCCTAGGGGGCCATATGGGTCTCTTCGTCCTCCGCACACCCTCACTGTGTGCCCTTCTGCTGAGTTAGTTTTTCTTTTTCCATTGGTTTCCCGTCTACGAACATCTTCTTGATATCTTTCAACTTCTGTGATAGCTTCTTCCATGCCTTTCCTCCTTTATTCTCATTTTGGTGAGGTTTTGAAGGTAATACAATTGCTGGATTTAACTGGAATCACTGCTACCAACAACTCTTTCCATGTTGGATGATTATCCCCATTTTACAGCTGCAGAAACTGAGAACATAGAGGGAGACGCTACTTGCTGAGCCAAGACTCAGTTGCAGGTGTGAATGACTCCGCCTACACTGCCTCTCTCCCAGCAAGGAGGCTCCAGGGTCTCATAAACCCTTCTGGCTGGAGCCGTGTTCTCTTGTCTAACCCACAGCCCTCCTGCTGCAGGTTCCCTCCTCTGCTCTCCCCTGGGTGCAATGAACAACCCGTAGCAGGATGCTCGGGGCTGCGAAGCTGTGCTCTTGGCCAGGTGTGTGAGAGCAGAGTTCAGGCAGAGTGACCTTGATGCTTGATGTTAATGGCTTCACACAGGCAGGGAGCATTTCCTTTGGAAGCAGCAGATATTCATCGGGGCCATCAGCCTGGTTCATACTGAGAAGCACTTGGAATGAAATTTTATCCGGCAGTGGTGGGGGAGAGAAAGAGGAGAGAGAGCTATGGGAAAGTAACTTCATTTCTTTCTTTCTTTTTTTTTTTCTTCTTTGACAACCACAAGTTTCCTTCACTCCCTTGGAACAAAATTTCTGTTTTGACTAAATGGAAAGTCTCCAAGGAACGAGAGCTGATGGGGGAGGGTTCTCTCAGAAGCACCCTCTGTCACCTTCCATCAATTTTTCTTCCCCCTCTTCCCCCCCTCTGTACTCCTTCCTCTCTGACCCCGCCTCCACTGTCTCTATCAGCTGCCAACTGAAAAGGCACTCTGCACCTTATTCTAGGCATTACTTGTGGGTTATGGGCAGGCCAGGCCCCCAAAGGGTCGGTGGGATGGGCCCACTGGCTCAGGGGCTGACAATGGCGGCAGACAGGGGAGCAGGCTGGACGGGGCAAGAGCCTAGCCTGCCCTGCCTGCCATGTTAGCCGCAAAGTCCCCGGATGGTCCCAAGCAGAGTTTCACACAGTGTCTTTCAGCTTTGAGACTCCTGTTATCTCCCAGTACTCCTATAATCAGACAGGCGGGCAGAGGATGGGATGCTTGCATTTCTACAGTCAGGGTCTACTAAACTTGTGGCCAGGAGAGAGAGGAGGTGAGGGGCAGCTGTTACAGGAAACTACAAATAAGAGCAGAACTGACTTTTCCTCTAAAATGAAAACCACTTGCTTTGTACCCAGAGCTCAGCAATCCTAGGGCCACACACTGGGCTGCCACAACCTCACTCTTAGCCTCCAGTGGTCAGAACTGTTCCTTCACTCTTTCTCTGTCCTCATGGTTTCAAGTCTCCATTTGCCAGTCCCATGGAAACAAAGTCAGAAACAGCCTTCCACCTGCGATATTCTGATATTTTGTTTTGAGAATATCTCTTTGAGAATCATTTGCTTTGGACTAAAGATAAAAGCAGAAGGAATCAAGGAAATGATAGCTGGCCAGGTATGAATCCAGAAAGGATTAGAATGTGGGAATTAGTGAGAGGGGATTACAGAGTGATTTCTGAAAAGACATCTTTTATGCTGGAACGTTCTGTGTGCCTGTAACTTGGGCATAGTTTGCGTCCCTGTAAACCTCTTTGTCTTGCAGTAAAAGTTATTTTGTAGCTCTTATGATGACTGTGGAGCTTGAGTGGAGCCGGGATGAGATGAGGGTCGTGTACCTACTGTACAACCTGTCCCAGTGGCTTCTTCATGAATCCCTGCACTTGGCATCAGTCCCACATCGTGCGCAAGCATACGACTTCTCTCCTTTCCATGCAAGAGGGGAAAAGGATGATTTCTTTGGGGATATGTTCTTGCTGTCAATACAGATCCCTGGGCATGTGGACTAATGTGCCATGATTGGGCATTAACTTTCCATCTGAGCCTGTGCAAGTGTCACTGAATTGGATGAGACTGTAGGTCTATGGTCTCTGTTGTTCTATGTGAGCTCAGCACCTGTGAACTTAAGTAAATTCTAAGAAACTATATTTCAACCTATACTTCTTAGGGGTAATTCATTCTTCTTGGTGTTTACTAAGCACCACTGGCACACACATCCTGTTATGCTAGTAAAATGTTTAAAATAATATGAAGTGTTAATGCACACCATTATATTTTTCCTTTCTGTTCCTTCTAATTTGTATATTTTGATAATATCATCCTCTTTATAAAATTCAATAACATCACAATTTGCTATTTTCCTTTTTTTTTTTTTTTACCACTGTAATAATTTCGTATTGCTGCTGTGACAAATTATCACAATTTAGTGGCTTAAAACAACACTCATTTGTTCTCTCTTAATTCTGGAGGTCAGAAGTCCTAAAATCAAGGTGTCAACTGGGCCATGTGCCTTCTGGAGGCTCCAAGGAAGAGTCTGTTTCCCAGCTTTTTCTAGCTTTTGATGGCTTTGGCTCATGGCATCATCCTCCATCTTCAAAGCCAGCAGCGTAGCATCTTCCAATTCTCTCTCTCTGTCCCTCTACTTTTATCATCACTTTTTGACTCTGATCATGCTGTGCCCCCTCTTATAAGAACCCTTGTGATTACCTTGGACCCACTTGGATAATCCAGGATAATCTCTCAGCCTGAAATCTCTAATTTAACCACACCCACAAAGTCCCCTTTACCTTGTAAGATACCATATTCATGGGTTCTGGAGATTGGGATGTGGACACCTTTATGGGGATCTTATTCAGCATACTACAACTGCTACAATTATGAACTTAATTGTGTTGTGATTACTGGTAAATAATTATTCACCACAAACGCTTCTCTGCAGTTTACCACAGAGCGTTGAGGAAGAAGTTCCAGTGGATCCTAATTCACCTTCCTCTGGAGTCTCTGATACTTGATAAAAAGCATATTTTTCCACTGTGCCCCCAGAGTGCTAGCCCACAACCGACAATACATATTTATTGAAAAAAATACAAGAAAAAAGTGAGTCCATGATTAATTGAAATTGTAACACTTTTTTGTGGGGTAAAGGATTATTATTATTACTTCTTCTTAAGAATAAATGGTCCTGGATGGATCCATTTTTTCCCTCTAATGACAACTAGGAAAAGAATCCAACCATCCAACCAAAAAGCTATTATAGTAAATGCTAAAGACTGTCAGAGCTTAGTTCCTGCATGCCCTGCGCTATGCTGATGTTCACGTGGTCTCATTTAATCTTCACCACCACCCTATGAGCTTGGTACAGTAATTCTTCCCACTTTGTAGGGGAAAAGAGTGAAGGTCTATTAGGGATGTTATCCGAGGGCTATATTGAATCTTTGTGCGGTTGGCCAGTTTGGGTCTATGCCTACTCTTCTCTACACTGTTAGCTTCAGGGGGTATTGCTGGCTTCATCCTGGTGGTTCTGTTGATGCAGAGGGTGGGGGCCTCCTATATTATCTACCCTAACTTTTCCCTTAGCCATGGGGTCAAGAGTAAGAAAGGACTGTCACCTCCTTAGCATAGGCAGTTCCCCCAGAAAGCTAGAATTGAGAGGGCTACCAAAGGGATTTTGCTTTATTTATCTTTTAGGTTCTCCTCCTACAAGGACCCCTAACACCTAGGCTTTTAAAAGCTCCAGGAGTGAGTAGAAGTTGCCAGGGGGTGGGAATAGGTGTAGGTAGCAAGAGTTTTCTCTACTGGCACCTGCTGTCAGCCGTTGATAATGTTCTTTCTCCACAAATGGGAACCTTCTTAGCTCACGACCTGGTCAGTGGAAGAAGAAATAAGGTGGGGAGGACCAAGGGTGAAGCCAGCAGGATGCGTTGGACCAGAAGTGTAAGAAGAGGGATTGGGTTCACCAGGGACGTTTGGGAGCTGAAGTCACCATCAGAGATCAAGAGTGTGGACTTCCTGGATACCCACCCCGGCTCCACCGCTCAGTAGAAGTATTTACTCAACGTTATCATTGTCAGCTTCATTTTTCTCATTAGTAAAATGTGGTTAAAGATAAAAGCTCTTACCTTATAGGGTTGTTGTGAGTATAAGTGTTTGAGTCAATACACGTAAAGCACATAGGACCGTGACCAGTACGTGCTCAATAAATGTGGTCTATTGTTAATAATACCATTGTTAAAATCTTTTGGAAAGGAAATGGAGCAAAAGAGCATGTCTGCCTTCCTGGTATGCGCCAGATAAGTAAAAGGGGGAGGGAGGGAGCCATAGGATTGCCCGATTTGGACTCTGAGTTTAATTTAAATTTCAGATAAACAACAAATATGTATATCTTTACATTCATATAAGCATATAAATATTTATTTAGTATAAATATGATCCATACCTTGTTTTTTATCTGCAATGCAAATTTCACTCTGCTGTATTTTACCTGGCAATTCTATGGGGGTTAGGGAAGGAGGGGAAGGAAAATGAAATCTCTGTTTATACCTAGAAGGAAAATTTTGATGCATTAACAGCAGTATTCCATCCAACCCCCCTTCTCGTGTTATGTTTCCAAAGGACTGAAGGCCAGACAAGGAAACCTCTCTCTCCAGTTTCTGCCTGGATCCAATAGCTGGGCCCAGGCAGCCATTTGATTGCTTTAATCCACCCCATGAAACCGGAGCCTGTGTTTGCTGGTTATTAAGCTACCCTGCCTCCATCCCACCCCCCACCCCCTTCCCCAAACACACAGGCGCACAAACACACAAAGGCTTTGGCTAGAGGTGGAGAGGTTAAGGGAGAGAAGGGGTGGAGAAAGGATTAGAGTCATCAAAATAGCATCTGCAGAGATCCTTCCAGGATAGGCATCTCTTCTCAAGTCTGTGGCCTGGGGCCAGGCCTGGGGCGGATGGGAAAACACCAGCTGGCCAGGGAAGGAGTGGTCCCTTGAGGCTGGAGGCTTCACCAGGTGCTTTGGGGATGAGAGGGACTCTTCTCCTCCCTTCACAGGGCCTCCTCCTGCCCCATCTAACTTTTTCTGGACTTTTTTTTTTTTTTCTTTTTTGGTCAAACTGTTACTTTCCAGGTATCAGGTAGCAACAGCTCCTTCAGCCAGGATATTAATATTTCTTGAAGTCTTGAATGGGATTCACCCATGTCTGAGAGAGGCAGACGTCCCTCCAGGGGTAGGCAAGGAGTAGGCAGGTTTGCAGGTTTGGGGCCAGAGCCCTGCTGCACTCGGGAGCTCTACCCCTTGGGAGCCATCTTATCATCTCCCCTGCTTTCATGTCTGGCTTGCTCTAAACCAATTCAAGGACAATAGGAAGAGAATATTTTATATATTCTTCAAAATCACAGGTTCTCCTGGCTCTCAATGCTGAGAGCAAACTTCTATCTAAAGTTCACCCACATCTTTTGGCTGCCTTGAGAGGTCTCTCTCCTACCCCTTTCGTTGGTCTTTGTTCTCACAGATTTTTTTCTACTTCCTTTTTGCTTCTCATGTCTACTTATCAATAAAGGAGAAAAAAGTCAGAGTGGGTCATTTAAGAACAGACTGTCTTGAGGTATAGAAGGACTTTCTATGCGTGACATCAGGGAAGAAATCTACAAGGACCAATATTGATAGATGTGATTCTATATGCACTGAAGAGTTGTATGCCTCAAAATTATATAAAAAACACACACAGGAAATATTTATTACATATATCTTATATATACAGAGCTTTTATAAATCAATAACAAAGAGAAACATGTATAACTAATGAAGAAATTTAAATAGCCAATAAATATACATAGAAAAGAGGTCAACCTAAGTGGTAACAAAAGAAAACGGTTTCTCAAATTGAGATAGGAATGGGATGTTACTCTTTTGTGTTTAAAAAACTGACAAAAATATCTTTTAAAAAAGATATCAAGTGTTGGCAAGAATGAGGAAAAACTGAGACTTTCAAGCACTGTAAATTGCAGTGTTAAAATGTACAGTATTTTGGAAGGATAATGAGGCAACACAAATTAAGAAAAAAAAAATGTTCCTACCCTTTGAGCCAGTTGCTCTACTTCTAGCAATCCTTCTAAGAAAATAATCAATGTTTTATATCAAGAGATAGCTGTGAGGATGTTTATCACAACACTGCTTATAATAAGAAGTAACTTGAAACTAGAAATTGATGTCCAATAACCGTTTTAATGAATTATGATACCTGGATTATTGAATTCTGCAGACATTTAAGCTCATGCTGTAGGATCATGGTTTTTAAGCAATTCTCCATGGAGTCCTCTCGAGTGGAAATTGGGGTTCTAGGTTTCCTACCCCTGATGAGTATTTTTCTGTTTTAACTAGACTTCCATGTGAGATTTAATTTGAGCTAAGAATTCATAGTTAAAAATAGTTTAAAAACCACTTTTATAGAAGAACATTTAGGGAGTTGCCAGATATCTTTTGTTTGCCCTCTCAGATCCACTCTCTTATCTTAGAGAACATACATTTTGACAACTCTAGCCTCTATGTGAATTGTAGAATTTTTTGAAATATTTAAGAAATCTGTGTGTACTCCAACCAATTCTAAGTATATTTTTGCTTCATGAGTGTTTTTGTTTGGTAAGAACATTGTTTTTACCAGATATTGTTCTTTACCAAAATTTGTATTCATGTTGCTGTTACCAAAACAATTTTATTTTCGGTGTTGGATCTTTTAATTGAATTTAAAGTATTTACAATCATGTCAGATTAAACTTTCAAAAGCTTTAGTTTGATTCTATGAATTGACTTAAAAAATTGAGACTCTTCTGGGGGACTTTGGTTGCACAGTGGTTAAGAATCCACCTGCCAATGGGGGGCACACAGGTTCAAGCCCTGGTACGGGAAGATCCCACATGCCATGGAGCAACTAAGCCTGTGCACCACAACTACTGAAGCCTGCACACCTAGACCCCATGCTCTGCAACAAGAAAAGCCACTGCAATGAGAAGCCCACTCTCTGCAACTAGAGAAAACCCACGCATAGCAACGAAGACCCAACACAGCCAATAAATAAATAAATAAATAAATTGAGACTTTTATTAAAAATTCAAGTCACTGATTTCCTATTTGAATCATCTAAAGACACTGACAAAAAACGGGCACTATTTAACTGTTTACAAAGTTCATTTTCAGCTTGTAGAGTCAACAGATTAGCAGATGCTATTTCACTTTTTGTTCATATATAAGTAATTCTGGAATTAAAAATGAGCAAAATTATGTTGGGAAAACACTCATTTGATTTAAATGCAAAGTCATGGTCCACAGAGACGTAAATGTACTTTCTGTAGCTGAATGTATAAAATTATTGAGTCGTGGTCTTTAAAAAAATACTTCTTAATGAAATAGATATTGCAGCTTACTTTACACCCAAAAGAAATGACAAAGCTACTGTATAGTATGTTTTGTTGCTTGGTGTATACTTCTTGCACACATTGCGTATATATTTAATCTATAATTTCCCACAATTCCTAACAATTTTGTTGACTGCTCTTTAGTAGCTGTGAGCATTTCTTAATTTTGGCACTTTCCACTGTCAAGTGGCTGTAGATTCAAGTGACCAGTAGGGACAGTAGCACCAAAGACCTCTAACATTACAGCCTGAGACTAGGAGATGCTCCTCCTAGATGCTTGTGTCCAGGTACACTTTTAAAAACATTATAATTGGTGGATCACTGGTATAGTTTTCTTGGAAAGTAGACATTAATCAAATTGCGCCTGGAATGGTAGAGAAAGGGTTATCATGGGTAGTGTTCCAGATCTAACCACATTTTCAGTGCACACACATCTCACAGACTACTAGATGATACCATGGCAGATGCTGAAAGGATAACAGTTTTCTAAAATCATCCTACCTGATTTTAGTGCAACAATGAATAATAAGACTTTATTAAAAAGTGGAGAATCTGGGAAATGTCGCACTGAATATGATACAAAGACAACAGATATATTCTAGGCCTTTCCCAGGCAAACCTGAATGCATGGTCACCTTATCTATACTCGCCCCCACTCTTTCGACACTTTTGTAAACAGTCCTTTGTGAATAAACCCTTCTGGACTCATCCTATTTTGAGTGTGCCATCTGGTTCCTGTTGAGTTCCTGGCTGATACAGTGGGATAAAAGGCTGTTCACAATATATTGTTGTATGACAAAAGAAGATTACAAACTAGAGTGACAGTAGGCTCCAAATTAAGTATGCTAGGTAGTTATGTAGATATAATTGCATAGAAAAAAATTCTGGGCATGTATACATCAAAATGTCACTTGTAGTTACATATAGCTGGGTGGTAGAATTAAAAATGACTTTGTTCTTTTCTTGTTTTCTTTATATGATTTTAGAAAGTATCTCTAGTAAGCATGAGTTATGTTTGTAACAAGAGAAACAATTAATTTTTTTTACAAACCTTGTGAGTGGAGTAGGCACCAAAAGGCATCTAGCAGCTCTCTGCTGTGGTTCTCATGGGCTGCACTGTGTATCTAGTGTGTATCTACCACATTAAGAATGGGCACCTAAATTACCTCCAATTCCCTACTATAAAAAGCAATACTCTAGTGAAATCACAGATTTTTACTAAAATTCTATAGAGAATTTCTTTACATTATCACTCAGGAGTGTGAAAACTGGTGATAGAGAATATTTAAACATAAACCCTATTTGGTTGAGTATCATTGAAACCGAGCAGGACCCTGTGGGGTTCCTGGGCATGGAAGCCTCTGTCCCCCATTTCTTGACTCCAGCCTCCGTGACCTTTCCTGAGTTCCAAAGGGCAGATTCAAACAGTTGCTAATCTGGGAAGGAAAGGGTTGCAAAGACAAGGGAGGGACAGCCTGGAAACAACAGTGCAGCCTTGGGGCAGGGTCCTGGTTCCACCTCAAGGGATACACATAACAATGTCTTTAAGCTCTTTAAAATGTCAACATCTTCATACCAGAGAAAGACCACCTGAGGCTACAGTAAAGGAACCAGAGAAGCTTGATTCAGCACTGGTGCAGAAAGGCTGAGCTTTCAGTGTCATTTCCAGATTCTTCTTTATAATGACTACATTAATGTATACTCTCATCGGAGTGTGTGAGGATACCTCTGTCCCCATATCTTCACAAACACCTTAGCTTATTCAATTTTCTGATGTCTGTCAATCTGAAGAGTGTAAAATGATACCTCATTGTTGTTTCATATGTGTGTTTCAGTTATGAATGAGTTTGTCTCTTCATTGTTTTGCCAATTGAAGTTCTTCTTCTGTGATTGCCTGCCCACGTCGTTTGCTTGTTTTTCTATTGGGAGTTCTGTTTTTTCCTTTGTGTTGATTTCCAGGAGCTCCTTTTATATACCCCAATAATTCAAAGTAAACTATAAATCCAAGGAAATTTTTTATTACATGCAGATGGTGAGCTCTCAGTTGTCCATAGTAAATGTAGGAAATAAAGTTTTGACTGATAATCTCAAACTCATTAATATTCAGTCTGAGGATGTGGCAAAGGCACAAATCTATCTGTGAACACGTCCAACTTTGATGGTGTCATTTGCAACCCCAGCTTGGGAATGGGAACTTGAACTACATTAAGTAGACTCACAGATGATGGGAATAGACTTCCACTGCCAAAAGTACTAGCTCTTAGAATTAGAACCAAATTGGTTATTACAGAGGTGTTTTTAGTTCAGCTTAATAGGGCTCATTCAAGACATTAAAATGAATGATGAATGCATTGATGATAACTGACATTTATTAAGCACCCACTATGTGCCAGTCATCATGTTAGGTGCTTTACATGTATTATAACCTGATCACATAAGTGCTAGTATTATACTCATTTTACAAGTGTGACAACTTAAATTTGAAGAGCTTAAGTACTTGCCAAAGTCCACACAGGCAGGAATTGTAAGATCCAGGAATTGAGCCCCACTCAAGATAAAAAAGAATTTCTGTGTTGAAAGAAAAAGCAAGATCTATCACAATTCTTCCTCTCAAAGTTATATTCACAAATAATTTCTAAGAATATAATAAATACTCTTGAAGAAGTCATATAAGGATAACAGAAAATTAGAATTTATAAGGCCCTTTGATAATTATCTAATTCAACCTACTAAATTTGTGGGTACAGGAAATAAAGCTCAGGAAGGTGATTCAGTTTGTAAATGTTTTGGGTTTCCATAAAGGGGTGTTGCAGAAAGATGATTTTCATGATTCTTAGAAGCGGGACTTTGAGAGATTGATGGTCCAGCATAGGCAGAATGGAGAGTGGCCTTCTCAAAAAAGAATATAGCTGGAGAAGAATGCAGAAGACCAAATGAGTAAGGAGGACCCAAGTTGGAAGTACTGACATTCCTAGGTTTGGGAAAAGAGGATTCTGCTCTAGGCTATAGAGTCACCCAAAGATAGAAATGGGTCAGTAGCCCACACTGGCTAGTACTTATGGGAAGCTTTAGTGCCAAATAATATGAATGAACATTAACTACAATAGTAGAGGTTAAGAATATGCTTATCCTATCTGTGTATGAGCCAGGGAAGAGGATGGGACTGGAAAATCAGTAAAGGGTTGGATTAGAAAGCCGTGGAAACATGGTTCTGTCCAGAAAAGAGAGAAATTATCCCCCCTTCTTCCTAGTGACAGTGGCATCACAGAGAGGACCTAAGGACCTCTTCTAGGCATGGGAGGTAGTAACAAACCCCTCGTTTAACCAAAGCTCTGTGACAGGGAAGAAAAGAAAAAGGAGGAAGAATCTATTGGTGGGGGCCGGGGGGGAGAAAGAAAAATGTAGCTACTGACTGTAGGTCTACACCTGCCATTGGAGGATTTTAGAGATGCTTATTAGAGGCCAAGGAGATGTAAGGCAGGTTGAAGAAGCAAACCGCTTAGCCTAAGAAAGAGCAGTGGAAAGAATCCAGAAATAGAGCTGGAAGATCCAATTCCAGCAGGAGAAGCACGAAGAAGATAGATGAAGTAGGGACTGAAAACCCCTTGGGGAGGTGGGTTGGAGGTAGGCCAGTCAGGGTGGTGGAAAATAGCTGTTGGTGCCAAGAGAAGGACGAATTGAGTGAGAGGCCACAGGAGGGTGGGAGGGAGAGGGCACAGGGCAGGATCTGCAGAAATTGGAGACATCGCGTGAGAGATGATGATTATTCCAGCTGTCTGAAGCCCGTTCTGTTGATTTGGTGCTGGCAGGATGAGGATCTGGATGGGAGCTGAGAGTGGCAGGTGGGGGAGGAAGGGGGTGCTGGGGAGGGGCAGAGGGTCAGGGTCATTGTCTGTCATGAGCCAGCATGACTGATATCACTGCCCCAGGTGCTTCTCAAGAGTGGGATTCATTTTTAGTTTTGTAGTTTGTGGAGCACTGATCCTAGCCCAGACTGTGTTCTCAGAAGGGCTGAGACTCCCTAAAAGACCATGTCAGCTCGGGTCCCATGGACATGGGGTCTTTCTGAAGAGCCTCCCTGAGGAGCGCTCAATCTTCGTCAGGGACTTGGAAGCACCAGGTTGGGGCTGGGGGAAGGGCAGTTCTTTGGCCAAGTTCACTGGCGACCTAAAGACTCCCTTGATTCTCAGAGGCCTTGCTGCCCTCCTGACCGTCCTTCCTCTCACCCATTCCTCATGGCTGCCTCAGAGAAGGTCCTCTACAGGACAAGACAGACCCGGGGAAGCTGGCAGGGAAACTGGAGGTGAACTGTGAACTGTGTCCTCAAACTTCTTTCTCCTTGCACTCCAGCATTGCCAGGAGATGAAAGGAGGCAAGGCGAGGAGGAGAGAGGGAGAGTGTCTTTAAAGTTAACATGAAGATGGACTTCTTTTTTTTTAAATTTTATTTATTGATTGATTGATTGATTGGCTGTGTTGGGTCTTTGTTGCTGCGCCCGGGCTTTTTCTAGTTGTGGAGAGTGGGGGCTACTCTTCAGGTGGAGCGCGGACTTCTCATTGTGGTGGCTTCTCTTGTTGCAGAGTATAGGCTCTAGGCGTGTGGGCTTCAGTAGTTGTGGCACTTGGGCTCAATAGCTGTGGCTCACGGGCTCTAGAATGCAGGCTCAGTAGTGTGGCACACGGGCTTAGTTGTTCCATGGCATGAGAGATATTCTGGGACCAGGGATGGAACCCCTGGTCCCTGTATTGGCAGGTGAATTCTTAACCATTGCACCACCAGGGAAGTCCTGAAGATGGACTTGTCTCTTGTCTGTAAATTCTGTGACATAGTTGTAAAATCTGCAAGCCTTCATCAATGGGATATCTTTTTAGTTCCTATTTCAGCAGCCTCTTGTAGAGACTGTAAACCACTTTATAATGTCATACCTCAGACCCTCACCCTGTCAATGTTTGTTGGTCACTTGACATTAGTCCATTTCTTCTCTTGTTTTCTGCTCTTGGTAGAGGATAAGCCTTCATGGAGAAAACCCAGTACTAAATGGTCCAAGTGTTGGAAATGGGAGACAAGGCATATAGCTAAGGAGGCTCAGGGAATGACAGATGACAGAAGGCCCCAAGGAGAAAGGCTAACTTGAATTCATGAAAGATATGGAATTTATGAATTTTTTTTCTTTTTTAAGAGCCTTATTAAGATATAATTCATATAACATACCATACCATTCCCCTATTTCAAATGTACAATGCAGTGGCTTTTAGTATATTCATAGAGTTGTGTTTCACAACAATCTTAGGACATTTCACCACCCGCCCCCCCAAGCCCTGTACCCTTTAGCCATCACTTCCAATCCTTCCATCCCCCCAGCCCTATGCAACAACTAATTTACCTTTTCTGTGAGGTTTCTTAAACCAACAGCCAACTCAACTCAAGTTGTCATGAATTTGTAGTATGCTTTAAAGCCTAAACGTGCCTTCTTATAGTCACTCTAATTTTGATCTTTTCATCAACTCATTCGAGTAAGCAGGGCAGGTGGTTTTATCCTGCATTTTCCAGATCAGAAAACTGAGGCGTCTCTGAATGAGAACATTCCAGCTTCCACAGAGGAATGAAGTGATGGATCCCTTCACATCTATGAAAAAAAAAATAAAGAGGTGTTTGTGAGCAATATTTTCTTCACTGATCCTCAAAATTTAGGAAAATAAAGGCAAAATGTGAGATGAACAATCAAGAAGAAAGGGCTGAAGCTGCATTTGGAGGAATGAGGTGAAACATCTGTTAGAATGCTCTAATTAAGATTTACGAGCTGCTGGAGTGCATTGCCAAAGGTAGCCACAAGATCTCCTTTTCTTGGGATTAAAAAAAAGAGGAAGGGAAAAAAAAAAAACAACCCTGCAGAGTTCTCTGGCAGCATTTATTTTAAGCAGTTGTATTGGGAGGCAGGGGGATGGATGAGGTGGCTGTCCGTGGTCTCTCGCAGTGCTAGGATACCATGAAGGCAGGTGGCAGACACATGGCCATCTAAGCGGACATGAAATTATTCATGGCCCCTATAAAGAGAATGTCCTGTTTATTTTTGGTCCTTCTGTTTGTAAAGTGAGATGCTCTATACTCCCTCAGCCGAGGGCAAAGCCCTCTCTGAGGCATTGAGGAAACTTCAGAGAAAAGACCAAAGCACCGTTCCTGCCTTTGTTTGCATAGCAGTGTGTTCTACTTATCTACTTCTGTATAACAAACTACCTCACAATTTAATGGCTTAAAACAATAATTTATCACTATGGTTCACAGTTCTGTGGGTGAACTGGGCTCAGCTAGGTAGCTCTTGTGGTCTCTCTCATGCAGTTGCAGTCAGATGTTGCCTGGGGCTGCAGTTACCTGAAGGTTTGAGTGAGCTGGTCATCCAACAGGGTGCCCGTGTGTGGCTCGCAGTGGATGCTGGCTGTTGGCTGGGAGCTCAGCTGGGGCTGTCAAATGGACTGTCCCTGCATGGCTCATGTTGTCTGGGCTTTTCACGCAAGAGTGGCTCCGTTGTCTGGAGGGTCCAAGCTGGTTTCGGCTGTATGCCCAGCACCTTGATGGGGACAGTTAGAAGACTAGGCTCCTCTGGGCTCCTGGTTTCTCTAGTGCAATAGTCAGGATGTCATTTCAGTGCTCCAAAAGACCAAGGCAGAAGCTATTAGTCCTTTTAAAGATGAGGCCTGACCTGGTGTAATACATTTGGGCTAAACTCTGTGTGTCAAACAGTCACTGACCATTCTGGACTCAAAGAGAGAGAGAATACTTCCCCACCTTTTAATGAGAAGAGTGACAAAGAATTAATGACCATCCTTAATCTGTCATGTGGTAGAAGGAGAGTTAGTGACTTACTATGAGAAGAATGCATAGAACCGCAAAACAAAATACACAAAAGAGTGTACTTTGAATAAGGCTACGGACAGAGGAATTGGTCTAGAATGATATAGATTAAACTTGGAGAGCTAGAATAGCTAAAACAACTGGACTTACATGAACTACATTTTGGAGTAATTCATTAGTTAATCCATTTATTTAACAGGCATTTTTTGAGCCCGTAGCTTATATCAAGCACTCATACAACAAAAATGAATATGACATGGCACCTGCCTTCTAGATACTCAAAGTCTGATTGTCCAAGCATTAGATGACCTCCCAAATCCAGAAAGTAGTTTCTTATATACACATCACTCTCAGCACAAAGTATTATAGTTAATGTTCAAAGACTACATAAAAAAAAATCAGTGCTGCAAAGACTTAGTGATGTTGGCATAGGACTCCTGATTTAGTATGGTATCAGGCAAAAAAGGAAAGAAATATTTATCTTTATTAATAAAAATAAATGAAAGATATGGGGTACAGTGGCCAAGTTAAATAGATTTTTCTGGAGAGATTCCTTCTGGTGGGTATATGTGCCCTCATAGAACATTATTTGGGAGGAATGGGGTATGTTTAGAAGACTTGGGTTCATTTGAAATTGCTCAGGGCCTTGAGAAAACAGTGGCTATAATTCATGTTTCTGGACCAGGATTTTTAGACAGATCCAAAAGGACTCCCAGTGGGATGTGAGACTGTTGTTTTAAGGAACGTTGCCTTGCTATTGCTCAATGTGCATATTATAGCTCGATTCTGAAGAGAAGGCACATTTCTGAGCAAAAGAGAAGAAATAGGGAGGTAGACAGTGATTGAAAGATGCAACCAAAATGGAAACAGAGCTGGGCAATGACACCAAAGGCAGAGAAATTGAAGAAAGGGGTCCAGGTTTTTCCTGCAAGATTAGATTAGCAAAGGTCAATTGTTAGAGCTGAATTGATTGGAAGACACGTTGGCTGAAAAGATAGAATTTTGGGCTAATGTGGCTATTTTAAAAATTGAATTGACTGCTTTTAGTAGGAAGATCCAGCTACTATGTTATACAGAGCCACACAGAAAACCTAGGGAGAAAAGGAAGATGGCCTCTGGACAGGTGGTAGAGAAATGACGCCAACATTTTAGCATGCCTTGGATCTTGGGCTAGAGTCATGCTTAAGATCAGGGAAAAATGTTCTACTGGAGGAAAAGGATTTAAGAGAAAGGAGATGCATCACTCCTTCCTCGCTTCTCTAATCCATCTTTCACATCACCTCCAACTCACCTTCCTAAAACATCTCTTTTGTTATATCTTCCTCTTACTTATTGACCTCTAGTAATTCATCTTTGCAGAAGCAAACATGCTCCTTAGTTTTGCATTTCAGCGTATCAATCCAGCCCAGCTATTTAGCTTACAAATCTAGCACTCAGCACCAGCAGAGTAGCTCTCTAGTCCCAAGCTTGTCTCCCAGCATCCCCAGCATGCTCTCCTTTTCCTCTGATTCTAAATGTTATTCAAAGTCTTCCTGCACAATGAAGTTTCTTAGATCAGTCAACAAGACTCTCCTTTCTTCTCATTGATGTGTTCATTTGTTTAAGAATTCATTTATTCATATATTTAGTTTCTGCTGAATTGGTATTCATTTGCTGAACTTATTTATTAAGCACTTACTATTTGCCAAGCACTAGGCATATAGATTGAAGACACATTTCCTACCCTCAAAGAGTTTGAATGTGAAAGGAAGAATGCTCAACTCCTATAGTACCCACTTAGCAGCAGTATCATATTGGTCTACATTGCTAATTGTATTCTTTGTGTCTTTCTGTTTTTTTTTTTTTATTTTTTAATCTGTAAAATATCTTCCTTAAAGGCAGACAACTTGCCTTGCCCTTTTTTTTTTTTTTTATTCTCCAAAGAGCCTTGTTCATATTAAACTCCCTAAAAACATAAAGTATTTTAGAGTACCTGAGAACAGTGGGCTGGGAGCAAGAGATGTGTGAGGGTCTAGAGAATGGGAGGAGAGATCAACATATGACATTTGATGATCTTTAAAGGAAACAAATTACTTTGGCTACTGGGGCCTAAAAATCAGAGAAAGATTGGTGCTTTCCCTGTTTAAGATGGACATATCAATGAAGAAGTCCTCTGAGGATCTCCTAATTTGTATGCTCATACCACATTCCCAAATTCCAGGAACACAAGGACCTTCTTCTGAGAAGCGATGGAGAAAGTCATTAGGACCAAGTGGTCAAGCAAGATAGCCTGTTAGTAGAGACGGCACTCAGGCTAACTCACCTCTCAGGAAGTGTCCTGGCAGCGAAGTTAAGTTTAAGAGTTGTAGCGGCCAAGGCTTCTTCCTGGGAGTCCAAATCATTGCTGGAGGAGAGACCCCACCTTGCCTGCTGCCTTTTCTTTTGGCTTGGCTTTATTTATTATTTTTTTTAATTTGATGTAGGGCCACCGATACAGGGTGCATGGTCTGGAGAGTGCAGTGAACTAAGAATTAAGAAAAGGAGTTGTAGCCTTGATGTTGGTCCAGATGACTTGTGTTTCTTAGAGCAATCACTTTTCCTCCAGGCCTTAGTTTTCCCATCGGGAAAATAAGGAAGCTGAAATAGTTCAGCCATTTTGCTTAACTTTTCTTTTTAAGTAAAACTCTTTCATCAAACATATCATAATGCAGAAATTCAGAGTGCAGAGCATATAGAAGCAGAGCCAAATTGCCCTATGAGGCCCAGAGAGTATTAAGTAGAGCCCTCACTTGCTCAAGACATCCTCTCCCTTTCTATATGCATCCCCACCCCCACCAACCCCCACCCCTAGCCCCAGCACATACTTTGAAAATCTCTGGACTAGGACAGTGGACTCTATATCTTTTACTGGTCAAGGTGCATAACCAGAATTAATTTCGGAGGCTCACACCTAATATACATATATTGATAAATTGTGTACCTTCACTACTCTCAATCAGTGTTAACTATTGCTAAAGCTTTTTGAAAAAATTTAAGGACAAAATGAATAGAGCTGGAAGGTTCAATATTTTCTTCCCAAACCCAATGGATAGTCTTGTTCAATTCCTAAAGTGCGTACCCCCCAGTTTGGAGACCGCTGGCTCCCAGGGACCCCCAGGTTCTTTCTAGCCCTGCTATTCTAGAAGTCTGCACCTGGAGCTCAGAAACAGTACTAGTAATTCCCAACCCTATTATTATTCATAGAAGAAGCAATTTTCTGAGTGCTTGGGAGAGTGAAAGCACAGTGGCCATTGTGCAGGGAGGAAATATATTCCACTACAGACTCAAGGCCATGTCCCCTGTCTCCACTGGCCAGATCCACATCTGTCTGGGACTCTCCCCTGTGCTCACCTGTAGAGTCTCTGTAACCTCCCGGGAAAATTTCCCATCACATGCCTGGCATGTGCCTCTACTCAAGTCATGAGCCAGTAGCCCTAAACCAGGCTGTGCCAGGAGATTTTCTCAACAATCTGCTTATGAACAAAGAACAGCAGCTTAAAATGCTCCACGGCTGTTGAAGAAGTGTTTTGCGAGAAGTAGGGAGCTTAGGGGGATGTGTGTGATACTTTCTCTTTTCTCCCCACTCTCTGGCTGAGTGGCTGTTCTGTTCCTGGAAAAGAAAGGGACTTTGGGGGAATTGCTGGGTCACTTTCTTGAGGGGACCATGGGGCTCAGGGGAGCAGCTGCTGAGGTCTAGTCCCCAGTCCCCATCCACTCATAACTCATTTGAGAGATATGCGAAGCTGGCAGAACCACCAGAGGCCTCCTTGCCAAGGCAGGCTTCTCTCCAAGTGGGCTTCTATATTTATGTGAAACAGAAATAAAACACAGCACTAAAAGGCAACAGACACACAAGCAGGCAATCCTCCACAAATGCGTGTTTAATGAAAGGCAAGCAGTGGGAAGAGGCAGTCAGGGGGTCACCCAGAGAGGAATGAGGGTTTGGTGGGGCCCAGGAGACTTGACCTAGGGGTGGTCAGAAAGCTGCCCACAGACAGGGCCAGGCAAGTCTTAACATCCCTCTGTGGACCTTAGTATGGCTAATCCTGAGACACTGGACCCGGTATTCACTTCTCAGGGCTGCCATAACAAAGTACCACAAAGTAGATGGCTTAAAACAACAGATATTTTCTCTCTCTCACAGTTCTGGAAGCTAGAAGTCTGAAATCAAGGTGCCGACAGGGCCACACTCTCTCTGAAGGAGCTAGCGGAGGATGCTGCCTTGTCTGTTCTAGCTTCTGGTGGTTGCCAGCCTCGTTGGTGTGTCTTGGCTTATAGTCACATCACTCCAATTTCTGCCTCTGTCTTCACACGGCATTCTCCTTATGTGTCTATGTCTTTTTGTCCAATTTTCCATCTTCTTACAAAGATACCAGTCATATTGGATTTAGGACCACTCAAATCTAGTATGACCTTTACCAAGATCCTGTTTCCAAATCAGGCCACATTCACAGGTTCTGGGTGGACATAAATTTTGCGGGGACACTAGTTAGTCCAGTACAGACCCTAAATGCATCTTTTGTCGGCGAAGAATGAGGCCCAGAGAGAGATAGTTTGCTTTCTTTGCTCTCTTAAGCTCAGAACATGACACCCATTTTCCAGTTTGGCAAGGCTCTAGGCGAGTGGGAAGGCCAAAGGTGTTGACGTCTCTCTTTAGGCTCTTCACACTGGCAGGTCTTCCAGAAATCCCAAGGCTTAAGCCCTCTTGCAATACATCCCAGGCAAATAGAGGCCTCATCACTTTTTAAAGAACTCCAGGAAATCATATATACGACTCACATCCTTGATGGACAGGAGAAAGTCCACATTTCAAATGCGATTAATCAAATAAAAACCCTGCCCAAGCTGTGTCAACCCGATAGGGAACAGGGTCATCTACTCTGAGTTTTAGCTTAGAAAATAAACTCTCAAGCTCAGACCAGTGACTCCTTTCCTTCACTTTTCTTTTTTAAGAAAATTCTGGTTCGCTTGGTTTATATAATCTATTCTTAAATCCTTTTATTTTCCCTTTTCACCATCCTCATCCTCTCTTCCCCCTCTTAATTTTATCTCTTCCATCTGTTGTTTTTCTCTAACTTTTAATTTCTAAAAATTAAAAAAGAATTTTTAAGTTGCTTCTTTCTAATTCTTCTCTTGGCCAGCCTGCTGAAGTGCCCGCTGAGAAGAACTCAGCATCTCCGAGGGTTGCTAGCTCTTGCCCTCAACTCACCCACTCCTTCGTAGTCTGAATGGCTCACTGGGTTCATGTAGATGGAGCTAGAGATGAGGAAGAGGCAACTTGCAAAGGGTAGAGGGCATGGAGGGGAAAACAACACCAAGGAGGAAACAGTGGAAAATGGCAGGAAATGACTGAAATTCAAGCTCCGAGCCCAGCCAAGACCAATAGCAGAAAAAGTGGGAGTGAAAATGGAAAGAACCAGGAAAACCCAAGCAGACAGTCTTGGGCTGCATGTAGGAAAAGGGCAGAGAAGATAATCCAGAAAAATGTAGGAAAAAACTGGAAAGGAAGAGAATTAGGGTGCAGAAAAGAGGACAGGCAACCAAGAGCAGAGGGTTGAAATGAAGTGGAGAGCTTGCTGGAAATTGTGATTCTTGGTCAAGTCTTAAGCTTATAGTGTTGGATTCCTGAAAATGCCCTACTGTGTAAGTCCTAAAAACGTCTCATACTCTGGTCTATTAAGCCCCTGGCTTTCAGCTCCTTGTTGCTGGGAGGATGGGGACATTAAATTCATCACACCTTTCAGGTTTTCCAAAGGACAATGCTCAGGCCAGGGGTCCTCTAGTTTCCCGTAGGCTCCCAGGAAATAGTAGATGTCTCGATCCTGTCTAGATGAGGGCTACTGGGGTTCCCCTAGAAAACGGTTGACTTTCCCATCCTGTCTAGAGTGGAGTTGGTCAGGTCCTGCAGGAGGCATGGCTGGTCTGCAGTCAGCAATTACGAGAGCAAAGCTTTGATGGCCATGTTTTTCTGGTGGAATACCCTCTCCCTTTACAGCACCTTATCTCCTCCTTTCCTGTGGATCCACAGACTCGCCCTCCTTCATGACTCCACAATTCCAGGCCTCCCTCTCACTCTTCATTATACAGATCAGGTATATCTCCATTAACATCAACCAGAAACCACCTGCTAGCTATTACCCACTCTCCAAGGCCTGATATCAGTTGTCTCCACCCCCCTTGGTCCATAGGTAATGATAATTCACCTAAGAATGCCTGGATACACTGAGCTTTAACCAAGTCAACAGATCCAAGCAAATCTAGCCAAGGGTCAGATGGTGAGGGAGAAGTATTTAGGGCAAGCCACATAGGCTTGACCGTATGTCAACCAAATGACTTCTGAAATTTCCTTAGAAAGATAGCATTTTGCTGTCCAGTTACTTCAAGTGTTGCAACTAAAGAAACAGTGGTCTTCTCCAATGTTAAAGAAAAGTGAATCTTCTGAGCTTATTGAATATGTTACGTGGGTCTGAGTTTGGAACCACATTGAGCAAAACTATGTCTTGGCCAAATATAGTTTGAAAGACAAGGAGTTCTGAGATGGCTTGAAGGAAATACAGATTTCCACTCCATACTTTCCAAAGTGCAGCTTACTGAATTGGATGATGGGCAGTTATTTTTCTTTTTCTCTTGCTGAGGACACATGCTAAAATTCATGGAAGTTAAAAGTGAGCTTGAAGGACTCCTCTCTATCAACACGAGCTCCTTGGTGAGGGTGCAATAGGAAGAAAGTGTTATGATGACTCTTTTCTAAGCACCACTGGGAAAGACAGGGCTGATTTAGGATTCGGGGAGCCACATCTTCCCTAAACTCTCCTCTCCTCCAAAGCAGCACACACGCTCGTGAGAGTGGTCCTGGAGATTCAAAAATATCTCACTTTGTGTTTTTGAGTTTTTTACCAGCAAACTGAATTTTACTCAGACTGGGGCTTCCAAAGTGAGTCAATGCTTTCTGGGCCCCCCGGCAGAGAACCTGGGTGGGGGCCGAGGATGGTGCAGCAGAGAGGAAGGTGAGAGCTGCAGCTGGGCAAACAGAGTCTGCATTGTTCCCCCTGCAGCATCAGGGCTGCAGCCTGAGCCTGCTGCCTCCCTTAGAACGTAGCCAACAGCAAGCACATGGTGCCTTCATGCTCTGTTTACACAGGTGCCTTTCCTCCCCAGGGAAGCTCGGGCTTTGCAAACACACGTGACCACACGCTTCCATGAGACGGATGCTCACATCTGCATGCTGCCAAGGGGAGAAACTGAGGCCCAGAGTGGGGCAGAAAGGCTTTCGGGCTGAGCAAACCAATGAGGGGAGCTGGAAGGGCAGGCAGGTGTTCTGACTCCCCACTGGCCTCTCTGGTTACCAGGCTGCCTTTGTCTTGTCAGATCTGCTCTTGACAGGGAGAAAGCCTTTGGGCTTTTCACTTCCAGAGACTGCAACAGCTTTTCCATCTACCCCTCCGAGCTGAAGCCAGAGCTCTGGGACTGTCTGGGGAGGGGGCTGGGCCAGTGACCCCCCCCAGCCACACCTGTTAGTGCAGTCCTGCTGGCAGAGTGACAGGGGAGGAGTGTCTGGAGCTTGGAAAACACTGTCACATGCTTTAAAAATGTCCCCTGGCCCTGCTAATACTCACTCCATGCTATTCATTTCTCCACTTCCCACCCTAATATCTCCTGGAAAACAAACTCTGAGGGAAGTCAAAGGAGAAAACCAGCCTATTCATTTAGTTATCTTTTTAAATTTTTTCTTTACTTGCCCAATTACAAATGCTCAGCTCAAATGCCTGGGATTCTTTAACAGATATGTTGTAAGGAATTGAAAAGGGGGAAAGGAGCAGACAAAAAGAGATTAAAAAACACACCATTTTTTTTTTTTTTTATTCCCTCCCTTCCTTGACGCCCCCCCCTCGATTCCCCCCCACCCTCCCTGCCCCAGTCCTCTAAGGCATCTTCCATCCTCGAGTTGGACTCCCTTTGTTATACAACAACTTCCCACTGACTATTTTACAGTTGGTAGTATATATATGTCTGTGCTACTCTCTCGCTTCTTTTCAGTTTCCCCTTCACCCCCCGCCCCCTCCCATACCTCGAGTTCTCCAGTCCATTCTCTGTATCTGCTTCCCTGTTCTTGTCACTAAAAATGGTACTGATGAACTCAGTGACAAAAACCCACCACTTTTTAAAAAATGGCCAAGACTAAACTCTGGTATCTGGGGATGTTCACCTGGTGCTAAAACTATGAAAGGATCCAAGGAAGCATTATGCTAAAAGCCAGGAGAGAGGTCACTTTCCAGGCGGAGGAGGGCCAGGATTGAGATGGAATGCATGGAGGGGGTCTATTTCTTTACCCCAATGTCAACTACAATACAGTGTGCCTTAGAATAATCCAGTAAGTTATACATTTGTTTTGCGTGGTTTTCTGTACCTCTGTTTTATTTCACAATAAAAGGGTTAACATAATTGGTCAGTTTCCCGGATCCTTTGGGCTCTAGCTCCATGTCATGTGCCTCCTTGCACTGACATGACCATATGTTTGTAGCAACTCTTATAGGGGCACCAGCCCCTCCCTAAATTCAGGGGGTGCACCTTTGAAGAGAGGTACAGGAGGCATGGCAGAACAGAAGAGAGGGAAGTTCTGTCCCCTATTCCTTTGAACTGAAAATTGACCAGTGAGTTTTCTTCTGCTCTGTCTGTTCTGAATCCAAAGCTTGCGGAACATTTTCTCTGATGAAGCTGACAGGCGACTGATCCAAAGACTTATTTGCAGGAAAGAGATTGATGCTGGTGTCTGCTCTTCTCTGATGAATCCCTTTGGGGCTGTCTCTACCCACCTACCGTTAGGCAAAGATGTGCCCTTCCTCTTTCTTGAGGGGCTAAGGTGGTTCTAGGGATTGCCTGAGATGCAGCTCTGACTAACATAAATCCTAGGAACTACCTCTTCCAAGTAGGAGACCTGTTGGTGCTAGCAAGGCCATCAGAGACACTCAAATATTACCCCAGTGTCTCCAAGTGCATGTGTACAATTGTGTGCATGGCTGTTTAGAATAAGACAGCAGGTTGCTAGGCAATGCATTTCCAAAAAGGAGAGTGTGAAGAAAAAAAATAATAAATAAACAGATGACAGGGATGAGATCCAAAGCCTGTTAGAATAAGAGCATTTGGGTCTGGTTCATTTTGGTTTGATGGGAGTGTCACGGGGATGTCGGGGCTCGCTCAGCTCGGGCATGAGTTTCCAGTCTTGCCTTCCAGCTCCTCACCCTCTGTCTTATGTGGTGGGGAAAGCTGAGATGAAGTATGGCTCTCTGGAGGGCCATGCCTTTATGAAAGGCTATTACAGCTGTAACAAAACTTTTGTAATCTGCACTGTATCCCATTACATCTCCAGGCTCCTTGGGTCCCTTCCCAGCCTCAAGGAAAACACACACACGCTTTTTTTTTCTTTATTTCTCTTTTGCTCCCTCCCTAGTTTCTACTTTCTGAAAGGTCATCACAGTTGTTCTTTTCACATAGTTTTTTCTCTAACATCTGATGGAAATTGGTCTGAGGTAGGCAGCAAGGCTGAGTGGTATCTGCTTTAGGATTTGTCAAGTCATTGAGGAAGATGCACAGACCACAGTATGTAGTTGTCACTACAGTTTGTTATAACATGGCTTCTCAGAGGCTTCTGTAAGCCTTCTTGTCCTTGGATAATTGCTTGCTGCCTCATGGTGCGTACTAGCCCTTACTGAGTCCAGGGGTTATCTCCCCACTCACCCATCATCTTCATGCTTACTTTTTGGGAACAGTCTGGCTTTGCAGTGAAGGAAATGACTTAGAACAAGACCATCTGGATTCCTGCCCCAACTCTACTAGTTCTGCATGACCTTTGGAAATGTATTTAATCTCTCGATTTCCTCATCTGCAAGACAGGGTTACTGATACTTATCTTGCAATGTGAGGTCTGAGAAGATGATCCGCGTCAAGTGCTGTAGACGGCATGGTATGTGGGAGACACTTGACAGTTGTTTCCTCCTTTTTGTTTTGGTGTGGTCTGAGTTCTTTGGTGATGTACAGAATATAGAAGGTAGAACTTTCTTTTCCACAAGCTCAGGGAAACAAAGCTGGGCTCAGGGGTGCAGGTGGAGAATAATGGGAGTGAGTTCTGGGTTGAAGAACATAGAAAAGTGGGAAGAGAAAGAAAGGACACTGGAGGCTCTTCCAGCTTCAGGTGTTTAAAGAAGATAGAGAACTCACGTGTGCTAAAGATTCTGTGTGATCTTGGGGGGCCAGGATGGATACTTGCTTCTGAACAGCTCTTGGGGATGGATTTGTGAGCCAGGCAGCCCCACCTCCAAAACACGATATCTCAGGTGCGATGTGTTCAGGTCATGAGGGCAAGTGTCTTAGCAATTAGAATCTAAAGCTACGCTAGTCGTAAGGGGACCAAGGGTCACTTGTTTGTATCAAGAAGAGACAAGATTGGTTAGCTTGAACTAACGGTTCCAAAATCTAGGTTTGTCACTGTCCATTATCCTAAGATAGTCAAAATATTTGGTAGATAAGATGACTGGCATGGAAGTTCTGTGGTGCAAAAGCCAAGGTTGTGAAGCCAGGCAGCTCTGACTCCCAATACCTACCTGTTCCATTGCCTTCAGTTGTATTAACTGAGCTTATTTCTTAAACTCTCTGCATCTTGGTTTAATCATTTATAAAAGGGGTATTGTGTCTAGCCAATGGAGTTGTTATGAGAATTAAATGGAATAAGGTGCCTGGAAGCCTCTACCAGAGTACCTAGCCCATAGCAGCACTGAACATGCTTGTTAAATGAATGATGGAAAGAATGAATGAATAGTGGCTTTCCATTGATAATTGCATTCTTCACTTTTGAATTTATTCTCCTTTTCTTTTCAATTCCTCTTTCCTTTTCCCCCATTTCCTTCTTTTCCTCTTCCTTACAGTATTTATTTATTTATTAATTTTTTTCTTCAGGTCTTTATTGGAGTATAATTGCTTTATAATACATTGACATACATACAGTTCCTTACAGTTTAATCCTCAAGACGGTCTTGCCTGAATCATGTAAGCTCTTTGTCTGTCTTTAACTACCTCATTCATTTGTCAGTATCCCTTGGTATTAGCCATGATGGGCCATAAGATGTACTTACATCTGGCCCTTCTATATATAAAACATCATTATAAATAGTGTTGATAAAGAGGGGGCTGCCCTGTTCCACACATGCCTCCTTGAACAGGTTTCTAGGCACAGCTCTGACTCTTGGTACGATTCCCTGACTTCTTTGCTAGTTCCTATGTGTGATGCTCATATGATAGAGGGTGGAGAGATTATGCAGTGAAGAAATAGAGCCATAAGAAGAGGAAAAATGGACTTATCCACTGGAGGCCACGTGGCATTTTAGACAAAGAATAGACATGGCCACAAAGTAACATCAAGCAATTCTTTGTTGGTAGCCTTCTCCATTTGTCAAATCATACTTGTTTGGCAACTTAAAAATGGAGGATGTAACTGAGGGGAAGAGAGAGAAGTAGGACGTGATGTCCTATTGTACGATGTCAAAGAGATCGTGGGAGGGAAGGAGAGAGTCGGTCTTCTGGCGAGAGATGCAACAAAGGGAAGGCTCCGTGCAAACCGTAAATATCCACTAGCACCGTGAGTTATCACCCACACTTGTCTATCAATGTGAATGAAATTGGACTGGGGAGGAGGGTGGGCCATGGTGCATGGGCAATTCAAAAAGCCTTTTCTTTTGGATTTGCAGTGAAATCTTTTTTGTGTAGTCCACAAATATACCTCCTCAATCATATTTAATTGCAGCTTAAATAAAAATTTATTTTCCTGAGGGTTGAGGAATCTCCAAGCAGATGGATTGTTTCATGGCCATAAGATAGAATAAGCAAAGTTACTTCTCCATTTTCCCATTTTTAGGAAGCATTACACAAATATGAGGCCGCAGCACCCATCATTATGATCTCTAGAGAAGACAACAATTGGTCTTCAGACCAGACTTCGATTCCTCTGAAAAATTTTCAGGGAAAGGACTGTATAATCTGTAACGAAACAAAGATACTATATCGCTCAGTCCAGCAGGTGGTTCTTCATTTTATCCTACATTTAAGGCTTTATCCTTCAGGCACAGCCATGGGAGTAACAAGTGGAAATTATCTTTCTCCCTGACACTTTCTAGCATCTCTGGTAGCATTCCTGTCCCCTAGTAGAAGATACAATAAACTCACACACACACATACACACACTCTTTGTGCACAGCTAGGTTGGGGAATTTGGGGGGATAAAATACATATATAGTTGTGAAATATCATCTAGGTTCTTATGTTCTTATTGATTCTCATCCACCCCACTGAGATTTAGTATAAAATACTCCCCAAACTGCCTGACTTCCCTACATTTCATCAATCGTTCTTCCTTTGCCAGCCCTAAGTTGATCTGTCTTCTGTAATACCGTCCATCTTCACCAGTTTGGGTTGGGGATGAAGTTTTTTCCTAATTTGTCGAGTCCCCTTTTTTTGGCTTTTGATTGAGCTGGTATACTTTTGGGAAGTCACTGCCTATGCACCTGGTATACTTCTGGGTTTAGACCTAGGAAATCTGGGACCTATTAGCTCTTTTCCCTTGCACTTAATAGCAAAGCTGTGCTGAGAAGGGGCAGCGTCAGGCTGTTATGCCCTCTGCCTTTCGCCTACCCTTGGCTCTCCCATCACGTTTCTCTCCAGTCCTCATACTCTGGACCAACCACTCTGGAAACTCAGAGCCTAGGCTCTCCCATCTGTTTCCATTTCAAGGGGTTCTCACTGACTCAGCCCCTATTTCCTTCTCTCTCATGGTCCTTCAGACACTACTCCTCTGTACTCTCCTATACCTTTGCCCAGCTGTAAATTTTCATCTCCTGGATTTAAGCATTCTGAACATTGTCCTACATCCTTACTGCAGCTCCTTCATGACCACGCAATGCGCACCTGCCTTTTCACATTAGCTCCCTGATGGCCTCCATTACAGTAAACGTTTTTACTGCCTCACAGTTTGCTTTGGATGCAGGCCCGTCTGCGCCCTTGTCAGGAGTCTCTCCCTGGTATCTCTTCTACACCAAAAATTACATTTTGAGGAGTTGGCTGTTCTATCCCCATAAAAGCACATCATCACCATCACAACAGCAACGATGGTGATAATGATACTAATAAAGATACCAGCTGATATCTGAGTATCAACTATGTGTTAAATGCTGTGCTGAAGGCGTTCTCCTACCATTTCCTTCATCCCTCACGATAACCCTATGAGGCAGGTACTATTACAGAGAAGGAAGCCGAGGTTAATAGGGATTAAATGAGCTGTGTAGCATTGCTCAGCAAGTGGGAGAGGCTGGATTTGCATAAGTAGCTGTTCTCAGCCTGTATTCTCTACTACGATGCAGGGACTCCCAGAATGCAAAGTCCTCTCACACCTGGACAGAAGGCAGCCAGCCAGGGATGTGGCGAAGAACCAGGGGCAACTAATATTGGAAAACATTACTCATTAGTCCTTAAAAGAAAACAGATATTGAGGTAGCAGAGGGCACCAACCAGCAAGCAGTTTAGCTCCACAGTTAGAATCGTTTTCTCTTCCGGGGCAGTTGGCTTCTACTTGACCCTGGTGCTTGATGGAGTCCCTGTCACCACTGCAGCTTTGTCTTCAGCTCTGAAGCGCAAAGTTACCACCAGCAGTCCCTCAGCCGGTGGTTAATTTGGCTGCTCTCTTTAAGCAAGGAGTTGTGTAAGAAGTGAAGCATTCTTTCTGCGGCAGCAGCTTGGGAGTGAGTGGTGAGAACCTTCCTTTGGAATACGTTTGACGTACACAAGGCAGAAAGGAAACTTCATTTAGCTGGGTTGGTTTGCAGGCAGAGCAAAGGGGCCGCGGTCAGAGGCTCAGACCCTGTGTGTGGTCATTCAGCTCTGCTCTGTTCTGTGGCCACAGTCCATGCTCTAAATTCTGTCCAGACGTCTTGTAAGGCATACGGCATGCTGTCCTGGTCTCTGTGGGGATGGGAGAATAAGGTGTGGACGAATCAGCTCGGTTCCAAATCCTCGATCAGAAGAGCAGCTCAGAGCATCGTAGATCCTGAGGGCAGTGGAATCATGTGTAGAATCAAACAAAGCAGCATCACTGTCCTGTGGGACACTTCAATTCAGGGGCAAGTTTCCTTGAAGAAGGGCATCAAGCCTTCAGCGGATCCTAAACATGGTTGGCTCTCTTCGTTATGAGGAAAATGAAATTGGGGTCCACGTAGATTAACTAATCTGTGCACTAAATATAAGACCTTTGAGTTTCTTGCATTTTGATAGGAGTGCATCTGTTTTACAACGTATTCATGACATCTTCCTATTCCAAGTTATCTTTAAACGTTTGTCAAAAAACAACAGATCATACATGTGGGGTCTCCTTCCAGATTCAGTATTCCATTCTTGTCTGTCCTTGCAGCAGTACTTTGCTCTCTTTGTTACTGTTGCTTTATAATAAATCTTGAAATCAGGTAGGGTAAGTCCTTCAGCTTTCTCTTTTTCTAAGTTCTTTTGACTGTTCTAGGTCCTTTGTGTTTGTGTATGAAATTTAGAATCAAATTGTCAATTTCTACCACTAAAGCTTGCTTGGGTTTTGATTGGGATGATCTTGAATCCATTGATCAGCTTGGGCTTGACTTATTTCTGGGTTTTTGCCATGGGTTAGTGTCCTGGGATGGAACTTCAGAATTCAGAGCACAAACACAGATATATTCAGAACAATTAATTTTTATGCTGATTTAAAGCTAATAAGCATATATACTTACATTGAATATAAGCCACCTGGAAGCAGGGTTATTGGGGCTTCAATGATAATAGGATTATTTACACAAAGGGAATTTTGACAATTGTAAGCACATACTATGAACTATGTTTGTAAAACATGAGCTGTATTTGTTAAAAATTTAATTTCCCACAAGAAGCCCATGAGGTAGGCATTACCTGCTCTATTTTTATTTTTTTATTTTTATTTTTTGGCCATACCTCGCAGCATGTGGGATCTTAGTTCCCTGACCAGGGATCGAACCTGAGCCCCCTGCAGCGGAAGCATGGAGTCCTAACCACTGGACCACCAGGGAATTCCCTGCTTGCTCTACTTAGCTGGGGAGTCTAAGGTAAAAAGAGGTTGAGCACTGAAGCTGAAGTCACACAGGAAATTAAATGATAAAGTTGACATTTAAATCCAGGCTTGTCTAATTCTGCTCTGTGGTACTTCTTCTACCTCACAAGTCTGTAAACGGTGTCCAGAATACCCCAGTGCCTCTGAACCCAGGTGAGGATGTAAATGGGCTGTGGCAGGGAGGTGGGTGGGTTCTAGGTACTCTAGACTCTGCTTCAACCAGTTTTCCTTTTACCGGTTTTACAGATTGGGGTTATACTTAAAAATAGTTGTGCTGTTCAACTAAGTTCAGGTAAGTTTGCAAATCACTTCATGCTGCATTTCAATACAAGGATTTCTCTCCTTTTCTCATGGATAGAGTTCCCGAAATGTTCGGGGTATTGGTGAACTGTGTGAAGCTGTCAGGGTCCAGGGCAGTACACTGGGCTGCTTTTCTATCACGATCCCAATACGTGATCCTCTAGCCTGCAGGACCTATTGCCTGGGTTGAAAGGTCCCCCAGTCCAGCATCCATTCTGACAGCTGGACCTCAGCCCGGGTTGACTCAGGGCTGAGGGTAGGGCTGTTCTTCCCTATGTTCACTGAGGCTCAGGACTGCTCCAGCCCTCACGCCTCTGGAGCTTTGGTGACCTTCCTGCTTTCACAGGCTGCTTCTCCTAGGTCCCTCCTTTCCCTGCTCTGCATCAGCCTCACCCTTGGCAGCCACGCCAAGAAATTCAGCCCTCTTCATCTTCTCTCTCTCAGAAACTGGAAAGGTTTTGTGCTGAATTCCTGATGCTCTTGTCCTTGCCAAAACCCAAAAGCCCAGATCTGCCATGTGCCAAGTGGCGGGAGAGGTTGTTTGGATGAATTCAGAAATGACCTTGAACCTTTGCTCAACACTCAGATGACAGGTTCTCTCCTTGCCCACCACACCCCAACACACATGCTTCTTGTCGGATCAGGAAATGTTTTATTGGTTTTTTTTTTTCCTCTTCACTTTCTTTACCACCCTTCTTCATGAACATTCCCCACTTGTCCTTTGCCTATTGCCTCTCTTCTGGAAAATTAATCAGAGAACTACAATCCCAAGACAAGAAGGGGCCTTGGGATGACATTTAATCCAGACTCTTGCTTCCAGGCAGCAGCCACACTTGCCCGGGTAAAGGACTCTCTCTTCTGTCTTTAGACTCTCATCAGTTTCCACACCTTCTCATGTAAGCATCTCTGGGTTTAGCTCCTTGGGGTCTTATTTATTAATTTCATCTGTTAAAAGGGTTCCTTGCTTTCATTTAGGGTTGTTTCATAGGGACCTACACCATCTATCTAATGTATATAATGCATATAATGTTTGCCCATGATAGATGCTGTCATGACTTGGCCTAAAATGTTGAGCTATCTTCAAGCAGGTGTACATCTAAAAACCCTTTTCCTGGGTCAGCAGGGATTTCTGGAGGAGACAGATATGATCGTGGGCCTCTGTGGGTAAAGACTGGATGTTGTCCAGACCACAATGGTGGTCCAGCTGTGTAGCTGCCTGAACTGGAGGAATCTTTGGCTATAATGAGATGCAAAATGTAGACATAAAGTGAGAGGTGCTACAAGTCTCTGATGGTGTTGACCCAGATGCAAAAAGATTTAGAGCCTTGCGACCATTGTCCTGGTGGTTCAGGTTTAAATCCAACTAGAGTGGAACAAAATGATTTATATTGATTGTCTGATTGACTGCTTTTGGCTTCAAGAGTACAGATTGGCTCTGTGCATTAGACAGTTGCATAACTCCCTGTCATGCTGAGGACAGACTTTTCAGAGCACAGATGTGCGCAATTACACATACCCCTTTTTTTAGGGACTTATGTGAGCAGAAGGGTCAACCCCTCTGTTTTCCTTGACTTGGGTTCGAAAGTGTCCTTCTTTTTTTTTCCTTTTCCTTTTATACCCTGTCTGTCTACCTTTTTCTCTTACTTCAAAGTCCTAAATTTGTCCTCTGACTGTTCTAGGTCCATATTTTAGGAGGGATTTCCCAGTCTCGGCCTTCTAAAGAACAGGGACCCTCTCCAGCGCCCCAACAGAGTTCTGTGAGGACACATCTTTCCACTTGTGGCCTGTCTCTTTTGTCATCTGCTGAGAGGTTGGGACCCTTTTGCAAAGCAGACCACACTGCAGGCCACTAAAGAGTTAGTCCGCATATGAGATGGGTACACCCTAGGGTCCAGAGGTTTATCATTGTTTCAGGTAGATGGACTGGGAAGTCGGAGTCTTTGGTACAAGCAGAATGACTCTCACCACACATGGCAAAAGAAAGAGGGGGCACAACAGCACCTCCTAGGGAGAACTCCTGGCCCTCTGTAAGGAGAAGGGGAGCGAAGCAAGTAGGGGCATTTAAAGGAGTGGGAGGGGGCCCTGGTAGCAGCTCAGAGGCCCTCATGATTCCAAACAAGATTTTTATTTCAGATGTTACCTCCAAGAATAGAGGTCTCATGTGTAAAGGAAGGACTTTGCATAACAATTTGACCATATTTGGCGAATGAAGTTGCTTCTCTGGTACTGTCTCAACCTGCCATGGAGAAATTTCTCAAAAAGTTGAAGATTGAAGTAATTACCCAGAGACAGCATCCCATGGCCCGATGAGCCCAAACAGGCCCCCTTTCCTCTTCCCTTTAAGTCCCAAGGCCAAGGGCATTGGACGATACTCTAGGAGGTAAGGGCGGTGGATAGGTGGGCAAAGCTGGAAGAGGACAGTCCTTTTCCTGGGGGGATGATCATGTTTACTCCCTCACCCTGACATTTTAGATGTGCGGGCCTGGGGTCAAGGTGGCATTTCTTTCTTGGGCTCTCATTTTCCCGTTTGAAAGATGTTTTGCTTTTCTTCATTTGTACAACTTGTTTCCCCTTAACCTCTGCTATGTGTGGATAGGAAGCTCAGTATAGACTCAACAGTTTGAGATTCCACAGAATTTTGCTTTCTGTTTCTCAAGCCCTGACCCCACACTCCACAGCTTCCCAGGCCATTCCCAGGTGCCTTGGAAACTCTCACGGGGTCCTTGACCTGTTCTCTGGAGCTGCTGTGTATGGAGGCAAGAATCCTAGAGAACTTGCCGAGTTACAGTACCTGACTTCACTTCCACCCCAATAAGAATGAAAGTCTTTGCCGTTAGCACTGCCCCTGCCTCCCAAAGTCCTGAGGGCAATTACTCTGAAACATGGAAGAAAGGGGCACATCTGAAAGTCTTGTGCTGTTTTATTGGCCCTCATCCCTGCTCATCCCAAGGCCTCATGTACGCACTGCTTTGCCATTGCAGGAATTCAAGAAATATCTGTTGAATTGAATTTCTCCTGCATTGGACAGTTGTTTTACTCCTGCTGGAGGTTCATCCCACTTAGATCCGCATGGTATTAGAGATGGAAGACACTTAGAGAGGACCCCCCTAGCACTTTCATTTTAGGAAACCAGAAGCCTGGAAGGATGAAGTGATTTTCTGGGATTCGACAATCATTGTCAGAACTGAAATTAGCATTGGGGATTCTCCTGTAGAGTTCAAACGCAAGCCCCTATTCACTGCCCTGTGGCATGAAGCCCCCTTGTTCTTTTTTATTTTTAGATTAATTAATTAATTAATTATTTTTATTGGCTGTGTTGGGTCTTTTTTGCTGTGTGCAGGCTTTCTTTTCAGTTGCAGTGAGTGGGGGCTACTCTTCGTTGTGGTGTGCAGGCTCCTCATTGCCGTGGCTTCTCTTGTTGCGGAGCATGGTCTTTAGGCACGTGGGCTTCAGTAGTTGCAGCACATGGGCTCAGTAGCTGTGGCGCACGGGCTTAGTTGCTCTGTGGCATGTGGGATCTTCCTGGAGCAGGGATGGAACCGGTGTCCCCTGCATTGGCAGGCAGATTCTCAACCACTGCACCACCTAGGAAGCCCAGCCCCCTTGTTCTTACAGCAGGAGATGGAAAGGCAGAATGTTGAGACCTGATCCCAAGCAGGTCAGACTTCAATCAGACTCTTCCTGCTGCTGCTTTTTTGAGTAAGTGTCAACCAAGAACTCCTGGGAAGAGTAAAATAACTTGGGGAAGGAGGAGAAACATTCTCTCCTGGAGATGAGATCCCTTGGATGTGGAATCGTCCAGCTTTCACTTCTTGGGTGGGATTTTACATCCAGCACAGCCAGCCAGCTGCTATAAAGTTCACAACGACTTTTATCACCTGAGTTCCCTTTGCTTTATAGCAGGTGTGAGTTATACGTGGGCCCCCAGTAGTGTGTGGTTTAATCCAAGCCAGGGGCCTGACTAAATGGTCTCCTTCCAGCTTCAGTGTCCATCTGGATTATAGGTTTCTCTGGGGCACCAACCTTCCTGTGTACTGTCCTTCCTCTTCACTTGACCTAGTTGTTGTGGTCAAGTTCAAGGCTCAACTGTTTTCTCAGGGTGCTTTTCTTGGGAAAAGCAAGATTAAGGTGTAGTCTGCTCTCTTCTCAGACATCAGACCAGTGGTTCTCACACTCAAGTACACATCAAAGACCCCGGGGGAACCTGCCTAAATGAAGGCTGCTGAGCCCCAGCCCCAGACAGTGTGATTCAGTGTCTGGGCTCAGTCAGGAATCTGCTTGTTTCAGACTCTGCCGATGGTTCTGGGGGAGGTAGCCCATGGAGGACACTCTGAGAAATTCCATAGCCTGCCCCTTGACCCCTGCCTGCAGGAGCACGGGGAGGCAGCTCCTCCGCGCACGGAACATTTGGCACTCAGCAGGAGCCCCTGAGCCGGGCCTTCACTAAAACCTCAGCAGAGTTGTGTTCCCTGAGCAACCTGGCCTTTGACTTGAGAAGGTAGTGGTGCACTGGCGAGAGCGTGAGCCTGGAGCCGCAGTGCGCTTGAATTCTGGTTCTGCCACTTACTGGCTGAGTGACCTGGGGCAAGTTTCTAAACCTCTCTGTGCTTTGGCTTCTTCATCTGTAAAGTGGGGATAAGAATACTATCCACCCCATAGTTTTGTTATGGGAATTAACTGAGCGAATATTTGTAGAATGTACAGAGTGAAGCCTTTCAGTTTTAAGTGTTGTTAGGTGTCGCTATTATAACTATTACAGCTATTATACTATTATGTTATAGGCTATTGAAGTCAGGGCAGGAAATGCCTTGCTGAAGGCCACTGAGCTGGTCAGTAGCATGGCCAGAACAAAATATGGCCATTTGCACTCCCAGGTAAATTATCTTTCTTTTTCCCGAACTGCCCATCTATCCTTTCTTTCTCCTTGCTGCAAAGACTTCCATTTCTTGTAGAGCTGGCTACGTTGATAGACAACAGTGACATTTTCCATATGGAAACTCCACCTAGATTGGAAGATAACTGTTCAGTCACTTTTCATTCTTCCTTGACCTTTACCCCAGTTAGCAACCATCTCAAATGATTGCTCTCCAACCCTGGTCTGATCTTCCTATTCTTCCTCCAGTATCTATGCAGGGAGGCCTAGCAAAGCCTTATGGGGTGGGGTGAGGCGGCACATCAGCGGGATTTGGAGCTATGGGTCCCCTACTTTGGGCACCTGCTGCATTCTATTCCCACCTGCTGCATCATTACCTCGCCACCTTATATGAGTTTAGCAGAAGGAGTCCCCAGACCCCTATAAGAAGCACGTATGGCTTTTCCAGGTTATATTGTGGGGATCGTAAAAATACACAGTATCCATATCTGGAAGCCATTTGACAACTCACTTCCTCAATTGCTTGCTTTTTATAACTTACCTAAAGCAATGTATGTCAGAATGATCTGGAGCTTTGGGCTGCAGAACTGAATGGTCATCCTAAGAGACGGAGGTGGGAGGGTTAATTTTCCCTCTACCTCGCCCACCACTCCTGGCTTTGCTGATGTGAGACTGGAAGCATTGATCTGAAGACAACTGAAGACATAAGGTAGTTTGGGCAACTTCTGTCCATCTTGCTTTCCAAAACATTGTCTGCTGGATTCATCTACCTTTCCTCTGGTTTCCTTCTTCAACTTCTTTTATTTAACAAATGAGGTTCTGCTAGGCTAAGCCCTCTGTTTGGCACTTACTTTCTCACTCTCCCATTCCATAAAGAAGCCTTTCTTAAAGTACTATTAGTATATAGTAGAGTGCTGGAGGTTCCGTGAGCCACAGTAATCTGGTCCTTGACTTTCTGAGCTTCATCTCAATAGACAGTCTGGATGTGGATGAATATAAAGGAAATGTACAAATAATAGACTTTTAAAACTTGAATACCAAGCTGGAAAACATTCTACCAAGCTGGAAAGTTTCAGTATACTTAGAAAACTTAAGTCAAAATGACACAATGTCAACATTTCATTTATTTATCCCCCAAAACAGATACTTACTAATATTGAAACGGGCCTAGAGAGTAGAGAATCAGAGTAATTGTTCAGACACTGAGGCCCAAGGCAGAATGCTTTTAAGCAATCAGCCACATGTCCAAAGTCTTAAACCCAAAAGCATTGGGTGGGACCACTCTGTAAGCAAAGACTTAGCTATGAAAACAACATTTGAAATTAAGATTCAAAAGATAAGATCAACAACAGGTGTTCTTTGCTCTCTGTAATGGGTATGGTCTTGAAAAGTTTGGCATCAATAGTTTTTTTCCTATTAATCTAATCACAGTCTAAATATAAGAGGGAGGCTGGATATTTAAAGAAATGATGCAGCTGATCTCATTGCAAAGTCCTTTTAGAGTTTTAAAGATCATTTTTCTTTTTGAAGATAGGTTTTCTTAGATGTAATTTCTTGGAAGCAGAAACATATCATGTTGATGTATATTGCCTACAGATAAAGGGATTATGAGTTAGTCACAGGGACCTGGGGCTTTAGGAATTTTATATTTATTGAACATTTTATATCTTTTTTTTTTTTAAATTCTGAAGATGGGACAGTAACTTGCCTGGGGGTAGAGTGATGGCTGATTTTTCACGTCTCCCTGATCACTCCCAGGCCATGCACCCCTCACTCTTTCTTTTCAGTAGCCCCCACCCCTGCCCCCACCACAAGGGAACTGATCTTTCCTACTCTATGACCTTTCCCTAAGCACTGGTGTCTCTACGCTGGAATAATCAGGCGTTGGCCTGAAGAACTAAATATTCTCCTAAGGAAGTAGGTGAGTGGTCAAAAGACTCAGCGATCATCATAGGACTGTCTAAGGCTGTTCAATATAGTAGCACTAGCCACGTGTGGCTATTCAGCACGTGAAATGTGGTGAATGAAAGTGAGAACTAAATTTTTAATTTAATTCAAATTTAAGTTTTAAAAACAGACATGCCTTTCAGTTATTGGAGAACTTTTGAGTATGTTTGAAAGAACTTGATTATGTTTCAGCTCTAAGTTTTATGAGATCTAAATATATACCAAGTGTTTCTAAAAAAGATTTTTAGTGTTTGAATGGAGATGTGATCTAAATATAATACACACACCAGAACTTGAAGATCAGTAAAGAATAAAGAACTGTAAAACATTTCATTAATAATTTTTTATATCGGCTACATGCTGAAGTAACATTTTGGAACTATTGAGTGAAATAAAATGTTATTAAAATGAATTTCATATATTTCTTTTTACTTTTTTAACGTAGCTACTAGAACATTGAAAATTACAAATGTGGCTCCTACTGTTTCTATCGAACAAAACCACTCTAGGGTTACCACTGCCTTACTTCGTTTCCACTCCCTGGATCTAGACAAATACCATCAGCTATCTCTACGGTAGGGTTCAAGGGTTTGAAATCAAACCTCTTCAGCTGAAGAAAATCTGTTAACCTTCAGTTTTCTTCGTTGAGCTAGCCTCTCAGACTACACTTGGATGATGGTTGCTTTGGGATCTTTGAATTTTCTCGCATGCCTTTGTTCTTTGCAGCCCACACACTTTTTTTGTTTGTTTGTTCTTTAAATAGCCAGACTTTCCAAATACTTTAATTAGAAAGATAGATTTGAAAAGGATATCTGAAAATTTTACTTTGAATGTCTTATTTTGTATGGGGTGATCTGCCCAAGTTCACTCTGCTCTGCAGGGGCACCCCCAGACCTCTGCTGGTCAGGACTCTCTCTGTTATTTCACATGAGAAGTGACCAGGGTCAAAAACCACAGCCATGGACACGATGACAGATCCTTCATTACCAAGCACCCAACTAGCTGGTTATTACTGGAAACTAGATGATGGCCTACAAACCACATTCATCGGAAGGTTGACTAGCTGGTATGGAACATACAGGGTTGAAGAACGGCAGGAGCCTAGGTTAGGAGTAAGGAGGCTGGGACACTTTTCAGAACTCTACTATTAATCCATTCCAGCTCATTGGGTGAATGATTCCTCACTGCCATTCCCCAGCCCCCACCACTGATACCAAAATCCACGTGTGCTCAAGTCCCTGTGCAGCACAGCGTAGTAGCTGGCTCCGCATCTGTGGGTTTGTTGAGTGGCAGACGCAAAATCCCCAGGTATGAAGGGCCCACTGTACTAATTTTCACTCTTACCACCCTGTATGAGAGGGTCTATTTTAGGGCATAAAAAGCATCTTATTGGTTTTTCAATTTGCTACTTTGTGATTATAAATGACGTTAAAATTTTCCCTCATGTGTTAATTGGCAACTTTCATTTTATCTCTAATAAATTGACTGTTTGCATCCTTTGCCCTGTTTTCTTGAGTGTTTTTTGTCTTAATGAGAGCTCTTTATGTTGAAATATGTTAACCCTTTCTTGTTACATATTTGCAACCCTTTCTTGCAAATTTTTTTCTAGTTTGTGACTTACCTTTGAATTTTGTGCACCAGTTACTTTTAACTTATAGATATTTTTAACATTTTAAATGGTCATGTGTATCAATCATATTTTTAAAAACCCATCTCCTTACTTTTACACTTTTAAAGCACCTTCTCCACTCACAGTTAGATAGTTTCACATATAACCATTACCTATTTTTCTCTTTATAGTGATTTATTTTGGTATATGGTGTAAAGTAAGAAGCTATTTTTTTCCCTTGTATTATCAATTGTCTCTCATATTTTAATTAAATAAACTATCTTATTCCTTCCAGTTTCCACACCCATTTAATCTAGTCCATTGTTGACATCATCAGAGGAAACTTTTCATCAAAAACTCTGAACAGCACAATTATATCATATCTATCCAGCTTGAATTATGTATCGTAGTTAGGATGGGTGGAAAGTATGATGAAATGGGGTGGCAGTAAAACGTTATCACTAATACAACTAATACCAAAAATTTGGGTATAAACTGAAGAATTTAGTTAAATAATGGAATATTTAACGTATTCAATTGGAAATTTGGTTGAGACTAGCTGACCAGTTAACTGGGTTTCATTTGTAAACAGCTACCTTAAAATCTCTAGGATCTAGAGCAGCGTACACATAATAGGTGAATAAGACATCTCTGGGATCAAGAGGAATTTTCCATGTTGACCAGATGTTTATCACTGTACGGGCAAATGGCCCAGGGAGTCTGGTTGTGGTTTGGATTATTTCTTCCTGATGCAGATGCAGTTGCTTTTCTTCTGGGTGGGCAGTGTGGGGACCAAGTAGTTTCAATGGGCATACAATATTCTGCAAGGAGAGGAAAGCCATTCTGCTTGGCTCACTGGGTCATCCACCCTCTTTACAAAGCAGGATGTCAGCTGCCGTTCTGACTGAAGTCAAAGTCCTTCATAGGGGTCATTTGCTAACCATGGGTCACTACAGAACTTCCTGGACTCTTCCTTTTCAAGGAGGTAGGGCTCAGAATGACATTTGCTCATGGAAAAAAAGACATTCAAGTCATCCAAGTCCATTGCATCTGAGCCACTGAGGGTGTACCCTGTGTTCTTTTGAGGTTAGAATTTGCTTTAATTAAGGAAATAAAATGAAACCTAACACACCCTGCTCTCCCCACACATGTTCTGAGGGGCTCCAAGAAAACCCCAAAGCTGTTACGACAAAAAGTCAGCAGAGCGTTCTCAGATGACTAGTTAGTGTCAATTGGCCACCCTGCTGGTCCCTTCCCTGAGAATATCTGTCCCTTCTCAGAGGCTATTAATTTAATTTATTTTTTAGAATCAATATTCTTGAGTGTGATGATATCAGTCTTGAGTCCAGTTTGCATTATGTTTCTTCCCTGCTGAGGGGAGTAGAAAACTTGGAATTATGAGAGTTGGGGTTGGTGGAGAAAAACACGTAGACCATAAAGCCTCTAGTTCAGAAAATACACATGACTTAGCCTGCTGTCTGCATACTTCCCCCACTTGCCTCCACCCTCCCATTTGTCACAGTGTCCCTCCCTTCCCTTAAGACCTAACTCAAAATCCTTCCTAAGTTAACACCAAACAAGAGAATGTTCCATTTGTCTTTCTCAAGCTCACACCCTGCCCGACCAAGCATCATATGTGAAAACCTAGACAGATTCCATCTATTTTGCGTAATGCCTTAAAATTTAGTCTTTTTCTCTGCATAAGCTCCTTGGCTACAGGGTTGACATATAATCACCACATTCAAACACACTTCATAGCATCCAGCTCTGATGATATTAGAAATATTCCTTTTGGGAGTGTTTTAATTAAAAAAATAGCAAAGAGGCGCATCTGTTTGAGTAAGTTTAGTTACAAACTCACATAAAGTCAGAAGGATGATTTAGAAGACTTTCTCAAACCGTTATATTATTGGGAAAATGGAGGCTCTGAATCATTTGATGGTGAGGACTAAGACGGATTGGAGGGAGCTAGGGCTGTCCTGGGAGGCCGCCATGCTCTGACCCATCCCCTACCCCTAGCTCCCAATCCCCCACCTTAGGATTTAATAGTGGAAAATTGAAATTGGGTTGCAAGTGATAGATACCCAACTCAAACTAGTTTAAGCCAAGTAAGATATTTAATGGCCATTGGAACTGGAAAGTCCAGGAGTGAAACTGGTTTTGGGCATGGATGACTGCAGGTTTTCAACATTCTTTCTCTTTGTTTTGCTTTCCTGTGTTCTGGCTCCATTCTCAGGCAGACTTTATTCAAGTGAAGGCAAGGGTGCCTTCCAGCAGCATCACCCGATAGCTTTGAAAACCCTAAGCAGAGAGAGAGTGCCTCTTTCCCAAGGGGTCCAGCCAAAGTCCTGGGTTGGGGGTGGGGGAGCTCTCAGTGGCACACCTTGGCTTGTGGTACCTCCTGTGAGGTAATCACAGTAGCCGATGGAATAGGGTCTTCTATTAGCCAGTCTCATCAAGGTTTCCAACCCTAGAACCAGGGGTTAAGAACAGCCTCTTCCAAACTGCATGATGGCTCACCTAGGGGGTAAAAAAAAAAAAAAAAAAGATCTGCTGTTCCCAGGGGAGGAGATGCTGGGCAGGCAGAACGATCTGTGTTCACTTCGACTGATGGTAGGTGAACAGCGCGGGAAGATTTTTCATTCCGCTCTGGATGAGTCTGGGATCACTCTTTACCTTGAACAAACTAATTAAGTCTCTGGAACATACACATGATGCTGGGGTGGTGCCAGAAAGATGCTGGGCTTCAGAAGGAAATCGTCACATGGGGATGTCATTTGCTCAGACTTCACGCTTCTTCCTCTCCATGCCTCTGTCCTTCTTCTGTCTATATCTGAATGACACCAGCCCTCCCTACTGTACCTTTGTCCCCTTGCAGTCCATGTAGTGTGTACTCAAGCCCAGTGGGGTGCAAATGAAGCATTTGGGGTTTCTGTCTCTCCCCCACCGGGCAGCCGTGTGTGTTGTAGTCCATGGTTTCTGATACACTGCCTCCCTCTGGGTGCCCAGATGTTGGCCTGCTGGAGGGGCACGGTCAGGCCCACTGGCTGGTCCCCTCTGCTTGACAGCGGTCCTCTGCATCATGTTCTTCACCACAAGACTCAGTGCGATGCAGTGAAAGAGCACTGCACTGGCAATTTTTAAATTTTGGTTCTAGTCCTGGCTCAAAAATTAACTAGCTGGGTGATTTTAGGAATGCGTCTGGGTTGATTTCTTTCTCTATATTTGATTATATCTTCTCCAAACTAAACAGTCTATCAGGGCTCTTCATACTCTAGTACTCATTTTGTCTGAGAATCTGCTACATTAGCTTCCAGTTTTTCCTCAGAGAATTAGAGAGAATAAAGCTTATCTACAAAAATAATTTCCTGAGAGTAGATGTAAGAGAATAGATATCAGGTGCTATACTCAACTCCTCCCCTGAGCTGGCATGGAACTTAGGGCAAGTTCTTAACCTCTCTGGGACTCATTTGTTGTACACCTGAAACTAACGCTACATTGTTAATCAAGTATAATACTCCAATATAAAATTAAAACTTTTTAAAAAGGGGGGATTACAGCATGTCATGAGGATTAAATGGGTTACTACTTAAAGACTACCTGGGACGTAGCATCAGCTATTGCTATTGCTGTTGTTATATAAGATAATGTATAAAATAAAGGAAATGTGCTCTATTTTAGGAACACATATATGTTAAGTACTTACCAGTGACAGGAACTCATGTCTCATGAGGCACGGGTCTTATTCTTGGTAGAAATAGGCATTATTATTGCAACCTAATTATTATTGCCCTTACATGATTTGAAGATCCCATCAGGCTCTCTCTTAAACATTCCTGTGTTCTTCAGTTTCTTTCTTTTGCTATCAGTACGCGACTGGCCACCCTCTACAGATATGTTCAGGCTTGTTAATACCCTCCCCCGCACACCCCCAAAAGAGGCACCTCTGACTTAACACTAGATGGAACGAGGCAATGCTAGACCTATCACTTCTCTCCAACATATAATTACACTTTTATTAGTGTTGCCTGGGACTGGATTTCTTCCCTCGCCGCCAAGTCATGTTTTGGGCTCATACTGAACTTGTAGCTAAGAAAGACTTGAAATGTTTTTATATAAACCATTGGAAACTATTTTTAGAATCCAAGTCCTCTCTGTCTTACCTAATCAATGTTACCTTTTGGGATAAATATTGGAAATCTTTCAAAGCCAGAATGAGGAAATTCTGACTCTAGGCATTTGGTGTCAGTTACCAGATTTTGTTTGTTTATATTTTACAAAGGAAGGGAGAAGGAGCAGTGAGACCCTCAGCACCATGCTGAGCTGATCTGAGATTCTGTCCCTGTCTGCAGGGTTGAGAGAGTCATTAGCCAGCATCAACCAGGCTTTTTAGTCTGTGAGGCTGGGAGGCAGTCACTTCAACTCAGTCATTTTCAAAACTTTGCTCAGACCTGTTCACAGAATTTCTTGGTGTTTGTTTGTTAGTTTTTGCTGTTGTGTTTGTGGGAAGCGAAGGCTGCTCTGAACAATGTTGGTAAGCCCCTCCCAACCCGCCAAATCTGCCTGGGATGGGTTAATGAGTTTTCGCTTGGATATATCGTGTTTCCATAAATGAATCTTTGCTTCTTATCTGAAGCATAATATTGGTGCTTGGTAGAAACATACCAAACTCTGTATCCTTGTGGTCAACTACGTTAACTGTCAAAACTGAGTTTCTGTGGTTTAAAAAGGAAGATATCTTTGAATTTAGATATTCTTCCATTCCTAAAGGGACTGAAGTATAGAGTCAAATACTAACTGTTCTTTATGTATGTGGAAAAAAATACCTAAGGATTTGATTATGCAGCCCATTTATCTCCATTGTATCCAGTACAATATAATGAAATACACAGACACACACACACACACACATGCGCAGATACACAAAGCATCTATACACCTATAGTAAGTATGCATTCATGCGTAAGAATATGTCAAAGCATCTATATTAAATTGCGATAAAGACTTATTACCCCAGTTGATGGTATTTTTGTAACCTGCCTGTAATTTACTAAAACTCACTTACAGGTCTGCCTAGGGTTTTCTCAGTGAGTGTATCTGGCGCCCAGGGATCATCAATTACTTATATAAATGCTCATCAATTTCTTGTTTGGTTTCTGGAAAGTAAATTCAAAATATATATTGTTAATGTCAAGCTTATACATTTCGATTTCTGGAATCTACTTTTATTTTCAGAACTGACAACATATTTCTCTAATTTGATTCTTTGAGCGTTTCTCCCATTTCCCACAATTATTGAGAGATCCTTAACCACGGGACGAACACATCCACTTTTCTTTTCACTTGTGTTGTTAGTTCTCAGCCCTGGTGGCCTCCTCTCGCGCTAGTTCTGCTGCAGTTCTCAGATCACTGAGCACTGAAGCTGCTGGAGGCACTGCGTAGTCCATGCTCGCCCCTGCCCTACCCCAGCTGGACCCCTGTGCTCCTGGCTCACTCCTCCCCCCAGGCCTTGTAGACATTCTGGCACACGTAATCCTTCCTGCTCCAGCCTCTCACCTCAGCCCCTTCCTGGGTCAGCCTTGGTAGATCACACCATGTGTTACCTGACTGTGGTGATGGAGGTCCGTGGCCCCACGCTGCCTTGGCCTTCCTCCCCTCCACTGCTTGTTGTGATAAGAGAGAGGAGACAAAGAGGAAACACTGTGGGTCCCATTCCGTTGAGCCTCAACCACGCAAATATCTTCAGTCACTTTGGGCCCCTGGCCAGCATCACTGTCCCTGCTGCTACCTCCACCTGAGTGCACGTGGGCCAAGCAACAGAAACTGCTGACCACCTACAGCCAAGGCACACACCCTTACACTCTGACCTGGAAAAGAAGTATTTGTCTCTAGTCATCTGGCATTTATTCAATGAAAACGTACACCAATAATTATTTTTACGTGTGGAAACAGAAATAGTCAGGTAGATAAGTTCTTTGGTCTTTAGTTTTTTTTTTTTTTATCTTCCTTAAAGTAACTATGTTCTCAAAACCAATTTGTTAATTCCAGCCTGACGATGATGTAATTGACTGAAACCATACATGGAAAAAAGAAGCAAGAACAACAAGACTGAAGATCCATTCAAATGAATTAATTAAAATGGCAGAGATCAGTTGTTTTTGAAGTTCACTGTAAAGTTTTCATCATTGCGGAGTCCGAGGGGTAAGTGAGCACTTTCAGCATATACGACTTAAGCACTTCGTTTTGGGTGGTAATGGCTTGTTTTGAGGAATGATACAGAAGGAACATGAGAAAGAATATGAGAATTAAAGGAGGAAAAAGAGGGAGGGAAAGGAGGAAGAAAATGTCCAGAACAAGATGAATAAGGAGAGAAGAAAAAGGAAGAAGTGGTTATAATTTCACATTCCAAGGAACACACTAGTGAAAAGGAATCTAGGTGAGGCAGAGGGTTTGTTTTTTTTTTTCCATTTCTTTAGGCTCGTGGCCTGATTTTGCTCTGGCTTTCATTGTATACGTGGGCCAAGGCAAGTTTTCCAGACGAGTCAAGCTTCTTCCTGACCTACTGGAATGTCATTCTTAGATGTCATGGAAAGAAGTGTCTTGGCTCCTATATCCCTGGCTGAATGGGTCAAAGTATTAACCCACAGATATGCATTTGACTCTGCTGGAGATAGAAAAGAATACATGTGAAATCCTTTTCCCTCATGGGGCTTCTTAGCTGGACGAAGAGATAAAACCTATGGGAAAAGATAAATAAAACCTTCAAGCTGTATGTAGTGAGTGCCTAAGAGGTGACAGTAAAAGTAAGAGCCCAGCCATGCAGGTGAGCAGGACCCAGGTGGGACCTTATGCAGGTGATGTAGAGGAAAGAGCATAGGGGTTGGGGTCGAGATACACGGGTACAAATCATGGTCCTGCCACTTGCCTGTTATGTGACCTCAACGGTGTTGTTTCATCCCACGAAAGCTCAGTTTTCAGGTGTAAATGGTAGCTACACAGGTTTCCATGCTTTTGCAAAGTTCCCTTTATGCCACTTTGCTTTTACAAAAGACCTACATTTACCTGTTTTTGCTAAACAAAAGAACTCAAAGAGGATTATTCGCTTTTATGAATAAAGGCAAAAAGAGAAAATAGTGTTGAGCATTTTTTTGTTTTTTGTGATGAGCTCTTTCAGCGTGCACCCTGAGCACGAGAATGGCACCACCAAGCTCCTTCCCCAGGAACAGGAACGAGACTCAGCATCTCAGCATCAAGCCTCCATAGCTTTGAAATGGGTCTGTGAGCATCTGTGCTTTATCTTGATTTATTTTCTGCATCTATCAGCAAAATGTATCCTAAGGTAATTGCTTCTTTGCTTAACAGCATTTCGGCTTAAAAAAGGTTTCATAGGAATGCTCCACTTTTGGATAGTGGGGGAAATCTGTAATGTGTACTTTATAAAATGCCTTTCAAATGCATTATCTTGATTAATCCTCTTGACAGGTCTCTAAAGTGTGAAATATTGTACAAAGTTAACTCTCCTTTTCACTGTATTGGAACTTTGTTGGAGACTCCTCAGGGAGACAGGACTTTCTTGCCTTGTGTCCAGAGAAAGCTGTGGATACCGAGGGAGGCAAGCATTTCCATAAGACTGGGAGAGGCAAGAAAAGGTCACCAGAAATCTAGATTCTTCTGGTGTCTTCTGGCATCTGGTCCCACTTTAGTTCTTTTCTGAACTCCCCAGGTGCACAGGTGTGCAGGTGTACAGACTAGGGGGATGGAGCCAAGATGAATTTGGGGCTAAGCAGATCAGCTGGCTCAGCCCATGAGAAGCGTTCTCACCCCAAAGAAAAGGTCTCTGAAGGGAGTTTCCTTTCACTTGTTCACCCTGGTGTCTTGACGCTGGGGTAGGGGCTGTAACTTGAAGAGTCCAAGGCCTGGGTCCAGCTTCTTTGGTGTAAAGACTCATAACGTAAGGGAACTATTGCAGATGTACATGGAATATCTTAAGAGAAAATACTGTATATGGTTTTGCTTCTAGAAAGAAGCGGGTACATATTCTTCACCAACTTAAAACATGTTTTCTTCTGTACTTTTCCTTCCATACCTGTGTGCTTCCTCCTCCTTTGCTGCCTTCCTTGTGTCCTTGGGAAACCCTTCTCAGGCAATGCAAGGTCCCTATCTGCCATCTTTCCACTCTAGTCCCAAACTTCTGCAGAAATTTGAGGAAACCAAGGCACAGAGCAGGTCATGACTCTGCTGCCTTGGAGACTCAGGGGCAGAATAAAATGGAGACACTTCCAATTTTGACAAAATGGGTAAATGGGATTGTGGAATCTAGGTGGGATTTACGGGAAGCTCTTCTTCATCCTCGTAATCACCTATGTCATTTCAGTGATTACGAAGTTAATGATGATGTTGATGAGGATAATGACAGTGTGGTAATAGCATGGGTACCAGCTGAAGTCTACTGAGTGCGTGCTGGATGCCGGGCACTGCCGTAAGTTCTGGCCAGGGATTATATCATTTAATTCTCACAGGGTGGGAGCTAGGTTAAATTATCATCAGCTTTTCACAAATGAGGTTGCCGATATTCAAAAAGGTGAAGTAAGGGGCTGAAGTTTAAACAGCAAGAAGCAGCAGTACTAGAATTAAAACTCAGGTAGTTAAGCACTAAAGTCCAAGATCCTAATTTTTATATCTGGGGCCCTCAGGGTGACCGATCGCCTCTAGCCATCTTTTGCATCCAATGCTTCCAAAGAGCATCCCATTCATTTATTTACCTGATCCTTCTTCTAACTCCTGTGAATGTGGGCTTGAACCTAGGGATCTCTGGCTCAGAGCTCTTGGACTTTTGATGTGAAGGACAAAGAAACCAGGAGGCTGACTCCCTCAGCCTTCAATTCAGTTCTCTAAAGATGAACTTTGGAAATGGGGGAAGAGGAAATGTGAAAACTGCAGGAGAAAGAAAGGCTTGAATTCATAAAGCTGCATTCATAGGTCATTGCACCATCTTGCTTCCCCTCATTCATCCTGAAGCTCTTCCAAGCCTCAGCTTCTTCTCCCCACTCTCTCTACATGAACACTGGTAGCCTCGATTTTTCCTCTGTCTGGAATTTCTACCCCCACAAGAGCCATGTAAGTACATGCAATTCCCAGTCTGCATATTGTGAGATTGTTCTGGTTATGGAGGTCTGGAGATGAAACACACCAACAGAGTAAAGACAAGCGTTTAAATAAAGGTGCTGTTTGTAAGGTTGTGGGAGGTTTAAGGGAAATCAACCAAAGACCATGAAGCCACCCAGGGCTGGCAACAGTGGGATGCTACTAACACACCAGGCCTGAGGGGCTCAGGGAGAGCAGTGATTTCCAGAACCCACACACGACAGCCATAGTTGTAGCAGAGAAGAGCCTGGCAGGAGCTGTGACCTTCAATAGAGAAGGCAGTCACTGCCAACTCATGGCTCAGCAGGGAGGTGCCCAGGAAATAAATACCCCAACCTCTCTCCTCCCTCCTGCGATCTCCTGTTGGAGCCTCCCATTGGTAGAACCCAACCAGAGCCAGAAGACAAGGGAGCCCAATGAGACAGTTCCATAAAGCTCAGCCTCCGAGGGAAAATGCAGGGTAGGGGAGAGTAGAGAGTGGGCCTGATATAGACAGTGGGGGAGAAAATGAAAGAGCCAGCATAGATGTTTGTATTTCTTTCTGACGTAAAGACCTCATGCTTGCTTTTATGTACATCTCACTTCAGTGCACAACAAGGTCTATGGCTTCTTTCTGTGGAGTCAGTAAAGGATGCCGTCCTATCACCTAGGACAGATCTGCTACATCTGAGCTTTCTCATAGCCTGGTCACTGCAAAAGTGTCTCCGTCTAAGAACTGCATCCTGTGGGCTTTCAGTGCTGGGTTCCCTGGGGGACTTCACAGCCCTGTCACCTCTGTACCCTGTCTGCTGGCATTGGCTCCTTCTCAAGATGGCAGGGAAGCAGAGCCCCTCACCTGTTCCTCCTGCTCCATGTTCCCTGGGCAGTCTGGTCTAAGGGAAGGCCTTTCCTTCTCTGACACCAGTGCCTCAAGAATGGGACTCCAGAGGGAAGTCTAAGCTCTGCTCTTTCCTCCCCCTCCTCCTTCTCTCACGCGCCACATCAAATCACACCATCTTTTTGGCAACCTGTGCCAGTCTTCTCTAGTTAGAGCATAAATCCCTTCACTCTTCAGTGTGGTTCATTAGCCCACAGCATCAGCCTCACCTGGGAGCTCGTTAGAACTGCAATGTCTTAGGACCCAGCCCACATCTCTGAGTCAAATCTGCCTTTCATAAGATTCCCTGGTGATTTGTACGTAATTAGTTTGAGGAGGATTAATATAGCCTATACCCAATATGAAGAGGCATGTAATGCCATTCTGACTTACTTCCTTTAGAATTTATGGTAGCTTCAAAAGCTTTTTCAAGTAATGAGGGAAGTTTTGAAGTTATTGTATACTTTGAGATTTTTATATTACCATTGCATGTATCGAACAGTTTATATTTTTTCAGAAAGCTTTCAGAGTAATTAACTCGTTGATGTCTCATAACTCTATGAAATATATAAAGTAGATGTTACTAGCCCCATTTTCTATGAGGATCTGAGACATGATTAAGTAATCTGGGTCATCTGCTAAGGGAATGGATCTGGGACTAGATGCCAGAGCCTGGAACTCACTTTGCAGCATATTGAAAAGAGCACACACTCCTCCCTTCCTCCTCCCACCCCCTGCCCCATAGCAGTGATTCTCTCCATCTGTATCAAACTTACCTGGGAGAGACTTATTAAATAAGTAGATTCCGAAGCTCTATCAAGACATAATGGATCCTCTTACGCTCTCTAAGATTTGAAAATCACTTCCGTCCATGGTTAGAATGGTCAGATTGAAGAGAATGGGAGGAAGAAATTTTCGGTTGATTGGGTTCACATCAGTGGGACTTAAGCCTATGGAAGACTTTGCAGCAGAATAGGAATATTTTATCCTACCCTGCCCAGAAGCTGAGATGACTGGGTTGGGAAGAGAGCAAAAGAGAGTTGGTTAGCAAAGACTGGACATCCCCTTGGGTGTGGCATTAAAAAGGAAAGGAACCAGCTGTGGAAAGAGAAATGACATGACACTTCTGCTAGTTGAGGTATGAGCAAGGGTTGGGAAATGGAGAGACTAGGGAAAGTGGTCATCTGGGAAAGAACGAGAGAGAAGTAGAGAAAACATTAGGAGAAAAGGGAAAAGAAGAAAAGAAAGAAAAAGTGGAAGGAGAGGAGAGATGGAGAGTGAGGGGAAAGGAGACAGATGGGGAGGCATGAAAAAACTGAGAAAGGAAGCAAAGAAAATGAGAATGGACAAAATGAAATCTGGAAGTGCTTCCTTTTGGAGCTTATATGTTCGTTGATACAGGGTCTTGGGATCTGATGGTATTTGCCACTGTATTACAAGGTTAAGTTGATAAAGCTGGCATAGAAATGGGTCTGTAAAGCTCTAACTCCTGGGCACTGTCCTTGAAATTTCAGTGATGATTGAATTTCAGACACAGATTTAAATGTCCTGGCTTCTTTTAAGTGTTTTATAAAGTCACTGATTACAACAAGACTTGCTTATTTTATACTTATCTTAAAAATAATTTATTCTAATAAAATATTAAAAGACAAGAAAAAGAGATGACTCATATATATGGAATCTAAAAAAATGGTGCTGATGAACCCAGTGACAAGACAAGAATAAAGTTGCAGATGTAGAGAATGGACTTGAGGACATAAGGGGTGATGGGAAAGCTAGGACGAAGTGAAAGAGTAGCATTGACATATATATACTACCAAATGTAAAACAGATAGCTAGTGGGAAGCTGTTGCATAACACAGGGAGATCAACTTGATGATGGGTAATGACTTAGAGAGCTGGGATAGGGAAGGTGGGTGGGAGTCACGGGAGGGAGCGGATATGGGGATATATGTAGAAACACAGTTGATTCACTTTGTTGTACAGCAAAAATTGACGCAACAATGTAAAACAATTATACTCTAATAAAGAGCTTAAAAAAAAAGAAAAGAGATGAAAGACACCCGAATTGAAAAGAATAAAATACCTTTATTTTCAGATAATTCATGTACTGAAGTTAAACAAATAAATAAATGGATGGATGGAGGACAGTGAGAACCAGGTTTCTCACTATTGAAGTGAGAGTTTACTGATAAGTAATGGAAGATTCGAACGAATCATGTAGTACTGGGTGAGAGACAATGCCATCAGTATGAACTTATGTTTAGCTTTATACATATTTGTAATTATAGACGTGTGTAAGCACATGTCAGTATACAAATGTGCATTTCCTAGCTCTGTCCACTGAGAGGATTGATTGAGAAGCAATGACATTCAAGTAGCAATGAGCACATCCAGCACCCAGATACTGATTTCCAATAAGTAGAACCAGGAGTCCTTGGAGACATGACTGATTCCAGAGCTGGGGGCAGGCAGTATACAAGAAAAGTCTGGAGCATCCTATAATGCCCTCCAATAAAGCCTCAATTTAAAAAACCCCAGATCCTCAAAGCAAATGGGGGTATACCAAAGGGACACAAAGGCCAACTGAAAAACTCTCAATGTCCAAAGCTGGAATAATTTGAGCATAAAATAAAGTAGTATTGGATTATAAACCAAAGTATAAGATAAACATCCATGAATCCATACTGTAGATAAATGATTGAATAAATAAATTGGGAGAACAGAAAAATTTCCCATGCATGAAAATTATAATTCATGCAGATACTCTCCCCAGATCAAGAAAGTAGAGCACAACTCCCTGCCCTTTAAGTGTGAGCTGTACATAGGGCATCTTTCTAGAGTACAGAATAAAAATGGGGCATCTTTTTGAGTTCCCCTAGGCTCCTATAAGGCAGACACTATTATTATCCCTGAGGCTCAGAGAAGTTCAGCCACCTACTCCAGGAAACACAGCTACTAAATCCAGCTAGGTTTTGAATCCAAGGATGTTAAATTGCTTTTTCCGTTATACCATGTAGTCTTGAGTTATAGCAGCGCCACAGAAGAAAAGCCACGTAAGTGCTGCAGCAGGTCGAGAGGGATAAAGAGGAGAGAGAAAGGGGGTGCTGCTCAAGGATGGGCTTTTTGTTCTTGGGCCAGGGGTGTGTGATATAAACGAACTCAACTGACTGGGAAGGAGGACCTATGAGCCACTGGGTTTCTAACGACGTAATCAGGAGTCAACACGTGGGCAGAAAATCAGTTCCCTGTGCAATTCACTATCTTCAGGAAGCTTTTCCAGCCTCAGCTACTCTTCCACTCCAGCTCTCTTACTTCTTTCCTCTTCTCAGCTTATTTGGGTTGGCTTCTCTGCTCAATTCTCTCACTCTCAATCAGAGACAGAGGATCCAGTGCAGGAGGCAGACAGACTTGGGCTTCAACCCACTGCCACTTGCTGTGTGAGTTTTGGCACGTTGTTTTATTGCTTAATTTCTGGGGATTGTATTATATTATGTTATGTTATATTGTGTTATATTACAATCTTCTTGGTGTTTCTGTGAAGGTTAATGAGATAATGCTTGTCAGATTTCTAGCAGGGTTCTTGGCAAACACCAAGAGATTACATACATACTGGCTATACAACCTTCTAGAAGTCAAGAGACTTCTGTCTCTTCTGCCTCCTACTGTACCATAATTCTATTCTTTTTGAAATGTTACTTGTGGCCCACTTTTCCTAGGAATTTTTGCCAGAGGAATCCACTCCATTAAACAAGAAGCCAATTTTTTTTCTTTTTACCCAAATTTCCTTTCAGCATACTCTTCTGATTGTATGATGCCGGCCAGCTACCTGTACGCACATCTTTTTCCCTTATGTACAAGTGGGGAGAGAAAATGTTGAGAAGGCTGTGGCTTCTCGTCCTTTAGCTATGTCACTAGCGCCAAATTAATTTCACTTTTCTGCACCTTAGTTTCCTCAGCTATAAAATGGAAATAATAAGACCTTGCCGCCCGCTTCACAGGGCTATCATAAAAGCCCAAGACGATGTACTGTATTAAATATTTAGAAAACCTGGGAATGTTCTATGAAGATGAGGTACTGTTATTCAAATATAGAGCTTCTTATGAGCTTTAATTTTTAGCTCTGTGATCAGTTAACGTTTGATGTGGAGCAAACAACCACAAACTCTCAGTGGCATGCAACAATAAACATTTATTTCTCACACATCTGTGGAGTTCAGCTGATGCAGGCTGGGCTTGCTCCTACATCTGGAAGGTGGCTGGGGTTTGGCTGACCAGGCAGAGCCTGGCTGAGTCAATTTGGTTTCACATGTTTCTCATCCTCTTCCCAGGATTAGTGGGCTAGCCCAAGTGCGTCTTTGTCTTTCTCAGGGTGATGGCGGAAGCATGAGAAAGCAAATGAAAACATGCATGGCTTCTTGAAGCTTAGGCTTGGGATCAGCACATCATCACTGCTGTCGACCAAGCAGTTCACGCGGCTGACCTCAGGGGTAGGGGTTTTGCACCACCCACTGTGGGAGAATTTTTCAAAGTTTCGTGAGAAAGGGCGTAGGTATAGAGAAGGGTGACAATGGGGGACATTCATGCAAATCTGCCACACTGTGTTCTTGCCCAGTGCTGGAACAGGATTTCCTGGAGACCCAGTGGAGTCTCAGTATTCTTGGCAAGAAGGATACTGGGTGCAGGCAGAGAGAGCAAGCACATCACCTCTGTCATGGCCGATGGGCTTTAGGATGCAAGCTTAGGTAGTGAACAGCATGATTTGAGCATTGTGAAGTTTGGTCTATGCTTCTAGTCCTACCCATTGCCTTTTTGTATGAATTCAGAGCCATTCTTTTCTTTCCCAAGATTATTGCTCTTACAACAGTGGAAAAATACGGTGACATTCTTCCCCACCTCCTTTCTAGGATTCCTTTAGATTCCTGTGAGTTCCTGAGAAGCTGGTATAATACACACAGTATATGACTGTAGAACTCTTATCTGAGACCATCTCCACTCTCAAGTCATATTCACCCCCACACAACTTTTCTTTTGATCCAGTTTTTTCCCTAAGGATACCAGATCTGTATAAACAGATGGCTGAAGCCACCATGGGTTCCCAGCAGTGAGATTTTGCCTGGTGGGTTTATTTGTAAATCACTCCAGAGAAATGAGCAAAATATCTCAGAGCCAAAAATTCTGGTTTAGTAAGTTTCAAACTAGAACAGCCTCTTCAAAGGAAGATGGAGATATGAGAGAGAGAGAGAGAAAGAGGGTGAGAAAGAGAAAGAGAGAGAGAGAATGAGCGAGCACTTAATGGGCCAGTTCCAGGGTTCCAGATGTTTCTTCAAAAGGAATCTCCTAAATTATCTGATCCCAAGTTACACAGTGAGTGAGAAAGAAAATGGTCTACAGCATCTTTGATTGAGGCCACATGCATTTATTGAAAGTGGTTGTCAGGGAGAATTGAGGGGTGGAGGAGCTCTCTCGCTCTCTCTCTCTCTCTCTCTCTCTCTCACACACACACACACACACACACACGCACACAAGCTCAGTGCTGGTATAGTCAAATGCTTTTCTTTTTGCTCCAAGCAATTAAATTCAGGGTCCAAAGTTTTGCCCTTTATGTTACCTTCTTTTTTGTTTGTTTCTTCTTTTTAAAATTAAAACAATTACTTTCTCAAAGAGGAAACAATATAATAGAGCAGCTACTGACTTGTGGGGACTTAAATTTTCCCAGGAAGAATCTGTTCAGAGCTGTGAGTCTGGGAACTCAGAAATGTCTTGCAAGTTCCCCAGGTACAAGGAAATACACTCCTGTAGGGTTGCACTGGAATGCCTGAAAGGGCGCTCAAAACTTCAGCCAGGTTTAGCTTTCCTGGGAGTATCAGGATAGGAGAAACGATTTTGCCAACTCTACCCTCGATGTTGGGACCAAATACTCTACATCTGGAGGGATCCCAAGGTCCAATTCTTTCTTTCCCACCCAGAATCATTTATTCATTTGATAAATATTTAATGAGCACATGGTACTACCTACTAGACACTGTGGTGCTGAGATACTGTGTTAGAGGTGGACAAAATGAACGTGGCCTCTGTCCTCCTGGAATTTATCATTCGGTAGAGGGCACAATTAACTAATTAATTTAAACTTGATACAAATGTCATGAAAGAATGAAACAAAATTCAAGGACAGAGAATGGCAGGTTCCTCTTTGTCTAGGGTGGTCAGGGAAGGTTGCTCTGAAAAGGTGACATTTCAGTACATATGCAGAGACATACACATTGAGAAGAAGCTGGTCACATGAACAGTAGGGGATGAGGATGCAGCGATATACTAAGCAGAGAGAATCACAGTGAGAACCTTTAAACAGTGATAAACATGATTCACCTCCAGCCACAACCTATTCTCCAAAATGACATGCAGAGAGATCTTAAAAAAAAAAAGTAACGTAAAAGTAGAAAGCAGAGAATCTAGTAGTATAGACAATACTATGATGACTTAGGTGGTGACTAGGGAGATCGAGAGAATGAAATAAATTTTGGAAATTTACTTTGGTGGTGCGATCAGTAGTACTTGCTGTGGGCTTAGATAAGTCACTGGATGAGAGTGATAAGGTGGGTGGGAGTGCTGTTGGGAAGGGAGAGAAATAAACTGAAGAAACCTCCAAGGTTTCTGGCTTAAGCCCTTAGGTGGATGGTCTATTGTCTTCCACTGTAACAACCTGCTCTTTTGTTGGAAATACGAATTAAGCAGTCAGGGGCTCCATGTGAATGTCTGGACAGACTTTGACCCCAAATCTGAGGGTCTAAGAAATTTCCACCTCTTCCTCTGAAGCAGAGGAGGTTTTGGCTTGCAGTAGAGGAGGCTAAGGGATGATTTAACCCAGGTTTTGGTTAGCTCCCAGCTGTACTGGAAGTGGGTTTGGGAACTTAGTACACTTTTAATACACATGCCCCAGGAAGTAGCTGTGATTACTTCTGGTTTTAGTGGTAGGCTCAACTGAATCAGCTTGGTCTCTTGAGCACAGTTGTTTTCCATTTTCCTTGGTAAAAATGGGAAAGGGTTCGAATCAACATATGCAGGAAGTTCAAAATTCAAAGGCAAGAACTTTAAACCTGCCTTAAAGATATGAAAGTAGACTTGAACATATAGAAGGACAGCCTTTATTTTTGCTTAGAAGGTCTCAGTATCACAAAGATGTCATTTTTCACTTATTTAACTTATACATCAAATACAATCCTAATAAAAATATCATGTTTTAAAAAATTCAGAGAGAAATTGATACCAAAGTTTATATAGAAAAAATGAACATAAAACAATAACTAGGAAAGCATTAGGAAATAAAAATGAGCTATGATGAAGGATTAGCCCTGCCCCAATTTTCAATATATTCTAAAGTTTCTGTAATTACACCAATGCACACCTGCTACTTAAGTAGACACATCAACCAGTGAAATAAAATATAATCCAGGAACAGACCGCATGCATACAAAATTTTGGTATGTGACAAAAGGTCTGATCGTTGATAAACATTTGAAAAAAGGTAAGATGAAGTCTATACTTTAAAACATATACTAAAAAAACTTCAAATGTATCAGAGATTAAAAAGTATAAAAAATAAAATCTTATAAGTTTGAGGTTCTAGTTAGAAGAAAACATGAGTAAATTAATTTCTAACATAGATTGGATCTGGGTCTAACTTGCAATCCTGGGTCTGACTTGAAATCCTGCTGTAATAATAAGGGTAATAATAATAATAATAGTAATAGACTATATTACATTTAAAAACAACAACTTTGTGTGGTCAAAAACATAAGCAACGAATTCAAAAGCCAAGTGGCAAACTTGAGGCTTAATATCCTCAAAATAGAACTTTTAAAATTGAGGAAAAAAAGAAAAACCAGAAACCATTTTAACAAGCAAAATTTATGTCCAAAAGGTTTTTAAAACAGTCCTTAAATACATAAAAGGATGTTCAACTTTTCTCATAATAAGAGAAAAAAATTAAATATAAAATGAGATACCATTTCATCCTCAAAATAGGAAAAAAAGATTAAAAACACTTGACATACTCTATTGACAAAGCTAGAAGGAAACAAGCACTCCCATTGCTAGGAAGAATGAAAAATGATACAACCCTTTGGGTGGGAAGTTGACGGTATCTGACAAAACTGCTTACGTATTTATCTCTTGATCTAGCTATCCATCCTCTGGGAATTTACCCTGAAGATGTACATCAAACTATATGAAAATACATAGGCACAAAGTTCTTCATTGCAACGTTGTTTATAATTCCAAAATATTGGAAACAACCTAAGTGTCTATACGTAGCAGACTGAGTAAACTATGGGCTACGGAGCTGTATAAGGGGGAAGATTCTCTATGCCTGATATGGAGTGACTTTCAGGATATATGGTTAAGGGAAAAAAACAAGGAGCAAGAGTATATGTACAGTGTATACCATACTACTTTTTGTGTAAGAAAGAAGAAAATATACATATATATCTGTTTAATTTTGCCAAAGAAACAGAGGAAGGATAAAGCCAAAGTGAATAAAGTATGCTACCTACAAGGGATGTGGGGAAATGGAGTGGAAAAGATACACAGTGATGTGGGGAATGACACTCTTCTGAGCCTACCCTTTGTTTAGATTTTGCTTTTGGAACCAGGCTAATTTACATGCTGAATAAAATGTAGTGACGGTAGAAATGAGCAACATTACCACACTGGGGGATGAGAATGCCAGTGTGTGCATGTCCTTTTGTCCTGTCCCCAGTGTTCTCTAGCTTGCAGGCTCTTTTTCCTCCCAAGGGACAAGACTATGTTCTTGGCATTCTGCAGAACCACAGAGGGAGGAAACTACATGGTTGAGTTTTTAAGAAACTCACTGTCTAATGGAGAACTATAGCTCAAGCAGAAAACTTAATAAAAAATAAAATAAAACTTGCCTCAGTCCCACAGATATAACCAACATGACAGACATAAGCTCCAAGCACCACAGAGGAGCAAGAGAGGAGAGAGGAGAAAATATCCTGGTCAGCAAAATGATAGAAGCAACGGAAGTGACCGAGTCATCTAGGGCTAGTCTTGGAAGGTTTCAAGGAGGCAGCATGTGTGCACAGGTTTGGAGAAGTCATGACTGTGTTTGGCAGAGAAACCCAGAATATGATTGGCAGAGAAGAGGGGGAAGGGGATTCTTGAAATGGAGCCAGAATGTTCAATAACTTGGAAATAACTAAGTTTTTGTGTGTGGAGTTACCTACACACTTGCTGAGGCTGGAACATGGGAGTGACATATAAAATGCACACGGGAATCCAGGAGGCTAAAGGTACTGGAGAGGATTAGAAAGCCTTAAGTATTTCATGGCAGTAATCAAATAGAAGATTGTTATTGGAAATGAACTTCAGTGTGAGAAACCTGAACAGAGCGATACAAGAGCTAGACACACAGTGAGAATTTGACTTGAGAGATATTTGTTGAACTGAGTCCTGTAGTTTCCAAGTGTTTATAGGATGCCGATTATGTGCAGCCATTACACACGTGTGTAGGTCTTAGGGGATCCAAAGTGTTAGGAGAAGTAGAAGACACAGAGTGACCAAACATGGGACCAGAGAGCATTAGTCCAACCCTCTTATTTACAGATGAGGAAATGGAGGCCCACAGTGAGACTGGCCCGGCCCAGTGTTACACAGCCAGCACATGGCATGGCAAAGACAAACACCTGACTGGGTAGTGAGGTTGGCCTTTAAGGTACATTACTCCCGTTTTCACTACCCAGGATGGAGGAGGAAGTGCAGGACAAAGAGACAGGATACGGGGATGTCTCAGGAGTTGTTGCTACCGTAGACAGGACCGGCAAAGCTTTGAAAGATGTGAATTCTACCAACCAGGCTGCTATTTTGGTATGGGCCAAAATAATCCAACTAGAAGAAAACAGGCTATCATTGTTAACCTCTCAAAGTCGAATGCTATTACTGAGCTTTCCAAAGAACTCAGTACCATGCTAGACATCATCTGTGTTGGGCTTTGCATCTGCAGAGCCTGAATCATTATATGTTTGTGTGAGGACTAACATTCTATTCACATTATTCTTACATTTTTCTTTGGTGAACATTGTTGGAGGTGTTTAGGGTTTCTTCTATAATTTTTCTGCTAGCCTGTCATGCTCTTCTTTTTGACCCTATACTTACCCATCCTCAGTGAGTTTCTTTCAGCAGGCTGTGCATTTGTGGGTGTGTTGTGTGTGGAACATGAGCCAGTGCTCATACACATAGTGGGTATGAGAACAGTTTTTGTTCAAACAGTACCCACACTTGGCTCCGTCCAGTAACATTTGGCCCTGGAATCTGTTCCCTCCATCACTCCCCCATCTACCTCCCCCCAGATAGGAGAACCCAGCTCCAAGAGCACCTGCACTAGCTTTCCAAGTATCTGATATTCTCTTTCTCATTTTGGGGTGTCAAGATGTAGTGAAAAGTGCATGGGTTTGGAATCACACAGATCTAGTTTCCATTCCTGGCTCTACCTTTTTTTTTTTTTTTTTTTAACCATTTGAGGTTGTTGCCAGTCTTAGGGAAGAACACATGGGGAACTCCTAATTGCAATGACTGACACAGTGAGGTGAGCGATAAATGGAGTCCCTTATTTATCCCATTTCCTGTGGCTTAACTTGTCAGAGGTAAAGATCAGTGGATCTTAATTTAGATTACTTACCCCCTACATGTAGGTCACACACACACACGCACGCACATGCATACACACACACACACACACTCACTGTGCTGCAATGTCTTCAGTTTCCCCTTCCAGATCTATTCTACGCTTTATGGAAGCTGATCTTATGGCCTCCATCAATGGGCTCCCTTGTCCTCTGGCTTCCATTAGATTCAGCCAGTGGGGAGCCCTGGTAAGTGATTGAAGGTTAGAGAGGAGTTGAGTATTTGTCCCTGTGATATCTCCTCTTTGTGGGTCACCTTGGGCCATTTGTGTCCCTTGGCAGAAGGTCACTTTTCTAGTAAGTTAACCTTTCCACACAGCTCTCTCAGGGCTATGATATATTGAGTGCTATAGAATATTCAGGGTTCTTCAAGTAAAACTTCCTGGAAGAATTATGGCAGATGTGCTCAGAAGCAGGTGAGAGTTTGATTGACCTGGGAATGCATTCCTGCACCTTCCATTTGCCTCCAACTCAGAATAACTACTCAGTTATAAGTCTGCTATTAACATGAGAGTTTGGGGGGGGCACAGATGTCTTTGGGAATCTTATGTTAGCTATAAAGCTCTCCCTAAGATAAACCTACATACTCAATTCTGCATGCAATTTTAGGACTTCACAGATCCCCAAAGGCCATTCATGACCCACAGGGATTAAAGACTTATGTTTTCAGTAAAAAGAAAATACACACACACACACACACACACACACACAACCTCTGGGATACTCCAGAGCATGGCTTCCCTCCTTAATGAACTCATGGGACTTGTTACATTCCCTTTACATGGAAGGCCTCTACAGCTGAACATATGGTTCTATGTTTCTTCATTTCCACTTGAATTTCCCACTTGAATTTAGATTCTATGTACTGAAGGCCACCCTCTCTAAAGTCATGTGTCCACCTCTCAAACTCTGTCTTGTACTGAGGCTTTGAGGGTGGACTATCAGAGTATAATGGAAGAGGTTAGCACTGCCTGGAGACCTTGCTAGACTTTTTCTACTGTAAAGATTTCTCTCCTTATTATCTAAGAGGTCTGGATTTGCATTTCCAAAAACAGCTGTGTGCTTTGGAAAATAGCCACTCCCACTCTGTTCCTCTTTGGTATCTCTCTTCCTAAGTGACTTTCCAGGATAACACAAAGTGAGCAAACAGTTTCTAGGAACAAAACAAAGAACTGCAACACTAGTATTAAAACCGCTCAAGGGACAAAGGGTGAAGTTTAGGTGACATTCGGCTCTTGAACCCAACAGGGACATAGAATCAATAGACAGAGACCATGTCTGCTTTTGTAATCCATCGTATCTCCAACAGCTAGCCTTTGCATGGCACATGGTTGCCACACAATGACATTTGTTGAGTAAATGAATAAATGAATGAATCAGAGACTTTAGCATCTAAACAAAGTTTGGAGGTGACCTAATCCAGTCTTTTCTCTGATGCTTAAATGGTTTCCATCCTCCAAGCCATATTTATCAAAAGCTTTCTATGCCAAATGACTCTGGAGATTACCAAAATTAAACATATTTATACCATGCCCTCAAAAATTTATAATACTGGGGATAAGATATACAAATAAGTGTAATACGAGAGAGAAAGTAAAAAGAAAAATATCTACACTTGGTTAGTCCACAATTTTTCTAAAAGTTTCAGTTATAGAGAACTAACTTTCACTCCTAATAAAAGTCAATATGCATCGAGAGCTTATAATCCACTAAATACATTATGTCATAATATTTATGTTCAGGTGTATATTATTATGGTGCCCATTTTACAGTGAGGAAGCTGGGGCTCAGAGAGGTTAAATAACTCACTCAAGGTTGCAGAGCTTGCAAGTGGCAGAATGAAGACTCCTACATTTTGACCCTATATAAGCAGATTTATTGCTAGAAAGATCTTGATGTTGCACTGAAATGTTCCTCTCCTTACTTTCTTTTTGGAACTAACTCCACTTTCCCAGGCCACAGGGGCCAAGTCTTTCATTAATTGAAAAACCAGTTAATGAGTTAAACTGCATCAAGTTAGTTAATAGCCAGCAATCCCCTATTGTAATTATAGTTCTGGCTGCTACCATTTTCACCGCAATTATTGGTCCATGCTGAATTTCCTCTCTAGTTCACTGCTTTCTTTCTCCCTGATTCTACTCCCCTCTCCCAAGAGATATTATGCTGAGTACCTGGTGATTTTTCTGTTTTCTGACTCATTTACCTCAAAGCCACAGTGCATCTAATGCCTTTGGGATTGTGGCCCTTTTCTCTCCAATCACTGTTCGTCTGGTTGTCTCTTTGCTCAGTCATCCGCTTAATAAATATTTGCTATGGGTTGCAAGCCCCCTGGCTTAGCAGACACTGTTCTGGTAATGGGTATACAAAGAGGGAGAAAAGACATAACTCCAGCATCCAAAGAGATTACAGTCTAGTTTGGAAGCCAGACATACACACAATTATAATACAATAAAAACATAATATTATTAAAGAAATGTGCCAAGTATCATGTATGACAAAAGGGTATCCTTTAAGTCAGTCCCAGGAATGGTAGGAAAGTCTTCACAGAGAGGATAGCATTTAGGCATAGATCTGATGGAGGACAAGAGGTCTTCTGGACGATGGAGGTAGGACACTCCAGGGAGAGGAAACAGCATGTACGAAACCCTTAGGTGTGAGGCGGCATGTGATAGGGCACCATGAATTCACGCACTTGGAAGAGTTGAGTTTGGAAGAAACCTGGTAGCACAGGCTAGAGAGGTCGGCAGAGCTACCATGCAAAGAGCTGTTTCTGCCATGCAGAAGGCCTAATTTTGATTCTGTAGAGCTTCTGAAGGATTTTTAAGCAGCCTATTGTTGGGATTAGATTTATATTTCATAGAGTTCACCCTTTTGGTCCAAGACTGGGGATGGAATAAAGGAAATGTGAAGACATGGGACCAATAATTATTATTCCAATAATTACTTCAATAATTATTGGAAATTGTTCCAGTAATCCCAGTAAAAAAGATAAGAACCCTAAAGTGGGCAGAGAAATAGAGATGGGGTGGGTGAAAAAAACAATTTGAGAGACATTTAAGAGTATCAAGTCCAGGCTGCTATAACAAATTACTGTAAACTGGATGGCTTAAGCAATAAACATTTGTTTCTCATAGTTTTGAGGGCTGGGACGTCAGGGAGCCAGCAGATCAGGAGTCAGGTGAGAGCCTGCTTCCTGGTTTGCTGTCTTCTCACTGTGTCCTTACATGAAGCAGAGTGAGAGAAGGCTGGCTTTCTTCTTCCCCTTAGAAGGGCAGTAATTTCAACATGAGGGCTCCACCTTCATAACCTAATTACTTCCCAAAGGCCCCATCTCCAAATACCATCATATCGGGGATTAGGGTTTCAATATACGAATTTTGGAGGGACACAAACATTCAATCCATAGCAAAGAAGGAGAGGCAATAAGACCTGGTTACTGATTGAATATGGGGAGTTAAGAAGGAAGTTTAGGAAAAGACAAGGATTCCCATTTGAGGCAGTTATAAATCTACTGGCTACCGCAATAGGAGGGAAAGAAAGTTTGAGGGACAGGAGGGAATCACAACAAGTTTGGTATTTATCATGTTAAGTTTGACCTCATGTCATCCAGTGGGGATCCTCAGGAGATGCTTGTGCACATAGGAGGAGACTGGTCTGGGTGGGAGATTTAGATGTCACGGTCATTGCACGTGGAGGTAGTTGCAGTCATGGATTTGGTTGCCTGATGCAGTGCAACATAGCCAGTGAGGAGAGAAGGTGGCTGAGGACAGAGCCCCGGGGAGCTGTGCAAATGTAGGGAAAGTGATGAGCATGTAGAGGGAACTGAAAAGTGTAGACAGTGGTGGAAGAAAAATCAGGTGTGAGAAGCCTCAGAAGAGCCAAGAGAGGAGAGTTTCAGGGGTCATGAGTCCTAACAGTGTCACAGGCTGCAGGGAGGCTCAGAGGACTAGGACTCAAAGCACTCTTTGAATCTGATAAGAACATCATTGGTGCCTATATTAGTGTGTTAGGGCTGCCACACAAAGTACTACAGACTGGGTGGTAAACGACAAAAATTCATTGTCTTACAGTTCTGGAGGCAGGAAGTCCAAGATCAAGGTACTGCCAGGGTTGGTTTCTCCTGAAGCCACTCTCTTTGGCTTGCAGATGGCCATTTTCTGGCCACACTCTTGCATGGCCTTTCCTCTGTGCACAGGCACTCCTGTTGCCTCCTCCTCTTCTTGTAAAGACACCAGTCCTGCTGGATTAGGGCCCTGCCTTTATGATCTCATTGTAACTTAATCACCTCTTGAAAGGCCCTACCTGTACCTAGAGTCACATTCTGAGGTACTGAGATGTTTCAGTACTTTCCAGTACAGCAAATAACAGAATTTTGTTTGGGGGACAGATTTCAGTTCAGAACCGTGCCCTTGGCTGGAACCCTCTCGGTGCAATGGTGGGGGCTAAAGGTAGTTACTCTGGATTGAAGAGGGAAGCAAGGGTAAGAGCAAGGAATCGGTGAGTGCAGACTGCTCTCTGGAAAGCTGGCTAGAGAGTAGAGGGGAGACCTGCAATCACAGCCCAGCAAGGGTGGAGGAGCATTAAGACTCCCTCCCTCCCTGCCTCCCTCCCTCCCTCCCTTCCTTCCTTCCTCTTTTGTCTCTCTCTCTCGCCTCTCTTTCCTTTTCTGCTTTCTTTTGAGATCAAGACTTAAGAATATTTATATACAGAAGTAAGATGTGGAAAACAGAGATTGGAGACAGAGGAGAGGGAGGAAAATTTTCTAGTGTGAGATTCTCAAGGAGGCAAAAGGGCCTAGGGTAGGGTGGGGAAAGGAACGCCTCTTGATCATTGTCCTTTTCTGCCTTTGTCTTTCTTCTGAACTGATCCTTCTAGTCTTTTCTTCCACTTTGTTCCTTCTTTCACATTCTGTGCAAGGTGGTGTGCAAATAAAGGCTGGCACACATGCATGTTCACCTGTGTGTGTACCCACGTGTGCACAATGTCCACGGAGGGCCTGTGTGTACTCACGCTCACAAGACTCCAATAGTTTCCTTCAGATCACATTATTCCAGCTTCCAGATCATAACCCTGTTGAGGAACAGGCAAGACATTCTTGTAGGAAGAAGTCTGACCTCAGGGAGAAAGACGCGCCCCCCCACCCTCCTAACCCATGATGTCTGCTCCCAACTGGGGAGCCTCTACCTCCTTTCTGCCGTGAAGCAAGAGGACAGGTTTGGTCAGGCACGGCATCATCTTTCTAATCTCCTAGGTGCGTGCAAGGAATGGGGTCCTGTACTGTCCGATGGAGAGAATCAAGGGCTCCCCCGCCGAGCATGGGGGAGGAAGGAGAGAATAGCAGTTGGAGCGCTGCCTGCGCACCGCCCTCAGCGGCACTAGGGAGCACAGCGGGTTGGGGCTGTGACTCAGTTTCCGCTTGGCTAGTTCACTGGAAACAGCTTCTCACTGGGCCACTGGGTTCTTTCCGAGGAACAGGGAAGAACGGCGGTTTGGGGTAGGTGGGGGCTGGTTGGGCCAGAAAGTCAGAAACAAACGCAGGCCCTGCTTCCCAGTAGTTCCAGTACCAAAGAAAGCTCCCGTCGAGAGGCATGGGCCCATTACTCCAAATGTGGGAAGAAGAAAGAGGAAATTAGGAAAAGATGCAACCACTATATAAGCTGAAGCACTCCTTAAAACTCCCCTAGATAAACAGATCATCTTCTCGTAGAATGAGGTGGAAGCCTTGCCTCGGCGAGTAAGAAACATGGCGGGCAGGCTTTTACGTCTGGATGGTCTGGCTAGCGTTCTCCTCACGTGGATGTTCTGATGCTAGCTCCTTTTTCAGGGTGCTCCCCAAGAGGTGTGGCCTCTGCCCTCCCATCTTTAAAAGCCTCTCTCAGCAGTTCCACGGTTCCCAGGTCCAGCAGAGCCTGGGCATTAATTAGGGCCCGTGGAGCTGAGACAGCATCTCTCAGCAGACTCGGCTCAGACCCAGAGCTGTGGGAAAGGCTGAGTCTATGCAGCCCCCAAGTCATGTTTTCCCACGTGGAATTCTACAGTGTGTCCATAACGTCTGGAAACATAGATCATGTTATTTTCACAGATTGGAAATGTTCTTGGCAACAAAATGTGTATTTGACTACGTTTCCAGAGTTTATGGGTGGATGAGTGTGGTCAGCGAGAGTCATGCTGGGGAACAGGTTACGCTCATCACATATTTATCTTCTCGTTCACTCAGCCCAGTGAACAGTATATTTGAGGTCCCTATCATGTGCTACATACCACAGAGGACACAGACGTGAGTAAGATGAACGGTGTTGGAGTGGTTTACAGTGTACTCTGTAGAAATGATGCACTTCAGTAACTGCTAAGAGGTAGAATATGTAAATGTCTCTACGTACGTGTCATGAAATGTGGGGAATGTCTTGCTCAGGACTCTTTTAACGTATCAGTGGCAGAAACCAAACTTCCACTTAAGTAAAAAGAGAATTATTATTTTTTTAAAGGGAAATATTTATTTAAAAAAATTTATTGAAAGGAAACAGGAGACTATTGTTTCATGTAACTGGTAAGTGCGAAGGCAGATCTGACCTCAGATACAGATGTATACAAAGGCTTGTAAGGGCACCAGGACTCTGCCTGAGAGTAAAGCTAAGATGCAGAGCCAAGCCTGGAGCTGAGTGGCACACAGACGCTCTCCAGGTGGCAAGAAAGATGGCTGCTGGGACCACGTACCCCACAGACCTCCTTGTCTCCAACACCCATCTGTCCACCCTTCCAGGAGAACCTGATTACTCCTGGGTGGCTCTCATCACCAAATCTAGACCAATCACTTTGGCTTGAAGATGGACACTTGCATTGACCCTACAGGGGCATGTGCCTACCATGTGAATGGAATGTGTAGGAAGTGAAATCCCCAAATAAACGGCTGCTGGGCCAGCCAGTCACAAGTACCTCCTACTGTAAAACAGATCTGAAGGGATGGTTTTTAGTCAATAGAGAGATAATAAGGACAAGAAGGGGTGAAGAGCAAGATGGGTTCTATAAGAGAAAGGCAGGGCACAGGAAGATGGAATTTGGGCAATGGTGAGGTATAGGGGTTGGGGTTGACTGTATCTTGGGGTCCAGGGAGAGAAGTTGAATCACATGACTGGAAGGGCATGGCAGGGTTTTAGGAAGCCTTGGATGCCAGTTAAAGAGTTTGGTCTTTTTTTTTTTTTTGATTGAATGAAAGATTCTTTAAATTCCTTAGTGCTTTACAATTTTCAAAAGTTTCACACGCATGATTTCATATAATTCCATAATAACCTTTTATCCCCCTACCATTATGCTGCCCCTCCCTGCTTCCCTCTCCCCACTGGTAACCATTAGTTTGTGCTCTATGTCTGTGAGTCTGCTTCCTTTCTGTTTTATTCACTAGTTTATTGTATTTTTTTAGGTTCCACATATAAGTGATATCATACAGTATTTGTCTTTCTCTGACTTGTTTCACTTCCACGTCTATCCATGTTGCTGCAAATGAAAACGTTTATCTGTTGATGGATGCTTTTTGTCTTTGGGTGGGTGGAGGGGCATGTGGAACGATTAAAATGAGTTCGCAATGAATTAAAGTCAGGAAAATCAGTTGGTTTCAGAGTGCTGGGTGGGTTGAGGTGGAAGAAATGAAGAATCAGACGGCAGAGGAGGCTATTCTAATAATCCACATGAAGGTCAGTAGGAGAGGCTCTCAGCTGGGTGGTCACCACGGACCTGGAAAGGAAGAATGCTGTGCAGCCAAACTGAGCTTGTCCAGTTGAACACGGAGAAAGAGTGAGGGGAGGAAGTCAGAATGATGCTGAATGTCGACCCCGGTGACTACCTGTGACCAGCATGATCGTTCTGGGTAGAACTGGTGTCATCTCTCATGGGTGTGTCCAGCCAAAGTGCTTTCCAGTAAAAGTTATAGAGAATACTGTTTATTTCTAAGGACTGACTTTCTCATGCTTTTGCCTTAGTCAAGTTCACTCTGGACCTAGAACCACTGTACCTGAGCAAGAGTGGTATTAACCCAACAGACCACGTGGGTGTGTCTTCTCTTTCAAATGACTTTCTGTAGTGACTCGTCTGTCTGCCTGGAGCAAATTCAAAGACAAGGAGTTGCTTCTCACTCTCCCCTAATATTGGAAAATCAATGAGCTGAGTTTGGTCCTTGACAAGAAGCTTCCATTTCACACCTGAAAAAAGGACTCAGATGAGAGTGTTGGTAGCTGAGTTTAAGGCACAGTCAAAGACAGCTGCTAAAGTTTCTGCCAGGCCACAACTAAAATAAAACCAGAATTGGATGTGAGTGGCCAACTTTCAACTGACTTGAACAGTGGGATGTCCAATTTGTGTCCCCCATGGGCCTGGGGACCCCAAAACAGGAAACCCAGCAAGGACTGCTTACTTCTTACCCGTGCAGGTACACAATCTTCTGTTTTGGTGTTTATAACATGGCTTTTAGCCATCTACAGCTCAGTGGCCACAGTTTCTGTTGAACCAGGAGAAAACGTATGCATCTAGGCTAGGGAGGTGCTCTCATGTGTCTCTAGGGGAGTGTGGCTGGGTTAGCTTAAACTGGGAATGTGCTGATGGATAGGAAGAAAGTCAAGAGAAGGCATGGTGTGTGGTTAAAGGGCTGGAGGGACTGGCTTGGGAGGTGGAAGTGCTGACATTAGCTTGCTCTACACCACCAACGCCCAGAGATGCAGTCTGATAAAAAGGTGCCAGCTGTGGTAGGGTGTGGGCTCTGTGGGAGGGGTAGATTGTTGTTGTGGCCTGGAGGGGCTGGATCAGAGAGGGACAGAGGAAAACACAAACCAGCAAGGAGACAGGATTGTCCACTAAGGGATGGGCATTAGCAGGGAGGTGCGAGAACCAGACAGAGATGAACCCTCAGCTCTAAATAGCATCCCACTTAGGGGAAAGAACATTGACTTTAGGATGCACGGTTTGCAAGGGTGTGTACACCCCACTCCCTAATTGGAAGGATTTGCCTAACTCATCTTGGCCAATGCTTTTCCTATACCTAAGGGTGGCAACAAGTCCAAAGGAAGACTGGTAGGATGTGGATAAAAATGTGAAAATTTCCTTTCCATTACTTTCTTCAAGAATATAACACCTCATTCAGACTGAACTACTCTTCCTGCTCCAACTTCTTGGACTAGGAACATCTTTCCAGAACATCTATTGCACATGCCACCTTGGCCATGGGAACTTTCTTGATCAGTCCCTCTCCACTGGACTCTTCTTTTTGGTGCTTCTCATACTCTGATTTAAGTGCATCTGTGTGTTTTTGTCAATCCCCATTGCCTAGTATATGTGACTAAAGCAAGGTGACTGAATAAATGCCACCTGTTCCAGTGTTTAGTTACTGTTCTAGTTGTTATAATGATCAGAATTTTTTAAGTGCATTTATTAAGTGCTAAGTGCATTTACTGTTGACAAAACTGTTAAAAGATAGTTACTATTACTTTCTAATTTTTAGATAACATGTATATGTGTGTGTATATACATACATATATATGCCTAATGGATCTTAAATATTAATGGATATATATATATATGTATGTTGTTTTTCCTCTTTCTATCAAATTGAAAGAAAAAAAAATTGTTGTATCAGGGTTGGGGGGAGGTTGAGGGCATCTTTCTCATTCCTGGCATTTCCTTCTAAGTGGAGGGGACTCCCTTGAGTAGCTCTCTTGGCGTCTCTTCATCTGCCCACTCCTCCCCTGGAGGAGAAGTCACCTAATCTGGTGAATTTGGAAGGGAAAGTGTAGCCTGGTCCCTTCTTTGTCCTTTTGTGCTTGGAGTGAGCCCGCGTGGCGTGTGGGACACACACACTCTGTCTTGCCCCTCTAGGTCTCAGGTTTCACAGGGGCAGAAGCTGCCCTGCAGGGGACCCTGCCCCAGCCCCAGCAAGGTCTGTAACAGGTGGGTAATTCCCTACAATTCTAGGATTCAGGATGAGAAAACCCACTTGTCCCCAGATTAAGCCCCATTCACCAGCTTTAATCATAACAAAGGGCATATTTTTCTCTCCATCCACTTTCTTCTTCCTTCTTATTCCTCTGTGGTTCAGAATTCTAGTGGGAAAGGGGTGCCATGCATGGAGTGCCCTTATGCCCCAGCGTCGTGCCCTGTAAGCGCTTCACCACTCCTTATGCTCAGTGACTCAGGTATGGACAGTGTGCATGAGTGGTAGCATCCCCTCCCTTGAGTCTTCAAAACATATCTCTTGCCTCCTGAGTTTGATTTTCCTCTTCTTTGTGGGTATGAACGTAGACACCACCATTCTACCCCCCGCCCTCCATCATGAGAAGTTCATAGGAGAGAAGAGGCAAAGTGAGTTGGCGTGAAGATTCTAAAACAATCTGCCCTTGGTTTTGTCCGCATCTTGATGACTAACCAAAAGAGGGGTGTTAGATCCTGCATGTTGGGGGTGAGGTGGTGTGTGGGTGGGAAAACCTAGGAAGTTGCTGTGCAGGCTAAATACTGAAGATGATCTTTACAGGTTTCTGAAAGGGTCTCTATCCCTCTTAAGGGCAAGCAAGGAGAGAGCATGCTAAAAGGGCCTAAAGAAGCCAGGAGAGGAGGTTAACATTCATTTTGCTGAGACCTGTACCAGGTCCTCTGCGAAGATGCCATTGTTCTATTTTACAGACTTGAAACTTAAGTGAGAGGGCACAAACACTTTGTCCCAGTCCACACGGTGAGGAGAAAGGAACGTCTAGGTCTGAACCTACCCCTGCCTGATGCCAAAGCCCCATGTGCTTTCTCCTACCCTAGAGGACAAGTGCGGATGGGGCAGTGGGATGATAAGAAGTCAAGGGGCATCTATAGGGTAAGCAGGAGACATGTTGCGATAGGGTCTCAGGAGTGAGAAGGAGACCACAGTGTCTGGGCTTCTTAGATACGGGGATGGATGGAGATGACGTCACCTGACCACATCTTGAGCTCTTTAGAATTCCTTCCCCATCTGCCTTAAATCTGCCGAAATCTCCTGGCAAATTGAGAGAGCACCGTCGAGCAGATATTTATGCCATGCCACGGCTGTTCCAGGTTGACCTGGATTTGGGTAGGGCAACAGAGCGCTGCCATTTTCCTTCTTCAAGAGCTGCCTTCTGGCTCTGGGGACTTCCACCTTCCTGCATGTCTCCCCGCACAGCCCCGCAAGCTCGTGAGCCCTCCTTAGAGGAGCTGGGATGGGACTGGGCGTGGAGGCATGAGCACATGTGCACTTGGGTCTTGTGAGTTGTTGAGTCAAAAAGGAACAGCAGGGGCGGCTTGGCGAGCAAGGTGGCCCCAGGCAGACTGGTAGTGAACTGGAGAGGAGAGGGGTCTTTCACACATCTGCATGGGCTCAGGGTGGGAAGTGGGATGCTGGCACAGGGTGACTGCTTGGCTGAGCAGGAGGTGTCTCGGGGGAGGTTTGGTGGAGGCAGCAGAAGATAGCTTGTCAGAACTGACTTGCTGGAATCATAACCTCCCTGTTCTCTCCACCCCACTCTGAGCCCTATGCCTCCCAGAGAGGCTTTCCCTCCTGCCTGTCAGCGTCCTTTCCTAGCCAAGGAGGGAGAGGAGGGCTGGTCATCTAGGGCAGCTGTGAACTGACGGGAAGAGCACTGGACTCAGAGGAAACTTAGGATCAAGTCCTGCTGGAGATTCTATTTGAGTCAGTTGTTCTTTGAAAGCAGAGGCACACATTAGGAAACAATGAACAGAAAGTGAGAAAGCCCTTGGCCCTCAGGGTCAGTTTTCCCATCTCTTCAGTGAGGATGACGACACCCACCACGTGAGGCTATGAGAATGAGTGGGAGGTAACTTCAGTAAAAGCAAGCATACATTCTGAGCCCCAAATGCATGTTGAACAGGGCAGCACAGCACGGGGTGGAGAGCTACAGCCACACTGACTGGACTGGGATCTACTGGTCCTGTCTTTATTTTAAATTTGATATTTTGTTCATCATGGATTTTTCACATTAATAGGGATTTAAAAATATTGCATGAAAATATTATTTATCTTGATTACTGGGTTTGTTTGTGAATCCCTTAAATTCTGTGCCTAAGGCTCCCTACTGGCCTGCTTCTTATAATCAAGTCTCTTAACTCTCCGTCTCTCAGGCTTCTCATCTGTAAAGTGGGAATAATAATAGCACTTACCAGATGGGCCTCTGCTGAGGGTGAAATGTGTCAATACATGGGCCTCATCTTTGTCGTCAACAGCTCCCCCAAGCTAATAAGCGTCCAGCGAGCGTTAGCCGTCATTCTGGCTGTTGCGGATGCTGTTGTTAGAATTGGTAATCGTTCTATCAGCCTGCAGAGAGACCCTTCCGGATGAGAAGGTCTCGTGGAGGGGGAGAGGATGAGCTGCATTCTGGAGAGGACAGACACGGGTCAGACTAGGGAGCCGGGATTCTCAGGGTTCTGAGCCAGGCCAGGGTGCTTGGGGGCTTCTCCAGAGACCAGCGGCGAGGCTGCAGGGGAGAGGCAGCCTCCCCAGGCCCCTGCAGAAAATGCTTGCAGTGCAACTGCTTGCTGGAGACGCCACGAGTTGCCTCCACAGCTTTTCCTTTCGGGGCTTGTTTAACATTTCAAACAAAAATAAAATAAATAACCGCAGTGTTTATGGAAACCTAAGACAGACATGAAGACAACTAAGGAGAGAGCGAAGTGGAAGCGGGCCAGGAGGGGGTTTGGAGGATCCCCCTTTCTTTGGAGTTTGCAGTTTTGTGCTTCAATTTGTCAGCCTTTCTTACCACAGCCATGCACTTTCTCCCTTAGCCATCCTTCCACCAACAGGCACGTGCGGACCCGCGGGCGTGGCATGCATGCCCACGCGTGCTCGTTGCACATACACACACGCCCCCACGCAGCACACATCCCAGTGGGAGGCACGCACTTCAGATACCATCTCACACATAGCTCTCTCATCCTGGAAGTGCTTCCACTCACTTTCTCCTGTATCTTCTGAGCTTTTCTTTTTTCAGAAAAAGAATGCCATTAACTCCTTCTGGCCGGATGATGCACATGATGTTTTACACTTTGGTCCAATGAAGTTTTGGCCTTGAGCTTCACTGGCAATAGACCAAGCCAGATTTGTTTTTATGTTGGTAAGACATTCCCAAGTCACAGTTCCCAGCAGGTGGGAGAGTGCACAGGGGCAGCAGATCCTTACAAAGGAAGACTTTTGCCTAATGCTTTGTTTATGGTTTGCTTATCAGCACCTTAAATATATGCACACCATTTTACGTCTCCACTGGTTTTTTTTGTTTTTGTTTTTTTTGGCATATCTCTTTTTTACCTACCCAGTCTCACTTCAGCAGACTTCAGCTTGGGAGAGAGGCTTTGCCAGAAGCAAGGATACTGTAGGGAAGTGGAAGAAAGTGGTGAAAATGTAAGGATTTCCTAGCAGCCCATGCAAAATCTCCAGGCCCTTCTCAGAAAAAACAGGTCCAGAAGCCTAGCCCTCTACTCCTAAAGTATGTTGGAGCATTTCCAGGAATGCAAGTGTCCAGACACTTGGGCTACCTCAGTATCTTTACCCCAGTGGCAAAGGGACCCTCATACCATTGACAGCACAGACCCCAAAAGCCCTAGATTGCCTTCGTGTGTTCTTCCTGGTTCCAGGTCAGCAGCGAGCCTTGGCAGGGCTAGCTGACCGCCAATAACCATCACCCCCTGTGTGTAAAGTCCAGTCTGTAGAAGCAGAGAGGGCTCTTCATGTCTTAAGCCCGGGGCCTAACATTAGTTACCATTGGGAAATGCAGAAGAACCACATGGCAGTTTTGAAGAACTGAGACCCTGCCCCACGGCAGAGCCAGGGCTGGTGTCTGAGGTGTGCGACGCACCTGCAGACCTCAGACTCCTCATTCATTTTGGCTTAGCTGGGTGACCGGTGACCTTGGGAAAAGACTTCTCTCAAGTCTCCATTTCTTCATCTATAAATTGAGAACACCACCTCACAGGATTGTAAGACTTACATTTAAACAAGCTATTTTTAGCTGAATGTACCCGGGGGCCAGCACTGCTCAAGGTACTTTTATTTACATTTATTTCTTCTCCTTTCCTGACCTTCTCCCGCTTTGAATAACTGCTGCAAAGGCTTTCAAGAGAAGGGGGCAGTAGATCAAGACCTTTAATGATTTCTAAACAGTGTTCTACAATGAATCCAATGGTATTTTTACATACCCCACAAAGTGAAAAAATTACGTTGGTCAGCGTGCAAAGTGTGTCCTTCCAAATTCCCAGGAACTTAGATCAACTTCCCTGTTTCCAACTCTATATTCCCTCCACCCCTCAAGCCACCAGGCAGAGGAGAGAAGATATTTCTCATTAAACCTAGGGCCATAAATTTGTCTTGGGCCCATCTTTTTCCTGGTTCGAGTCACCTGTCTGCAATTAACTAACTACATGGATAGACAGTCTAAAGACCTCAAGGGCAGGAGATGACCTTGCTCCTCCACCCTCACACCCCTGGAGAAGGATCTGCTCTGTACACAGCACAGGAAATACTAGACATGGTCCTTCTCTTTGACTCAGTTACAGACATGAATGGCAGCCTTAGAGAAGCACAAAAATGCCTACAATACAAGGCTGACTAGGAGACTGAGCTGCTCAGAGAACATTTCGAGGAGAGCCTGGCGTTTACTGTCAAGCCACAAAGTGAGTAACATGTTGATATGGGTTTGGATAGATATGTTTGAAGAAGCACCAGGCAGAAGGAGCAGCTGGTTGCAGGAATGATGGAACACAGCTTGCCTGGATCCTCAAGTCTCTTCAGCAAGTCTTAGGAGGTTAGGCCAGAGGGTTGTTTACCTGGGGGTTTCCTTCAGCCCCTCTAGTCTGGCTCTCCACTCTTCTTTACCCTTCTCTGTGCCCCTGAGGCTGCCTCTGGGCTGCAACGATGTGCTCCCTTGCCTGCTGGCTCATGCTCGGGGCTGAGGGAGGGGGGCCCAGGGATATCTTCCCTAGGTTCCCCCCTTGCCAGGCTGCTAGGACAGCAACCCTCTCTTACAGCCAGCGTATCCATAGCTGCTCCTGTCCCTGTGCACCCGAGAGTGGCAATGCTGCTGATGTTGGATATTGTCAGAGACACCAAAGGCTGCACCATCCCTTGTTGATTTCCCTTAACCCTCTACCTTGTAGATAATCCCTTCCTTAAATTCTGTACTATGTTCCAGCCTACACACCCTTTCTTCCTAGTGGGATGGTGGTTGATACTGAGACTTAAGGGCCACGTGGTTGAGGCTACTAAATGATGAGACTGGAGGCGGCATATAGGGAGCCACTTCTCTCCTTGCCAGGTTCTGGCCACAGTCTTGGGTACTCAGCATATATGACCAAGCCTATGGAGAACTCAAAACTCCTAGGGCTGACTTTCAAAAGAGGCCCTTGGAGCCATCATCCCAGGGGAAATAATCTAGGTCAGAGAGACTGCTGTGAAGAGGGTGCAAGCAGGCAAATGCAGGAGCTGACAAAGCAGACAGTGGTGTTCCTCCTGCTGCAAGCAGGCCAGCCCAGCAGTGGTGGGGAGGCCCGCATATCCCAAGCCCTGGTGGAATTCTCTCCTCTAATGTGGCTGGTTTGACTCAGCGCTGCTGGGAGCCACAGAGCATTCCTCATTAGCATTTATGAGCTCATTATAAGCTTCTGAGAAAAACACCAACAAAGGGTGCTAAGTTCCTCTAGAATGGTTTTTTAATTATTTTTTCTTTTTTGGAAAAAAAAATCATGCTTCAAATAAAGCCCTAATTTACAGAATTCAGACATAGTGAGGCAGTCCCCCATTTTGCTGTTTCAACTCCCTTTGAAATAGTTTTGGGAATGAACAAAAAGTCACAGTGTGAGAAAAACTCCAGCCATGGCCACACATTTTCTGGCATGGTCCCAGTGCTGGCTTCTTGAACCAGCCTCACCATACAGATTCACAGGCAGGGCTGGGGTACCAGAGGGTGCAGTGCTTAGTGGAAGGAACCAAAGACACAGCCTCTCAAGGTATAGATTCAAATCCCAGCTTTCATGCTCACTAGCCTTGTGCTTTGGGGTTCCTCCCTCAACCTCTCTGAGTTTGGGTTCCCTCTTCTATAAAATGAGATGAGAGGTGTGTCTAACTCACTGTGTACTTGTGATGGATACATAAATGGTAGCTGAATGAACCAGAATAGAAAGTAGGAGAAATGGAGGCCAAAGAAATAAAAGATTTCCATGTTGAATCAAATCTTCCTTCACCATAGTAGGAGATCTCCTTGTGAGAGGGATGCTGAGAATGCTCTGTGTATTTTTTTTTTTTTTTTGCCCTGTGTATTTTTAACCTACAGCAATATACACCTTATTTAATATAGATCATAGGGCAATTGCACTAGAAAAGCCTAGTTATTTTCTGCAAAAATGAGTTCCTAGCACACAACCTCTCTCTCCTTGCCAGACCACCTGCCATGCATAGAATGAAGACAGGCGGTATTCTTACCACTCATTGGCATTTCAACCTGATCATCTCCTTCTTAGGATTCCACCACTCCCCAGTTGTCCAAGTCTTCCCAATAAAATCAATTAAACAAACATGTGTGTACCAAGTCTGTGCCAAAATCCGCATGTGCTACTCCCATCATTTTCCAATAGCTCTTAAAGTAGATGTTATTGCCTTCTTTTTAGAGATCAAGAAACTTAATATCATGTCAGGTAATGAGTCACCCAGCCTCCATTCCCCAAGCATGATCAGGACCAGGTTTTTCTCACTATATCATCAGAGCTTCCATGACTGATCGCAAGACACAGGTAGTTTCTCCAATCTAATCCACTGAACTCATAGATCATCCCTCCCCCTACAAGTGAAAAAAAATTAGAAGTAGACTGCACAGTCTTTACATAAAAAACAGTTCCATTCTCCTAGCTAGATCCTGGCTAAAACTTAGACTGTGTAATAATAGGTAACTCCCCTTTATTCAGTGTTTACCATGTACCAGGCATTTATTTCAAGCACATTTTACATGGATTATCTCATTTAATCCTCACAACCAGCAGAAGTAGATGGTATTATTACCCCCATTTTAAAGATGGGGAAACTGAGGCACAGAGAGGTTAAGAAATTTACCCAATTCCTACTGCTAGTAGGTGGCTAGCATTTGAGTCCTAGCATTTGCCCTGAAGCTGTGTCCTTAGCCACTCTACTATCTGCTATACGGTGGAGCTGATTTCGTGGGGGCTCACTCAGCTAGTAGAATGTGCTTTTGTTAACAGTTTTGTGAACCTCATGGTCTGTGTGTGAGATAATTACCCGTTGGTTCACCCAAATCATAGCAATAATAGTTATAGCTCCCACTTACTACATGACTATGCAGTAGCACACACCTGGACCAGAAAGCGTTCATCTTCATGACAACTCTGTAAGAAGTGTCTTATTAGCCCCATTTTCTCAGATTCTTTGTCCAAAGTCATATGGTAAGGAAACAGTGAAGCAGGAATTCCAACCCAAATTTGTTTTTTTCTGAAAATCTGTAGAGTGGAGTAGAATCTTAAAGAATATATTTTCCCCTGTATTCTTTAGTTTCCAAAGTGATTGGTTATTAAAAACAAAGCAACAACAACTTTGAGTGTAAAATAAACTCAATTCAATTAACTGATAAATAATGGGGACTGCCCCTTTCATACACTTGAGTTATGAGATATCCCAATATTCAGTCAATCAGTAGTTTTCTTTCTGTGACTTCTCCCTTCCAAATATTCTTTGCTATCTGCACGTCTACCTTAGATACATAAGGATTTGGACCTGTCCTGTGTGTTTCTCAGAATGATGCCTCTACTCTGGACCAGATCCCAGAAGGCCCTTGGTGAGTGCCTTTGAATAATGCAGATACGAGGACATAACTATGGGAGGAAGCCCATGCAGTCTCCAAAGGTAAGACCCATAGACTAGGGCTCTCTGCAGAAGTAAGTCATCCTTTTCCAAAGTTATGCATTTTTTCCCTCAAAGCTATGACTCCAGGCATAGTCCTCAAAGCAAATAGTTCTGTTACAGCAGAGGCATGTACAGCCAATTTTCCTATCTGCTTGTCAAGCACATTCAAAAACGTTGGCTGCCAATGAAGGGCCTTCTATGGAGCTCAGAACTCCAAGTCTCTGCCTCAGGCTTCTGGGATCCCACTCCTATGTGATGTCAATACCCTGAGGCTCCCCAGCTGACACCCAAATGTGGGCAGTTGGAAGAACTGAGCTCCAGTGGGCACTTGTTCACAGTTGGAAAACCCATTTTCTTCCCAATCCTTTTTTCAGTAATGTTTAGTGTTACTCAGGAACCAGCTTGAATCTCCTGTTATCAGGCATCCAAACGATCAATCCCATAAGAGTCATATGCCGTAGCCTTCACGATCCCAAAGTCCCTAGAGCAGGAAGGTCAAAGAGTGTCTGAGTTCTTTGGAAGCCTGGCTCTGTATGGATGTCCAGGTCCCTCTTAGGCTTGATGTAGAACTGGAAAGAGAAGAGTGGACCATGATGAAGGCAGAAAAGTGACAGACCCTGGGAAGAGGCGGGAAGGAAGGCAAAAGCTTTATGAAAACTTGCTTGCATGACTATGGGATTCCACTTGTTTTATTTACTTATTCACCTTTTTTTCCCCCACCATGACTGGGTTGGAATAAAAACTATTTAGACACTAAAACAAAATTTGAACCCAGTTCAGATTTCTAATGTCATATTTTTTTATGCAACATCAGGCAGCCTCGTCATCATTCTTTATCTTATTTTTTCCTATCCCTTTTCTCCTCCCTTCCTCTCTCTCTCTCTCTCTCCCTCTTTATTTCTCTTTACTCTCCTTGTTTCTTTCCCTATCTTTTCTCCTCAATAAGTAAATAATCCAGAATGTCATGCCTACTAAAGTTGCCATTGCCCATCTATTAGCTACCAGGGATGCTCCCAGGATGATGGGAAATTTCGGTAGGACAGATCTAAATGACACCGGTTTCCTTCAAAGGAACCTATTCATGGAAGGCATGCTATGGACACGTTGCCTGTCCAGTACAACTAGACTTGATTGTGCCTGGTCTTGGAGGATGTGGGGCATGTTTCCTGACATCATCTCTCCTTCTTCTCATCCAGTGCTTGCTCCAAGTTGCGCTGAAATTTGGGCTTTGTAACGTAAGTATCTCCCTCTGTCTGAGCAATAGAAAGAAGGCTAGGATCTTGCTTGAGAGTTACAGGAATTGGAATTTAATGTGAGAACATGCAGGTTCAGGAGCATTGGGAAGACTTCAGAATTCCTGAAAGCACTATTCTTGGAAGATTTTTGTGTGCCTTCTCTGTTCTACCATGTCCTCTCCCAACCCCACTGACTTTTGAATTGATATCAAGCTTGGTGGAGAACTTGCTTCCAACTTTGTCAGATACCCATTTAGCCACTCTTTAAATTTGACAGTGAACAAATATGTGGTTGAGCAGCCCAACCCAACCTGAGCCAGCCCAACCCCATCAGATGTATGCTGTTTTGAAAGAATCTTGAAGAGAATGTCAGGAATTTTAAATGAGTCTTGATTCTTCTCTGTCCCTCTTTTCTGCCAGTGTTTATTACTAAATTGAGTTTCAGGGACAATTTCTATCTGGCCCAATGCCCTATGCTCAATAACAGCTTGGGCTGGTACTGGGATGTTACTATCCTATCCTTAAAGCGCAGAACCCCAGGGAGTCTTTCTCTAACTTCTATTTGCTTTTTTTATCTGTTTGTTTGTTCTGCCCCAGCGTTTAGAAGGATTCATTTGCAGAGACCTCTTCTTTGCTTTTAGCTCGAAAATTCACTGATTCTGAAATAATGAAAGATGACTGAAGTGAACATACTGGTCTCTCTGAACCTCTACCTTAAGAATCTCAGTTGCAGCTCTTGAAATCCTTATTCAGCTTAGTATTAGACTGAGTCTCCTATGAAGTCATGTCATGCCTAGGGCTTTAATTTGGTGGTCTATATCTCAGTAATAAATGTGAGAAACCCCCCTCTCTCCTGCCTCCCACTTTATCCACTACAGCATGTGCCTGTTTTAATCAAATTGTTGGCAGTGTCATCAACTCTTTTCTAAGCAACTTGGGTTCACAACAGAATGATTCCCCTTCAATGCCAATCTAAACAAATGTCATCAACTCTCATCCGAGGGAGTATTAAAAACAGAAGAATTTCTTTGTGACTCTGAGTGGCTTTGTGATTTTCTTGGGGCAAGCGTTGCTCTCAGTCTTGTGTCTTCTAGTCATCCAAAGTGTGGGTGGGCCATGTCCCACCACAACTGTGGTTATGAGCTCAGAAGATTCACTCAACTTTCATCATAAAGCAATAATCAAGCCCAGTCATATGGTTCACAAAGGGCCCCCATAGTGGTCATTGCATCTGATCCTCAAAACAACCCTGTGAGCTCAGAGAGACAACGGACTTTGATATCACACAACCAGGAATTGATTACTTAGCATGTGATGCCAACTTCTGTATCACATGACCATCCTGTTGATACTAGAGTGGATAAAACAGAACAAGGCAAGTACATCTTCTGCACAAAGTCATCTGTTAAAGGCGTGGACAGGACTCTTGGGTTATCTGCTGGTTTGGGTTATCATGTGTTGTGCCTCTTTTTACTCTGCAGATAACTGAACGCTGAGAGCACCCATCTGTCTTTATAAGCAGAAGAATGTCATACAGGGTGGGGGAAGAGCAAGGTTCTGAAGTTGGAGAGAGCTGCTGATCCTCTCACTGCACTTGCTCTCTGCCTTGAGCAAAAGTGTACTTTATGGGTACTCCTTTTATGATTGAAAATAATAGCTACCCTTAATTAGGTGCTGACTATGTGCTGGGAGCCACACCAATGCTTTATCTTGTTCCCATAAAACAAGCCTCAGAAACCACAGGGTATTTGCACATGCTGTTCCCTCTGCCTGCATCACCCTCTCCATATATATCTTGTGGCTCTCTCCCCTTTCACTCCTTGTCCACATCTCTTTGATGGTCACACATTCAAAGAGTTCTTTCCTGACCACTCTATAAATGGCTCTCACCTCTTCTGCTATCACTCTTTCTCCCTCTTACCTGGCCTTATTTTTCTTTATAGCACTCACCATCATTATATTCTATATTTGTTAATCTGTGTGTTATCTTGTTCCTCCCACCAGAATATGAACTTCTTCAGAGCAAGGATGTCCTCCCCACCCAACACCGTCCCCATGCACTGTATTTCCAGCCCCTAGAACAATGCCTGGCACATCTCATTTTACAGATGAGGAATCTGAGTTTCTGAAGGAGTAAATCACTTGCCTCAGGTAACAAAACAAGCAAGAGGTGGGACAGACCCATGAACCAAGGCAGTCTGGCTCAGGAGCCCCAGCCTCAGATCCTGCTTCACTGTGCCTTCTCAGCCTCTTTAAGTAAATCATAAAGTGCTTGGGCTGTATGGTCTGTGTCCATCCACTGTCTAGTCAAGGCATCTCAGACCAAAGGAAAAAGACCCGTCTCTCTCAGCCATCCTCCTAATGGTGACCTTGCTCCTCATACGCCACCCCACCCCCAGGGAAAGAAAACTGTTTCAGCTTAAATGTCCCTCTGTGTCTAGCTCATCCACATCACCTCCCTTCCCACCGCACTGTTTATTCACATGGACCCGTGTTGATGCATATCACAGCCCCCTTAGTCATTGTTTAGCCATTACACTTTGCTGGGGTAATTTTCCATTCCTCTGTTTATATTGTATTTTTGCTTGTCTCCTCCTTCTCCATTTTTAAGGAGAAAGACATGTTCAGTAATACAAGCAATAATAGTTATAATTAAGATGGAAGCATTTTGCCAAAAGGAGGATTTAGCTGTGATTTGTTGAATTTCATCCTGAGCCGATTATTTAAGAGTGAATTCAGGGCTTTTTTATGAGCCTTTCTGAACAAAGCAGTCTTCTGACACTTCTATCTCCAAGGGCTTTGTGCCAGCCTTGGGGGCTGGGGAGTGAGCACGGGGGGCACATGTTTAGCAAAGCCTGACTGCTGAAAAAGCTTAAAAAAAAGAAGCCTTCAGGGGACATCCAGGAAGATCTTGCACTATCTCTGCTCTGACCCCGTATCCTCTCCTGTGATTGGTCATTGCTCTCAGTGGAGAATGGGACTAAATACCCCGTGCCTCCATGTACTTCTAGCTCAGCTTTGTTTGAATGCTCCCTGACATGGGTCTGGAGGAATTGTCCACCCATGCTCTGTCTGGAACTCATTGCGTTTCCCACCTCCTAGGACTGGACACACAAACTAGACAGAGTGACAGCCCTAGTGATTAAGGGAAAGGTGCCCTAGATGAGAGACTCATAGAGCTGAATTTGGGTATGAACTTGAACTTTATTCCCAAGGCATCTTTCCTTGCAATCCCAATCTCCAGCCCATTCCGAGTTCACATCAAGCTTGTTCAACAATTGGGTGGAGACGTTGGCAGTGGAGACACAGAGGAGGGAGAAGTGGGTGGGGGGGCAGTGTATGTGGATCCCAAACCTGTTTGACTTCAGCCACATCTCTCCCACTTCTCAGCTCTGCTTGGTACCCCAAGGGGCTGACCATTCTTAGGTTGCTTTTCCCAGGCTCCCAGAATCAGGTGGCTTCCAGCTGGGTTCAGCCAGTGGAAGGCATTGGATGCAGATAGGAGGGAGGGAGAAAGAGAGGCACCGTGTTATTTCTCCTTCACCTCTGCATCTTGGGGGTTTCTCCAGTAGCAGCTGCCTGTCTTTCTGGACTCCAGATCTTACTAGACAGGTGTGCTATTGTTCTACCTAGACAGGTGTGCTATTGTTCCACTTTCTGTCTGGTGGCCCTGCTTTGGGTTCTGATAGTCCTATCTCTTCTTTTGCCCCTGCAGCCTAGAGGTAGTAGCTGCATCTTACTGTTGCTACATTCTGATATGCCTCATTATCTCCTATCTGACCTCTCAACTCTTCCATCACCTGGGTAACTAATTCCCAGTACTAAAATCCCTCTGTTTTAGATACTCAGGTGGGACTTTCATTATTTTTGGTTGGACATTGACTGATACAGAGAGAATTGTCTTTAGGAATACAACTAGATGAGCATTTTCTTTATGTCAATTTTTGTTTCCCCTTATCAACAGAAGACATGGCATAGTAAATATGAGCTCATCGCTATAAGGCTACACCATTGTGAAAATGTGTATGTTTTCATTTTTTCTCACACCAGAGTTTTATGAAGTAAAATACCAAAAGATCTTTTCAAAGTAAAGGGCCTTTAAGAGTAAAGAAGTCTAAGAAGAAAAAAGAAAAAGAAGTAAAAATGGCTAGGTCTTTTGTTCTCTTTCTCCTGAAATCAGTCTTTTTCACTCTGTGTTTTGAATATGATTCAAACCTCCTCTTCTATCTCCAGCTCTTGGTTTGGAAGGCGAGAGAGAGGGAGAGGGAGAGAGGAATCAGCCCAGCAGGCAGCAAACCTAACGTGCAAACATTATATGTGAACACTGTGTGCTTGGGTGAGTTGGAATTATTCAGCTGAGAAGATGTGAACCCTCCTCCACTTATTTGGGCTTTGGGATCTGACCTCATTGGAAGCTGAAATTCAAGGGAGAGAAAGAAGAAAGGGGAAGGAGGGGGACAAAGGAGAGGGAAGGGCAGGATGGAGCTCATTCTCCCTTGGTGATGGAGAGGTGTTCCTTTGTCAGGAAAGCGGTTCATTTTTGAGGGCCAGACACCTTCTTCATACTCAGGTGTGAAGCTGGCTTAGGAAGTGAGTTTAACTTGCCTGCATGCTTTTACAAATGTGTTGGCTGCTCAGCAAATTCAGTACAGAAACATTTAAGGTAAGCAGAAGAGAAAATTATATGTGAAAAATTTGATTTAACAGAAAGTCAAAGTACAGAATGAAGGATGAAAAAAGGAGATTCTATGCTCTGGGCTTTAAAAAAAGTGTGTGTGTGTGACACACACTAATTTAGACCAGCTGGGGTGATCTCACAAGGACCCCATGAGCCAGAGCTGTCGTTTCTCCATGGAGAGTACATCTCCCCTGGAAGTGTGTACTCAGGTGCAGTTGAAGGGTCTGAGGTCATGGTTGTGGCCCTGGCCAAGATCCTCCCAGGCTTCAGCCTCTGCTTCCTCCAGAGACCGTTGGTTGAGAGCCATCCTTCAGAGGTCAGAGCCAGACCATGAGTCCAATATACATGAGGACAGCATGAATTAGCCTTGGAGATCAGTGGGCCTTGTTAATTCAGACATTGTCTTTCTTCTTGGAGAATTTGGATGTCTCTTTTCTCTCTCCCTTCTTCCCTGGCTTTTGAGAGCTTGAGTGGTAAATTTCTGGGGTAACTGATGAGGAACTTCTTCAAAGAAGCAGAGATGAGACGAAACTTTCCTTGGACCACTCCTCCACTTTATTCTGCTTTTCTAAAGCTCTGGAGGGCCCTGGATTCATCCAGAATCCAGGGTGTTGTGTTTCCTAAAAAAAGCCAAGAAGACCCACTTATGTTGGAACTAAGGACAGAAAGAGGAAAAAAGAGTAAAGGAAGAGGGATTTCTTAAGAGGTGTGGGGTGCATTATAGGCTCCTCCACCTGGAAAGAACTAGAAAGGTCATCTCAGTTGGGTCACTACATTTATTCAAACAGTATGTATCCTCCTGAGTTCACTAAGGGGCTGTGTGCCCTGTAAGAGCTGTTCTTGGTTTCTTCTGTTTACTACTGCATCCCAGGTTGAACTTGGGAGATGGGAGGGGAGGTCTGGAGTCACCCCAAGATTCCAACAATAGAATGAGCACATGTAGAAAAGTACTTGTTATTTGCAAAGGCTCACAAATACTGTTTTTAAAAATTGTGTTGTCTCTATTTAGAGAAAGGTGGAAAAGTAAGGGAAACCTTACTGAACACCTACTATGGATAACTCTTGGGCTTTCATCCAAGGGGTTTTCATAGAGGCAGAGAATCGGAGCTATCATTTTCTGGGGCCACAGTGACCACTGAAGACTTGAAGAACTCTGCAGCTCAAAAAGAATTAGAGAGAGGGCTTAACGCATTGTTTGTGAACTTTGTGCTTTTTTGTGAAAAGGCAGCTTAAATTAGTGAAGTGGGCTGGGTGGGGACTGTGGCAAAATGAATAGCACATGTCCAATTGAGAGGGGAGGAAAGGGCCTCCTTTGTACTAGGCGTTGGTTCCAGTAGGAGTATACATCCAGTGAGGCCAGATCTTGAGATGTTTCAGGACAAGCCAGAAAGTTGGTATTTATGTAAAATATCCTGATTTGATATGTTGGTGACCAATTGAAACAATTGATACAGTTGACAAAATAAAACATGCTTGCAGATAGGGTCCTTCCTGCCAATTTTTTGTCTCCACACTAATGAAATTCAGGCTGCCCCACAGCAGTCTACTCTGTAATGGAAATTCTTCTCTGCCTTTAAAAAATATTATTTTCCATGGAATTTAAAGACCGATTTTCATGAGTTTGGGGGCAGAAAAGCTAGTCACATACACAGTGTGACACTGAGGCTCTTTTTTATTGCTTGTGGCATATGGTTGTCACCCCAGTTCCCTGAGAGCCCTAACTTCTCAACCCTGCATAGTGTGTGTCACTGTGCTGGTCATAGAGAGGGCATATGTGAAGTATGTTAATGAAATAAATGTGGATTTCCTCTAAGTCCAACTAAATGGGGAACTGGAGGATTTAGAGTGGGTGAAAATGACCTAAATTGTTGGCAGTCAAATATTTCTGCCTTCTTTGTCTCCAATTCTCTGAAGCTTGCATTAGGTATCTATGGCTGGGTAACAAATTACTTCAAAACTTAGGTGCCTAAAAGAACAAACATGTGTTATCTTACACTTTCTGTGTGGTCAGGAATCCAGGTACCTCTTAGCTAAGTACTTATTCCTTAAGGCCTCTCATAAGGCTGCAAACAAGGTATTGGCTGGGGCTGTGGTCTCATCTGAAGGATAGACCCCAAACTCACTCACATGGTTGTTGGTAGGACTCAGTTCCTCGTGGACCTTTGGACGGAGGGTTCTTTGTTTCCTATTGATCAGGGGTCTCCTTCAGCTCTTTGCCATGTGGGCCTCTCCGTAGGGCAGCTCCTCAAAGGGGGAATTGGTTTCCATTAGAACAAGTAAGCAAGGGAGAAGGTAAAGAAGTGCAAGACAGAAACGAAAGTCTTTTTCTTAACCTAATCTCAGAAGTCATATATTTTTTCCATATTCTATTTATTGAAGGAGACTCACTAGATCCACCTCACACTTTAAGGAAGGGAATTCTGCAAGTCACAGGACTGTCATAGCAACAGAACCATGAGGACTGATACCTTGATCCTTTCTTTCTGCTTATTTCTTAGCCTTCCTTTCTAACCTAGAATTGCTATGGGGTCCTGGGAGTTTTCATACAATCTCTTTCCAAAAAATTCTGGGAATTGTAGGCATTTTTTTCCTTTTCATTCAACTCAATTCCATATGAAAAAAAAAAAAAATCAGAGAGGCAAATACATTTTAGAACTGAAATTCCAGTAGGTTTTTGGGGGAGACATGAGATGGATCATGTTGATGAGTAGGTATAGTGGATTCTGAGTCAATCAAGCTGGCAAGTTTTTCTGTCTGGTGTCCAGATCAGATGATCTTGGTCCTGTAGTGTCTGAGCATCTGAGAAGTGGAAGACAATGTGGTTACAGTGTTTTCTCTGTTATATCTTAGGCATCGGGCAGTGGAACGGGCAAACTTAAGTAAAGCTGGGATCAGAACCCCAGGTAGAATCTCTGTTGGAGAAACTCAGTAGATCTGAACAGAGAGTAAGCCCAGGAATCTGTGTCAAGAGATGTGAATTTATGAATCTGATGTTATTCCAAAAGGCAAGAGAGTAGGAGCACCACTGGCTGAGGTGAACACCAGTACTAGTATCCAGACAGTTTTTTTGGGCAGGAATGATACCTTAATTATTGGGGGTCCAAGGGACAGGCCATCAGTAAAAATAGGCAGAAAGCTGGCTTTGGATGGCCTGGCAGGGACTGAATTAGAGGTCAGGGGCAGGGCATCCCAGCTGCTAATGAGACTGGGCTTCAAGGAAGGCTCCCTGGGGAGACTGGGAAACAAGCCTGAATCTCAATCATTGAAGATGACTACACAAAACAGAGAAGCAGCTTAGGAGAAAACTAGGGCTTATGACAGAGGTTTGGTCAAGAAATAGGTAAGAACCTGATTACTGGGGAACAAGATAGCCATAGTTAAGCTGGACCAGTAGCAAGACAACAGAGTAGATAAAAAGTTGACCACTGCCAGAAACCAAGATTGGTCTCAGAGTTTGGCGTAGGACTGAGACTACTGGTTGAGATCAGGCAGCCTCACTTGCCAGGGGAAGAGTCATGCAGGAATCCAGAGCCAGGACGGACATTAAACCCTGGCGACCTTGTGACCAATTGCACTCCATGCCCTCTGATACCTCATGGGAAAACCAGACAAATTCTGCTCTGAGGGGCAATTAGGTTTCACGATTTCCTTCCCCAGTCGAACATCAGCATGAAATTGCAGGCTTGGCTTCCAAGTTCCCATCTGCCTCTGTTCCCTTTCCCTCTTGTGAGGCAGGGTGAGAAAGAGGACACAACAGGACAGAGTGAGAGGGGTGGAATGGGGAAATGGGTGTGATAGACATGGTCCTCTCTACCTCTTCACAAGCTACTCCCCCAGCTCTGGAATATTCTTCCCCCCTTTCTGCCAAGCCACACTCTCCACAGGATGCAAATATTTAACTCTACTTTTGGCTTTCCCAGAAATCTTCCCAAATCTTCTCTTTTCCTCCACCTCCTTCACCTCTTCCACACCACTCGCGGCCCCCTGTCGACATCTGGCTTTTACTCCTGATGTTTCTAATTATGCAAGTTAATTCGTTTCCTTTCATATTTTCCCAACCTGCCTGTATTTTCCTACCCTGTCCCTCACCACCATGGGATGGAATACTCCCCCTAGATAGGGTCATGGTTTTTCCTTCTTAAGTAAACCGCCAGTGCCTAAGCTGGGCTCAGCCCACAGTAAATTCTCCAATAACACAGTTTAATGGACTCCCTGGTTGAAGGGGGAAGAAAACAAAACAAAACAAAACAAAAACCAAAGTGCTTTTCTGGATCTCTTCTATCTGCTTGATTTGCATTAAATTTCTGGGCACAGGAATTTCTGCAGATTTGCAGCATTTACTGTCCCCTCCCCACTCCTATAACCCTTGTGCTTTATCATAGCAACCAAATTAGGAGTGGCTTGAGGCTGGTGGTCAGAACACAAATGTTTTCTACTGCTCAGAGAAACCAGCACAGTATGGGCATCCCCTAATTGCTGAAGAAGTCCTTGCTGAATACAAAGGAATTTTCCTGAAGTGAATGCCTTGCGCCTATCTTTAGGACTGGACTTTCATGATAAAAGAATCAGGAGATGTGGCTGAATTTTCCACTATTTAACTCACTATGTGGAGGTCATGTTGAAACAACCTTTAAGAACGTAATGACCTGTAAAAAAATCCATCTCCGAAGTCAGAGTTGGTCACGAGTCTGTGGGTGGACGACTGCTTACATTATACACTTTCCTCTGTTCTTCCCAGGGCGAGGAAAGATTTTGGGGGACAATGTGACTCTGGTTATCTACGAAGCTGAATTATGAAACTGGCCCTTTTGAATTATACCTCTTGCAAATAAATTGATTTTTCCTAGAATGAATTGAAATGACTGAAGCGTGCCAAAGCAACCAGTGATATTTTCTCATGTGGGTCAGGGATTCTTGAAGAACACCTCACACCAGTCCTCAAAATCTTTTCCAAGATCCTCTAAGGAACTGCTGATCTGACAATGGGGGTGGGGTGGGGGGGGTGGGGGGTGGGCAGTGAACATGGGGAGGTCTTGATATATCTGAATGCACCTGGCTTTAGCATGAAGCTCACACGCCAGCTTTGTGGATTGAACAGATGAAGTATTTTGGAGAAGTGGAAGCACTGAGAGTCACCAGAAATGCCATCCCTGGCTTCTGTCCCACCTGAGTGCCTTACCCTTTCATGTGAGCAAGACATCAAGTCCTGCTGTTTGAGTTGGCTCTGCCCTGCTCCATGATTTCAGTTCCTTGTCTCCGTCCTCCGATGTGTGGGCTCATTTCCGTCCTTGGAGCACTATTGTTTTTCTGACTTGAACAGTCATCCAGAAAACCTCAGTAATAGGGCCTTTGTATCATTATTTGCTTTTCTAATTATATATGTCTTTCCCCTCCCCAATACTTGAAAACATCCAATTCCAATTGAAGTAACTGCAGGGGGAAAAGCAAGAGCAAAAACAAACCGCTTCACTCCTCTGGGTGGAAACATGCAATTGCACCAAGAGGGGTAAGGAAAAAGTGGCTCATATTTGGAGAAAGAAGTTGGAATAAGGGAGTGAGAGCAGACGGGCTACTTTGGTATCTGACGCAAGGGATAGGAGAAAGTAGCCCAGTGTGTTAGTTGGAAAAGTAAGGCTGTGAGGCCAGGCTGAGGAAAGGCCTTGGCGTGGAGTCACAAATGTCTGGACGGGCTGGGATCCTCTTCTGGGACTTTTGATTTACTCTCTCGCCCCTACTCCTATAATATTGTGCTTTATCACAGCAACTGAATCCCAGTACTTTTGGGATTCTTGAAATGGTAGTAGCTGCTCTTGGAATGTGCCCTGCCGTGCTGTCCCAGAGGCAGGCTGGGACATGAAAAAACTAGCTTTGGTGATGAATCTGAATTGAGGGTTGACATATATTCCCAGTCACAATGAGATTAGGCAAGATGATGCAGAGAGAGTCCAAGTGGGCAACTCAGTGGAAGCTTTACCCATAACAATGATGGAAAACCCAAGCTGTGCTATGCAGGTGGCCCTACTCAGAGCTCCAGGCCCTGCCCTAGAAAAACTCTGTTATATTCCAGAGTGGACACCTGTTGTTCTTACCTCCCAGTAATCATCTTCCTACTTTTACTGGTATATTACCCTTATTTTCCTTTGAGAAACCATTCCTCTCACATTCTCAGGTTATGTAAAGTCTAGGTAAGGTCATACAATTCATAGCTGGCCAATCAGCACATCCCATGATGCTGGCTATACTAATTGGCTCAGGGATAGTTAAAGTACACAGGTGTGTCGATAGCAAATTTGGCCTTGGAGTTTTGATGATGGGGATAAAAAGATTCCTGAAGATATTGTTTAAGCACTTGGTTCGAGCCACACCTGAACTTTTCAATGACATGACTCAGTGAATGACCTTATTCATTTAAGTCAGTTTGAGTTGAGTTTTTGTCTCTGGCACCTGAAAGAGTGATATATGTTCATATTAAATACAAGCCAATGATATAGTCTATTCCCTTTTCCAAGCTGGTTCTCCTTCTCTCACGTAGCACGGAACAGACAGTAAGTGCTCCATACCTGTTAGACGCACAAAAGAGCCAATGAACAAGAAGTAGAAGACATGGCAGCTAATGGATGAACTATAATTGCCTTGGTTCCACTGACTTTATTTGGCTGTGGTCTAGGAAGTGGAATCCAAGTCCTTTTAAACCCCAATTTAATTGTGGCTCCAGAGGGAGAGTTTCAGGTCTTAACCAATCTCCAGCGGGCTTAAGGGAGAGTGGGTGGTCCCTGTAAGCCCTCTGTGGGAATCCCCTTTGAATATTGGTTTCAGAATGTACAGCCAAACAGGCAATTGGATTAAAGAGGGCCAATAGTTTTCTCTGAAGGCTACTGAAGACACTGGATAGAAGCAATTCATGCCAAAACATTTTTACTCTCATCTTTCAGAGACTAAGTTGACACCACAACCAATGATCCCCAGGCTGAGAGGAATGGGTGGCCTTGGCTGTGATTTTTGGACCATTGCACATTTCAAGATTACTGTGTTGTTCAGATTAACCTGTTGGAATGCACCTTTCCTCGACGACATTTCCTTGAACTCTGAATAAGAGCAGTGCAGGAGGATCCCCAACTTCAAGATTGGCTGTATTTCAAACGTCATCTCTAAGTCTGGATGTTTCCACAAGATAACAAATTCCAAGATATGCTAAGGTCCAATACTATAAATAGTTATTAGTTTCATAGATAATGCATTGCTTCTCGATGAAGCCTTCTTTGATTATCTTAATCAAGAGTAACTTTTTTCCTCTTATATGTCACATAAATGTCATGAGGTTTTTAAAATTTTATTTCTTCATTTAAAAAATCTTCTACTCAAGTAATTGTACTATCTGGGAGTGTTTAGCTTATTTATGTGATTATATGTTAACAAATGGAAGCAGAGGCTACAAGTTGCACATTGTTCTATTTCTCAACATTGTTTTCAGTGTGTCTTATATAGTAGGTGCTTAATAAACATTTATTCAGTAAATACCCAATGTCCCACCATTTACATCTTTTACCCTCTTGTGGAAAACATGGTTCCTGAGTTCCAGTTTGTGGTTTGGAAATGAATTGCCTCTCTTCAATCTAAGCAGTTCATCCCCAACGTTCATCCAATGAATAATTACTGGGTATTTTTCTAAGCATCATGTACTATTTTAGGACCTGGGAACCCAAAAGTGAATAAGAGATATGTGGTCCTTGCTTTCAAAGTAGTTGTAATTTCAAATCATAGAACAGTGGACCACAGGCTCAGGTCTCTCCTACTCCGATTGAACTGATCCCCAGGTTTTCCCTTGTGCAAGTTATCACACTGAGCGAAGGAGGACGGTCTCAGCAGTTCTCTCATATCATCATCGTTGGCTCTCAGCCAAGCTTCTGCCTCCCCTGAAAGCTTCTCCAACATTCCTCAGAGGCTCCATAAGGCCTTCACCAAGAATCAACATTAGAAGCTACCTGTTTTCCCTGTTTACCTATTTTCTCATTTTTTTGTGAATGCTTACTTCTAACCTTTCTAAATAGAAAGTCATTGTTAATCTTGCCCCCTAGGCAGCTGACACAGAGAGTATCCACCGGGGGTGGGGGGTGGGGGGGAATCAGGACACGTCAGTGAGGATCCCAGGAGCTCTATATCCTGGGTGGACATAGGATGTTTCCTTAAAGGAGTGGCTATTAAGACTGGCTCACTTCAGGCAAGAGTGAGGCTGACCTTACAAGCAGCCTCAGATCTCCTCTGTGCCTAGAATTCTGACTACCATCATTGCCAGACAGGGCTCCATTTGCATTCTCCTAAGCCTCTCTCCTTTTTATCGCAGTGTTGTCCTCTCCTCCCCAGGCATAGAGAATAGCCCATTGTTTCCTGAACCTACTCAGCAACCCTGCTGGGTTAAATAGTGTTCCCCCCAATTTCATGTCTACCCAGAACCTGTGAATGTGACTTTATGGGAAATAAGGCTTTTTCAGATATAATCAAGTCAAGATGAGGTCACACTGGTTTAGGTTGGGCCCTAATCCAATGACTGGTGTCCTTATAAGAAGAGGGAAATTTGGACCCAGAGGCCCACAGAGGGAAGAAGGCCATGTGAAGACGGAGGCAGAGATTGGAGTCATGCTGTCACAGCCAAGGAACACCACAGATTGCCAGCAAATACCAGAAGCTGGGAAGAAGCAAGGAAAGATCCTCCCCTAGAGTTTTCAGAAAGAGCATGGCCCTGCTACAAGCTTAGTTTTTAACTTCTAGCTTCCAGGGCTGTGATAAAATAAATTTCTGTTGTTTTAAGCCACTTAGTTTGTGGAAATGTGTTATGGCAGCCCTAGGAAACTAACACAGCAACCAATTATTCATTTCCACAAAACTCTAGCACAGGAGGAGTGGACGATGGGGATCAGAGGGCATTTGACTTCATTCTAGCTGACTTTCTTTGTCTGCTCCTCAGTTTCTGCTATGCATTAAACTGATGGTAGAGAATGAGTTTTAGGATTTTAGAGGCACTGTAGAATTGTCTATCATCTGAAAGGTCATGGGCTATTGGTACATTGGGACTCTTAGAAGTCAGGCTGAAATGGTCAAATAAATATTTTATTTTATATATACATAAAATATATATGTGTATATATACCTATATATACACACACACATACGCATACATAATCTCCTATTTGTTCTGTTTCTCTGAAGAATCCTGACTAATAAACTATTATTGTATGTAATAGTATATATAATATACATATAGCAGAGGTTTGTTACATAATATATTTTATATATGTATTATGTGTATATAGCAAAGATTTATTATAAGGACTTGGCTCATGTGATTACGGAGGCTGCAGCAGGCAAGGAGTGGACCCAGGAGGACTGATGGTTTAGTTCCAGTCCAAATCTGAAGGCCTGAGGACCACGAGAGCTGATGGTATAAATTCTAGGCTGAAAGCCGGCACATTCAAGACCCAGAAGAGCCAATGTTTCCATACTAGTCTGAAAGCTGGAAGAGACCAATGGCCCAGTTCAAGAAGGCGGGAGGAATTCCCTCTCAATCAGCCTTTCTTTTCTATTCAGGTCTTCATTTTATTGGATGAGACCCACCCACATGAGGGAGTGCAATCTGCTTTGTTAGGTCTCCAGCTCAAGTGTTAATGTCATCTGGAAACATCCTCACAGACTCACTCAGAATGATGTTTGGCCAAGTGTCTGAGCACCCCACAGCAGTTCAATTGAGTTGACAGATAAAATTAACCATCACAGCAACACGTACATACAAGATCAGATCCATGTTGACTTTGGGTGAACATCTTCAAAAGCATGTGATTATCTTAATCAGGACCAAGGCTCAAAAACATAACTTTCCTCAGTGGCTTAGCCTGGGATCCTTGGGCAATGTGAGACAAATACTTGAGTACAGGGAGTTTCTTTGAGAGTGTTACCTTAGGGAGCAGGAGAACAGGGCAGGGAAGTGAGACATGGAAGGATGGAAAGCAGTTCAAGCATGTGTTAAGGAGTTGGCCACCACTACAGGCCACTAGTGCTTGATGCTGCTGAGACATTTTGAAGAATCTTGTACAATGTGTCTCACAAGGACCTTCTAGGGGACAAAGTAGAGAAGAATTATTTCAACTCCCATTCCTTTTTGGTCAAAGGCAGCCCTGCATGCATTAACTTTCCTGCACTTCCGGTGTGTCTATGCTCCAAGGAAACACAGGTTTGCCATTGCCCCACCCCCAAAGTGCCAGAACAGGATGCGAGCGGCAGGAAGCACAGGGCTGGGGCAACTGTGTCCACACAAAGCCTTTATGTTGCTGATCAGCACAGCAATGGCTGGAGAAAGAGGTGGGGCCAAGTAGAGGTCAGGCGGATCTTTCTTAAAGTGGCTTTTGGAATGATATGCCACAAATGCCTAATGTACTTGGGGTCACTGACGTAAACATGTGTCATTTTTGTGTGGCTTCCTTTTTCTTTTCGGTAAGACTGTTATAAGGCCACGTCTACCTCTTGGTATAGCAGCTGAAAGCATCAACACCCTAGAAACTAAGTAGGCTGGGAAAATAAAAGAGAGCATTTGGGCCTATGTGCAGATGTCAGAGGAGAACCTACCCCAGGCCTAGCTGTAACAAATAAGAAAGGTGCCAAGATATCCTTCTGGTGCCAGAAATACAACCAGGTCTCAGGTAGAACAGGGAAGAAAATCCGTCCTCTCCCCTGGGTGTCCTGCTCAGTTACTTCATTTTCTGTTGTTTCCTGATAGGGTTTCTCTGCTAACTCATCTCACAGGAGAAGCCCCCTGCCCCACGTACAGGATTGCCTGGCTTAAGTCTAGAACCCAGCACTATCTTCCCTCTGTAGCTCTTAACACTAGCTCCTGATACAAAGCTTCAGATTGGTCCACCTATGACTTTGAGTTAAGCTACAAGTCTCTCTCGAGCTCATGGATGGACTGCCCTTGGGTCAAGGATCCATTCTGACCCAGTCTGTTATGTTGGGAGTGGGGTCAGAAGGCATAAGGCACGGGCGCTTAGAGAATAGAGGCTAAGAGTAGAGATTCCCTCAGAAAAGAGGTCACAGAGACAAAAGGGAATATTCAAGTAAAGTATTTGTAGCTGAATATCATGGTTTGACTGGAAGTCAAGAGATTTGAGTTCAAGATCTGATTTTATCACATGCCTCTCTGAACCCCAGGCAATGAGGTAAATTTCCCAATCTTCAAATCCCTCACATTAAAAAAAATAAATAAATAAGGGACATGGGTCTGCAAATCTCCAAAACCCCTTCCATCTCTAGGATCTGCAGGACTCACCCAGAACCAAACTCATCTCCTCACAGTGGAGGCAGAACTGTGTGGTCGCAATTTTGGCCTCTCTTAGGCAAGAGGTATTATCAGAAGCCCTGTGCAGGTCCAGAGAAATCATCTTTCCCCAGGAGAGCTGCCTCATAAAAACCCGCCAGAAGCTTCTCATCCACTTCTCCATGACTCAGAAGACCTCATTCTTTTCTTCTTTCTTCCTCCTTAGCAGCATAAACAAGGTGCAGATCGCAGGAAGACTTCAGGATATTCCAGCTTAAATTCAAGTGCCCTCAGCTTTGAAACTCACTCTGAAGAAAATGGACATATTTGTTCTTTTTAACAGTTGCTCCCATTTTGGCCATCAGTGAAGGTAAGTTCATAGAATGGAGGCCTCTTGAAAGAGGTGGGAGTCATGGCATTACCGGGAAAACCTGACATTGAAGAAATCATTATCATTGTGTTCAGACTGTAAGTTTACTCCTCAATTATTTCAGTTTGGAATGGGCCCTTCTCCCATTCTGCTATTGCTGAAGAAAGTCTTGATGAGGTTGTAGGACTCAACAAAACATTTTTCTTGAGAAATTCTCTCCTTTAGGTAACAGCAGCATAGATGTCATCTTGCTTCACTGTCTGACCTCAATAAGAACAGCACATCTCTCAGCTTAAAAGCAGGAGTTGACCCTTTTCCTGGAAAAGATATTCCCTTGGTCACTTGAGGCTAACATCTAAGTCATGTAAACCCCATCACGCAGAAGGCCATAACCTTGTTTTGCCATTGATTCAGGTCATACTTTCTTTTTCTGATCTTTCTTAAAGTGGAGGAACCTTTTATTATACTCTTTACAAAAATGCTCAAGTCTAGAATTACAGTGTTCTCTGGTTTCTAAGCCAGGGCTACAGACATCTGCAGCTACCAGAGTCGACATGTCTCTCAGCCATCCCTGCTGTTCCTAGCACTGTTCTTTAAGCTTCTTAGGTACTTCATGACAAGGAATTAAATGAGTAAAAATTCCTCTTCTAGAAAACTCAACCTTTAGGGAGGGGGCTTAATTTACTGTATCTGCTGTGAGTTCCAGGTGGTACACGCTCCCTCCCACTAATATTTCCAGGAGGACCAGCTGGCCCTGCAAAGGTCTGCATGCACAATGGACACTTCCTTCAATGGTCTGTTGTTTGCTGAGTTCCTGTCTCCAGGGCTTTCTGGGAAAAGGTGGTCATAAGTCACAGGGGTCTCTGTGAATGGTACCAGCCACACAAGGCCTCACGTTGTCCCTGACTTTCCCACCGTAAGTTCTAAAATAAGAGGAAAAGCTGCCAGGAAATAGGTCTGATGCGCTGTCTGACTAAGCAGAGGGCCAGGAATTGATGGTGAGGTGACAGAGGGCAGTCAGCATTGTCTCTGTTTCTGCTCCACCCTGCAGTTCTAGCTGAAAGGACAATATCGTCCCTGGAAAAGCAAAGTATAAGACTTGGGAGGGTCCTGAGGATCAAGTTCATCTTCAAGTTCATTTTACTAATGACTCTGAAGCCTCCCAAAATTTGTGTCCATGGCAGATCCTGGTTTGCAGTTCAGGTCCAACTTGGGTATGAAGTTCTCTTAGATCACATTGCCCTCCCTGTGACACCTGCTCCCAAAGAAGAAGGAAGGCAGGACACACAAAGCAGCTTCAGGAAGACTCTTTCTAGCTGCTGACTCTTAGTTGACGATGATCAGCCTGAAGCTTTGTCCCAGATGTGTACTGTTAAATGTCTGTAGGTCCACAAGGCTAAGACAAAGTTTGGGAGCCATTTCCTCCGCTCTTTCTACCACTCTCCCTTCCTCCACCCTCATCATCTTTTTCCAGGCATTGGTCTATTCCAGTGTGGAGGGAAGTAAATCCTGGTGGTAGGGGCATTGCAATTGTGTATGAAGGACTCTAGGACAATTTTGCCTATTTCACAATTCTGTTAAACACAGAACATAACTTTCACTCTAATTTGTACTCTCCCTTCCCTACCTCCCCCATGTTTGCCAGTGCCGAGGAATTGATTTTATTATACCTCATGCCTTTTTGTTTTCCCTTGTGACATGGACCTTATCCCCAAGGAAAGCCTTAAGTAGCCTTTGCTTTTCCAAACTGTGCCAAGGAGAGTAAAGAAAGGCTAGCAAGTATAAGAAGGAAACTTTAATGAAAATAGGGTAGGGTTGGAGATAGCATCCAGTGCAATTTCATACTCTACTGAGGAAGACACTGAGACCCTGAGATGTCATCCAAATTCTGATCTATTTAGCAGAGTTTAGTAGTTAGCTTCACACACAGAATGAAGTATTTTAGAGGTAAAGAGTCTTCTCAGGAGCTTCCCTGGTGGTCCAGTGGTTAACACTTCGCTTTCCAATGCAAGGGGTGGGTTTGATCCCTGGTTGGGGAGCTAAGATCCCACATGGCTTGTGGCCAAAAAAACAAAACATAAAACAGAAGCAATATATTGTAACAAATTCAATGAAGACTTTAAAAATGGTCCACATCAAAAAAAATCTTAAAAAAAAATTAAACTGTTTATTAAAAAAAAAAGAGGCTGAGAAGAGAAGGTGGAATATTAGGTGGCTATTTTCATATTTTGAAAAATTCTAAAAGCCTTTCTCATTTTTCCTGATATCATGCTTTAGAGTTACTTTTTATATCACAAACATGCTGTAGTGAAAACCAGGTGGATGATGCCAAGAAAATGAAAAGTTATTATTCTTAATGTGCTTTAGTTTGAAAATATAATTACATGGGGTTTTTCTTTGGTGGAGGTATGGTGAGGGCCATCCTAAGAGTTGCCATGTGAATGCATTGCTCCCAGCTGAGAAAGAACCATTAATTTCTGTGACATGTCAACATCACTCTGAAAAGAAAGTAGTAGTCCATGGGGCTGGCATTGCTATCAAAAAGAAGGTCCTGGCAGCTCCTGGTTCACTTGGTCAAGATTTTCCCAGTTGGCGTTTGGGCATCTTTCTAGCTCTGAGTCCCTCAGCGGTGTTGAACACCTAATTTGGCCACCTGTCTGAGATGACTATGTCTGTTTTGAAGTGGAAAATCAATTTATTATTTTACCTGAAGAAATGGAGGTACCAAGCAAGCCAATATTTCTGTCTTGGCATAACTAGGACGTATTTAATAGTTTATGATGTGGCCAGCTAGAAAATAGCCATTATAGGGAATGCAAAGACATATAAAGTGTCTTACGAAAAAAGCTAGACAGAAGAGCAGATGAAGAAGTTAAAAGTACAAGAATTGAATGGTAATCATGGTAACATAATCATTTGAAGAATGACACGAGAAAATAGAAAATAAAGGCGACATTGCAGGGAACTGTAGAGGGCTAGATGTTCATGGAGAAAGTGAGGTTTGGGCTGAGTCTTTGAAAATAAGTAGACCACTGATAATTGTAGTTGCAGGGCATGAGAGGAGTGAAAGGTGAAGGGAAAAGTAATTGCTCTGCAGTGTAAGACTGAGCTTGATAAATAAGTGGCCTGATCCTTACTAAGGAAGCTGAACATTTCATCTTCCATCCCTGCAGAACTAGAGTCTCATCTGAAGAATTGAGAGAGAAACACATCAGCTTGCAGACTCAATCACCAGCCACTGTGAGGTTAAAACAAAAACCCTTCCCAAGGCAAACCAATGTAATGATAAAAACGGGGCCATCACTCCGGCCCCCTATCCTTCTGACCTATTTTCTGGCTTTCCAGCAATTCAGGAACTCGCTCAAATTGGGAAGTTTGGAGACCTGTGCCTGCAGGCTGGCCTGGCACAGACATTTAAAGAAAGATTCTACCTAGAATGCAGGGCAGAGTGGGCTGGTCCCCTAAGGGCAGGGGGTGCTTCTCAACAGACTATAAATGAATGGAAGAGGCTCCAAAAAGTCTCTAGTAAAGATGGATGGGGGGGAAGGGGCTTGGGCACTGAATGTCATTAATCCTTCATCTTTTCCTCTAAGGCCAGGGTCAGTGGCCCAAATAAACATGGTGCCCCACAGAGATGGTCCTGCAGCCAAATGGCTCTCAGAGGCTTGAGTCACCTGGACAGGCCTGGCAGAAATGCAGGACAACCCAGCCCTTCCCTAATGGGCTTTCCAGAGTTGATCCATCATTCTGCCCAGAGAAGGAGAGAATGAAAAATAGATCAGGTGCCACAGGACCGTGACCTCTGCTTCCTTGGAAATGGAAGCAGGTGAAGGAGAGAATGACACGGCTGGGGGCCCTGGGGGATGCTGGCAGCAACGCATTCCCGGGTTCAATTGAGAAGGCTGAGATGCTGGCCTGGAGGAAAACTGGCACTGACTGCCTCCAGGCAGGGCTCTTTCTGGGCACTGGGCAAGGCCCGTGGCTTTGGGAGCTGCCCTGGGCTGGCAGCGGTGCCAGCACTCCATTCACCCTGTGAAATGTATTAATTAGTTAGTGGTTTTGGCCCAGAGAAGGTTGCCGTGGCTTCGGATGAGCTTAGCAGAAAAGAGGCAAGTCCATCTACAGGCGCCTCGGAAAAATCTCAGGCTCCTGTGTGCTGAGAACAGCTTCCAGTGAGAGAAAGTGAGACCCTGGCAAGGTCGGATGGAGAAAATTCAGATAGCCACGCAAAGTAGTACAAGTCCACGCAGGACAGTAGAAACACCAATCCAGCCTAACGGAATCTGTGCTGCAGATAAGTAAGATTCTGGGGAACAAAACAAACAAACAAACAAACAAACAAACAAACAAAACACAAAAATTCCTGCAGAGGGGGCTTCTCTGAGCTTCTTCTGCTCTCTGCTTTCACTCTCTTTTCTAAAATGGCTGCAGGAAACGTTTTCGCCAGGTTTAGCCGTGGCTTGTCAGCGCTAGAAAACACCTTCAAGACCTTCAGTCTCATTGTCAGAAGGTGAGCTGAGGTCCAGAGAGCTGGATGGACTTTTCCTAGACCTTGTGGCTGGCTAATGGCAGAGCTGGGAAGGGTGGGGAGGTGGTAGAAGAAAGTCTTCATTTCCATGCCTGGATTCTTTCTTCCACCTCACATGGGAGGTGCAATAAATATGTTCAAATCTACGCGTCCAACCGTGCGAACACAGTGGTCTCCAGAATAAGTAGGGCAGGATCTCAAGAACTACGGGTCTGAACATGTGCGTGTTCCTGAACCTCAGGGCTGGGCAGGCTGCCCGCCCCTCCAGCCCCTCTCTCTGGGTTCCTCCTGGGTCTCTCCATTGATATTTCTCAGAACATCTGCCTTAAACGTGTCTTCCCCGCAGAAGAGGCAACTTCCCTGGCATTCGTGCCCACCTAATCGGTCCAATTCAAGGACATAAATCCTGCTGAAAACTCTGGCAGAATCTTTATGAGTAGAGAGTAAAGGTTAAGAGAAAGGCAGGGAATTAAGTCATAAAGAAGGAGAAAGAGTTGAGCAGAGAAACAAAGAGAAGAATGCACGGCAATGCACATTCATTGACTGCTTCGTATACACCAGGCCCAGATGTGTGGTTATTTCATTTACTCCTCAGAATAATCGTATTGTCATGTGCATGATGACAGTTGTAGGTATATAATTGACAGAAAAGTCACAGCCAGAAAATGCCAAAGAATGAGTTACACCCAGAGGTGATGACTTCTGGGTCTAGTGCATTCCACACTAACAAAGAGGAGAGGAAGACAGACCCTTTGGGGCTAGGACTAAGGCAGAAGAGGGCAGTAGGAGAGAGGAGTGGGGCTTTGGGGCACCTGGGCTCTGAGGCCGATCTCTGTGTCCTTCCTTCATGTGAGGTATGGATGTTGTCACACGTCTGCTATGACCCTGACTCTGTTCTAAGCACGAGGGTTACTAGAGAGATTGAGGGTGATGCTGACAGTGGGAGGAGTTCCATCAATATGGTGGCCCGGGTTAAAGACATAAGAACTTCAAGTCAGGATAGTGCTGTGAAGAAGACAGAACAGGGCAGGATGCCACAGAGAGAGCCTGGGAAAGGGAGCGGGATCACCTTAGGGAAGTGTGTTGGGAGGGATCCCTGGGAAGGTGACATTTGACCTGAGACCTGAGTCATCAGAGTTACTGGACATGTGATGTTGCATCAGAGAATTTCCTCGGAAATGGAACAATAATGTAGTCTGACCCTGTTTTGGGGCCATGCGACCCATCCTGGCTGATGACCTTGGGCAGAGGCACACTTGGGTGGGGAGTGAGATGGGTCTTCTAAGGGTGTGGGCCAAAGGGGAGCCTGGTCCCTCTGGAAGGGTCCTGATCTGGAGAATTAAAAATCAATCATCGATTCTAACACTGGGAATGATAACATATTCCTCACACCACCTGCCCCATGGAGGAGGAGAGAAGGGGCCACCTGCCTCCAGGGGCAGCCCAGGGAGTGGGAGCTGGTACCTGGGGTTGCTCTAAGACCTTGGAAAGGGAAAAGTACTTAGGAATCTCTGGCCCCTTTTAATTCTGGAAGGGAACATTCACTCAAGGCTGGTGAGCCCTAAGGACCGGCGGGAGTTTCTCCCACAACCCTGACCAGCCTCTAGAGGAAGACAAGCCACAGACAGCCTGAGGCCCACCTGCCAATGCTTCCTTCTCAGAATAACTGCTGTGAGAGCAATTTCCCATTCACAAAAGGAAGTCTATTTCTCTTTTCAGATGTCAGTGTAACCGACATGTGTAAAGGTCCCTGCATCAGTTCTCTTAAATAGCAATTAAGCAGTTGTCTGAGCAAATTAGCGGCATCCGGAACACAGGCTTCCCTCAAACCTTGGGACCTGGGAGAGGCTGGGAAAAGAAGAATAACAAAGAGGGAGCTTAGGGGAGGGACTGAGGCTTCAGGAAACTGAGCAGAATACCCTGAACCGTGAAAGCAGATGCGTCAGCAGATGGAGGGGGTCATTCCACAAATGCCTCAGTGAGAGGGCTGAACACCAGACTTTGCCCATCACCTGCAGTCGGGCTGCCCCCCTCCCTCCTTGGGCCTCGCCCTCCCCCTCATTCTCTTTCTCCCTCTCATTCTATTTTCTCTTTCCTCTTCATTCCTCTCCCTTGCCTTCCTCTCTCTCTTGTCTTCACTCTCCCCCAGCCCCTGTGTTACCTGATCTCTCTGAAATTATCCTCTGGAAGGGTCCTGATCTGGAGGGGTGTGACCACCTGGATTTAAATTTCAACTCCACCATTTTCTTAGCCCTTACTCCTGGAAAATCTTCCCGACCTTCACTTCTCTTCATCTGAAAAGTGAAGACAATCATCCCCAGCTCAGGGTATTAAGTTTGTTGGGAGGAATCAAATTGATAACATTTACAAACCATGAACCAGTGAGGCGATCCGTGATCAACGCTTGATTGGTCACAGCTCCTTTCCTAATGAGCACAGGGAAGTGTAGCACAGCCTCTGAAACCTAACAGAGTTTCGTTCAGTGCAGTGTCACCAAATTCCCACAAGGGAGCTCGGAATCTTGTCTCCATTTTATGAATGAGGAAACTGAGGCTCAAAGAAGTTAAGCACCATGGACAGGTATTTTATATAAAATCTGTTTCTAAATAAATAGATTTCACCTATGGTATCACCAGCTAAGGTTCTTAGGGGGACATCTATGCATTACTGTCTATTCTGTTTCCCTGATTTCTTCCCTCAAACACCATTTTCCAAATATCCAACATTATACTGTTTCAATTACAACCCCAAGTTATGATAACCTAAGATCATCCTCTTCCAATTCCTGCATAATTCTTTTTTTTCTTTAATTAATTAATTAATTAATTAATTAATTTATTGGCTGTGTTGGGTCTTGGTTGCTACGCGCGGGCTTTCTTTCTCTAGTTGTGGTGAGCGGGGGCTACTGTTCATTGTAGTGTGCAGACTTCTTAGTACAGTGGCTTCTCTTGCTGTGGAGCACAGGCTCTAGGTGTGTATGCTTCAGTAGTTGTGGCACGAGGGCTCAATGGTTGTGACTTGCAGGCTATAGAGCGCAGGCTCAGCGGTTGTGGTACACGGGCTTAGTTGCTCCACAGCATGTGTGATCTTCCCAGACCAGAGATTGAACCTGTGTCCCCTGCATTGACAGGCAGATTCTTAACCACTGTGCCACCAGGGAAGTCCCTCCTGCGTAATTCTTGAAGAAGCCAAAACTCAGGTTTCTCACTGGTAAGAAAACTCAGGAAGAGAGCAGACTTCTTACTCCCCCCTCCCTCCGGCCTCCTCTTCTCCAGGATGAACCAGCTAACTGCTCCATCTTTCTTAGAGACTCTTCTTGGACAATCCTTTCATCCTCTTTACAGTTTCTGCCCCAATTTTATTTATTTTTTTTTTAAATTTAAAATCTTAATTAAATCTTGCAGTATTTATATTGTTACACAACCAATGAAAGCATTAGTCACAATTTATGGAGCTGATTGCATGTAACTGAATTCTATGGTGTTTATTACTGTTAAGTACTTTCTCCCAGAAATTGGAGAGACGCTCCATCCGCCAGGACACACACATCCTCCTCCCTGTTCTTTTCCTGTGTAGGCTGAACCACAATTTGTAACTGAGTGTTTATTTTGTGTTTAATGTTTATCTCTTCTCCCAGGCTCTAAGGCAGTATGAGGGCAGGGATCACGTCTGCTTTGTTGCCCCCAGCGTTAGTTGTATACCCAGCATCTTATACTCAATAACTCACTGTCTGAACTCTGGCTGGACATTAAATCATCAGAGGAGTTAACAAACAAACGAGAAAATTACTGATGCTTATCCAGACCTTCTGAACCAATCAGTTTGGGAGGCACCTTGGTATCTGAACCAATCGGTTTGGGAGGCACCTGGGCATCTGTGATTTTAGAGGTCTTGTAAGCGATTCTTGCTCAGGTAGAGCCATTGGTTCTAGGCACAGTGACTTGCAGACCTGCACATTTTGTCTACCTGTCTCCTCTCACTGGCATCGGTTCCTATTCCTGAATTGCTGGCTCTGCCCAATCCCTCACACACCCGCTTTTGCCTGACTCATTCCTGAACCCACCCTAACACATTCCTCCTTTGCTTTAAACCGCTGTATATGGCTGGCTACCTCCAGGATGCAGCTCCTGATGAAAACTGTCCAGACACTCCACCTCCTGTGTAATTCCAAGCCCGGCTCTCCTCCTTAAAATTCTTTTATGTTATTTTCCACAAGCATGTGCTTCTGTTGGCAGTTGCATAAGTACAATTGATCTTGAGTTCCTTGACCTTTGCTGTGGTCCAGATGCTAAGGTGGCAGGAACTGCCTCTAGTCCCACAGTTTGAACTGTGTAACTTGAAAGTGGGACAAGAGGAGACTCTGGTCAAACATCAGAGACTAGAGATGGGAGAGCAGGCAGGCAGAGAGGGTGTTTGGATCTCTGGCCTATTACAGATGTGCCAGAGGAGACTGAGTGTGGACAAGAGCACGGTCTTCATAGTCCTTTCCTGGCTTTCTGGATTTAAATAACCAGCCTGTGGAAGATCAGACTTTCAATCTGCCACCCAGGAACATACATCCAGTTTAAAGTGTGGATGCTTTGGGGACAAACTCAGCCCAATGAAAGGAGACACCCAGTTGTCAGAGCTGTCCTGTAGGCTAGTGAGGGTTTCCCAGAACCAGCCATTTACAAACCAATTTCTTGGTTTGTGCCATATTTCTGCACCGCTTGTCTAGTATTTTTTTTAAAACAACTTTAAACAAATCTGCTTTGTTTTATTTATTTTTGTTTTTTGAAAATACCTATGAAGTCATAGGTTAGATGTGTAAGTGATTGATACATACATACGTGTAAGGTAATATACACATGTATGTTTTTTTAAATGCACAGAAGATGATACTCCAGTATAGATATGGGTGGGCTTTGATGGGAAATATGGTGGCTGTCTTTACTCCCATCACAAACCTGGGCTGGTGTGATGAGGTGAGATGAAGCACTGATTTCCAGCTTGGGGAGGTTCCTCGGCCTCTCTGAGCCTCAGTTTTCTCGAACATGGTACCATTCTCGTGGTTTCTTCAGAAAATGAAAGGAATGAACACACACGTAGCTTGTATCTGTTATTATCCCTGCCACTCAGAGCCCTTGCTATTCCTTGCTTTCCAGCTCAAATTAGGAGAAGGGCGAGGGATTTCCTGCAGGAGGAGAATACATTTCTGGAGCTGGGTCTGATGGGAGAACAGGGGGTAGAGAGCAGAAATCACAAACTAGCCTCGCACCTTAGTTACGCTCAGTTCCACTTCGCTTGGCTTCAGCTGTGCTTTTAAAATCTCGGGATGTGAATGGATGCCTGTAGTCTGGATGCGCACCTTCCTCCTCACTGCCCTCCCTTTTCCTACTGTCTTTACAGGGGCTTCATCCTTCCTGGACGCCCAGCCCTCATGGTCTGTGAGTGTGCTTGTGGGGTGTTTCTGTGTGTGTGGTATGTGCATGTCTGGTATGTGTGGCCTGTGTGTATGGTGTGTGTGTGTGGTGTGTTGTGTGTGTGTGCGGCATGTATAGTCTGTGTGTAAGGGGTGTGTGTGTGGTTTGTGGTATTTGTGTCTGTGTGTGTGTGCATGGTAGGTGTGTGTGGTATGTGCATGTAGTGTATGTGATGTGGTACGCTTGCAGCAACTCTAGGGGCAAAATCCCCTGAAGACACAGTTTTGGCCACTTTTGGGGCCTCTGGCCTCCCTTAGTCAGGAAGCTTTTCCCGGCCCATCCTCCTCTCCTGCCCCCCACTCTCACCCCAGGAGTGCTTGTCTTTCTGCTTTCAGCCCAAAACCAAGATTCACTTTCGCAGGCCCTTTATGTTGCTAGAGCACTTCGTCTCCTGGAGCCCAGCTCTCCCTCCTTGTCTGAAGGCCCTCAGCCCCTGGGCAGGGTGTCAGAATTTCACTTTGATCTGTTGTTCGCTGGAACCAGAATCACTTAATCTCATCAAGGGGAAAGTCAGAAAGTGTGCTGTTTACCTAATAACAATGAACTCCTGACACTTAGCTCTGAGCAGCTGCATGTACACACACAACTGTTTAACCCCAATACAAAACCATTTCGCTGGGGGCCCCCCAGAGAGGAAACACGCTTTAGGGCACCAGCAGGGCCAGGCATGGGGAGCGATTTGCCAGGGTTTCACTTGGAGTTAATAATTCTTCCACCACCATGACCAAAGGTGCTGGCCAACCTCAGGTTTCAATCCAAACTTTTTCCAAACTAGGTCCCACTTGTCACTTTCCCTCCCTGGGCTCTATGATTTTGTGTTGCTGTTTCTGTGTTTTCCAAAAAACAAATTCATGGACTATGTGTACTTTTCCCCCATAAATACCAATAGAACTGTGAGGGCAAAGTGAGAAAGATTCCTCCCGTTTGGATTCTGGGCTATACACCAGGTTTCTGTAGAGGCCAATCATTTAGGGGTGGTTGAGTGTGTGTGCTTTGAACCTGCACCTTAGCTAGAATGATGATTAAGACAACTCCTGGATCTCATGGTGTTTGGGGGAAAGTTGAAGTCAAAAAGTGTTCCAACATGAATGTTCCTCACCTCGGCGCTGCGGACCGTTTAAAGACCTACATCACAGTCTTCGTGAGCGTCCAGTTCGTGGTCTCTGGCTGGTGATCACAGAAGGACCCGCAGGCATGGCCCTGGGAGGAATTCAGCTGAAAGGACGGGGGTTCAGGGAGCTTTCCTGTATTGCTCAGGAACCTAGACTCATTTGCTCATTAGTTCCTTTGAAAGCACTTTGGGGAAGAGTTGAGTCAGGTGCTACAATGGCAATCATATTGCAATATATAAATTATCAAGTCAACGTGTTGTACACCTAAACTTACACAATGTTATATGTCAAATATTTTTCAATTTAAAAAAATGTACAAAAAAAATGTCAGGTGCCCTATGGGACATGAATACGTAGTCATGCATCTCACTGGAGAAGATGTGGAAAGTAGTAGATTTCACACAAAAATCCAGATTTCCCGTTTCTTTTCAAAAGTCTGGAAGGTCGAGCCCCCGTGGCCCACATTCCCACTCATACCTCCAGGAAGTCTCCCCATCCAGCCGGGCATGGATCTGTGATTTTGTCTTGGCTCCCACCCTCCCTCCTGTTCCTGGCCTGGCCAGCTCCTTTCTTGGGAGTCTAAGGTCCTACCAGATGAAGCGGATGGGACATCCCCTCAGAATCAGAGAGCGATGGAAAGTTTGAGTATCAGAGGCTGAGTGGGTGGTGTTGATGTCCCAGGAATGAAGGTCAGATGTTAAGAAATGGCTTCTTGCAGCCAGGATTGTGAAAGCCTGTGATGGGAGGCGGAAGGAAAACTACTGAGTGCTCCATCCCTAAAGAAACTTCAGAAAGCGGAGCCCAGCTGTCCGACACGGTCACAGGGAAGTCTTGCCCTGAGGCAAGAATAAACCTCCCAGTTCCTTTGAGCCATAGGGTTCTTATTCTAAGAGAAATGTTGAGCTGTGCAGATGAGAATTTGCTCTGATTTCTTTAAGAAGTACGTTGCTAAATAACCCTTGGTCCCTATACATTCTTCCCTTCTGTGCTTAGGTAAAAAAAAAAGTGACTTGATTTTTTCTTCCATAAAATGCAATTAGTATCACACTGTGAGGGGGAAGAGAAGACCAGAGGATGAAGATGGGGCAGAGGAGGAAGCCACGAACAGGATGCTCTCAGGGAGTGATACCAGGCAGCAAGAAATGTGGGCATCTCTGCAGAGAAAGCTCTCTTGGATGAAGCAGGACGTATGTCAATGCCAGTGAATGCTGCATACTCATTGAAAACAATATGACTTAATCTAGGGAAGCAGTATGGATGGACCTGGCCATCAGCTCATTCAAAATAAGACTGGGAGAGCTGCCTACGTCCAGGTGGAAGAGAGGTAGTTAGGGAGGCAGGGCAGGCATTGCATGGATGAGGATGCCTGAGGGTTCCATAGTGGGGTGGCCTCCATGACTGATGGAAGAAACTGAGAGGTATCTGGGGCAGCCTCCCAGGATGTGGAATGGAGGGCAATGTCAGCGTAAGGACTTCCATTTTTTTTGGAATGAGACCGGGCTTTGAAAATACAAGAAAAAGGGAAAAGAAGGAAGCAGAACACAAGAATGTCCATGGGGACTGGTGAAAACAGAGCCTGATGCTGTGGCAGGACTGAGATGGAGAGCATTTGTCCCAGGGCAACTGTCTCTACGCTCTCACCTGAGATAGTTATAACTATCTCAGGTAGTTGCAACCAGATACTTTGGTCTATATATGCTTTTCTTGTGATTTTTTTTTTTTTCTTTCTTAGCTCAAAGGAATGCATTCAGAATGAAGCAGGTAAAGTAATAAGCGGAGTAAGCACTTGCCAAGGGTCACCGAGTAGATACGTGGGTGGGGGAGCCCAGAGAGAGGTGGCAGACATCTCCACATTCGTTATGTGATTTTCAGGTCAGATCCTTCTAGGTCCTCCTGTAGGGCTGGTGCCTCCAGGGCTGGCAGGACCAGATGAACCGGACTCCCCAGTAAGAAGGGGCATCTCAACACAGGACAGGTGTCACAGCCAGGGCAAGCAAGGCCCTGGATACTTCCCAGGAGGCAGGGAAGGTGGCATTCACTTTTAAGTCCATTTATTCTATGGTTGTTGAAAGGGGGGCCCAGAGATTTGAACTGATATGTCTATTTCACATGGCTGCTTGGGGCTAGGACAAATGTAGTTTTTTCATTTGCAGAGAAGGTGTCCTCTGAGCCTGACACAAGTGATCTTCCTTCCATGTTGAGAAATGCACTGAAAACCATCCTTCTGAAGTTTGAGGCCTTGGACGGATCAAGAGCTTAGAAAGTCCTAAGGACTGTGGTGCTGCAGCCCCTTTTTTCTAGTGACAAAGGCCAGAACTTGAAAACTGTTCTGGACTTGGGACAGGACCACATAGAGGCCAAGGGTTCAAGGCTAGGAGCTTTTGACTTTTAACTCCCCATAGGCTGGCATATGGGTTGGATGGAGGTCTGAGATGCCTTTCAGCTCACAGAGCCGGTGGTTCTAGACTTCTCACATTCTCCAACCCAGCAACCTTGTGTGTCCTGGGAAAGTAGGAGTCACCATTGTAGAATCGGAAAAGAAGACCCCTGCCTTTTCTGGCATGATCCTTAATAAATAGACTCAAGAAATTGGGTCCCAGTCAGAGTGCTGGTTCTATGAGCTATGTGACCTCAGGCTGGAGACTAGCCTCTTGGAGCTCAGTTTCATCAGAAACACAAAGGGTTTGGGTTGAATGATCTCTAGGCAATCTTCTGACCACAGTATTTTATGACTCTGTGTTCTGTGACCCCTGCTTTCCTTGGGAGGCTCTTCAATCACTCTTTTCATTACTATTTCCTTTGTTCATATTAATAATCACTTTTTATTACTACTCCCCAGTCTGACTGATTGGAGCACACAATTATGACAAGGACAGCAGCGAGGCATGGTTTAAGCAGTCATGGTTGAAACAGAAATTCTATGGGGACTGGGGTGATAGTCTCTAAATGCTTCTACCGCCAAGGGCTCAGCCAGCAGACTTTTTCTCCCAGGAGGAGTCTGGGGTAAGTCCAGGCTGCGTGAGGGAGGCATGACTTTGTCATTTGGGGAAAGAGGATCCTGTGTCCTATTTTTGCTCAGGGCAGGTGGCAACTCTTTTAAATTTTATGCTTAAGTTTAATGCTGATTTAGGAGGACTTTGAAGAGGCAGCATGGAATAGTGGATAAGAACACGAGCTCTAAAGGCAGAATGTAGAATTGCTTATTCCAGCTCCCCTACATGATTAACTGTGCATTCTCAGAGAAGTTATGTCTTCTCTGTGTCTCAGTTTTCTCATCTGTATAATGGGTATAACCCCAGGTCCTATTTCATAGGGGTATTGGAGGATTGAGTGAGTTAATACATGTTAAAGCAAGGCCTGGCTCATAGTGACTTTTGTGATGATCTTCTCAATCTCCTTGTTCTCCTGATTCAGTGGCAATCTTGAGGGTCATGCTACCTCCCTGGACTTTCTATAACATACTCCAAACAATCTTTCTAAATGTGTGTCCCCTACTCCCAGCACTGACTACAGCCAGCCAGCCTGGCTGCCCCAGTGCTGCCTGCACACACCCAGCAGTCCTGCTTCCCCATTTCTACCCTGGGATTTCCTTCCTGTTTTTCTCCACCACTTTCAGGGAGCACCTCCAAGCCACTCCTGGAGGTGTGGACACTTCCCAGACCCCTCCCATGCACAGCCCCCTCCAAATGCCCTTATTCCTTATTGCCTATGCTTCGCCTTAAGGTATGGGTCACCTTTACACAGTCAATGCCACCTGGTCCCTACTGTCCAGAGCTTTGTGGGCAGTCTCATTGGGGCTTAATACCTACTGACCTCCATCCTCTCTTGCTGGCAGCTTCCTTCCAGCGCTCCCATGACCCAGTATGCCACCCTAATTCTCTCCTTCCTCTGCTGCAGATGAGCTGGGCAGGGCAGAGCCCACTGTTCTGTGTACCCTCTCACATTGAACACCTCTGCTCACTTGCTGATGAAAATCCAGCCAAGCAGCCCCTCCTTCATGAGCACAAAGAGAAACTCAACTCTAATTAAGAACAAACTAGGCATCTTTGGGCTCCCTAGGTGACTCAGTGGTTAAGAATCTGACTACCAATGCAGGGGACACGGGTTCGATCCCTGCTCCAGGAAGATCCCACATGCCGTGGAGCAACTAAGCCCGTGTGCCACAACTATTGAGCCTGTGCTTTAGAGCACGTGAGCCACAACTATTGAGCCCATGTGCTGCAACTACTGAAGCCCACACGCCTAGAGCCCAAGCTTCACAACAAGAGAAGCCACAGCAATGAGGAGCCCTCGCACCACAACGAAGAGTAGCCCCCACTCACCGCAACAAAAGAAAGCCTGCGCACAGCAAAAAAGACCCAACGCTTTCAATAAAGTAATAAACAAATAAATTAAAAAAAAAAAAGAACAAACTAGACATCTTTGTGATTCCAAGACAACCCAGTACTCCTGAGCCCTTATAAGAGGAAACATTTACGATAGGGTTGGAATTAAAGTATTTTTCCTAACACACAACTGAGTGTTGACTCTTTTCAAAGAAGCAGGTTAAGAAGCAAAGACCTGAACTTCCATTTTAAACACTGTTTTGCAACCGCACAAGACATTTTCCAAACTCTTCTTACAATTAGAGTAATACGGTGGCCCTTCTCACAATGGTTTGCAGCATTTAATTTGTGTTTATTCATATAAATATTACTCTTGAATTTTAGTTATGTAAGAAATCATAGTGGCAAGGAAAGGTAAGTCATGTGAATATATTTATTTCAGTATATTAAAAAGTGTAATTTTTTTAAAATCAGTGAATATTTGGGTCAACCTAGGAGCAGAACATGGGAGGTCTTCTGATGACCAAGTATACATCTAGTTCCCCGAGTCCCTGGCTGCACGGTGACCTTGGTGAGTCCCTCAGTCATTTTAGGATCTCATTCACCCAGTAAATGAGGTTGATGACACCTGCCCTTCTGATTTCCCCAAGTAACTATAAAGATAAAATGAAATGGGCTGCAAGTCATAAAGCACTAGACAGAGTATAAATCACAATTGTGATGTTAAATTATGTCTCAAATGTCATGACTTCATCTTCAGGACCTTTCTCCAGGGGAAATCTGAGACAGCGGTTCTACTACCTGTCTCGCTTCAGCCCCTGAAGCTGCCCACCTGCACTGCCTCCTTCTGTTCTCTCGGCGGCTGCTGACACAGGTTTGTGACCTCCCACCACTGGGTGACATTATTGATTTCTCCCTACATTCTTCGCCATATGCTAGTGCGTATTTTCTTTTGTCTCAGGGGCCTCTGAGCCTCACCACTTTGCTTCTCATTCCTGCCTCCTCCACCCTTTGGAAAGGCTTTGTCTGTGAACCTGGCCTCTGCTACCCTCCCCAAGCTTTTCCTTCGTGGGCTTGCTGGGCCCATCTCCTCTGATGTGCCTCTTCCCCTCAGTGAGTTCGTGTTGTCTCAGCTGCTTGGGATGCTTGTGTGACTTCCCTGACCCGGGACAGGCTCCACCTGCCTTCTTTCCTCTCCCACGCTGATGAGAACGCCCATTTTATCCTGCTGGGGGTGCATCCCGGCCAAAGCTCAGCAGGCCGAGGCTGCAGACCCCGCTCTGAAGAGGGCGTCCTGCCTCCTCCTTCCTGAGCCTCCATTCGGGGAAGCCACCAGGAAGGAAAGGGCCGATCTATGGCTTTTCCTCTCTTTTCTTTCCAGTTGAACCCACGAGTGAGCCGGGAGAGAAAGCAGGCCTTTACCTGAAGAACGAATGAAATGAAACTGCAGGCTGCACCACTCTCTGTGGGAGACCAAGAGAGCTGACATCAGATGGGAACTTGAGGAGCATTTTGTTCAGCCACAAGCCACATTGTTCCACAGATGAGAAAGCAGAGGCAGGAAGTGAAACAGCCTGCATGAAGGCATGATGCCAAGCTGGTACTGGGTATCCAAGATGATTAACATATAGTTCCTGTCATGAGTTGCTCACACTCATGGGACAAGGACACATTGACTGTATTGACTGGACAGGCATTGCTACCTGCTGATTAATCAGTCCTCTCTCATAGTTTCCTTTTAATTAAGCCCCCCCTCCCCTCCAAAAGCAACCTGCCATATCCCTGGAGGTCTAGCTCCCAACCAACCCATGTGTAGATCTCAAAGTGTCATCAAAAGGATCTCCAAACTATGTCCTTCTCACCCCAGGCTGCTCCTTCCCCTCTGCCGCGCTTCTCCTTCAGGTGTGTAAGGCTTTCTGGTGGGGATAGCATAGCTGAAGAAGACACCTCTCCCCTGCTCTTTGCAGGAACTGAAGACCCTTTTACCATTCAGGGCAACACAGGTAATTCCCAGCACTTTCAGCAGCTCAGGGCCTCTGGAAGTGGAAAGAGACCTCTTTTTCCAAAAAAGGATTTGGTCTCTTTGGTCTATAATGTTACTATGCATGGCTTAGAAAAGCCCAGGGCTACCATAAGTTACTGCGGAAGCCACGCTCTATTCTGCTTTTCATTTCATGAGCCCTCATTTCTTCTACACAAGGGATGAGAAGAAGCTGGTTAGAGATGTCCCTGAAGAGGATGAGAAATTGGTAGAAAATACCTGTGGATCAATCATTTAGTATCTACGTTTCAGGATCCTGCATCAGTTATCTATTATTGTAAAACAAAGTACTCCCACGCTCAGTGACTTGAAACAGCTACTTTATTGCACATTTTTCTGCGGGTCAGGAGTTTGGGCGAGGCTCGGTGCGATGACTTATCTCCACTCCACATGGTGTCCCCCGGGACTGCCCACCTGGGGCTGGAGGATCCAAAATGGCTTCATTTCTGTGTCTGGTTCCTTGGTGCTGGCTGTTGATTGGGGTGCCTCAGTTTTCCACATGGCCTCTTTCTCCAGCAGGATAGCCTGGGACTCCTTACCTATTGGCTAAGTTTAGAAGGGAAAACTTCACTGTGCAAGAGCTTGCCCTGCCTCTGCTTGTGTCACATTTGATGATGTCTCTTGACCAAGGCAAGTGACATGGTCAAGCTCAGAGTCAGTATTATAAGGACTGCATAAGGAGGCGTGATTCTTTGGGGACCATACACCACCCCTAAAATACACAGATGATCAACAAATAGTTCCTTGTGGCAGAGACTGTAGCTATACAGACCACTTATCCCCACCCCACCTAGCAAGACTTCTTGAATCTCAGCCCATCAACAAATACCCTCTCCCCTCTTTTACCCTATCTGTTCACATTTCAGGTGAATTCCCTGTACTCTGGACTAGAGCAGGTTACTTAGTTCCCAATGCATGTCAGCAAGCATGAGTAAAGAGGAGCTCTGGCCCTTTAGGGTGGGTTTAATAAATACTCTTCTCGAGATAAAATACTCTCTAGATTTTCCATTAGTGGGCATGGTCTGGGCAGAGGCTCAGGGTGAGGTATAGAGATATGGGTGCCTGGCTGTTCCCTGGCTACAAGCGGCAAGGATGTCAGGGAAATAATACTAGCCGTCTGGAGTGGGTAACTGGCCTTGGGTTGCCAAGGGAGAGTGATTCAGAGTGTGATGCTAGAGTCAGTCCTCCTGGGACATGTGATTAAACCATACTTAGTAACCTTGGGAAAATTAAGTACCCTCTCTGAGCTGCAGTTTCCTGTGGAAAATAGGAACAACATATATCAATCAGTCAATCAAGATTGTTTCTAAGATCAAATGGTAACACACGTCAGGTGTTTACCACCGTGCCTGGCACATAGTAATGGCTCACAAGTTTACCTATTTTTATTGACACTAATACACACTTACCCTGTCTCTCCACTAATCTCCTTAAAAAATTAAACCCCAAAGTATGTATATCCTAGTGCAGAAGAATAGGAAAAAGAGGAAGAAAAAGGTGAGGAAGGAGGATGAAAGAAAGAGATGATAAGAGAGACCGAGGTAAAGGGAAAGAAGACAAAAAGGAAAGTGAGGAATGGGAGAGAGACAGAGACAAAAAGAGACGGCAAGGCTACGCACACACATGCTTTAAGTCCAGAGATCGTTTTCCGAGAAGGACTCACATCTGGGGTTACCCAAAGCTCACTTTGTTCCTGGCAAACCTAAAGCATTTGCCAGTGGGAAAGGCGGAGGGGTGTGTGTCAGAGAGCAAATGAATGTTGCCACCCAAGGTGTCTGTACCAACTTGGACAGGATCACATGGAAAAAAAGGAAGGGAATGGGAGCAGGGGAAGGGAACTATTTCTCAGAGCAAGCCTGAGTGGTTGGCTGGGAATTCAACCATGAGACCTGGCCCATTAGCGAGTCTGAAAATAATACATACATGCTTCTCCCTACATTTCCAGCTCCCAAAGGAAACACAGAACAGCCCAGCTCTCCACGCGCTTTTCCAGACCAAGTCCCTTACAGTTTAACCCTCTTCTTTAGCACTTTTTGGCCTCTTTCTTCCACCAGGGACGTCAGGGCTGGGTGTTGGTGTGGATGGAAAGGGAACGTCTTGCCAAGGATGAGCAGGAGCAGAGTGACTCGAAGGTCCCATCCCTGGTCCAAGATCCATTCTCTGCCATGAGGTGACTCCAGGGCTAGGCTTGCAGGCTCCATCCATGCGTAGATGGAAGAATTCAGATATGGATGGTGTGAAAACCCCTTCTCTAATTTATGGAACCCAAGACTTGGGATGATAAAAACGGCTTGCCTTGGCAGATAGGGTCACAAGAAATCTCTCTGGACATCAGCATCTCCAGACCTTCCCTTCTGGTAAATGTCACTGAGCACACTGCACACTCAATCATCTCAGAAGGACCCTCTTCCAAAATTATTTGTGATTATGTATTTTTTTCTTCCATGTAAATATCTTTTAATAGCTACTGTAAAAGATTTAGAATTGAGTAGAAAATTTAGACAACAAATTCATATTATTAATATTTTTGTACTTAGAAATCTGTGAATTTTTGATACTTTATGTTCTTATCACATTTAAGGGAATTTGGTCTATTAGAATTACAGACCAGTCTTGTAACTCCAATTTACAATAGCTAATTGGATGGTTAATTTAGATATAAATTTTGGTTGAAGTCTTACTTTATATTATATTCAAATAATTAAGAAAACTTAATAATCACTATTTTAAAAGGTTAATTCATTAGATTTATAAGACTCATTTAGGTAATTGAGAAAATTTATTGGACAAAGTTCTTTTAAGTGAATCAAATATAGTGAATTTATCAATGTGATACAGAATGTATTCTTTAATAAGTTTGTAACAGGGACCAGACATTAATCAAAGCTCCTTAAAAAGTGATGGTTAAACTCATTAGCTCCATAATGAGAATTATAAGATTTATAAATTGAAAGTAATAAATTAAAGAACTAGATTTTTGAATGCGGACCCTTAATTAATAGAGTATTTTTAAAATTTAATTTTAAAATGACCTCTGGATAATGTTTTCTGCTCATGAAAGCTACCTGGAAAACATAAAAGCCATTACGTTAAGATTACTTTGATCCTGGTGATGATTAGTGTATTAGTTTTCTATTGCTGTATTAAAAAATTACCTCAGATTGAGCAGCTTGAATGGATGCCCATTATTCATTATCTCACAGTTTCCATGGGTCAGTAGTCCAGGCACAAATTCACCGGGTCCTTGATTTTACAAGGCAGCAGTCAAAATTTCAGGCAGGCCTAGGGTCACATCTGAGGATTGAGGTCCTCTTCCATGTCCACAGGAGTGTTGGCAGAATTCATTTCCTTGAAGCTATAGGACTCACAGTGGCTTGCTTCTTCCAGGTCAGCAAGAGACAGCATCTCTAACTCTAGACTCTGTTTTAAAGAGTTTATCTGATTAGAGCAGGCCCACCCAGGATAATCTCCCTCTTAATTAACTCAAAGTTAACTGATTGGGTGAGGGGAGGAAAGAAATAGGTGAGGGAGATTAGGAGGTACAAACTTCCAGCTGAAAAATATGTGAGTCATGGATATGAATTGTATAGTGTGGAGTATATAGTCAATAACTATGTGGTATCTTTGTATGGTGCTATATCACAACTGGAATTATCATGGTGACTGTTTCAAAATACATAGAAATATCGAATCACTATGCTGTGTAACAGGAACTAACACAGTGGTGTAGGTCAATTACACTTCAAAAACATAAAAAAAAAAAAACTCATAGAAAAAGAGATTTGTGGTTACCAGAGACAGGTGGTGAAGGAGGAGGAACTAGATAAAGATAGTCAAAAGGTACAAACTTGCAGATAAAGATAAGTACTAGAGATGTGATGTACGACATAGTAAATGTACATGAAAATTGTTATGTACATGACAATTGTTACGAGAGTAAACCCTGAGTTCTCATCACAAGGAAAAATGTTTCCTACTTCTTTAATTTTATATCTATGAGATGATGTTCACTAAATTTATTGTGGTAATCATTTCATGACATATGAAAGTTAAATCATTATGCTGTACACCTTAAACTTATACAGTGCTTAATAATATGTCAATTATATCTTAGTAATCCTGGAAAAAAAAACCAAAAAATAAAATAGAACATTTTTTAAAAAGCCAGTGATTAAGGGCCTTAATTACCTCTGTGAAAGTCCATTCACCTTTGTCCTATAATGTAGCATGATCACAGGAGTGACACCCCATCATATTCACAAGTCCCACACACACTCAAGTGGGGGAGATTCTACAGTGTGTGGATGCCAGGGGGCGAGGATGTTGGGGCCATCTTAGAATTCTGTCTGCCACACTTAATAACAGTATCTTTCTTTCTTTAACCTGGACCCCAAAGGGCATCACGTCTACCATGCTTGTGTCTTCCTCACCCTCACCTCTCCTCCTCACATCCCATCACTCAGTGCCGTGTGATCAATGCCGTGTCCCCATCATTTCTTGACCACATTCCTTCTTCTCTAGAACCACTGCTTCCACCTGGGTTCATGTAGGGCCTTATCTCTTGCTGGCTGTCAATGCTATCACCAACCCTGTTTCCTTGTGTCCAGTCTGCAATCCCTTCTCCTTCCTGCTGCCAGAGGAATCTTTCTTCTGTGCAAATCTGATCACCTCACATCTCAATTTACAATTTGTGGTACGATGGTTACATTTCAGACTTCTTCCTTGCATGCTTTTCCCAGGCCAGGCTCTGCCTTGTCTCTAACTTCACCCTTCTCCAATCTGTCCTCCATCCCCGACTCCCCATGCATTTATTATGTTCCTACTGTTTCAAACTGTTGCAACTTCCCATATAGGTCAAACCTCGCATCTGTTTTCATGACTCTCTGCCTGATAGTTCTGTCCCGCATCTGTAGTGGTAGGTCTGTGCCTATCTGGTAGACTCTCAAAGACTTGGCGTAAGGTTCAGCTTGTCTCTAAGGACTTCCATACTCTTTACTGGTACACTTGACCATTCTCTTTTTTTTGCTCCAGTCCCTCATAGCCTGTATAGACATTACAAGCCTGTAACACTTTACTGCATATATCTGTATACTAAATCTATATCTATCTAATTATCTATCATCTACCTATCTATCATCTATCTATCTATCATCTATCTATCTATCTATCTATCTATCTATCTATCTATCTATCATCATCATCATCATCATCTATTTATCTATCTATCATCTATCATCTATCTATCATCTATCTATACCTGTCTTTCAATCTTTCTCCTAGATAGCAAGCCCCTTGGAGACAGAAACAATTTCTTTTCTTTATTTAATAAATTTATTTATTTATTTATTTTTGGCTGCATTGGGTCTTCGTTGCTACACATGGGCTTTCTCCAGTTGCAGAGAGTGGGGGCTATTCTTTGCTGCAGTGCTCAGGCTCCTCATTGTGGTGGTTTCTCTTGCTGCAGAGCAGGGGCATTCTGGCTTCAGTAGTTGTGGCACACGGGCTTAGTTGCTGCGCGGCATGTGGGATCTTCCCAGACCAGGAATCAAACACATGTCCCCTGCATTCTTAACCACTGCACCACCAGGGAAGTCCCCAGAAACCATTTCTTAATTATTGTGGTAGCCACAGTGATTGACACGGTGTTAAGGACATAATAGACAATTTATGCTTTTTAATAAAGGAAGGAACCAAGAAGTAAATAAATGCCTCAACTCTCAGGACTTTATTTTTCTTAATGAAAGTGATAATATCTATCACCTAGGGCTAATGTTAAGTACAAGGGTTGTCCCAACGTCTGTCTCTGTTGCTGGTATAGCTCACAGATGGCAGGAAAATTGACTCCATCTGTATGTATTGAATCTTTTACAATTAAATTGCACGGTTTGGTATGATAAATTAGCATACCTGTAACAGTGTGACAATAGCTTTCTGCATGATAACAAAATGTAGCTGTGGTGGCCGTGGGGCTGTCTCACAGATCTCCTGCTGTAGAGTGCTTAGCTGACGGGGGGCCTCAGATGCTGCATTCTAAAATCCATCACTGTGTTTGCTCCAAGGCCAAGCCTCCCACAGGTTGCTCCCAGTTAATGGTTCAGCGCATTGGGACTAAGATCCATTTCTAGGAGTCCCAGGATTGCTCTGTCAGCTCATTTTGGCTCAGCAATTCCCAAATGGCTTTGTCAAAACTTACTTAGACTTCAGCACAATCTAGGATGCTTTACCCCAACACTTCCTTCCTCTCTCCTTCACAAAGGATTAGACCTGCTTTCTGATCTGAAGGCTCTCCCTGCCTTCTCTAGGTCCTTCCTGATTTCCTTTCACAGAGGCATTTCCCCTCATAAAGTCCTTGCATGTTTAAACCCATCTTGGCATCTTCTCCTCGGAGAAGCCAGAACAAAAAAGTAGTATACTATAAGGACATTTTTGTTTCCTGTGAGTTAACACTTAGCAATAACCGATGATGTCCTTGTGGCTTAACCGTGGTCAGGAGAAACGAGGAAAGGACTTTTGTCCTTACTTGGGAGAGGGTCTTAAAAAGGGGGAGAACTGGAAAAAGCATGTTAGTGGTCATGCAAATCAGCGAAGAAGCTGTAGGGGGGAAGGACACAGGATAGCGCCGGGATGGACTGCTCTTCCTCACCTGGAGAATCTCCTTAGAGAACACATTTCTACTGTGATGTAAGCAAGCTTATGTTCCCCAACCATCACACACACACACACACACACACACACACACACACACACTCCTTGTATCATTCACGGTCCATGTAAGAAAGTATAATAATACAGGGAGAATTTAAGACAGAGCTATTTGCAGAGACCCTGGCATGATTTTTGAAAAGTAGTGAAGAACGGTGCCATATCCTCCAGGTTAGTTGTATCCAGGAGTCATGAAGGAGCAAGGGAAGGGAGTGGTTACTAGGAAACATAGGAAAATTAGCCACCGTACAGGAGTTACAGTCTTTAATGGAGAAATACAGCTGTCGACAACATTAAATACCCAACTATTGCTCTGCTCTCGTCCAGTAATCTCCTAAATCCAATGGCTAAATCCAACCAGAAGCCAGCAAATGTAAGGTAATTGTTGCAGTCCATACATTTGAGAATGTGCAAAGCAGAGTAGAAAAGAATGGGTACCATCTGTGGAGGACAAAAGGCAGGTATATCTCAAACACCCCAAATAAGGGTGTAAAACTTCAGAGGGCATGCTTGGAAGGCTCAAAGAAGAGAAAAGAACAGAGTTTGTCCTGGGTTGCTGTTATGTCCACTTTATTTCTTAAAACATTGAACCACAGTTGTTTGGTAACCACTTTTCAAAGATTTTAATATGAAACTTTTGCAGTGAAGTTGAAAATGCATGGATTTGGCTCCACACTCTGGGTTGATCCTTCCTGTCTGTGTTACCCTCACTCTCTGGTGCATAACATTGTCTGGGTTGGCCCCTGCCCTCTGACCAAGAACACTCACTTCAGTTCTAGAGCAGAGTGAGCAGTCCTTACACTTGGCTGAGAAAGAGCATAGCTCCATGCATCTAGAAGGGGCCGTCCTCTGCAACAACTCTCCCTAGAGCATTGCTGAGACCAGTCACCCTGCTTACCCAGCATGGCTTAACAGTTCACTGAAGATGGTGGAGGAAGAAAATATCACCAGCCTGATAGATATCTCAGTCTTTTCACCCACATGGGATGCCAGCAAAGCTAAAAATAAATACGCTTTCAGGTGAGCTGGGAGGATGCAACCTGCTGAGACCTGAGCCCACATCAGGGTTGATAAAATCTGCCTTCACACCTCAGGTGGAACCCACAGCTCCACTCAGGCCTGGACACAGAGGGCTGGAAGGGACTAGCATTCATGAACTAGAGGTGATGGGAGAGGGAGTCCTCTCATGATGAGATTTCTTTGAGTGAACCTGATACAGTTGGTCTGAGAAGGTGAGGAAAATATTCACCACTTGCTAGAGGTGGGTAGGGTTTGTTAGGTTCATTTTGCTGCACAGGTTGCCTCCTCAGGCCAGGCCCTCTGAACTCTGATGTGGGTAACTCCTCCCTCTAATAAAGGTTGTGTCGTTGCCCCTCGGGGTCTGCCCTTCACTTAGGGTTGTGATCTCAGACACAAGATATAGTATACTATACTATACTATACTATACTATACTATACTATACTATACTATGCTATAATATAATATGTAATAAAATAATATAAAATACAGCACACGAAAGTCACCCAGGGAGCTATTAAAAACCTCAGTGACTAGATTGCACTCCAGATTAATTGAATCAGAATCTCTGGAGTAGGACCCAGCTTCCATTCAGTGTTTATAAAGTGCCCAGGTGATTCCAAATGTGTCACTAAGGTACTGAGGTAGGACCTCCAACTTTGAAGTTTCCCCTAATCTTCCAGTCTTGCCCCAATTCCCCCACAGCTCATTCCCCATTCCCTGAGCTTCTAAGTCATTCAGTCCCTGATCAGTCTTCCCATCTCACTTAGAGCCCGTGTTTAAGTTTATGCTCCATTTGAATTTCAGAGCCAGAAGGGATCCCAGATTCCATTTGACCTGAAGTCTTCATTGACTGAATGGAAAACTTGAGGTGCAGGAGAGGAAGTTCAAGTGATTTGGTAAAGTGAAGAGGGGCCTGGGCTACTTCCTGCTCTAAATGTTTTCCAGAGCCTGGAAATCCCCTCTATGGTCACTGGCCCCCTCTGGGAAAAGCAACAGTCAGTTAGATTGACTTTCTTGAAAGGCAAGTCTTGGTCAGATTATGGGAAGACTTATGGAGGGAAAACCACATCAAGTATTTATTAAGAGTTAAGACGGTAGGCAGTGGGGAGCCACTGAAAATTTTAGAGTATCAGAGTGCCCTGCGTGGAGCTGAACTTTAGAATGATCTTTCTGACAGTGGTGACTAGGATGAAGTGAAGAGAGACTGTTAGCAGTAAAACAAGTTAAGACAGAAAGTCAAGGCAAAGCAGAGTTAAGCAATTCTGAAGGAGGTGAGAAGTGGAGAGAAGGACAGAAATGAAGAGTACTGGGGAGATAGATAACCAGTAGGTAGGCCTTTGACCTCTTCTCCATTTTGCCAAGAGCTGGCATCTGAAAGGCCAGAGTTGGCCTGTGCCCCATTGTCCTCAGCAGAAGTCTGGAGCATGGGATGAAGACCTCATGAGGAGAGAGAAGATAATGTTCTTGGACACAAATATGTGAGCCTTAGACTACTGCGCTGTTGTCTCACTGAGGACAGGGACCAGTGTTTCATTCTAGTGATGGCTGGTGTGTAGTGAAGCTAGTGGATGTGGCCAACGGACTGACAGGTTGGAGCAGGAACCATTGGGCCATGTGGTTTCTGGACTTTTCCAGGGACTCTCAGCTTAATCCTGAAGACCTGCCTGTAATTAGAGATGAATCTAAAGAATACTGGGAGGAAATGACCAAACTTTCAGGCTACTCTGGGGGTTGTTCCTCCCTCAGCTTGGCTTGGGAGCCTGACTCCTTCCAATCCAATGAGAAGGAGAAGGAAAAATGGAAAGAAAGAGAAGGGAGGAAAACATATTTGCTTAACTTTTCAAATTCGGGATGTTCAGCTGTAGATGCAGCTGAGACCACAGTGCCTTCTAAACTGGCTCATCACCAATTTTTTCAGGAGTTAAAAATTTTTATCCAGTCATAAAAATAAGTGTGCATTGTTAGAAGTGATCTCATGGGTCAAAATCTGAACTTAGCATGAGATTTTTAAGACTCTGTCCTTGAAGTCCAGGGCTGCTGGTTTGGAGGAACTGACAGAGAGACACACTTTGTAATTGTTCAGAGTTCCTGGGTTTGAAATCTGACTTAGTGTCTTTCTAGCTGCCTATCATGGGACAAATTATTTAACATCTCTGTGCCTGATTTTCCTTACCCACAAAATGTAAATAAAAATTAAACCCAAATCATTTTATACCCAAATCATCATCATGAAAGATGAAATGTATCAAAACAGGTAACGCACTCAGAAGCATGCATGACACATAATAAGTGCTCAATAAATATTAGCTAGCACTATCATCTTACAGTTCAGGGATTTCGAAGGTAGTAAATCATAGCAAAACATCACTGGACTGGGAGCCTGGATGCCTTGGTTCTAGTCTTTGTTCTGCCAGTGACTAGCTTTCTGAACTCTCAAGTCGTGTTTAATTTCTGCGAGCCTCAGTTTCTTTGTCTATACAGGGGATAATGATAGTCTACGCTGCCATGTGATTGTGAAGATCAAATGTGAAAATGGATGGGGAAGCATCTTGCTAACTAGGGAACCCTACACAGATCAAGGGGTACCATTCCTATTGATTTGCCATCTGGGCCTTTGCTGGCCTTTCTCATCCACCACCTCCATGACCTTGCTCCCCCAGAGGAGGACCACCTGGGGCACTGTTCTCCCATGGTGGGATTCTGAATAGGAGGTTTATCCTTTAACTCTTCCATCTCTTCTTTATTCACTCCTTCTCCTGGTGCCCATCTTGGGTCTTTTATTGAGGATTTTTCCTCTGTTTGGAAAATATCTGGCATTTAACCAGAGTAAGAGTTAGGAACCAATTTAAAGTCATGTATTTCACACACCAGAACTTTAAGTCTCAAAGGGCTACAACTTTTATGATGGGATATGGTCCCAGAATACTGCTGGTATGGTGATCTGCTCACCTGGAATGGTCAGAAGTCTTGGGTTTGAGTCCTGTCCACATCTCTGACTTTTCCTGGGATGTCATTCAGGAACACACTACACTGAATGGGTTCCCTGGAAAATGAAGGGGCTAAATTGGATTCCCTTTAACTTCCATTATAAGTCTTTTATGTACGCATGACTCTAAAACGCCAATAAAATCAGTTATTACAAAGAATACGTATTTCATCTCAATTAAAAAGAAAAGTATTCTAATAGAGCTGGACAAAGATGGAATGAAAAACTATGTGTTCCTTATGTCTAGACATTTTCAAGCAGAGGCTGAATGGCTTTCTGCAGGTGGAACACTGCAGAAAGAATAGATGGCTAGATTTTAAGGTCCCAGCCAACTTAGAGATCAAGGGATTCTGTGAATGTTAGGAAATAGGAAGCACCACCAAAAAAACCTACTGAGAAATATTGAGGGATGGAGTACTGTGGCCCTCCTCAAAGCTTGCCCTCTTGGGGACAGCATACTGAATCTTTTTGAAAGATCAGCCTTGGCAAGGAGACTCCCAACCAAGTGGAGCCCTTGACTTTGAATGGACCTCCTTGAGGAAGAGGGGTGGAGCCTGGGCTGGTCCAGCTGGCAGGTCCTGTGTCAGAGCAGGGACCCAAGTGCCAAGAGGAAGCATTTTACCCCACTTAACCTGGGGTGGAGATTTCAGGGAAGGCAGCATAGGCTGATGAGGGGGAAAGAGAGAATCAGTCTCTGAAGTTATTTTCCTGGTTCATGGACCTCTACGAGGAACACTTTTTACTTACTAGCCTGTCTGGACATAGGACCTCACCAACTGGGCTGGCCTCTTCCTCTTATAATTTTCCTTGCTTTGTCACTCTTGCTGAGGATGGGGAACAACGTTGAAAGCTGATACCAGCAATTACGTAGGGACAGCATGGAGGCTGTTCCACGGATCCCAGATTTGAGACTGAGATGGATCCAACACCATATTTTTTTTAGGAACTTTTATTGAGATACAGTTAACATGCAATAAACTGCATATATTTAGAGTGTACAATTTGGTATCCCAATCTCCCAATTCATTCCCCCCCAACAACACCTTTTTGAAGATTTCTCACTCTAGACAGAGGTAACAGTAGAGCTGAATGAAAGTTGGGAATTTAAGAAGTTTGGACTCTCTGACCCATGCTCCATCTCACCACTGACATGACTTATCTGCAGGTGCTATAAATAGGGCTGTTTGAATGTGCTGTGATGCAGAGCTGTGGGGGGCCCAAGGAGAGTGTCACCTGGGAGGAGCATTGACTAGTAGAAAGAACTAGCTTTGTCAGCTTGGGCTGCTACACCAAAACACCACAGACTGGGTGGCTTAAACAATGGGCCTTTATTTCTCACAGTTCGGGAGGCTGGAGAGTTCAAGATCAAGGCACTGCCAGATTCAGTGTATGGTGAGGGCCTGCTTTCCGGCTTGTAACAGCCACTTTCTAGCTATGCCCTCACGTGGCCTTTCCTTGGTACATGGTGCATGGGCCTGGAGGGAGCAAAATCTCTCTCTCTTCCTCTTCTATAAGGGTGCTAATCCCATCATGAGGTTCCTATCTTCAGGACCTAATCTAAATCTAAGTACCTTCCAAAGGCCACACCTCCGAATACCATTACATTGGGAGTTAGGCTTCAGCATATAAATCTGGGAGGGACACAAACATTCAGTTCATAATGGGGCTTGGCCATCAGATTCCCAGAGTTCTTCTGGCCAGTGGATCCCCCATTACGTGAACTCATGCAGTGCTGGTGCAGTGACTAAGCCTCTTCTTACCCACTTGTCCGCAGGGTCCCATGCAGCCCCGAACCACTATGGTCTTGGAGAACAGGCTCAAAAACAGGAGTTAAGAAGCAGGAGCTCTGGCCACTGAGTGGTTGTACAGAGTCATCATCATGTGGTGAGGACAATGAAATGAATAGAAGGACAGCTGGCCTCTCCTTCTCACAAGGGTTAATGATTTGGAGGGGAAGTAGATTTGAGCTCCTTAACAGAGCCATGCTATGCACGAAAGGTTACTGCCCCATCTCTAGTCCCACTAGGTTTGGATCAGAAAACTGACTAAAATTGCCAAGCAGCAGTGATGAAGGTGCAATTTGGACGTTCTGGACAGACCAGGTGCCAAGAACAAAACTGGCGTAGGAGTAATAAGTATTCATTAAACATCCATTTTTAAGATAGGCACTCTGAGGCTAAAAAAAGATCACTGAACCTAGTATGAACTCTAATTTGAGTACCGAAGGAGAAATTATCTTGCACATAGTAGGCATTCAGTAAATGTTGAATTGAAGAATGTAACTGAATGGTGATCTCGCTGAGGTCTAAATAGAGGAAGGGAGACCCTGAATCTCTTTCAGTGCTGGAATCAGATGGTAAGTCAGGTTGTCCTGTGCAAGTCTAGAGCCACGGCTTTCAAAGACAATTCAAATGTTACATAGATGAGACAGAAGGGAATAAAACAGCCTTTTGAACCCCTAATTGTTTAGGTCCTTAAGAGAGTCAGTTTATCTAACAGCATGGCCCTCTGGACCGGGAGTCAAGAAAACTCTTCATTCATTCATTTATTCACTTGTTCATAACATAATTATGAAACACATACCATACACTAGGCACTGGTCTTAGCCCTGAGGCTATAGCAGCAAACAAAATAAACACAGTTTCTTGTCCTCACGAAGCCTCCAGCCCAGGAAGGAAGCTAAACATTGAAAATGGATGTTTCAAGTGTGATGAATGAGAGATGGGGCAATGCAAGGTGCTATGGATTGAATTTTTCATGTAATGAAATTTCTATTAATTCAAAATGCGATTCTAACAAAAATTAAATGTTGTCAGGAACATATTCTGACCATGGCTTTTCAAATGAATTTTGATAAACATATTGAGGCTTATGCATGTAAACAAGTGCTTTCTCCGACAAAGCCTGACTCTGAGAGTGCGTGTTCATATTTCAATGATACTTTTCTGGTTACTGGTATGTATTTCTTATTTTTAAATTGCATTAGTGGTTGGGTATGTTCTCCTGACTATTCTTTTACTATTTATCCTTTGATCTTAATTCTGGCTTCCGGAGTTGTTGTGAGTGACTATGGCTTTATTTCTACCTAGCTGCCTGAGCTTGGCAAGTTACGTACATGACCTTATTTTTCTGAAGAGCAGAATGTTCTCTGTGGTTTCATCCTGTTCAGACTGTTATCAATCTGGTGTCTTATTTCAGGATCCCCATCCTCTGAACCTGCAGGATGTTGTCTGGGAGGGGAGGTCTCAGTGGACAGTAGGTGTCATTCATCTCTACTATGCTGAGCACCTGTGCTGCACAAGCTCGTAGAGGGGGTGGTTCTTTTCCACCATTAATTTTGCTGATAATTACAGGTGCAGACTTCATCATGTTTCAGACATGCTCAGAGTGACTGATACCTACCAGTGCTGGGATCCTCCCCAGACTCACAAACAGGTGAGGCAACTGCTGCTTGTGATCTTAGCCCCACGCGCCTGAAAAAATGCAGGCTGAGATCCGCTTTGCTGATGTACTGAGGGGCCCTGGACCATAACAGGAAATGAGGTGCTGAGAGCCTCAGGGACCAGCTGGCTGTGCTTTCTCAATGGTCAGGTAGCACATCTGCGTATTCCATTGACCAGGTCAGCCACAGATGGCCTCAGAGTATCCAAGCTGGTGGCAGGAGGTGCCTTGGAGGTCATCTGCTTCCATCTCCTCATGTGTAGATGAGGAAACAGGTTAAGAGACATTTTTGAAGTCACACAGCTCATCAGCAGCTGCTGGCTGTGTTGAACTTATGTTCTCCTGAACTGATGCTCCTGTTGGTTTCCTCACCATCACTGATCCTTGGGCTCTCTGTTCAGAGATTTGAAACTATCACGCAATGCTGCACACATTCAATTAGGAAGTTTTAACATGGAGGCCTATGGGCTGTACCCAGCATGCACAGCAGATTTTGGTTATCAGCAGAGTATGAAGATTGAGATACTACCAAAAAAATCATGACACATTTACATAAAAATCCAGCATGCTAGCTCCTCTTGAAAATATAGAAAACTCTGGAACACCAACACAGCACTCATGAGGAGTCAGGCTTTATACTCTCCAGATTGCCTGAATCCCCACACTCTCACAATTGTGCTTATTCTCTCATGAGAGCTGCACTAATAAGAGTTAACTGGTGGCCCTGTGAGACTTGCTTGATACCTCCATATAAGTGTATGTTTCAGGGCCCTCACCAAGCTTCTATCACACCCCCAATCCACCTGTCCTGCCTCTAAATGATGCCAAAGCGCCACCCCCTAAATCTAACCAAACCCATTCACGGCCATTTCCAATGGCATTCTGACTGTCCTCTCTTTCTGTCCTTTGTAGAGTGACTCACCGTCCCATTTGCAGAAGATGTTCCCCCTCCTAATTAATATTTCTACCAAGCTGCTTTTTTTCTTCAGAGTTCCCAGGAAGACCTTGGCAGAGGATATGAAACTGGGATTCATGTATCATCTTCCAGGACACAGAAAATTCTCAGAATTTGTATGCAAAATTTTGAGTATGTGTGCAGTTTTAAAGGAAACTATCCATAGCTTTTTTTATCATCTTTTTTTTACAAGGAGTACTTTAAAAATACTCCTTTTCTGCTCTCTGCCTGCCCTTTTTGACCCTATCTTCTCTTTGCAGGTTTCTTCCGCAAGAAGCAGTCTCTGTGGTCCTAAGGGCTGTGTTGCCAATGGTCAGTGAAATGAGGAGGAATGTGGTTCTCGCTACAAACACCTAGAAGGCTGCATGTTTGCCTAGAGTCTGGAATATGACCCTCCATTTATCTTTTTTTCTTTTAATTGTATAAAAACACCTTACTCTTTGATTTAGGGTAAATCTTTTCAGGAGAATTATTAGTGCTTCACACACAATCTATATTCCAGACTTGGTAAACCTTCTAAAGTCTCTATTACAAACCCAAGAAGTGAGAGAGGAAGAAGAAGAGAGAGTCGCTGAGCTCCCTGCCCTTTTACAGAGTAGCAGAGAGCAAAACTCAGTGAAATAAATATTTGTTTTGATAAATGGCTGACTATTAATTAAGAAATGATAAACTAAAAAAAAGAGATTGTTCCTTTTAGCTCTGACAAGTTGCATATTTTATGGGGAATATTCAGCTGCCAGTAGCAACAATACTAAAAAACACCAACAGTAGCCTAAAGGATGGACAGTCATCAATTATGTTTGAGATAGATGTTCTCCAGGTTGAGTTGGTAGCTCAACTTTGTCACCAAGGACCAGGGCTCATTTGACTTCATTCTCCAACTTGCTACCTTATGGTTGCAAGATGGATACTGCATAATTGAATATCATATCCTTAAAGGTCAGAAATAAAAGAAAGGGTTACAGAACTGGGCTTTTTCCTTCTTTTTTTATTGAACACTTACCATGAGATCTACCCTCTTAACAAAATTTTCAGTGTATAATACAGTATTGTTAGGTATAGGCAGTGTATTGTATAGCACATATGTAGAGGGTACTCATCTAGCATAACTGAAACTTTATACTTATTAAACAACAATGCCCCATTCTATTTCCCGCAGTCCCTGGTAACCACCGTTCTACCCTCTGCTTCTATGAGTTTGCTGTTTCAGATTTTTCATATAAGTGGGTTCATGCAGCATTTGTCCTTTTGTGACTGCTTATTTCATTTAGCATCGTGTCCTCCAGGTTCATTTATGTTCTCACAGAGAGTAGGATCTCTTTTTTTTTAAGGTTGAGTAATATTTCACTGTCTGTATGTTCCACATTTCCTTTATCCATTCATTCACTGATGGACTTTCAAGTTGTTTCCATATCTTGACTACTATGAACAATGCTTCCACGAACATGGCAGTGCAGACATCTTGTGATTCTGACTTCAATTGTTTTGGATATATACCCAAAAGTGAGATTGCTGGGTCATATGGTACTTTTAATTTTAATTCCTTGAGGTACCTCTGTACTATTTTCCATAGTGGCTGCACTATTGCATTTCCATAAAGAGTGTACAAGGGCTCCAATTTTTCCACATTCTTGTCAACACTTGTTATCTTTTGGTTTTTTTTTGATAATAGCCACCCTTATAGGTATGAGGTAATATCTCATTGTGACTTTGATTTGTATTTCCCTGATGATTAGTGATGTTGAGCATCTGTTTACATGCTTCTTTGCTATTTGTATATCTTCTTTGGAGAAATGTATATATATATATACATGACATTGTGCATCATAGCTGCTGCTGGTCTCTCTCTGGGTTAGCCCACAGGAGAACCAGGATCTGAGTTAGGCGTTGATGACAGCAGCTGCTTGATCAGTAGGCTGGTCTCTCAATCCCCACCCCTTTCTGTGGACTTTGCTTCATTGGAAATCAATGACTTAAAATGCCTGCTTATATTCTCACCCTACCCATTAGATTCCCTCCTTCAGGGAAAGAGCTATGAGTTATTTAACCAGAATCTGACTCATGGGAGTTTTTTTGTTTGTTTGTTTGTTTTTAGGGAGGAAATCACAACTTCATTGATAAATATTCATTAATTGAATAAATTAGTAAATTAATGGAGAATCCCATTTACAGAAACACAATTTTACCAAAACAAAACCTTCCCCTTAGGAGTACTAAAACTGGAAAAGTAAGATAAAAACATACTAAACAATAGAGGAAATTCTTAACAGTTTCAGAGGAATAATCATTTACATGGTTATTTTAAGGAGAAATTCTTCCTCTCCTCTATATTTTTGCCTTCCTTAGCACCCAGGAAAAGGAAATTGTGCCAAAACTTGTTGAACTGATTCACATAAAAATACTATATGTTATTTGTGGCTTTCCAAAGCAATATCTTATTTGATCTGAACAACAAATGTGTGACATAAGCAAGGAGAGTTTAGAGGTCTTATATTTAATGTTATAGGACAAAAATTAATGATACAAGGTAAAAAATCAATAATTTAGGATTGTTCTGACCCATTCTTTACCCAACCTCACCAAAAAGAGCCCTGTAAATGCTAGTTCAATTTCCACCTCCTGTGCTCTTACTAGAAGGAAGATCTTTTTCCTGGAAGAAGAGATAAATTGATCTAGATATTACAGTACTCAGAGGGTGGGAAGGGAGGATGAAAATGACAGAAAGCTTTATGAGTAGGGAGTGAAAGAGGAAGCTTTTTATTTTTCCCCTGGAGACCAGGGCCAGAGTAGCTATGTTAAGAAAGTAGGTTAGAGAGGAAAGAGAATTTGAGTGTGTTTCTGAAAACCATGTATTTTCATCCCCTTTAATGTCTTCAGAGAGTCATGAATAATAAATAAAATTTCATCTTTACTGCTTTTAATTTTGGAATGTTTCTTCTTAAATCTGACACTTCTCTGAGACTGAGTCACATGGGTCTCTGAGTTTATTAGGGTTACATATCAGTGATCAAACAAAGGCTCAGAGAGGTTAAAAGTTGTGCAACAAATCTATTATGCATGTAGTAGAACATAACTAATGTCTAAATTCCTATTTTATGCTTTATCCTTCCATTTCATCCTACAAAACAGAAGTGTATACATTTGATTTTTTTTGTTGTTTTTTCTCTTTGTGGCTTTTTTTGTTTGTGTGTGTGTGTGTTTTTTGTTGTTGTTTTTGGAAGGGGGTACATTTTTGTGCCTTGCTGAATTCATGGAGACTTGCCAAGTTTTCAGTTTGCTTCTATCAAGCAAATGCTTTGTAGGATCAGGAGTTTTTATTTCTTTATTTCTTTTTTATTTTCCTTATTGTTGGCACCTCACCTGAGACCTGTGAGTCCCTCTGAGCTGTGTGTCTCAGAGTGATAATTGGATTTCTCAAGGTAAAAGTTACTGGGAAGTCAAGTTTGTGCTATTTGGTGGCACCACCTTGGTGGCAGACTTGGTTGGTGGATGTTCGTCTCTGGGCACCCCCACCCTCTCGCAGGCTCAGTAACAGCCAAAAGTTTCACATCAAAGTGGGAGAGAATGAGGGCCCAAGGGTGATTCACTAATCAAAGGTTTAGGATTAAGATACACACTAGTTATCTCCTGCCGGCACCGTCTACCTTGAGGTTCTGGATGAGGTGCACCTGCTTGCTCCCACCTTGTTAATTCTGACTGATTTAAGGGAGAGGTGTAGAAATGTCTCTCCTGTGTGTTTGTGCTTTAGGTAAATCAAAGATGTTTGTCCCTGTCTGTTGAATAGAATAAACAACTGGGTCTGGATACAGCCAGGTACAGATTGTGGTAGAGAGATTGGGACACCTGGGCTCCTATTTGAGGAAAGGCATAGGTCTGGGGCTGTGACTCAACAGGCAATTCTTTTTTTGGTGGTGGGTGGGTCATTACAGTAGTTATTTGAAATCTTGAGGAACTGACTAAGGGTAAGCATATGGGAAAGATATTTGACTACTTGCCTCTCTCTACAGTGTTTTATGTTGTTGTTATTTGTTTGTTATTTAAATTTGAATGGTGGTGGGGCTGGTGGAAAAGTTTCAAAAGAAACAAGAATTTCCAAAGAACCTGAGAACTTAAAGAGGTAGAGAAAACAGAAAAGGAAAGAAAGGAGAAAAGTATTGCCCTAAGAGGAGAGGTCATTTCAGGACACTCAGGGAAGAAGTGGGGAGACTCTTGCAATGGTCCAGCTGTGAAATGATGAGGTCTGAAATGGGGCAGTGGTAGGGACAGGAAGATGAGATGGAGTGAATAGAGAGAGGAAGGAAGGAAGAAAATACGAGGGCTGGAGTCTCCTCCATGAGCATGGAAAATTCAGATTGGGACTGCTGATGTCACTTATTATGATTTATTGTAGCTGCGTGGGTGTTCACACAGGGACATGCACTCACTCTATTCTCTCAGTTCCGTATAATCTGAACTGCAATCTAATGGCTGTCTGACAGCAACAACAACAGCACAGCAGCAACCACAGGAAGTAGGATCCCTGGAAGATCACAGAGTCTGTCTCCTTCATGTGAGGGCAGAACATGGGGAATGGGATTGAAAATAACTGAGAATCAAAAATTAACCTTTATAGTCACAGATTCTCCAGGTTAAATAGGACCATGGTGCATTCCTGTGGCAAAGCATTGTTGTGCTTTGTTTGTTTTCTTTCTAACTGAAAGACAAGAATATAAAATGGAAAGGAGTGGTGAGAGAACTTGGGATATTAAGAAAACTGCAAATAGATCTTCATGGATAAGATGAAGGTCTGTGGGGAGAAATGTGACTTGGGGGTGGAGAGAGGTCAGGCTGTGGAGGATATATAAGTCATGACAAGGATGTATATTTTACCTCATAAGTTACAGGGATCCACTGATAATATTTAAGAAGGAGTTACATGATCATATTTGCATTAAAAAAAAAAAAGTCACTCTAGTTGCAGTGTGGCAACTGCAATAAGGGATGGCAGATGAGGGTGGACAAGAGGGATTCATCTCTATTCCATGGCATTGAACTCTGAACTGCCCTAAAATTCTAAGATTGGGCTTGAGTTTCTCTTGGACCTGAAATGCAACCTCATTCTGACTCAGATGAGTCTCTTAGAGATGGGAATAATGCTGCATAACACAGGGAGATCAACTTGATGATGGGTGATGACTTAGAGGGTTGAGATAGGGAAGGTGGGAAGGAGTTGTAGGAGGCAGGGGATATGGGGGTATATGTATAAATACAGCTGATTCACTTTGTTACACAGCAGAAACTGGCACAAAAATGTAAAGCAATCATACTCCAATAAAGAGCTAAAAAAAAAAAAAAAAAAGCAATTCCATGTCCATATGTCTAAGGCATGTGGGTGGAATATTCTTAAAAATCTGTCTAGAAATAATGATTAAGAAAACAAGCGTTTCAGGAAAAGCATATCTGGGATTTTATGTAAGAGCTCTGGATTCTGGAAGAAACTGGAAAAGGGTAAAGCAATCTGTCACTGGAAAAATCTCAACATTCCCAGCTCCACTCACTTGAATGGGCACTTTTGTCTCACCCCAAAGGCCAAAGCAACCTAGAGAAGGAGGAGCTCCCCTCACATCTGTACAGCTCCCCAGACTTTACAATTTATTTTTACAGGTGTGTTTCATTCCATCCTCACAACTTCCTTGTGAATCTGACCAGCTAGGTAAACTCTCAAGGTCTCAGTTTTCCTGTCTGTTCCAACGTGGGAGTGATCTGTGGCCCACTCATGGTCAGATGGCTAATCAGCACAGTCAGACACCCCTCTCAGGACTCCCGGTCAAGCCCACCTGCTTAGCATCGACTCTGCAGTAGGCAAGGCTTGATCATGCATGGCTGTGTGCTCACTTGCAAGTGAGTCTGCATGTGACAAAAGAGAAACATAGAGCCTGGTGTGGGTGGAATTAAGCCCCTCCAAAAAATATGATCAAGTCCTAAACCCTAGGACAGTATTTGGAAATGGAAATTTGCAGATAAAACCAGGTTAAGATGAAATCTTTATCACGGGCTCTAATCTAATATTTGTTTCCTTTTAAGAATACAGAAACACTGGGAGGATGCCATGTGACGGCAGATGCAGCTGCAAGCCAAGGAATGCCAGGGATCAATGGCCACCACCAGAAGGCAAGAGAGGATTCTACCCAGAGCCTTAGAGGGAACATGGCCCTGCTGACACCTTGGTTTTAGATTTCTGGCCTCCAGAACTATGAGAGAATAAACTTCTGTGTTTTAAGCCACTCAGTCTATAGTACTTTGTCACTGCAGCCCTAGGAAACGAGTGCAGTGCCCTTGGTCATAAGTACGTCACCACCATGCCCTTCAACAATCAAACCATTGTTGAGGCAGAGCTAATGAATAAACTCCTCTGCTCACCAAAAAATTAAATTAGAAGACCTGTAAATCTTGGGGAGAAGAGTTAGTACTCCAAAACCTGCCTGTTAAGCCAACAAAATGAGAAAAGATGATTTTATTCCATGCATCACACTTCAGGCTGAGCGCTGAGTTTTCCAACACTGATATGCCAAGAGGCTCTAATGAGGGGGACAGTTAAATGACTGTAAACCATTAGGAATGTGCCTACACTGCTCTGGTTCTTAGGGATGGGGGGATGAAGAACACGATATATGAAGTCCTTGACCTTCTGGAGATGTCATTCCAGTCAGGGAGAATGCTAACTTGTTGACTGATTAATTGAATTGGTTTCTTGACATATTCTATAAAAACAATTTATGTTAGGGCCAAAATGGTGAGGTATCACTTGCTCTACTCATATGTTAATGGAAAAAAGCAACTTTTTTTCTTTTTTATAAATTTATTTATTTATTTATTGGCTGTGTTGGGTCTTCATTGTTGCACACAGGCTTTCTCTAATTGCGGCGAGTGGGGGCTACTCTTCTTTGCAGTGCGTGGGCTCCTCATTGCCGTGGCTTCTCTTATTGCGGAGCACAGGCTCTAGGTGCATGGGCTTCAGTAGTTGCAGCATGTGGGCTCAGCAGTTGTGGCTCATGGGCTCTAAAGCACAAGCTCAATAGTTGTGGCGCACCGGCTTAGTTGCTTCGTGGCATGTGGGATCTTCCTGGAGCAGGGATTGAACCCGTGTTCCCTGCATTGGGTTCTTAACCACAGCGCCACCTAGGAAGCCCACAACTTTTTATTTTAGAGGGTGTAAATGTTGTGGACAAAGTGAAATTATACTGTCAGGCAATTATGTAGAGGTCTTAAAGCAAGGGGAATGCTGTCCTCTGATCTGGAAAAAAAGGGGAGCTCTGGGCAGTCTGAAAAGTTATAGATTTGACCCTTCAAGATCCCATAGTAGAAGAGAGATTTTGAGACGTCCTACCTGGAGACCTGGAGATGATGTGGGGGTCTTGCTGAGTACCTGTAAGGCCTAATAAGGACACCATAATTGAGGTTCTTTTGGGATTTCATTCCATGAACTTGAATCCCACACTTCAGACCATTATGAAAAGTCTTGTACCTCCTTTAGATGGCTATTTAACTTGATTATGGGGTAACTGACTTCAATATGACGGGTTTAGTGGGAAGAAGCAGAATAAGAATGTCGTCTTCCCTCACTTCTCTCACAGAATCACGTGATCTAAAATTCTCTACCTTGCTGGGATGACGAGAGGAAGGGGAGGAGGCTGGCTGTTGAACAGAAGAAGTATAGAAAAGAGAGACAGTAAACATAAGAGTAATCACATTTAAGTTCTACCCAGAGGAAGCATGCATATATGAACAGGTGTTTGTCACACACAGACAAACACACACACACACATTCACACACACACACTCACCCACGTAGTCTAAGGAAAACCTAATGGAGAAGATTCTCAATGTTAGGGCAGAACTTTCATCTATGATTAACCTCCTGGTGACCCGAGTTACACAAGACCCTCAGGACAAGAGGGGCTTTGCTCCCTCAGGAAAAGACATGATCTCATTCTGTGTCAGGACCCTGGAGGCTCTTTGACGTCAAAACTGCTTACCCCTCCTCCCAGTGGCCTTGGGCAGATGCCTGCTCCCAGACCCCCTCGGAAGTCCCATCCTTCATAGAGACATTTTTACTGCTCTTGTCTTCCCACAATGTACCCCTCTTCCAGACCTGAGGAAATCCAAATGCTGTGAATGACAGGGTGCCCTTGTAATAAAACCAAGTCAGCTTTGTCCCCCAAGGTGCAGAAGCCTGGGGAGGTTGAGAGAGTGTGGGTAGAACAAAGAGGTAGGGGACACCAGGCTCTTCAACCCGTCTCATGGTGGACCGGAAGGTCACAGGTGACCTTGTGCCCACATAGGAAAGAGCAAAGATCCTTGTGTCTGGAGATTCTTCACCAGCTGGTGGTGTTGCAGTTGCTGCATCCCAGGTTGCTCTGTGAGGCAGCTCAACCAAGTCTGTTTACCAAACTACAGAAATGCTGGGGAGAGGAGATCCTGTTGAGAAAGCGTTATGGGAACTTAGAACAAAAGGGTTTGAAAATGTAAATATGGGAAGTTCATATGGGACGAAAAGACTCCTTGCTTTCCCCTCTAACAAAACTTACTCCCCCTGCAAAGCTTCTCTTTTCCTATTGCTGACACCAATAGATATGCCCCTAGGGACTCAGGCTCTTAAAATATTCTGTTTCCTTCCTTAACACTGCCTGCTCACCAAATCCTTCAGATTCGCCTCTGAAATGCATCTCCGACATGTGCTTTTACTTAGCAGCTAAAAGCCTCAGTTTCCACACTTGAAAATAAGAACAATAATAGTACCTACTTCACAGTGTTGTTGTAATGAAATGTGATCATGTAAATAAAACCCTTTGCACAATAGTTAGCACATAGTAAGCACACAGTAAATCTGAGCTATGGTATTACTTTTATTATTAACCCCATTGCCAGCCACCTCTCCCAGCTCTCACTGCCTCAGGCCAGGATTCTTGCAATATACTCCTACTGAAGTCTCTGCCTACAATCTCTCTTCTCTCCTACAAATTAAGCCTGCACACTCCTGACATTCATATTCTTCAAACACATTTTTTGCCATATTAAACCTTTGCCCCAAAGCTTCTAATGATTACCTGTTACATAGAGTCAAGGTTCTTCAGGCTAGTATCCCAGGGTCTCCTTTCGCAATGCTATAATCCAATATAGAACATCAACTCCAGCCCGGTAATATATCTCTAGCCTCACCTTAGCCTAGGCAGTTCATGTTGCCTCTTCTCTCCTCCTAATCACCTTTTCTTGGTACTGAGATGTATCCTGCCTTGTTCCTTTCTCCAAATGCACTTTACTTAGCCCAGCTGCTGTCCCAGAACCCCAACTGTCTTTGCTGCCAAGAATGATCAGTGGGTATTATGGTACAGATAGAAGATACTGCCCTGGTCAGAGCAATGACATTTTATAAATGTAGTAAGTGGGGTCCTGAGAGAATGAGTGTGTGAATGACCCCATTCTATATTCTTGGATGCTAATTAGTTCATCCTGATTCAATTTCACCTTTCCTCTTTTCTCTTATCTGCGTTAGTGAAATTCTAGTCCTTGTATTTAAATCAGTTTAGTATAAGAAAAATCCACCAGATTTCAAATGAGGAATATGAAATGAAAAATTCTGTGAGTTTTTTTTCTTCTTATGAAGATTTTCTGGTTTGATCACGTGAGAGAATGGCCAAATATAGGAGAGAACTACAAATCCATGAGAAAATTCCCCAACTCTTAGTGAGGAAATACCTCAGTAGGTTCTATACTTTGGGGTCAGCTATGAGAAAGAGAAATGTTGAAATACAGGAAGATTCATTCCAGTCTTCTTTTGTTGTCAGGTAGGACTTTGATTATACATTTGTAAAGAATTTAGGAATAAAGAAATTTGGGTTCTGGTTTTTACTCCATAATCAGGACATACTTACTGAAGAGTCACCTACAATATCATTTATGCTACTGATAGTTTGAATTTCTCCCCTTTTCCCTTTACCTTGGTTTCTTCACCTGAAAAAAAATGAGAGAAATATTCTCTAGAGTGGCACTTTAATAATATATACCTGAAGGGAATAGATATTTACCGTGTGTAGCAAAGTGAGTGAGAGTGGACTTTTGTATATACAGAATAGAATGACGGATCTCTAGCGAAGCAATAGGCAAGTATCATAAACTATCACCTGGGGATACTTAGATTAAACACAAGAAATCATTTCCCATCCCTACCACTGTCTCTGTAGGGCTTGAAACACAGAATAAATTTGCACCTACCTAGGGTAAAGTGGATTCCAGCAACAGAGGCAAGAGTTGGATGCAATGATCCCTCTAGGTCCCTTTCAGCCTTGATATTCAATGACTTTCTGATCCCGAAGGAGTGTTCTGTCTGCAGCAGAACATTTTTGCTGCCTGCTTCTTCTCTCCTCCCCCTTTCTCCACCCCCACCCAATTTATAGACCTAAGGAATAGAGGCTTTGATAGAGGATAATAACTTGGGATGATGCAATGCATTTGTTTTGGCCTCCACTTGGGTCTGTGTCTGTTATTAGAGGGTATGCTAGAGGGTCTGGCCTTCCCACTGGCTTAGTCCCAGGTTCAGGACCCGCTACACCAGGGCCATGACTCACCTCTGAGTTAAGAGGTCTTCTTGAGATCAAGAAGTATGCTTGGGTACCTAAGCTCTTGGGGTCCTGGTGGCTCTCTGGGCATCCACCCAGCACCTGAAGTGGTATGGGCTCTCTGTTTCCGCTCTTCTTTATGTCTGCATGTGACATATTCAGATCCCTCTGTCTTCCTACTGCTGTACAAGTTTGTGTACATTTCTGGGCTTGGGGAAAGAAATTCAATTACATGATACTATTTCAATTAAATATAATAAATACTTTATGCAAATAATGCACTTTAAGGTAGGGGTGGAGTTTGTGACCACAGACAGAGAAATAACCATTTAAAAAATTTTGTAGCAAATTGTCTATTTCAGAGAAAATAAAAAATGCCAAAAAGCAAAAACAATAACAACTGTAATTCCATTTCCAGAGATACATGTTACTAACATTTTGAGTATATTATTTCTATCCATAGATACATTTTAAAATAACATAAATATAGGATCAAAGACTTTTTGATAATCTGCTTTCTGTTAGGTTTCCTCTTTAGCAATTTATGGGGTAAGTAAATGTTAAACATCTGTAGTTCTAAGCTTAGATATACTAGTATCTTGTTCTAGAACTGTACCGTCCAATAATTTAATTAATAGCCATACGTGGCCTTCTAAATATTCATTAGTTAAAATTAAGTAAAATTTAAAAATTTAATTCTTCAGTCACACTAGCCATATATCAAGTGTTCAACAGCCACATGTGGCTACTGACTAAAGCACAGATAAAGAACACTTTCATCACCATAGAAAATGTTATTGCACAGCGCTTTTCTGAAAGATACATTTTCACAAAAACCTACTTGAAGACAGAACACCCTAAGAGCATTTGCATACCATATTTCCACCTAATTTACAATCACTGACGGAGAAGAAACTACTCGATCTAATCTTTAAATCAACATTTCATCATTTATTCTTCTTTTTCTTGATTGCTGATACACCAACCTATATCTCCTACATTCTAAGCATATGAAAAGAAGGTTGAAAAATGATACAGGAGATTACTGAGCCCCAGTTTGTAGAATGCTGTTGTGGGGGTCTCCGTGATGAAAGAAAAAGGACTCTAGCCAGAGTTCTTTACTTTTCGTAAAGAGGAGGGAAATTCTTGGTGATTGATTAAGGTTGGGATGAGGGGAAAGAAATGAATAAGCTGCCTCTTCTTTACAGTTTCCTACTGTGCTGTCTGCCGTAACTTGGAAAGAAACCACAGTTTGTTGACCCTGGTCAAGATTAAATCTTTGCTGATATAGGTGGTGTGGAAGGACAAATATCTGGATCAGCGAGGTCAGAATTTAATTCTTGTCTTTACCTTGACCCAATCTTCCCCATTTCATTGCCACAAGTTTTCTCTCTGAAAAATACAGAATCTGTATATTTATAAATTGCCCTCTTATGCCCACTCTTTCATTTGATATTCACCACAGCCCTGTGAGTTGAACCCATACTTTGGGGGTATGTCTTAAATTGCAGAGAAGTAACCATTCAGGTGGCCAACTGATTGTTTAGTCTACCCAATGCCAAAATCAAAACAAAGGGTCACAAAGATTTTTCAGCACCCTCCCTCATATTGCTTTACTGAATCCAACCAGTGGTTTGGTGGAATTGACTGAACCAACTCTTTGGTCTTCACCATAGACACAAAAACCACCTGAGGCCACCTGTGCATACACACAGAAGACATGCTTATAAAGCTGTTTCCAGGTGGTGGAGAGAGCAGCCATATATATGGGATGCAAAACTGGCTGAGAATCAGAACAAAGAAGCTTCCTTGTGTGCCATTGTGTCGTGCACCACTCCAATCCCTGGCATCCTTACCTGGACACAGAAGTGGGGTGGTCTAAATCTATTGCTTTCAAACGTTGCTCCTTGGATCTTTCCCCAGAAGCTGCTGAAGGAGGAAGGTGCCGAGACTGCCCCTCCTGCTCCACCAGAACAGCTCCATTTTTACTTGCCTTTTGTTTGGGCTTTTGTAAGAATTTCATGGAACAGGAGTTCCCTACCTTAAAAAAAAAAAAAAGTTTGAAAACAACTAGTTTAGATCATTTTTGAAGCTTCTTTCAGCCCTAGTCACTTATGATCCAATATTCTAAAATGCTGTAATGGTTGATATAATAGAGAAATATTAAGATCGCATCTGTATTTAGATCCATTATAGTGAGTTTATATGGTGGAGTCATGTGTTACTGGGCAAGGGGCAGGGAGTTAAGTTCTAAAGACAAAGTTCGGGCAAAAAATGAATTTAGGGGACTTTCCTGGTGGTGCAGTGGTTAAGAATCTGCCTGCCAGTGCAGGGGACATGCGTTCGATCCGTCGTCCAGGAAGATCCCACACGCCGCGGAGCAATTAAGCCCGTGTGCCACAACTACTGAGCCTGCACTCTAGAGCCTGTGAGCCACAACTATTGAGCCTATGTACCACAACTACTGAAGCCCACACGTGTAGAGCCCGTGCTCCACCAAAAGATAAGCCACCACAATGAGAAACCCGAGCACCTCAATGAAGATCAGCCCCTGCTCACCGCAACTAGAGAAAGCACTCTCACAGCAATAAAGGCCCAACACAGCCAAAACAAATAAATAATTTAAAAAAATGAATTTAGTTAGAATTAGCCTTGAATTTCTTTAAACGACTCTTTTTGGCAATACCTTTATCAAGACACAATTCACAACATACAATTTACCATTTAAAGTGTACAATTCAGTGGTTTTTAGAATATTCACAGTCATGGAATAGTCATAACAATCAATTTTAGAATATTTTCAGTTCAAAACGAACCCCTATACTCATGAGCAGTCACTCCTATTTCACCAACCACACCTTAGCCTTAGGCTACCACTGATCAATTCTCTCTCTCTCTAGATTGACCAATTCTGGACATTTCATATAAATGGAATCATACAGTAAGTGGTCTTTTGTGAATGGCTTCTTCACTTAGCATAATGTCTTCAAGATTCATCTATGTTATGCTATGTATCAGAACTTCATTTCTTTTTACAGTTGAAAAATATTCTATTGTATAAACATACTATATTTTGTATATCTATTTATCAGTTGATGGACTCCTTCAGTCATTCTTAAATCACCAGAATCTGGACCCATGGATGTTCAAAAGCCAAAAATTAACTAATTTTGTTTTCCTTTGTTTAGAAAGCAATTCTGCCTCCTCACCCACCTCCACTTCTCCAGTGAAATGGAGGCTGGATTCTAATTTGAAGAGGAAAATAAGTTAACATATTTATTTTGTTTTTTATTGTCCAGGTCTTCGGGTTGAATTTAAGTATGCTAAATATGTCTGTGTGTGTGTGTGTGTGTGTGTGTGTGGTCATGAGCGTGAACCCCATTCTATCAATGCTGGTCAAACTCTAGTGTGCATCAGAATTACCCATTAAAACACTGATTCCTTGGCTGCACCCCAGACGTTGTGATTCAGCAGGTCCAGGGTAGGGCCTGAGGATCTGCATTTCTGTCAAGTGATGTTGCTGCTGCCTGTCTAAGGGCCACATTTTGGTACCACTGCAATATATTACTTTTACAATCAGAAAAATAATATACAGGCTTACCACAGAGATATTGCTGATTCAGTTCCAGATCACCGCAATAAAGTAAATATTGCAGGAAAGTGAGTCACATGAATTTTTTGGTTTCCCAGTGCATATGAAAGTTTTGTTTACACTATACTGTAGTCTATTAAGCATGTAATAACATTATGTTTAAAAAAGTTACATACCTTAAATAAAAAATATTTTATGCTAAAAAATGCTAACCATCATCTGAGCCTTCAGTGACTCATAATTTTGTTGGTGGAGAGTTTTGCCTGAATGTTGATGGATGCTGACTCATCAGAGTGGTGGTTGCTGAAGGCTGGGGTGGCTGTGGCAATTACTTAAAATAAGAAAACAGTGAAGTTTGCCGCATCCACTGACTCTTCCTTTCACGAAAGGTTTCTTTGTAGCAGGCAATGCTGTTTGATAGCATTTTACCCATAGTAGAACTTCCTTCAAAATTGAAGTCAATCTTCTCAAACCCTTCTGCTACTTTATCAACTAAGTTGCCGTGATATTCTAAGCCCTTTGTTGTCATTTGAATAAACTTCACAGCATCTTCACCAGGAGTAGACTTTCTCTCAAGAAACCAACTTCTTTGCTCCACATAGGAAGCAGCTCCTCATCTGTTACAGTTTTGTTATGAGATTGCAGCTATTCAGTCACATCTTTCAGGCTCCACTACTAATTCTAGTTCTCTTACTATTTCCACCACATCTGCAGTTACTGATGCTTTGAACCTCTCAAAGTTGTTCACAAAGGTTAGAATCAGCTTCCAAACTCCTGTTAGTATTGATATTTTGACCTCCTCCCATGAATCATGAATGCTCTTAATGGCATCTAGAATGGTGAATCCTGTTTAGAAGGTTTCAGTTTACTTTGCCCAGATCCGACAGAGGAATCACTGTCTATGGCAGCTATAACCTTAAATGTGTTTCTTAATAATAAGACTTGAAAGTCAAAATTACTCCTTGACCCATGGGCTGCAGAATGGATGTTGTATTAGCAGGCATGAAAACAACATGTCTCATTGTACATGTCCATCAAAATTCTTGGGTGACCAAGGGCATTGTCAATGAGCAGTAATATTTTAAAAGGAGTTTTTTTTTTTTCTTTTTCTGAGCAGTAAATCTCAACAATGGGCTTAATATATTCAGTAAACCATGTTGTAAACAGATGTGCTGTCATCCAGGCTTTGGTGTTTCATTTGCAGAGTACAAGCAGAGTAGATTTAGCGTAATTCTTAAGGGCCTTAGGATTTTCAGAGTGGTAAATGAGCCCTGCCTTCAACTTCAAGTCACCAGCTGCATTAGCCCCCTAATAAGAGAGTCAGCCTGTCCTTTGAAACCTTTAAAGCAGGCATTGACTTTTCCTCTCTAGCTATGAAAGTTGTAGATGGCATCTTCTTTCACTAGAAGGCTGTTTCCCCACATTGAAAATTTGTTGTTTAGTGTAGCCACTTTCAAATATTATCTTAGCTAGATCTTCTGGACAACTTGCTGCAGCTTCTACATCAGCACTTGCTGCTTCACCTTGCACTTCTGTGTCATGAAGGTGGTTTCTTAAACCTCGTGAACCAACCTCTGCTAGCTTCAAATCTTTTTACCACAGCTTAGCTTCCTCAGTACTCTCAGCCTTCCTAGAATGGAAGAGAGTTAGGGCCTTGCTCTGGATTAGGTTTTGGCTTAAGAGAAGGTTGTGGCTGGTTTGATCTTCTATCCAGACTGCTAAAACTTTCTCCATAGCAGCAATAAGGCTGGTTCACTTTCTTATCATCTGTGTGTTCACTGGAGTATCCCTTTTAATTTCCTTCAAGAACTTTTCCTCTGTATTCACAACCTGGCTGTTTGGAATAAGGGGCCTAGCTCATGGCCTATCTCAACTTAATCATTTCTAGCATTTGATTTAAAGTGAGAGATGTGTGATTCTTCCTTTTACTTGAACACTTAGAGGTCATTGTAAGGTTATTAACTGGCCTAATTTCACTATTGTTGAGTCTCAGGAAATAGAGGTCCAAGGAGAGGGAGAGAGATGGGGGGATCATCCGGTTAATGGAGAAGTCAGAGCACATACAACATTTATCCATTAAGTTAAACATCTTCCATGGGCTCAGTTTGTGGTGACCCTAAAACAATTATGATAGTAATACCAAAGTTCACTGATCACAGATCACCATAACAAATATAATAATAATGAAAAATTGAAATATTGGGAGAATTACCAAAATGTGACGCAGAGACATGTAGTGAACAAATGCTGTGGAAATATGTCACTGATAGACTTGTTCAATTCAGGATTGCCACAAACCTTCGACTCGTAAAAAATACAATTATCTGGGAAGTGCAATAAAGTGAAGCACAGTGAACCAAGGTCTGCCTGTTGGTGAGTTGCCTGCACTGTACCAGGTTACTCTTGTGCCCTAATGATGAACGCACAGAAGACACTTCTATGATCTATTATAACTATAGAAACCCTGTTAGAGGGCTGCTACTAGATGCCAGGCACTGTGCTAAGGGCTTTACCCACATTCTTCCAGGAAATCCTCACTGTCCACCTATAAGGGAAGTACTATCAATATTTCCATTGTAGATGCAGAAACTAAAGCAAGAAGTGGTTAAGTAACAGGCTTAAGGTAACTCAGAGTTGCCCCTGGCAGAACTGGCATTCTAAACCAGGCAGTTGGACTCCTACAGTAAAAGAGGTAAAGTCAGTTCTAAAGAGTTAATACTTAATCTGAACTTCTATTCATTTTAGGAGACTTCAAATGAGGACCTACGATATGCTAAGTGTTGAGATTTCTACTCCAAGGGAGCTAATAGAGAAAATAATTTCAGTGAAATTACCTTTCTTGATCACATATTTTTATATGCTATCCTTTTTATGGGCATTTTGTCTGATCTTTGCAAGCCCATAACAAATGCCTTGAGAGCAAGGATACAACCACTTGCCTTATCCCCTTTTTCCTACCCACCATTATATCCATCTGTTCTTTTGTTGTTAGTGTATAGGAATGCAGGAGATTTCTGTGCATTAATTTTGTATCCTACTACTTTACTAAATTCATTGATTAGTGCTAGCAGTTTTCTGATAGAATCTTTAGGGATTTCTATGTATAATATCATGTCATCTGCAAAGAGTGAACATTTTACTTCTTTTCCAATTTAGATTCCTTTCATTTCATTTTCTTCTCTGATTGCAGTGGCTAAAACTTCCAAAATTATGTTGAATAATAATGGTGAGTGGGCACCCTTGTCTTGTTCCTGTTGTTAGAGGGAATTCTTTCAGTTTTTTTTCACCATTGAATGATGTTTGCTGTTGGTTTCTCATATATGTCTTTTATTATGTTGTACTTTCATTTTTTGACTGTTTTGCACACAAGAAAAGTTTTTAATTTTTAATGAAGTCCAGTTTATCAATTATTTCTTTCATGGACCATGCCTTTGGTGTTGTCTTTAAAAAGTCACCACCATACCCAAGGTCTTCTAGGTTTTCTTCTATATTGTATCCTAGGAGTTTCAGTTTTGAGTTTTGTATTTGGGCTTACAGCCCATTTTGAGTTAATTTTTGTGAAGAGTATAAGGTTGGTATCCATATTCTCATTTGTTTGTTTGTTTTGCACGTGGATGTCTAGTTGTTTCAGCACGAATTGTTGAAAAGACTATCTTTGTTCCATTGTATTGCCTTTGGTCCTTTGTCAAAGATCAGTTGACTATATTTACATGGGTCTGTTTCTGGGCTCTCTATTCCATTCCATTGATCTATTTCTCTATTCTTTCCTCATTACCATACTGTCTTAATTACTATAGCTTTATAGTAAGTCTTGAATTTGGGTAGAGTCAATCCTCCAACTTTGTTCTTCTCCTTCAATATTGTCTTGTCTCTTCTGGATCTTTTGCTTCTCTGTATAAAATTTAGAATCAGTTTGTCAATATTCACATAATTTACTCATTTTCTACCAAGTGTCCACAAACCCCAATGAGTTATAAAGTCCTGGAACACAAAGATAAAAATGCATGCTGCCTGCCCTCAAGACCCCTAAGTCTAGGTGCGTCTGAAACATTGTTGACTAACTCATCACTTGAAAAGCCCCTTTCTTTACCATGTTTCAACAAACAACCCTTGAAGTCTTGTCCCATGCTCTCGCTGCCTTTTAACTGAGGGCTGAAAACTCCAGTGTGTACAGGGGACAGGCAGACCATGGAATAGAATGAAGCCAGTTATATGTAATTTAGAAAGAAGTAGAATTCAGGCCACAGCAAGATGGGGAGCACATATTGATAGAGATGTTTGCTTTCGTGAAGGGCAGACCCTGCTCTGCCTCATCTTCTGTTTTTTTGAAAGAAACCAGAAACCCAGAATTTGATGTGAATTCCTCCAATTATTAATTGTTAAAAGCAAACTAAAGTTTTTAAGGGGGTTAACCATAATAGCTGTTCAACTCAGCCTATGAGCCGCCAGTTTGCCGCCTCTATTACAGCTCCCCAAATCCCTCCAATCTGTTTCTTAGCAAGCCCTGAACTAGTAGGTTTTTGTCTTTCCAGTGTCTCTCACTTAATCCTTCATATAAATACTTTGCATCTAAAGCTTCAATTCCTTACTCCTTTCTCACATCTCTCTATCCCTGCCTCCAGACAGTTTTTAACAATGATTACGACTTTTTTGTCTTAACAGATGAGCATTTCAAGTTAGGTTTCCCCTCCTTCTCCCCTGTGACCCTTCTGGTTTTCTTTTCGGTTTTGTGTTCTGCTATAGAATGACCAAAATTATGTCCTAAGATGGGGGAAAGAAAAATCTAGTAAATCAGCTCATAGACTGGCCATAAATCTCCAATGCTTATCACCCTTTTAAGTCAATAGTCAGTTTAATTTTATAGACTGATGATGACTAACTCTGCTGCAGGAGAAATTTTGGCTCCTAATTTTTCTCAAGACCTTTAGTCAAGGTTCAGGAAAATGGGGTCAGCTAAGGGAATGGTTTTCAGGAACTCATTTAAAACACGTTCTGTACTCTTAACACCTGCTCTCACCCGAGCAGCATAAAAAAATACTGCACAAAGTATATAAAATATGGTTTTATCATCACCATCATGATTATTAAAGACTAATATTTACAGAATGCATCTGTGTAGCAGGTATTATACTAAGATGGTACATACTTTATTTTCTTTCCTTCCTCACAATAAACAATGGAGCCTTTACCTCATTATCAGTCCCATTTATAACAGCTATACCCCTGTTTTCAGTTTTGATGATCACAGAAGCATAAGAAAATTATTCAAGTTTAAAAGACTTTGAGAGTTTATGTCATCCATCTCCTAACCTCCAGGCAGGATGGAATCTTACTCATTACAGAACTGTGGGGGGAAAAAAAAAACTATTTAAAAATAATTTAAAAGATTCTTAATAAATCCTCAGCCTCTTCCAATTACTCATTTTGGTATATAACAATCATTACTAGCAGGAATTCTTTTATTTGATATACAGCCCACAAATCATGGGATTTCATTTGGATTTTTAAAATTAATTAATTAATTAATTAACTTATTTATTTGGCTGCATTGGGTCTTCGTTGCTGCATGTGGGCTTTCTCTAGTTACCACGAACAGGGGCTACTCTTTGTTGCGGTGCACGGGCTTCTCATTGCCGTGGCTTCTCTTGCTGTGGAACATGGGCTCTAGGCTTGCGGTCTTCAATTGTTGCAGCACGTGGGCTCAGTAGTTGTGGCTCACAGGTTAGTTGTTCTGCAGCATGTGGCATCTTTCTGGACCAGAGATCAAACCTGTGTCCCCTGCATTGGCAGGCAGATTCCCAACCACTGCGCCACCAGGCAAGTCCACATTTGGAATTTTATCTGGAATTTCACCTGGAACTTTGCTCTTTTCTTTTTTTAATTCAGGAAAATTGTTCTTTTTAAAAAAATTTTTTTAAGCTCTTTATTGGAATATAACTGCTTTACACTTTTGTACCAGCTTATGAGGTACACCAAAGTGAATCAGCTGTATTTATACACATATCCCCATATCCCCTCCCTCCCACGACTCCCTCTCACCTTCTCCTTCCTGGCCTTCCAAGGCATCACCCAATCAGTGAGTTGATCTCCCTTTGTTATACAGCAACTTCCCACTAGCTATCTCTTTTACAGTTGGTAGTATATATATGTCTATGCTACTCTCTCACTTCGTCCCAGCTTCCCCTTCACCCCCCACCCCCCCAACCCCAAGTCCTCCAGTCCATTCTCTCCATCTGCATCCTTATTCTTGTCCTGTTACTGGGTTCATCAGTAGCATTTTTTTTAATTTTTATTTTTTATTTTTCGTATATATGAGTTAGCATACAATATTTGTTTTTCTCTTTCTGGATTACTTCACTCTGCATGACAGACTCTAGGTCTATCCACCTCATTACATAATTTGCTCTTTTCTAATTGAGATTTTTATTTTTTTAATTTTTTTTAAATTTTATTTATTTATTTATTATTTTTTGGGGGGTACACCAAGTTCAATCATCTGTTTTTATATACCTATCCCTGTATAACTGAGATTTTTAAACTAGGTTATTTACTTGTCCTGGGACCCTCCTTTTATAGTACACAGACGTCTCTCTGAAATCCCCAGAGTATCATTTGAAATGAGAAGTAGTATGTGTCTGAACATGTGTGTGTGTTTAGTTTCGAGATAAATAAATACAAAAGCAAAATAAAATATCTGCCTAATGTCTCTTTAAGCCAGGAGTGTTATTCACCAAATCTTGGTATTTATTTGCCATTATTACACATTGTACATCAACCATGAACTAAGTAGTTGGGATAAACAATGCTAGGGGCTCTTTTCTGTGGAGTGGATAGAAAACTTGGTATGTCAAGCCCTAAAAATTCCTGTCTTCACAAAGTCCTTGACTAAATTACCTGTCTTCTATCCTCCTCTTTATGATGGGCTTTTTAATTGTTCCTGGACATGAAGAGCAGCCATAAAATATAAAGTGCTATTCACATATTGATTAGTAATTAATTTATCATTGTATTCATCTAAGAAACTGTGTTTAGATCAGAAACTATTTTCTCCCCACTTTATAGATCCGTAAAGCAAAGCTAATGATGGTGACATGCACTTGTCTAAGATTCCACACCCAGAAAATAAGGGAACAGAGAGTATGTGTGTGTTTGTATGAATCTGTGTATGAGTGGTAGGACCATCAGGTGTGTATGAGGTTGATTTATAGCCTCTGATTTTTTCATCTCTCTTGAAGGCCATCTATCTCTACTCGTCATGCAAATGGATTTGGGTAGTGATGTCAAGGACCCTCAAAACAGGCTATTCAACTACATGGACAATGTTGTAAGGAGAATTGATTACTGAAAACTTGCAACTATCTCTCTGGTTTCTCAAGAAAAGACTGAAGACTGTGGATCCCAAAGAGTAATGGTATAAAGAGAGATCCAAGAATCCTGAAGCAAAGAGAAAATGCTCAGAGAAAGAGAAAAGGGCAGCTCAGGCAAGACACACTATTCCAGTAGCTGGCAAACCCAAACCAAGAGCTGGTGTTTCCTGCTTGTCCAGGCCTAGCACCAGATCTCAGGGAACTCAGCCAAGGGGAATCAGTCTTGCATAAAAAGAACAACAGAGTGGAACCAGGAAGACAATGTGGACTCACTCCTCTCCCTGTAGCCTGCATGGAGGTCCTAAAGCCGAGAGAGGCTGGTTAGGTAGGGTCAAGCTTAAGAGAGAGCCTCATCTTCTGAAAGGTGGATGCAGGGACAGACTAACCCTCTGTCTGAATGACGTTGTCTGTCTGCATGCTATTACATGGAGGTGGAGAGTTATTTTTATTCCACTTTTTCTTCTCTTAACTACCCATCCTTGGGTCTCTGACATTTTTTTTCCCCTCAAGCTTACCTTTAGAAATTTCATTCCCTATTTGCTAACTTAAACAGATTTAATTTCAGCCTGAAATTTAAAAGAAACCCTCTTCCTTCAAGTCTTTGTTCAGATTCTTTACTACAAATACATAATAGAGAGACATCATCAAACCCTATCTGCTGGGTCACCACTAATACGTCCCCTGGGCACAAGTTGTTCTCTATTTTCAGGTCTCCAGAACCTAAAAGATGTCATTGAACCTCTGATTCTCCCCTCCAGGAATCCCTGCACAACTTATTTGTTAAGGGAGTGGTGATATTCTTTATTTTTATTTAACAGACACTTCTATAATACCTGTTATGTGCCAGGGGCTGTTTTGAAATACTTTACAAGTATTAACTCATTTAATTCTCACAGCAACCCAATGACGTTGGTACTATTATTATCCCCATTTCACAGATGAGGAAACTGAGTCATGGAGAGGTGACCTGACTTGCCCTAGTTGTGCAGCTCATAGTGGTGAAATTGGAATTCCTGCCCAGGTAGTCTGGCTCCAAGTCCCTCACTCTAAACCATCACTTCCTGTTGAATCTCAGTCCTGCTGATGTATACCACCTGTACTTGTTTTTTAATTATTTGGTACTAAATTTTCATACTTACGTGGAGAGATGATATAATTGGATCCCCTTATTTATTCAAGTAAAACCTCTGGTTTTCAGTTCCCCCTTGGTTCTACTTGTATTGAAAATACCTTGACCGTGTTTTTAGTTCATCTTTATGCTTAGAGTCTGCTGGGGGCTCCGAGGTCCCTGCACAACTGTTCTACAGGGTTTGAGGATGGGTATGACCAAACCTGGCATCTTGTTCTGAGCCAAAACCGCACAAGGAAAGAAGAGAAAACGCTCAACAGTCAAGGGTGCTCAGTTAAGCCACATAGTTTAGATTCTTAGAATCTGGTATCATCTGTGCCACCCATGATGAGTCACTTCCAGGCGGTCCCTGCCTTCTTATGGGCTGGAGCTTGGCCTTGACAGCAAGGAATTTCAGTGGGAATGGATGTCACCAGCTCCTTATACAGTCACAAAACCACCTCTGTTAAGTTCAGAGCCATGCAACACCCGCACTGCATTCCTTCCTGCCTGTGAAGCTTCCATGGCCTCCCTAACACCCAAAGGAAGAGAGGAGAGTGAGGAGGGAAGTGCAAGGGAGGGGAAGAGAGGAGAGGAGGAAAGGAAATCCTTTTCATTAAACCCCAAATAGGCCATCAACCTCCAGACTGCTCTTTTTGACTCCTCTCCAATATGTATTCTACATATTGTACTGTAAAGCTCCCTTCTAACCTCAGAATTCTGCTGCTTAGGACCCTCTGTGACTTCTGATTGCCTCGAGTTCAAGTCCAAACTCCCAAGCATGGGGGACAAAGTTCTTGATAACCTGGTCCCTGCTTTTTCTTTCTGTTTGCCTCTCAACCCTTTCCACATTCCCATATTCTCTTTCCCCTCCCTTCCTCTCCTTTACCCTCCCCCGCCTTTACCCTCCCCTTGTCTCCTCTCCTCTCCCCTCCTTTCTCCTCCTCTCTCCTCTCCTTTTGTCTCTCTCCTCTCCTTTTGTCTCTCTCTCCTACCCCAGCCCACCTCCCCTCTGTCCCTCCCTTCTTACCCTCCATTCACATTAGACCAATCATAATGCTCTAAATCCACTATCCTCCCTCTTGCCTCCTGATCCTCCGTGTGCCCAGAATTCCTTCTTCTATTCCCTTAATCTATTCACTAACTCCTCCTTAATCTCTAGGACCTCACAAAGCTTTCCTCCAGGGAGCCTATTCCCTGACTCCCCCACCCCCTTATGCCTCATGTTAACCCCTGTGATGCAACATTGCACCTCACGGTATTTTATTCTCCAGTCAATGTTCTTCCCCTTCTGCTTCTCAAAGGAATCCTTGTCACGTTATCTTTGCAAAACAGTATCTGGTACATTGAAGATGCTAGCAAAATACTAGTTGAATAGACGTCATCAATAGTACATGGTTGCATAAGTTGGTGCCCATCCCAGACAAGGGTCTTAGTCTACTTTTCTCATGTTACAGATTAGGAGTCAGGCCCAGAAAGAGTTCAAGTCATTTGAACAGAGCTCAAAGCTATTCATATTTACAGCTGGAACCCAGACCATCGGGCTATGAGCTTCCTGATGATTGATGATGGTGCAGAGAAATACATCTTATTCACTTGTGACTCCAGTGCAGAGAACTAAGTATGGAAAGCGGTAAATGCCTAATGAATGAATGAATGAATACAATGGCACCACGTTCTTTCCACTGCCTAGGGCAACATCGAACAGACTCAGCCGTATTACATTTGCTTTAATAATGCTTGACATCTAACGCGAACAATTAGAACCCTAGGATTCAGATTAGTGTGTGAGTTACCTGCTGTCAAGATTTACCAGTCCTGCTGACAATTGTCAAGTTGCTTTGACTTTGTGCAGTATTGACATAAACTGCATTTACTTCCTGCACTGATTCATTGCAATGGCTGATTTGACATCACATACAGACGTGGCCCAGATATACTGTTACCACCATTCCAACAGTAAGAGGCTGCTGCTATTTTTAAACTTCCCCTGGAAAGTAGATGATATGATTCCCTTGCTTATCCATTCTGATGTCACTCAAACCTCCGGGGAGGAAAGTTCCTCCTTATATCCTGCTAAAATTGCTTCTACCTTGTATTTGGAATGTTTCTCCCTACAGGTCAGATGACAACTGATAGGAAAGACTTCTCCTCCAGTGTCTGCCAATGTTCCTGGCTGAGTAGACAACACAGATAAGAGAAAGTAAGCAACCCTGTGTCGCTAACACAGACTGCAGCATATACACAGGGACTGGTTAGCATTGCCACCTGGGCAGCATTCAACAGGCTTGCAGAGGAGTTCCATTAGGGGTCGTCTGGTTGATTTTTTGAGCAGAAAGTTCAAAAAGTGAATGTAAAGTAGACAGAGTTTCAAATTTTAGCTTTTCCACTTAAGGAACTTGCTCCAAGTTCATACACTTATTACCTTCTCTGGACTTTTCTTTTCCCATCTGTAAAATACACCTGATGATAATATAACTGTCTTAGGTATTTGTTGAATATAATTTATACAACACACTGCATCTAATGCTTAGCACATGGTGGACAGTAAATATCTCACACAAACACACACACACACACACACACACACGCCTCCCAGGGCTGTGAGCAGTAGTTCTAAGGGATAAATCAACATCTGCGCTGTGTCTTTTTATTTGGGGACTCACATTTGAAGATACTGTTTTTTTCTGTTCGTATCCTCTTAATCCCTTTATTGATTATTTGCAGCCCTTGGATATGCTCTGAGGATGACTGTCCAACATTTTCCAATTCCCCCAGGGCCTTCCAAAGCAAATTTTTTATTCCTGGCCATAGCTTGTATTTTAGCAGATTATCCCAAATGTGCACCCTGAATTTGGTGAAAATCAGTCCAGTTGTTTTCTTTCGACATGCTAGAAAGAAAGAGGTAGTAGAAGGAGAGAGGGGGGAGAGAAAGAGAGAATTGCATTTATGTATACGGAAGATAACAAAAGGCAGTGGATAACCCACTTGCCTTTCCTGCTTCTCACCAAAAGCATGGATATAAGGCAGACACCTGAGCTTGGGAGCATGAGAGGCCCTGGCATTAGACAAAACACTTCACAAATTAATGGAGCATTTTAGCAAGTATTTCAGGGAAGAAAACCTGATATGAAAGTCAATTGAAAAATATCTTGGTACTTTGAGCATTGAGAAATCACATCAACAAAGACTGAGTGGTTAGGGTCCCCAGGGAAGAGAGTCAAATCCTAGAGTCCCCAGCAGGGGACAGGAGGGCTATGAGTGTGACAGAGAAGGTTCCACTGTAGCAGAATCTGGAAGTAGATAAATCCCTCCTGGCCTTGGCAGGGAATTCCCTTGGACCCTGATCAAGGGTCTTCATCAGATCCTGGGTAAGGAGTTGCTGGAGAATGGCTACCAGATCTCCAGTGATGGGAAGTCACATCCTTTTATGTTTTGTGCTGAAATAATTGTCAATGGTTTTCATTCCATGTTTGAAATTTATAGTTGATGAATACTTCTGTCAACGTTAATAACTTTTAAGTAGCTTTGTTCAATCTAAGAACCTATTTAAATAAAGATTTTCTAACCAGCACCAGAAAAGTCAAGGTTAGCAGCACCCTTTAATCTGTCCAGCACCTTAAGGACAAAAGCTTTTCTATCATAATCATCGTGTTAGATTTCTACGTCAAGACAATGATGGACTCGCCACCTGCCGCATAAAAATAATAATAAAAACAATGTAAGGTAGAATTGCATGGGTTCTACCTCTCAAACTAGACTGTGATGTTTTTACTAGTAGAATGTTTACAGCTTCTAACCTTTAATTAGGACTTCATCAGCTTCGTGGTGGATGTAAAGGAGCTGCAGGAGGTGATGGGAAATGCATGGGTCTCTCCCTCCCTAGGGACTTTGTGGAACAAGATTTACTCTGCAGCCTCTGGAATGCTTAGCCACGGGCCCACCTGACCCCCTAGATACAATGACTTTGAGGGGGAGTTTCAGCACTGGCATACTCACTCAAGGGTTTAGCCGTCTCCTGAGCTGTGTGCAACACACAGTTCAGGGGTTCCTGGGTGGCTACTTAGAGAACGTCTCCTACTTGCTTGTTCCCATAATTTTCCCCATCAGGGAACCATGCTGACACAAAGGACAAGTTGTCTCTGCGGGTCCAACACTTTGCTGCCACTGCTGGCTTTGCATCCTCCTGCCTCTTTCCAGGAATGGGGTTCACACTAGAGGAGTAGCTTTGACAAGATTGGGAGGAGATGGGAAAGGAGGCTGGCTCTTCTGAGCAGGGCAATCTGGCAAAAATACTGGATGCGTTAGGACGCACGTAGCAGACTTGGCCCACGAATCTGTCCTAGTTCCAGTGTTGCCAAAGATGCTTGGTGAAGTAATTAAAACATAGGTTTGTCTAGCAACTCAGACTTTTCCAAAATTCCTTCACACTTGGGGCTCCATTTTGTGCAAAAATCAGCCTAGGACTGCAATAATTCTCATGTTGCAGATGAAGACATGGATTTCAGAGAAGTTAAGCGTCTTCTTCAAGACCACACAGTAAGTGGTCAGGGACTGAAGTCTCTCAATGATAACAAAAGTATGTTGAATAAATGAGGCTGGGCTGGAAGCCAGTCTTCTCTCCTTGATTAGGGCCACCAGATTAGACAGGTAAAAACAAAGGAGTCCCAGCTAAATTTGAATTTTAGATAGGCAAAAAATATATTTTTAGTATAAGTATGTCCCATATATTTCATCTCACAGAAGTCTCACCTGTCTCTCTCTCTCTCTCTCTCTCACAGTTTGTTCAGTTCCCCCCTTTATTTTCATGGGATAATTTCAATGTCTCCCCATTTGTAATCCTTGTCATCAACAACAAAAATTCAGCAAAAACTCCAAATGCTGATTTTTGGCTTTCTATTCACTGAATACTTTAATAAAACACTTTCAATATATTTTGAGTCAAATAAAAATAAAATTAAGAGAGCTTGCTCACAAAAAAAAAAAAAAAAACCTAAAGGCCCTTAGGTTAATTTACTAAGTAATTCCTTAACAGATTAAATATTTCCAAAATCTGACTCATGAGGGGCAGCAAAGAGAAAATGTGTGTTCTCCCCTGTTAAATTATTGTTTTGTATGAAATGTCAGCTTTGTCAGAAAAATTTGTAGTGGAATTTTTCTCTGTGTATATTAAAATATTTCCAAAATTATCTACTACAGCTGTTATGTTTAAGAAACTTTTTATTTTAGAATAATTTTAGATTTATGGAAAAGTTGCAAAGATGGTCCAGAGAGTTCTCCTATACCCCTCACTCAGTTTGTCTCATTGTTAATATCTTACATAATTGTGCATTTGTCACATATGAAACCAATATTACTATTAATTGAACTCTATACATTATTAAGATTTTACTAGTTTTTTTCTACTAATGTCCTTCTATGCCAGGACTCCATCCAGGATACCACAGTACATTTTTGTTATATTTCCTCAGTCTCCTCTAGTCTATGACAATTTCTCTGTCTTTCCTTCAGAGTTTTGAGACCAGTTATTTTGTAGAGTGTCCCTCAGTTTGAGTTTGTCTGATGTATTTCTCATGATTAGCCTGGGGTTATGGGTTTTGGGGAGGAAAACCACAGAGGTGAAGTTCCCTTCACATCACATCATACAGGGTCACATGCTATCATATGACATCACTAGTGAGGTTAACCTTGATCGCTTGATTAACTTAGTCTTTGCCAGGGGTCTCTACTCTAAAGGTATCTTTTCTCCCTTTCCACAGTCCATGTAATCATATATTAAAATGTGTTTCACACACCACTCTACAAAGGAATCTGGAAGTCCGCAGCAGAATTCAAGCAAACCCTTGTACCTTATTTTAAGGCAACTATTAATGACAACACTTTGTTGGAAGATAAAAAACCCAAAGCAAATGTTAAGCAGGATAAGATACTAGGACAGCAAGCATGATTGGAATTTTCCTGGCAAACTGGGACATACGGCCAACTTACTTAAAAGTTTGTCTACCATTGTGCAGGCCCCTTGGAGTCCAAGCAATTGTCTCCTTCAGGATGCTGAGAACCTCTGTTAAAGTTCATACACTTCCAGAATTTCTCTCTCAACTATCAGGCAGCTGGTACCTTGTCCAGTTACTCTGCCATGCTGGGTTCCTGAGAGGAGCCACTCAGGGGATGCTCCATCAACATGCTGCCCCATTTACCAGCACTCTGTCCCAAACCATGTGAGCTGGGCCGGACAGCAATGACAGTTTGAACATGCATCTCTTCTTCTTTTTGATTTTTCTCCCTTAGGACAGGGTTTTTCATAGATCTTAAGCTGTCATGCTTTTGTCCCTTTCTCCAGGGCTTTTAGGGCTAAGGATGGTCCCATTGAGAAAATTTCCAGAGTTCAAGTCTTACCAAGGAGAAAGACAAAGAGGAAAGTGAGACGAGTTTTGCAAAGCCTTTTCACCCTTCACTGAAGGAGAAAAGCTCCATTCCTGGGGAAGATGGTGGGCAGGGCATTGCAATACATGTTCATGTGTGAGGCTGCCATTTTGTGCTTTGCTTTGAATGCATATCAGAGCCAGGCCCCAGGTAGAGGACAGTGTGTGTGTGTGTGTGTGTGTGTGTGTGTGTGTGTGTGTGTGTGTTGGGGGGTGGGCAGTGAGAGGACAATATATACCTCTGATACTTGTGAATTCACTTAACAAGTTATTAAACACATCATGGGGTATGCACTGGACTGCTTCTTGGAGATAAACAAATACATCACAAAACCCCTGACCTTATGAAGTTCATGGTTTAAATCAGAATCCTTCTCTCTATAACAGAAAACTGAAAATTAGACTTACTAAGTCCAATCACCATAACGTCCATATTTTGGGGAAGAGTCCATGGCTTTGAAGCTGAATGGGAGCCAAATAAACCCACCAGCTGCACCCCTTCTATGCTCAGACTTTTGGTCCAAATTCAAATACAACTTAGGAATAGCTGCCTGTGAGGAGCAGTAATGCTGAACCAGGGTGTCTTGGTTTATAGCTGGCGCTTGGTGGTTGGGAGAAATCACGGATTTTGGCTCTTGTGGTATTTGCTCTCTTGAGCACATATGATGTTATGACAATCAATGGAATCTTTATGACAGACATAAATAGTAGTAAGAAATATATATTTTTGTTGGTATAATTTTCTTTCATTTTCATCTTTAGGCTTCTTCTGGCTTGGGCCTTATGATGGCTTGGTGTTAGGCCCAGATCATGTTTCACTAAGGGTTTGCTTTGGGAATTAGGGATTGTTTCTTCACCCCACTAGGAAAATTAAACCCTTCTTACAGGAAGGATGGGTCTAGAAAAGTCTATTCGGCAGATGTGACTGGCCATATCCTATGTAAAAAGTGTTGTTCTTGAGATAGGCGAGTGGACCCCTGCCAGCCTGTGGGTTCCTTTTGTTGGAGTCTACTGTTTCTCTTGGTCTGAGCAGGACTCCGTGAGGAGTGTGGGTCCCTTTCAACCAAGAGGCCAGGCTTCACACCAAGAGTGGTGTTCTATGTGCAACTGTAGAATCACAGAATGTCAGCCATGGAGGGAAACACCAAGATGACCTGAGTTCAGGCTTCTCACTGTACCCATGCGGAGATGAGTTTACTGGCAGAGCAGACTCCAGAGTCTGGGTCTTCAGATTACTAACCCAGGATTCCTTCCACTCAGCCATAGACCATGTGGTGATTGATGTTCCACTTTGCTCTCACTTGGACCCAGATTAGTGTTGACCTTCAAAGGATTAAGAGGGAAAATAATAGCAATAAAACTTGACTGAAAGAGAAATTGAGATTTTGAGAATGAAGAAATGATTGACAATTTTGAGGGATAATATAATAAGCCTCTTGCCTGTGTAATATTTCCCCTGATAACAAACATATTTACTTTGAAGCTTCATCCCTGGAGGCTAGCTGAGGGACTACCCCGTCTGCAAAATTACCCACCAACTCCCTAACCACCATCCATGGAGGGACTTTGGGATGGACCTCTTTAATTCTCCTTAACTTCCCGCAGGGTTCAGGGTAGGAGCATCAGCAAAAGGAGGTTTCTGGTAAAAATGAGTGGGTCAGATATTCAAAAGACCCTCCACAAAGGCTGTCCCATCTGTTCTCTAACAAATTTGGGTTTTCTACACAGGAACTTTCATCACTGTCATTCTTCCCTTCAAAAATAAGCTCCATATTTAATTTCACACATAATTAAATTTAACTTTTCCATATATAATTAATATGTAATGAATGGCATGAGTATATGATTCCAGAGGAGTGGATGGATTTACAACTAATAAAGGCAGATGCTGCCAGTGAGTGAGTGCTCAAAGTCCCCTCCTCCCTTTCCTCTACAGCACAGATTCTGTATCCCTTCATTCAACTAAAAGCAAAGGTTGGGGTATGAATCTGCGACTCCTTAAAGTTTATTTCAGACTTGGGTACTCAGAAAGAAAGTCAGTGTTCGTAAACTGTGTGTCCGACACGTACTAACAGAGTACATGACAGAGGCAGAGAGTCCATGTCTGTATTCTATCCTCCTGAATATCCTTCCTAATTCTCTCTATATGGATTCTCCTCACCCCGATCAGAAGTTTCCATAGCAGGCAAGATGAAGTTTCTTTTGCTGATCCCATATAGCAAAACATGGGTTTTTTTGAAAGAGAGACCTAGGCTGGGTGCTAGAGGAGAAGATCAGGCACTATTGGTGGTCCTGAGGGCCAGCGGGGGATGAGGGGCCATCAGTGGCCCTATCAATGGCCTTTACAAGGGGCAAAGAAGGGATGGTGCTAATTAGCCTTTGTGGTATTTGACACTCTCTGTCCATGGTGTAGCATAGCCTTTCTGCAACAGCCAAGTAAACTATGCTCCTGGTGACCCAGCATGGTCCCAAATGGAAGATTTTCATTGGTTGCAAACCTGCTTCATTACTCTCCATTGGGGGTTCAACCTCAATCCATGGGCTCAAGCGTGAAAGTAATATTGTATCTCTATTTCCCATAAGTTAAATTCAATTCCTACCCTGGGGTGTCAGGAATTCAATCTTATTTTTCACCCCCAACCCCCATTCGAAGACAGACCTGAGTTTTTAGGATCTCACACAGGAACCACTTCTTGAAGAGGCACTTATGGGCCTCAGTGGGCTGTCCACTCTCTCATGACAGACATGTCTCCATGGTGCCATTGTACTGCCTTCATGCCCTCCTTTCTGCTACTTTCATGCTGTGCTTAGTGCCATGGAGGGAACTCCTGGTAGGGCTGTGAATGTCAGACTGAAGACACATCACCCTGTGCAACACTTGATTGCTTCTCCAAGATCCTCCCACCCCTTCACACATCACCAGGAGCTGCCCCCAGACCTTACTCTTACTGCACCCCCACCTCTCACCCTAGAGGATCCTATTGCAGGCAAGTCAATCCCTATCTCTCCACATCTCTCTCCATGGTTTTCTCCCCTCTGTTATCAAATCCAAGTCTCTTCAGTGGGTCTAGCTTCTAAAAAAAACAGCATGAAAATAATTCTCCAGAGGCAGCAAACATAAAACTGCTGTATACCTGAGTGGTGGGAGGATAAATAAGAAATCATGGGGGGAAAATAAATTAGAAACCAAAAACTGCCCCAGCTACCCCTTAGAATAATCAGAGATCGGGACACAGCATGATCTTCTCCTGCCTTCCTTCTTCTCTTCCCTGTTTTCTTTCTGTTTTCCTGAGGTCTTGCTGGCCATTGAGGGCAGGCCGTCATGACTGCCCACCCCACGTTCTCTGGGTCCAACCACACCACCAGCTCAGGGTTTGATTGCACAGCTCGGGATCTTGTGCCAGGTGCTCCCTTCAGATGCACTGAATCTGACCAGAGCTCCTCCAGGCCAGCTCAGTGGCTGAAATCTTTGTCTTTCCCAGTGTTCATTTCATTGTTTATTTGATCGTGAACACCTTCAGATGGCCTGCTCTCTCTGAGCCATGGCCATCCTCCTTACCTCATCCACTAACATTCCTTGCCTAGTTCCTTGAGTTGAAACTTCTGACACAGAACTTTCAATGGGAAGAAGGACTGTCAGGTAAGGCAATGAGCTTCCTGCTATTGGGCCACCACCTCCTAGGACCTAACGGAAGCTATTCTTAATTGGACACAAAATTGGATTCTGAGGCCTCTAAATGCCCTAGTCTCCAAACATTTTTTTATAGGTGAAATTATATATTTACTTATTTATTTATATTATTGAAATACAATGGAGGTACAGTATTATGTTTCTTTCAGGGGTACTACATAGAGATTTGATATTTGCATACATAATGAAACAATCACCATGATAAGTCTAGTAACCGTCTGTCCCATACAAAATTACTACAACATTATTGACCATATTTCTTATACTGTATATTAAACCCCTGTGGCTTGTTTATTTTATAAGTGGAGATTTGTACCTCTAAATCCCTCACTTATCTTACCCCCTTCACTCTCATCCTTTCTGGCAATCACCCATTTGTTTTCTGTAATTATGAGTTAGTTTTCTTTCTGTTTTATTTGTTTTATTTTTTAGATTTCACATATGAGTGAGATCATATGATAATTGTATTTCTCTGACATATTTCATTTAGCATAATACCTTCTAGATCTATCCATGTTGTCAAAAGTGGCAAGATTTTATTTTTCTTTTTATTTTGGCTAATAGTCCATTGTATATATACATCATATCTTCTTTACCCAGTCATCTATTGATAGACACTTTAGGTTGCTCTTTTTTGACATCAGTCTTAGCAATGTTTTTTTAGATCTATCAGGCAAGGGAAACGAAAGCAAAAATAAGTAAATGGGACCAAATCCAGCTAAAAAGCTTTTGCACAGCAAAGGGAACTATCAAAAAGTGAAAAGACATCCTACTGAATGAGAGAAAATTTTTGCAACTGATATATTTGATAAATGGTTAATATCCAAAATATACACAGAGCTCATGCAACTCAACATCAAAAAACCAAACAACTTGGTTAAAAAATGAGCAGAGGCTATATCTTAATAGGTGTGTTGGTTATATGCACACAATTGTCAGAAATCACTGAACTATGCTCTCAAGGTCTGTGCATTTCACTGTATGCAAATTATACCAGATAAAAATTATAATAAGGGAGTAACAGGGACAAATGGAAGTGGTCACATAAAATAAACAAGTTTTGAAGAAGTTAAAAAAATGACTCGAATAGACATTTTTCCAAAGAAGACATACATATGGTCAATAGATACATGAAAAGATGCTCAATGTCACTAATCATCAAGGAAATGCAAATCAAAACCATAATGAGATGTAACTTCACATCTGTCAGAATGGCTATCACCAAAAAAAACAAATAATAATAAGTATTGGTAAGGATGTGGAGAAAAGGAAACCCTCTTGCACTGTTGGTGGGAATGTAAATTGATGCAGCCACTATGCAAAACAGTATGGGGCCCACTGGTGTTGTGCTCACATCCAAGACTTGGGGCAGGGAAGGTGGTTGTGGGGAGTCATGGAGTTTCCTGTGAAGGAAATGGACATTCCTACAGAATGACTTGTCTTTTTGCTTTACTTGCACTATTGGTTCCTTAGGAAAACACTTCCTTTAGCCAATTTTAGGGAAAATCAGGTTCCTCGTGGGAGAGTTAAGCATTCAGGAACCAGAATCAGTCCAGCCACAATGAAGACAGGCCAGGCCATAACCATTCGGCAAGTTATTTCAGGAGCAGAAGTCCTATTCCTGCCATATCCTCAATTTCTATTGCAGAAAAAAAAAATCAGTTCTATACTGCAACAAAAGGGCTCTTCTGGCTATGATTTGCTTAACACAAAAAGTTTTGAGCATGTGTCAGAAAGCAAACTAAAACTTTTTTTTTCTAGCAAGATTTCCATGTGTGTAGCAGAACTCCAAACAGTGTAAAGCTTTGAGAGAGTAACTTTTATAGGTTTCCTTCTTTTGCTTAACAAGTACCTCCATCAGTATTAGAGAGTATTTTTTGAGGAAAGAGAGAATTGATTAGTGAGGACATACTCTACTCAGCACCTCCAGAAATATCTGATCATATCCGCACAAGGAATGGAATAAAAATGTTAACACACCTAACTTTTATGAAAGATATACATCCCCCACTATCTGTAATCTCAATCTAGATATATGTCATGTCCTATAAGCAAAGATTTATGTATGTGTTTTTTACCCCAAGACACAGGGAAAGCCATTCTATCTATGCCTCCATTCAAGTGAGAGAGTGCACGAGTAAGACAAAGAGAAAGGGGGGTGAAGATGGAGAGAGACAAAGACAAAGAGATCACTGATATACCAGCTGCATTGATATTGAAATAAACACTGATAATCACCAAACATCCCTGCAGATAATTGAGCCAGCTGCTCCAGTGTAGGATGGAGCTGGGTTTCATTCATCTTGCTCTTCTCCACAGTACCTAACACAATGTATGTTGTTTAAACAGCTGCTTGACAAATGCTGAATGTTGAATGATATCCCCTTGGAACAGAAACAGGCTGTTTGGTGGTTGGGTGGAGGGGTGCTGGGAGAAGCATACTGGTGAACAGGCAAACACACTCAGAGGAAGGAAGACCAACAGAATGACTTTTAGCTCCTCCCTTCCTTTTCCATCCATGCTCAGTGCTTGGGTGTCCAAGTTACTTCAGCAATAGGTCCTTCCCCTTTCATTCAAACTATCAATGGGGATGCATTCTCTGCTGTTCCTCTATCCCATCTCCACAACAGCAGCTCTTAGGATAAGATAGGAAACCCAATAAAGGACCCAACAGCACTTGGAAAGGTGGAGGGAACCACAGGAGCCCAAATATCTCATGGATTGAGAGAGAATCTCACCGTCCAGTTTCCTTTAATTGTTAGGGTCCTCCAACCAAGTACACACTATGGTCAGGGGAGGGTGGTATGCTTAGGAGATTGGGTGCAAGGGGAGGGAGGGAGAGAGAGTGGAGGAGAGAGAGACAGAGAGAGAGAGAGAGAAGAGAGAGACCCTAACATAATAGACAGGCCTGAAAAAGCACTTAACACCAGAAGTCCACCAAAGGCATAAGAATAGGTTCCCAGACCATGGCATGTCTGGGTTATAAGCTGATGTTATTTGAAGGTATCTCTTATTGGTCCCACTTAAAAGCCATCTCCTTTCTTGACTCTCATTCCCTGAAGTGCCTTTGCGTCTACCCTCAACACTTCCCATGGCTGTACCTAACCATGGGCACCGTATAATTCAGACCAGTTTAACTAAGACCTTTCCTATGCATCCGACATTTCACCTCTACCCTTTGGACAGTTCTTTGTCTACCATGATGCCAAAGACCAGGGCTTTAATTCTTGTTGAAGTAAAGAGTAAACATCAGTTAATATAAGATACCCCAACTCTATCTAATGTCACTTCATCCATCTAACCTTAATTCTCCCAGCTTTTCTGCTCAAACTCTGTATCTCCCTCCTCCCCAACACCCTGCTGCAGATCAGTCCTTTAGTAGCTCTTCCCATCTTCAATGCCCTTTCAATGTCCCCACTAAAAGTCCTCACACCTATTTAGGCCCTGCTCAATTCTCCTTTGCTCCTTAAAGTTTTCAAGATCTGTCTGTCCTCAAAGAGCATACTCTTCACCTTGCTCCTGTGCACTTGTAGTTGCTCATACTCATTGGCCCTTAATCACCCATAGCCATGCCTTATTACCTGCATTATGCTTGTAATTAGTCCTGCCTTCCTAACTCAGTCACCACCTCCCTCGGGGCAAAGGGTAAAGCCTCCATTCACATCTGAAATTCATAACACCCAGTGTCACCCAAGCCCTTGACAAATAAGCAATAAATCCACAAGAAATAGGTCACCCATCTTCTTGGCTTGACAGGCTCATTCATGGAAGTTAATGTCATTTGGACCAACTTGGTTAAAACATAGGTGGGAGACATTTGGACAGCCACGTGAGAAAGCAATCATAGCCAGTGGTCCCTGCCAGCTCAGAATGTAGGAAAAATGGAGCAGCAGGAAACAACTGACAGGGTGTGGGAATCAAACACCTTCCTAACAGGTGAGGAAGCATTAAAAATTGGTAGACAAGGGACTTCCCTGGCAGTCCAATGGTTAGGACTCCGCACTTCCAGTGCTGGGGGCCCAGGTTCAATTCCTGGCAGGGAACTAAGATCGCACAAGTGGTGCAGCCAAAAAAAGTTAAAAAAAAAATTGGTAGACATTTGGAAAGACATCTGGCAATATATATTAAAGTTTAAACTATGGATAGCCTTTCATCCCCTATTTCATGTCTCAGTGTCTTTCTAGAAATAAATTCATACGAGTACATAGGAGATACAAGTTAAGGTGTTTACTGCAGCCCCCTTTATAAGAAACAACCTAAAATCCATCATTAGGGTCAATGCTAGATAAGTAATGGAACATTCATATAACAGAGTGCAATGTAGCTTTTTCTTTTTAATGAAGTAGAGCTTTGTGAAGACATGGCAAAACCTCAGACAAATTAAATAAAGAAAAAATTGAGAGTAATACATATGCTATGGTATAATTAAAAAAAAAAAAACACAAAACCAGCCCTAATTCCCCCATGTTGCCTGTGTACATTTCCATAAATGTAAGTGTACAAAAATGTTTCTAGAAGGATTCACACAAAACAATAACAGTAGTTACATCTGGAGAGAGTTCTGGAAGGAGAGGGCTCATGGACAACTGTAGCTTTCTATCTGTAGGGTCTAAATTCCTTAGAAGGAAAGTATCTTCACATACTACCTCTGTTCATTAACAATAAATTAAGCTATAAGAAGAAATCACCTGAGATAACACAAGACTGGAAAGTGGGGGCAGATGAAGAGATTTATGCCTGCGGTTTTCTGAATCATAGTCATACCTCTCGGTGGAGGTTGTAGCCAAAGTGCAGACATGGGGTGGGTGGGCTTAATCAAATGTAATGAATGTGATGTCATTTGGGACCCTCTCTCTGGGGAAAGAAGCTTAAGTCAGTTTTTCCTGGATTGGGCTCAACATGTGAAGCAGAACTGAGGAATTTAGGAAGAGAGGAGCCATGTTGGTCAGAATAGAGGATGCCCCCCTTGCTCCAGCCAGTGCAAGTTCGCATCAGGAGCAGAATCGAAGTTCACAACTCGAAGCCAGTGGCTCCGGAGTGTGAGTGTGCACAGGATTCCCTGGGGGTTTTGTGGTTTTTTTGTTAAACCTGAAAAATCCTGAGTTTCACCTACGGGGCTGGTTCTGGTTCACAAGGGCTAGAGTGTGTGGCCTGGGAACCTGCCACTCTCTGAGAACACGTGGAGCAGAGTGAGGACCACCTCTCCTCTGGTGGTGGCCCACTCTTCCCACTCACGTCATGAGAAACCTTGTTTGTCATTCTATCCTGCCAACTGCCCCCTCTCCCACTCCCAGCTTCCCATTTTCGAATGTTCAAACAGCCATCAGAATTAAATACTATGTGTGGACACAGAGTGGGGGATGGAGATGGTGGGATGAATTGGGAGATTAGCCTTGACATAAATACAGTACCATGTGTAAAATAGCTAGTAGGAACACCTGCTATATAGCACAGAGAGCTTAGCCAGGTGCTCTGTGATGACCTAGATGGGTGGGATGGGGTGGGGGTGGGGGGGCGGGGCAGAGGGAGGTCCATGAGGGAGGGTATATATGTATACATATAGCTGATTCACTTCATTGTACAGCAGAAACTAACACAATATTGTAAAGCAATTATATTCCAATTAAAAAAAAAAGAATTAAATACTGAATCCCCAGGTAGGCAGTAAAGGTAGAGGAGGTGGTAAGCAGAAAAAGGAGTGGAGAAGGGGAGGTGGGGAGAGAACAAGGGGCCAAAGGGTGAAGACAAGTCAGTTTAGTTGGATCATCGGCTTGAAATGAGAAATTTTGAATCAAAGGTGGCTGCATGGGCTTCAGATACTGACCAGATAGAGTCTGAAGTTCTGCAATTATGCAGCCAGAATTGGAGCTGTTGGCTAAAACTTGTAGAGATAAACGGGAGAGAAAATGAAGCTATTCCAAGGCTTTGGGCAGAAATATGTTTTGGGCAAATTCAATGTCCCAGGTCTTATCCTTGGGGAGAGCTCAGGCTTGTCCTGTGATAGACAGGTGGAGAAGTGATTACAGTAAAAGTGGCTGACGTTTACTGAGCACTTACTCTATGCCAGGCATTGTTCTGAGCATTTATTCACTTAAGTCTCTGCAATAACTCCTGGGGTGTATGATATCTTAATCCCCATTTTACGGATGAATGAATTAAGAAACAGAGAATTAGGTAACTTTCCCCAAATCACACAGTTGAGGCAGGATTTAAATCCAGGCAGTCTGACTCCAGAGCTCATGACTCATTTATTAAGCTATTATGTTTTACTTAGATATATAAAATCCAGTCATAGAGTCATCGTAAGGAGCAGAGAAAACAGAGAGGGGGGGGAAGGTCACTTGTGGTGAGGAAAGGAGCTGTGGAACAGGTGATGTCTCAATTGGGTTTTGAAGAATGAATAGGAGTTTGATGGAAGACAGCATGCACTGGAAATGCTAGGTTACAAATGCTCAGAGACTGTATATTGGAGGAACCACAAGAAATCTGTATAAGGAGAATGAGCAAACAGCCTAAGAAAGAGGACAGAAAGTGAGGACTGGGATGGTTGGGTGTGGGGAGAGGAGGAGAATGGCAGGAGCAGAGGGTGGAGGGTCTATGCATTGAATAAGTTGTTGGGAGTTGGGATTAGGCAGTGGGAAGGGTTTTAGGTGGGGGAGTGAATGATCAGATTTGCCTATTGCTTAATAAAGTGGGTGAATAATTAGCTCAGGAAAAGGCTAGAGACAGGGAGCTGGTATTTGGAGTCTATATCAATGCAGGCCAGGACAAGTGGACCTCTGGGTAATTAGGGAAACCAAATAACAGGTCTTTCTCACTTTCAAGTTCTTCCTGAGTTAGCCAGTTTTATGCACTGTTTCCTTCACTTAGTCATAGACACAGCATATGGAGTGACCTGCAGACTTTCCCAAAGCATAAGAACTCACTTGTCAGAAAGGACTCATTGGAAGGCTTACTGCTTTCATCTGACGTGACACTCAGTGCCCTTTGGGAGCAAGGGGCAAACACTTTACATTTTGCAATGGGGGTAATCAGTAAGTATCTGTGCCTTCCTTTGTATCCTCAGCTCTTGGACCCAACTTACTTCCACAGAGAGAGATCTAGGAAATGGACATCTTGTCAGTAAAGGAAGGAAACGGACCGCCTGTGGGCAGGAGAAATGATGCTTTCCCTACGGCACGCCTGCTGTGTACATGAAGCACTGAGCTTCAGGGTTGTAAAGTAATCACCTCTTCATTTGTCTCATCAAGATTTTATAATTTGCAGAGAGTGTTCACATGTATGATCTCATCTGAGTTGGGCGGAAGCTGCCATTCGCACCTCTGTCATCAGGACCAAAATACCTTGTGATTTCACTCAGCAACTGGCTGAGGAGTGTGAAGAGCTCAGCTGCACAGGTGGCTGAAAGAGTTAGGAGTGGGGAGGGGGCCCTGGAAGTGTCTCTGTGTTCTGCGGGGAGAGGGAGCAACTATTGCTAGTGAGTGGGGGATAGAAAGTGAGCAAAGCCCAGGAAACTGTCAAATGGAAAAAGTACTGGGCTTCTTACACCACGCATTTGGTGCATCTCCTGAAGCCATGTCCAGTGAGATGGGATGGGAGGGGAAGGCACTCCAGATCCTGGAGCTCTTTTGGGGAGAAAGTTGATTCTGCCTCCATAAGGAGTTTTGATGCTTAACAAATTCACAGTACTTTTTAGCCTGATCTGATTCCCCTTGCTGTTTTCATTCTAGTTTGATTTCTTCTTCAAAATAACATGCTTTAAAAAAAAAAGCTGAATTATTAAGTTCTCCCAAACCCTTTTTTGGGGAAAATGTTCTTATCTGATATCTCCTGGTGATGTGCTACAACTAGGAGCTGGAGATGAAACTGAAGACCAAAAGGAGAGACTAGAATGTGAGCCCCTTGAGGGCAAAAAGGGTCCATAATCACCTTGGCATTCATCACCCAGGGTCCAGTAGCCAGAACACTGTTGCTTAATACATATGTGTTATATGGAAAATGAATGAATGTGGAGAGTGAGGGGGTGGGAAGAGAGAGGGTCGGGGTTAGAGAATACACATATTATCAATTGAAGCTCATAATAGTCTTCTTTCAACAAATTGCCACTCTCTAAATGGATTTTGTCTTTCATCACCCTGAATTCTCCAAAGGCAATCCACACAATGCGGGAGAATGAAGAAAAACAACAAACCCAACGTAACACAGTCCCACCTCTGAATACCAAACCAGGGCTAGGAACCACACAAACAAACATACCCTGTGCACACATTCTTCAGCCTTCAGAAGTTGAGTGCCACTCTCCACCAGCCATATGCCTTCCTAGTGTGGGAGATATGTTACTGTCAAGAGGAACCTTCCCATAGCTCTCAGTGAAGAAGAATCAGGATCAATTCATCTCCACTGACTGGAGTGTCGAATCAAAATGACTGGTTCTTCTCAGGGCAAGTCAGGATAGGATTGAGAGAGCAGGGGGTATGCCCTGGAGGAAATGACCCCTGCATGGGTAAAGGTGGCACTACAATATCTTTGTGAATTCTTTCATCTCTAAATTCTGGTTTAGAATTCTTAGAGCACTGTCCTCAGAGAACATTAGCAAAGCTTAAAACATCTAGGGACTCATTTTGCAAAGGGCCTTCAAAATCTGAAGCACATTCCTTTGAATTTCTTTACTGGTGGAATGTCTTTATCCCTTTTGGGTGAGATCTGATTTTTTTTTTTTTTTTTTTTTTTGAGAAACAATCATTCCGAAATAAAGTGGGTGAATAACATCAATGATTGGGCCATGAGTTGCACTTTTGAGCAAAAACAGAGAGTGTGTGTGTGTGTGTGTGCATTTCACATTCACTTAATATTCTAATGAAGGATTTAGAAAGATTCAAAAAATGGATTTCACCATAGAACCAAGGAAAAAAGTATGTGTTGAACTTCCCATGTGAGATTGAAGAGTGACATTTGGAAGAATGCATTATTAAAAGCAAAACTGATCTCAGAATCCAAGTATAAGCACAAGAGTACATGGGTGACTACAATATCAATTATTTTGCACACTTAATGTAGCGTGGATATCTGGCAGCTTTCAGAAATTGACAGCCACACTGCTCTTGAACGTGCCTTAGTCATTCTTCTTTTCCTGATACCATTATGTCTGCCAGGATAAGTTCACCATCACTGATTCTTTCCCTTCTGTGCGTTCCAAATATGTATATTTTGTGAAAGCCCTAAAGAAACTAGTAAGGATTCATGAGGAGAGCCACAACAAGCATAATTTCTTCAGCAGCCTTTTCTTCCTGCCCTCTTCACATCCTATTTTCTCTTCTCTGAGGAGTGCCAGAAGAAGTTAGATTATTATTATTATATTAAATAATAATTCCTGACTTTCAGTTCTTGCTTTTTAACCATCTTGGATATAGAACTATGTTTGCTCAGGGAAAATGGGTCACAGATTGCTAAACTAGTTCCTCACCGTGCAGTGGTTAAGAGCTGTTTGTTTTTCAAATACCTTAATTGTATGGTCTACCAGAAAAGAGCAGTACTGGAAATTATACCTCTGGACTAAACGCAACCAGATGGACAAAAACAACAAGGCGTTTGAAAAAGATAAATGCCCCACAATCCCCCTGTGGTTGGTTTTATCGCCAGTTAATTTTATAATAGCTTCTTTTGGAGAAGGGGAATATTCCCCAGGGCTAGGAGTGATCCCTCAGCAAAAACCAGGCAGCCTTCAGAGGGAAGGGTCCTCTCTGCTGCCTATTTGGGTAGAATTGGAGTAAACACTTTTGGTTTGGGGGCTAAAGCTGACGAGAGGGTGGAATTCTAAGCCCAAGAGCAGCAACACATCCCTCCTTGTTTTATATTTCTTATTGGCTTTAATTTTGCAGTGCCTTTTGCTGGATATAAAGCAAGAGTTTTAGTCTGGAGTTGGTGACTGGAACTGAGGATGTGGTGTTAAGTGATCTTGTTGGTTACCTACAGGTTAAAGTTCTAGAAGCCAGAGTTGATATGGGAAGAATATCCCAAGTTGAGTGAGGGTCATTTGGGCTCATCAATGGACTCAGGTTGAGACTGATCCCTGGATCTTTGCTCCTCTTCCCAGGACCATAGCGTCCAAGCTAAAACCCAGCCCTTGTGGGCATGCCTTAAAATCTAGGCGAACAGGCTGCTGGACTGTTTTCAGGCCGTGAGTAATTTAAACCATCTATTGTAGAATATAATAAACATATTGGATTCATGTTTGAACAGTGATGGAGATGTGGGAGAAAGTCCAGAAAGATGTTGACTGAAGACCTCATTGACCCTTTTCTCATGAGACAGGTGTGATTTTCTGGGATTGGTTGAAGAGTCTCATCCTTCTGGTAGAGAGTTATCCCTCTCGCACCCCATCTCCCACTCTGCCATAATTGCCACCACAGGAGTCCTTGAAAAGGGAGGACAAGGAATTTAAGTTTCTCTAAGTATCTGTGTTATAAAAGAGAAAATAGATGAGTTGAAAGAGTGAGTCCTGGAATCTCCTGAGGCTTTGAAGAAGCTGATAGAGTTATAATAAAATGATCAAGTAATTAACATTTCTTCCTCTTTCTTTTTAGAAGAGTTTAAGCTATAACCTTTGAGTATCTATGCCTATATAATTTAGTCATCACAAGTCTCCAATGATTATTCCATGTAAACTTCTCATTTCCTTCATAAGATCTTTTTCTTTCCCTGAAATCTCCCTTGAAATCCTTGCTCATGAGTTCCCCTCTACCAGAAAACGTAAAGTTATGAACTTTAAGTATCTGTAGTTTATTATGTGTCAATTATTAAGAAACATGTTTAAAAAGAATTCTCTGAATTTCTTATTGGTTTTACGTTTGGTTGCAGTCCTTTAAATTTTTTTAACTTTTAAAAAATTATGTAAAATTTATCTACAATGAAATACAATCACTTCACTATAAAATTTGATAAATTTTGGTAAATGTATACATTCATATAGCTACCATTCCAATCAATATTCAGAACATTTCAATCACCTTCAACATTTTCCTCGTACGCCTCTAATAAACCCTACATCCCATAAGAAAACACTTCTGATTTGTATCACCATGTATGTTAATTTTGCCTCTTTTTAAATGTCAGAAAAGTTTACTATTTATATAGTATTTACTGTTTTCAGGCCATCCTCTCTCACGTTCAACTTAATGGCTTTTAAATTTATTCTTGTTGCTGTCGTTAATTCTTTTTTACTCCTGCATAGTATACCATTGTATGAATATCCCATGATTTGTTTATTTGTTCTCCTGGTCGTGGACATTTGGACTGATTCTAGTTTTTGGATGACATGAGCAAAGCTGACATGAACATCCTCATACAGTTCTTTTTGCAGATGCATGCTTTATTTTCTCTTGGATGAATATGTAAGAGTGGAATTGCTGGGTCATAGGGAGGATGTAGGTTAACTTTTTTTTTTAACCAAGGTATAATTTACAAACCATAAAATTCACCCTCTTAAATGAGTTATTCAGTAGTTTTTAGTATATTTACAAGGTTGTGTAATGATCACCACTATCTAATTTGGAATATTTTCACCACTCCCAAAATAACCCCATACCTATTATCAGTCAGTCCTCATTCCTTCTTCCCTCAGTCCCTGACAACTGCTAATTTACTTTCTGTCCCTATGCGTTTGCCTTTTCTGGACATGTCATATTAATGGAATAACACAATATGTGCCCTTTTGTGTCTGGCGTCTTTCACTTAGTATAATGTTTTCAAGATTCATCCATGTTGTAACATGCATAAACACTTCATTCATTTTATGGCTGAATAAGATTCCAGTGCATGGATACACCATATTTTGTTTATTCATTCATCAGTTGACGAACATTTGGGTTGTTTCCACTTTGGGGCTATTTTGAGGTGGACTACTAATGAATATTTATGTACAAGTTTTTTGTGTGAATCTATTTTTTCAGTTCTCTTGGATATATCACTAGGAGTGGAATTGCTGGGCCATATGGTAACTCTATGTTTAACTTTCTGAGGAAATGCCACACTGTTTTTCAAAGCAGCTGTATCATTTTACATTCCTCAAACAATGTATGAGGGCTCCAAAATGTTGGTTATAGCTAACCTAGCGGGTGTGAAATAGAATTTCATTATTGTTTTAATTTGTATTTCTCTAATGACTAATAATGTTAAGCATTCTTTTATGTGCTTATTGGTCTTTTATAAATCTGTTTCGGAGACGTGTCTATTCAAATACTTTACCCATTTTTAATTAGGTTATTTGCCTTTCTATTGCCGAATTGTAAGAGTACTTTATATATTCTGAATACTAGACTCTTATCAGATATGTAATTTGCATAAATTTCTCCCAATCTGTGGATTATATTTTCATTTTCTTCATAATATACTTTGAAACAGGATTTTGAAGTCCAGTTTTTCTATTTTTTGTTGCTGTTGTTTGTGCCTTTGATGTCATATATAATTGTTGCCTAATTCAAGGTAATGAAGATTTACTCATATTTCCTTTTAAAAGTTATTTTTTTTTTAATTTTTAGCTCTTACATTTAAGTTTTTTTTTTTAATTCATTTTGAGTTAATTTTCACACGTGTGAGGCAGAGGTCCAGATTTACTTTTTTGCATGTGGATATCCAGTTGTCCTAACACTATTTGTGGAAAAGACTATTCTTTCCCCATTGAATTATTTTTGGTACACTTGTTGAAAACCAATTGGCCATAACTTTATGGCTTTATTTCTGAATTCTCAAATTTATTTCATTATTTATATGTCAACCCTTATGCCATTGTCATACAGTTTTGACTACTGTAGATATGTAGTGATTTTTTTAATTGGGAAGTGTGAATTTTTCAATTTTGTTCTTTCTCAAAGATTTCTTTGGTTATTCTGGGTCTTTTGTATTTCTGAGTGGATTTTTGGATTTGCTTGTCGATTTCAACAAAAAGGAACCTGGGGTTTTGACAGGGATTGCATTGTATCTATAGATCAACTTAGGGAACATTGTCCTCTTAAGAGTATTGTCTTCCAATCCAGGAGAATAAATATCTTTTCACTAATTTAGATTGCCTTTAATCTTTCAGTGATGTTTCGTAATTTTTGTACAAGTATTGTACTTATTTCTTTAAATATATTCTTAAGAATTTAATTTTTATAATGCTAGCATGAATGGAATCATTTTTAAAATTTCATTTTTGTATTTATTGCTAGTGTATAGCAATGTGATTGATCTTTGTATATCGAACTTATATCATGCAATCTTTTGGAATTAATTAGTTACTTCTAATCATTTTGTGTATGTGTGTGGATTTCTTAGAATTTTCTAAATACAACATGTCGTCTGCAGATATAGTTTTAGTTCTTCCTTTCCAGCCTAAATGTTTTTTATTTTTTTTTCTTCATTAATTTCCCTAGCCAGACCTTCCAGTGCAATGTTAACAGAGGATATTCTTGTCTTGTTCATGATCTAAGGAGGAAAGCTTCCATATTTCACTGTTAGTGTGATGGAATCTTAATGTTCTCCTACATGCTCTTGATCAATTGACTAAGTTCCCTTTTATCCCTGGTTTGTTAAGTGTTTGTATTAGGAAGTTGTTGGATTTTTGTCAAATGTTTTTTTTTTTGTTTGTTTGTTTACATGATATGGAGATTTTTTGTCCTTTATTCTATTAATATCATGTGTTACATATTGATTTTCATATGCTGAAGAAAGTTTGAATTTAGGGGATAAATCCTGTTTCATCATAGTGTATAATATATTGAATTATTGGTTGAAAGTTTTTTCTTTCAATACTTCAAATATCTCATCCCATTAACTTTTGGCCTCCATGGTTTCTAATGAGAAACCAGTTGTTAATTTTACTGAAGATAACTTGCGCATATGAGTCACTTCTCTCCTTCTCTTTTCAATATTCTTTCTTTGGTTGTGGCTCTCAACAGTTTAATTATGTTTCGGTGTGGATGTCTTTCTGTTTATCCTGCTTGGAGTTGTTTCTTGATGTGTGCACTAATATTTTTCATAAAATTTGAAAGGTTTTGGCCATGATTTCCTAAAAAATTATATTTGCCCCTTTCTCTCTGTCTTCTCCTTCTGTGGTTCATATTATTACTGGTGTCTCACAGGTGTCTCTGTTTCTTTTTCTTAATTCTTTTTTCTTTCTGTTCTTTAGACTGGATAATCTCAATTGCCTATCTTCAAGTTTCTGATTCTGTGTTCTGCCTGCTCAAATATACTGCTGAGGCCTTCTAGCAAACTTTTTATTTTGGTTTTTTTAACTTTTTAAACTCAGAATTTCTATTTGGTTCTATTTTTTATAATTTCCATCTCTTTATTAATATTCCCTATCAGTATTAATTTCTTTAATTTTCTAAAAGAATGGCTTCCTTTAGTTTTTTTGGACATATTTTACAGAGCTGAAATAAAGTCTTTGTCTAGTAATTCCAATATCTGTACTTCTTCAGGGACAGTTTTTATTAATTGACTTTTCTTGTGTATGGACCATAATTTCTTATTTCTTTGCATGCCTCATATTTTTTTTATTGTTGTTGAAAGCTGGGTATTTTAAATAATGTAATATGACACCTTTGAAAATCAGTTTCCTCACTCTCCTAAGGGTTTGTTGTTGTTGCTGTTTGTCATTTTTTGTTTGTGAATTGCCTTTTGTGAGCTAATTCTATAAAACCTATATTCTCATGTCTCTGTTCTTCTTCATATTCTTCTCAAGAGCCTGTTCAGTTATGTTAGTGGTCAGCTAATGATTAGACAGAGATTTAATTAAATGCCTGGAACCAACAAGCTTCCCAGTGTTGCCAAGATGCTCTGCACGCATACTGGGTTATGCCTTCCATTCACAGGCCTGCAGATTGCACTTCTGCCCAGACTCCACTTCCTGCAGGCTCAGAGCCTCAAGGTCAGCCAGAGGTGAGAGCTATGGGACTTCTCAGGTCTTTCCTGAGCACGCACACCATCCCTGGCATGTGCACAGCTGTAAATATACATTCAGCTTTCTAGATTCCCAAGAATATGTCAGAGATTTTCAAAACCCCATGAGCACATCTCATTCCCCAGATTTTTCCTTTAAACTTTTGCTTTAGCCTATTGTTTGTCCCAACTGTTATCTACTACCTCAGGCGATTGCAAACATAAATAATTGGTTCGAATTGTTTTTAACAAACACTTCTGGGGAAAGGCTTTTTGTACTGGAAAAAGCTCCAAGTCAAGTCAAATACACTCAACCTTGCAAGTGAGCCAGGAACCACCAGGGCACGTAATGACACTTCTTTGGGAATTAGGTTTGAAGGAATTCTAACTCTGCTCTTCCCTCTTTGGTGGCTGCCGAGAGAGTGTGGGGTGATGATCTTCATGGCTACTGTGGTGCTAGAGAGACAAGGATGGGAGAAAGGCAAGTTAAAACAAGACAAAATTCATTCTTTTTATCAGGATTTAGTTATTTTTCATGAGTAAATGCTCATCAGATTGCTGCAAGTATTTGGTTAATTTCCAGAGTTCAAAAAATTTGATTCTGACATTCTTTGAAAGTTTTCTCATTGCCTTTATGGAGGAGAAAATTTTCAGGGGTCCTTACTCTACAACTTTTTCTACATCACTCCCTGTATGTTTACTCTTGTGAGAAATGTCCAACCATTTTTTCAAGTGGATGTACCATTTTACACTTCCACCAGCAATGTATGAATGTTCTGGTTTCTCCACATCCTCACGAAGATTTATTGTTGTCAGTATGTTTTAATTTAGTCTTTATTTTCCTGTTTTTATTGGTGGTTTGTATTTCAATTCTGTTGCAAAATTTCTTTATATATTCTGAATGAGTCTTTTTTTGGATATATGCATTGCAGATATTTCCTCCCACTTTCTTTTATTAATGATGACTTTTGAAGTGCAGAAGTCTTTTGTTTATTTGTCTTATGTTGGTAGTATGTCATGAAGTCCAATTGATTATTTTTTCCTTTACAGTTAGACAAAGATATTCTCCTATGTTTCCTTCCAGAAACTTTACAGTTTTAATTTTTTACTTTTAAGTCTATGATCTAACTCAAATACTTTAGTGTGTATTGTGAGGTAGGTGTAGTAGTTAATTGTTTTCCACATATTTGTTTATATGTTTCATCACCATGTTTTTGAAAATACTATTCTTTTCTCATTAAATTTCCTTGGTGCTTTGTGTGAATATCAATTGACATATGTGTATTGGTCTATTTCTTGTGCTCTCTAATCACTTTTATTGATTGAGTTGTTCATCCTTACATCAGTACCACACTGTGTTAATTACCTTACCTAAATGTGTCTTTGTTTTTTTTTTTTTCAAGTTTTTTGGCTATTCTACCTATTTGCTCTCTCTATATATCATATATATGCTTTCTATATATGATATATATGATAAATACATATATTATATGTATATATCTTAGAAATTAATGTCTAAAAAAAGGCTGTCAGAATTTTTTTTATCTGGAAATCAGTTTGGGAAGAATTGATATCAAATGTTAAGTCATTCAATCGATGTACAGAGAATATCTCTCCATTTATTTAGGTCTGATTTCATTTTTCTTAGCCTTGTTGCCTAGTTTCCAGCATAGTGGTCTTTCATGCTTTTTGTCAAGTTTACATCAAAATATTTTATGCTTTTATGTGCTGCTGGAAAAGGATTTTTAACTTACATTTTCCAATTTTGTTCTGCTATAATTGATTTTTTTTATTGGCCTTGTATCCTGCAAACTTGCCAAATCTTACTTATTAGTTCTGATACTTGTTTTATAGATTTCTTAGGGCATTTTTTAAAAAGTAAACAATTCTATCACCTGCAAATAAAGATGGTTTTACTTCTTTCTTTTCCATCTATATGTTTTTAACTTCCTTGTCTCATCTTGTTGTACTAGCTTGGACCTTCAATACAATATTGAGTGAAAACGGCTAAAGCAGACATTATTGCCTTGTTTCCAATCTTAGGGATAAAACATACAATATTTCATAATTGATATGGTATTAGTAGCAGAAGTCTTTTTTTTTTTTTTTTTAAACATTGAAAATACTGGGTGAGGGGGTGCTCTTTATGAAGTTGAAGAAATTCCCTCTTTTCCTAGTTTTCTGAAAGTTGATTTTTTAATCATAAATAAGTGAAAAAAAAAATTCAAATAACTTTTCTTGGCATCTATTAAGATCATCATGTAATTGGGTTTTTCTTTGTTTTGTTGAAGTAGTTAATTTGAATGTTAAACCAACCTTGCATTCCTAGGATAAACATCACTTGTTTTATCTGTATATTTCTCACTTTGATTTGCTAATTTTGAATCTAATTTGCCATTTTCAAGGATTTTTGCATCTGTGTTCAAGGTGGGGGGAGAGTGGTCAGTAATTTTCTTTTCTATCAAAGTCTTTGACACTTTTGACAGTTTTGATATCAGAGTTATACTACTCTTATAAAAAATTACAGAGTGTTTCCCTTTATCTATTTTCTGAAATAGTTTGTAAGGCTACTGATATTATTTCTTTCTTAAATTTTTGATAGAATTCACTAGTAATAGAATCTGGGTCTGGGAATTTTTGGGTGGAAGTTGTCTTGTGAATTCAATTTCTTTAGTAGACAAAGAGCTATTCAAAATTTCTATTTCTCTTTTTGTCATTTTTGGTAAATTGTATTTTTAAAGAACCTTGTCCTCCTAAGTTGTAAAATTATTGGCATACATTTGTTCATAATATCCTTATTGCCCTTTTAATATTTGTAACGTCTGTGGGATGTCATTTCTTTTATTCCTGACATTAGTAATTTGTGGCTTTTTTCCCTTTGTCACTTTTATCAAAGCTTTACCAATTTCACTAATATCTAGAAGAACACACTTTTTGCTTTGATAATTTTATCTATAGTTTGTGTATTATTTATTTTTTTTCACTTTCACTGAATGGAGGGTCCCCGTATCTTAGTTGGTTCATTGTCTAGACAACCCTAAATGAATTTCCAGGATAAATTTTGTTCCACTCAATGCAATTACACCTCAGTTCATTCATTATACCAAGTCTTTTTTGTTTGTCACTTTCTTTGGTTCATGACATGGAGAAGCATTGTGGTGTGGTAGAAATTCCTCTGACCTTGGATCCAAACATTTCAAAACTGTTATCTAACCTTTCTTATCCTCAATTGTTTTCATATGTAAAATAGGATAATAGTGATTACATAAAATTTACATGAAGTGGCTGGAACATAGTGGCCATTCTGTGATGGTTGACCTCAGAGCCAGAGAAGTTCCTCATTGTCTATGCATCCTATTGATCAATAGCTTATATTTAACATGTAACCTGATTATACACACTTCAGGTACATCTAATCTATGATGAGGATAATTCCCAAGATGAAAATCTTCCCAAAGCCATTTATAAATACTCTCTATTACTTATCTTTCTCTAAATGCTGTCTGGAGGATGCTTAAGGAAACTATACTGAGAGTTTAATAAACATCAGCTTGCAGTTCAAAATGACTCTGTCTTCTTTTTGTTTAATTTTTGTGAAAATCAATTTCCTTGGGAAAACTGCTCTCTGTAAGTTAGCTGTATCAGTCAGCTTTTCATTTCCAAACTTAGTAGAGGAAACCAACAACTGCCTATTTAACTAAATTGTGGTTCAGCAATTTAGGTTGAGCTCAACTAGGTGCTCCTCTGCTGGTCTTAGCTGGATTTACTCTGGATTTTCAGTCAGCTGTTAGTCAGCTAAGTAAGTCTGCTGCTGGGGTGTGGCTGATTGTTGACTGGGACAATGAGAGAGCTTGTGCTGCCTGTCTCTTTCCTTCCACCCTTCCATCAGGATAACCCAGGCTTGTTCATATGGCAGCTGCAGATTCTAAGAGAGCAAAACAGCAAGTTCCTGTAAGCAAATTCTTATCAAACTTCTGTTGTATCACATTTGCTAATGTCTCATTGGTGAAAACAGGTCACCTGACCAATCCTGATTTAAAAGGGTGAAGAATGGGTTCCACCATTTGATGCGAATCAACTGCAAAGAATTTTGGCCATTTTTATTATCTACTGCATTGGTTCTGGATGCAGTAGGAGGAATATGAGGCCAAGAAGGAGGTGTTCCTCACCAGTAGCTCCAGGATATTAAAAAAAAAAAAAAAAAAAAAAAAAAAAAAGGCAAGCCATGTGCCAGGAAGGTTGGGACACACCCTATATCAACATCCAGTTAAGGCTTTAATCTGTGAAGAGCTTTCCTGGCAAATCAACAAATGCATTCCACTTAGAGACTGCTAAAAAACATTTGATTCTCCAGATAGCAGAAATATAAACTTTATTTTGTTATCTCTCACCTGCTCTTCTTCCTCTTTTCCTCAACTGCCCTACTCTCCAAACCATTTTATGTCTTTTATAAAAGCCTACCACTGACTGTCCTGGACGTGGTCCCTGTAAGTGGTTAGGAATAGTGCCAAATACCTGCTGCTTTATCTGAAATGGGGCATGAGGCTCATAAGCCCCAAAAATAAGATCAAAGAGATCTGACAGGCTAGGCTAAATTCTCTAATCCAATTTTAGATCCTTTTAGGGTAAGCCCACAGCCTGTTTGCTAGTGTGCATACCTGAACACTCACTGCACCTCTGGCCATGAGTACCTTCAAATACACACAAATTAAAATACATAAAGATTTATTTCAGCAAATATGCTGTAGAGGATGGGGTGAGTGTGGATAAACAGAAGGACAGCAAAAGGAGATGTTTTCTCTAGTATCACAGTGTCATATTTCCTTCTGTCACAGACACTGAGGCAAACACTTTGCTAGTATTTGTGCTTACTCTCCCAATATTTCGCTTCAACCTCATCTCATCATTTTCAGAAGTTCTATCAGTCAACTATTGTGTAATAAAGTTCAGCAAAATCCAGTTGCTTGAAGCAATTAAATATTTATTATGTATCATGAGCCTGTGGGTTGGCTGGGCAGTTCTGTTGATCTGAGCCAGCCTCAGCTAAGTTTCCTTGGACTCACTCATGGAGCTGTTATCAGCTTCAGATCACACTTAGGATGACCTCGACTGGGAAAACTTAGTGTTCCCCCATGTATCTCTCGCATTCCTCCTGCAGGTTAGCCCAAGGATAGCCTCATGTTCCTGGGCAAGGAACAAGTGTGGCAAGAAAGCAAACACTGATTTGCAAGTGTTTGCAAGACTCTGCTTGTGTTTTGCTTGCTAACTCCTGTTGGCCAAAGCAAGTCCCATGGCTAAGCCCAGAGAGAAGGGGTCAGTTAGAACATCTTGCCCACAATGGTTATAGCGAAAAACTGGAGACATCAACACAATCAATTTACCATCCTAGTTCTATAAAATTGTGGGGATTTAAAAAATATCCATTGACTTATTTGTCACATTATTGCATGATCCACAGTCCTATCTTTGCCCTTGATAGTGTTCATCTGGTTCAGTCATTCATGGGGTGGTTTCTTCCACACCTCAAAGTCAGTGTGTTTTTCTGAGACTCAAGTTAGCCTCGGTAGGTAGGACGTGGGAGCCGGGAGGTGGTGAAAGCAGCTCTCTTTTAGTATTCCCTTGTGGGTATACAAGTGTATGAGTCTTGAACTGGTGTTAGCCCTGAGTCTTCTCTCCTTTGACCACATGCTGGATTGCACCCCAGATGACTCATTTGTAGAAAAGAAGGTCTCTGTTTTTGAGTGACAGAACTAGCCCTTCTGACTCACAGACTTTTTTCACTCAGTCCAGGTCTTCCCATCTTGGTCCTCAATTTCCCTATGTGGATAACAGAAAGAATTGACTCTCAGAGAGGACTAGAGGTATATATGGGTGTGTGGTGGGTGAGGGAGGATATTAACCTGAATACAGGCTACTGGGCCTAATGTAAAAGAGTGAAACACCTACAAGACTCTCTCCTCTTTTTTTGTGTGTGTAGTCATTTTTTTTTTCTTATTAGTTATCTATTTTATACATGTTAGTGTATATATGTCAATCCCAATCTCACAATTCTTCCCACCCTTCCACTCTCACTTTCTCCCTTGGTGTCTATACATTTGTTCTCTACATCTATGTCTCTATTTCTGCCTTGCAAACCAGTTCATCTGTACCATTTTTCTAGATTCCACATATGTGTTAATGTACAATATTTGTTTTTCTGTTTCTGACCTCACTCTGAATGACAGACTCTAGGTCCATCCATGTCTCTCCAAATGACCCAATTTCATTCATTTTTATGGCTGAGGAATATTCCATTGTATATATGTGCCACATCTTCTTTATTCATTCATCTGCCGATGGACATTTAGGTTGCTTCCATGACCTGGCTATTGTAAACAGTGCTGCAATGAACATTGGAGTGTGTGTATCTTTTTGAATTATGGTTTTCTCTGGGTATATGCCCAGTAGTGGGATTTCTGGGTCACATAGTAATTCCAGTTTTAGTTTTTTAAGGAACCTCCATACTGTTCTCCATAGTGGCTATATCAATTTACATTCCCACCAACAGTGCAAGAGGGTTCCCTTTTCTCCACACTCTCTCCAGCATTTATTGTTTGTAGATTTTTATCCTCTTAACTATTTCTCCAAATTATTGCTGCTTAAAGATGTGACTATGAGTAATTAAAAATAAACACAAGGAAGGAATTAGATTAGATGGTAAAAATAATCTTGTGGTAAAAATTAGCACTAAGTGTAGAAATGTATGGCACTAGAATGTTGGAGGTCTCTCTTTGGATGATTTTGGGCCCTGAGTCTCAGCCATCTATCTAGGTTAGAATTGGTACCAGGGGTGGTTTAGACAAAGGGGGCGGTTGTGCTCAGACCTTGTGAATTGTACATACTGTGATTGGTCTCTTCCACCTCCAGCAGCTGCTTTGCTCACTAACCATTGCTTCTGACCTTTCTTGGGCTCTGAGATGGCCCTGCAGTGACTCTCCCTCTGTCTTCCAGAGCATAGAGACACTCCAGCGTCCCCGCCCCAGCCCTCAGGTGAACTGCGTAGCAGCTGAGGTCCTCACATCCTCAGCCTGCCTCTGAAGTGAGGTCACAAGGTATTTCAGTCCTGTTTCCAAGGTGTGAACCACAATCAAAAGGGAGGAAGTGCTTCCAGAGCCTGGGTACCAAGGTGTGATAAGATTTCAAGGTTTCGCAAGCGTTTTTTTTGTTTTTTTCTATTTTTTTGTATCTCTCTCTTTCTCTTATGTGAAAATAGTTGTCCAATTACTTTCAGAAAACTATTTCTTTTGGAAAGTACTAAAGGGTTTAACTTATCTTCAACTCAGAAATACATGCATTTCAAAAATGTGCTGAGAGTCTAAGCATATCGTTTTCATCTTCTTGCACCATGGGCATTGGGAAGTGCTTAAAAGCAGATTTTTTGTGGGATTCCTCAGTGTCCTGAGATAGATATTCCACAATATCTACACCACAATACCACAACCATCATCAATAAACACATAATTATTGAGCCAATTTTGAGCTCCACGCTCTAGTGGATGCCATGAAAGACACACAGAAGGTCAATGCATGGATGCCACCCTCAGAAAGTGCCAACTCTACAGAACACATTATCATATTCAGATCATAGGATTCTGGACCTGGAAGGGATCTTATAGTGTCAAAGCACTTACTTTACATATGAGGAAGCAGAGTCCCAGAAAGTTCACCTAGCAATTCAGTTTTGGAGTCAGACCCAAAAGTAAGTCTCCTCATTCTCAAGCCAAATGGTGTGTCTAAGGGTTACGGCTGTCCTGTGCAGAGAAAACAATGTGAACCTCTGTAGCAGGGGGAGTCACCATTGAAAGTCTTTTCTTAATCTCAGAAATGCTGGACCCTATTCCAGGTCTTAACACTGAGGAGAATTAATGCAATTACAGGGTACAGGTGCATCTTGGACACCTACTTTTCTGTCTGCTCACACACCTCTGGAGAATGAGCCCTTCCACTCATTCTATTCCCCATCCTCCCCAGCTGAGTCACTAATTAAAGGGAGCATCATATGAATATGACCAAACTTGGCCTCTATGCTGGGGCGATTACCTTAGAGGTGGCCACATGAACACAGCCCATTGGAACTGAAACTGAGCAGTCAGTTTCTCTCCATCCCACATAAAGCTCAGAGGTTGCTGGCTGGCAATCATGTGTGTGTGTGTGTGTGTGTGTGTGTGTGTGTGTGTGTATTTATTTTTATTTACTTTGCTTTGTGTCTAGAAGGAAAGAAAATGTTGTCCACCATGTGAGAGAAGAAGGAAGAAGGTGTGGAGAGAAAAACAGAAACTAAAGACAGGAGGACAAGCCTATGCATTAAAGTCCTTGTTTTCTATTGTCTCTAATGTCCAGCCATATTCCCAGTTGGGTGTTTTTGTGAGATAATCCAGTATATATACAATACATGACCCTTTATGCTTAAGTTAATATGGGTTGTGTTCCTACCACAAATAATGAGTAAAATGAGTATGTGGCAGTGAAAGATTATTGCATTCTATTGAAATCTCTCAGATAAATTAATACATTTTAGAAAATGAGGAAGTGAGGGTTAGTGTGTGGTTGTGACATAGAAAACAGTTTGTAACAATGAGCTCCAGGTAATGATGAACACACCTGGAAATCCTTCCTGATGTTGTCAGTATATTGATCAGATCAGTGTGGAGCAGAAGTGGAGCAGCTGTGGCCTTGGCTCCTTGACCACAGAGAAAACCAGAGGACACTTTCCCACCAGGTCATTGTGTCTGACACTGAGGACAATCTATGCAAAGGAAGTCCAAATCCACAATGGCCCAGGTTTGAAAGAGGGAAAGAAAGTCTTTCAAATGGCAAGGGCCATCTTTATACAGGGCACAGGTTGGGGAAGCTGGTGTTTGAGTTGAGCCAGGGCACGTGGCAGGGTTACCATAGAAATAATGGAAACATCTATCAGGAGACAAGAAAATAGGCAACTAGCACTTTACATCAAGATTCTTACATTCCAGTTTAGGTTCTCAGAGATAAGAGAGATGAGCCAGAAGAGTTTCCCTGGAGGAAACTGGCCTCCAAGGAATCTGATTCCTCTTGTTCAGCCTGTGCTTTGAAAACTTAAACTAGCACTCGTCACATTTCACTCCCACAATCCCACACAATTTCACTCCTTTTCCCTCTCTTGGCCCCTTCCTCTTTTTAGGCTCCTCTGCTCAGTTATTCAACAAAATTACTGCTCCTCTCCTTTCCCCAAACCGTTTTCAGGTAGAATACTGCCCCTGAGACACAGCTCCCTACCTTTTATTTGAAAGGTCAAACCTCTTTCGTTTTTCCAGAAACGTCCAAATAGAGCCTTCTTTCATAAAAAATCTTTCTCTTAAGATGGATCAGGGCAATGAAAGGTGACAATTTCTTCCTGCTCCATTCTGTCTGAATCTACTGCTCCCCCCCCCCCCACTGCTTTATCCCGTCTAAACGGAAACCGCTGACTTAGATAAAATGTAAATAATTTGTTTTGCCTATTTACAGATATATTTGACATGAATTATAGCATTGTCTGTCCTTTGTGTGTTGAGATTTTAAAGTCCCAGAGGCTTTTATGATTGTGTGACCCCCAGAGGAACCTGTTCCCTTGAAAAATCTGTATGAATTCACCTTGGATGGCTTTGGGGACTGCCATTTGTTGTAAGATAGTTTCTGGTTCTCATGTAAACTCTAATTATGGTTTCACACACATAATTGCTGTTTCTATCTACCAGGCACTTTGGTGGTCTCTACTGTGCATTGCATGATGTCTCAAAGGGCAATTAGATATAGTGCTAGATTAGAAACCAGGCTCATTGGCCACAGGCAAAATAACAGCAGCAGTAGATCTTAAAGAGGTTTAACAGGCTCTGTGTTTTATTTCTATTATGTACTGTTTTATTTCTATTATGTACTTTTTTTATGTTTCCTTGAATTGTTTATTTGGTAAAATTTTTATTACAGAGCCTCATCAACCAGCATCAAGTCTCTATGAAATATCTCTAGTACTGCTTTAAAATGTAGATTTCATTGTTTATAAGAGAAAGGTTAATTATCTACTGGTAACATACATGCCAATAACCTGATTTATTCAAGAATGTAGATTTCAGTATAATATCATTCTCTTACTTTTTAGCAATTTACTCACACAGGTATGTATTTCATTACTACATAATTTTAAAGATCTTCTCCTACCTTGAATAAATTGAATAAATGTCATTTTTTCCAATATTTAGGTAATATAATTTACTTGGCACCTACAGAGAAGCTCTTATAAAATCCATATATGACTTACAATTCATTACTTCTGTAGTAAAATCCTGCTGAAAATAATTCTTCAGATAGTTAAGATTCTCATCACCTCTTTGAGTCATTTTGAGCAAGTAAGAATGAAATACTTGTAGTAGTTTCTTTTAATCTATTGTATGTCCTATAAGAAGTTCTAGGAATAAATTATGTACATGTATATGTATTTAGGACATATTTAATTTCACTAAGATGGAATAGAGATTGATTTCTTTTCAGCAACGTCATAATTTTGAGTCTGAAAATCTTGAAACTGTTTGTTAAAAAGTTTACCAAATATCCATATTGGTGAAATCTAGATCAAATATATATATTTTTTATTTTTAACAATATAATATACTTTTTCCAACAAGCTGATAAAATCCCAGCCACAAATTCACTGACAATAGTTTAATGTAACTGAAACAAACAAATAAAAATGCCTCTTTCTTTTATATCCCAAGAATAGATTATATTTTGTATCTTGATATTAAGTTGTTGGACTTAATCACTTCAAACCTGCTTTTATATATTGTCATGTACAGTAAAACAAACAAATGTGGATGCAGGTCTCTTTATTCTATTTGAAGGAGCTGCTGCAGTGACACCACAAACCAGGAGATGGAACATTTCCACAGTGAAGTATTTTCCATTATATATTTTATCTAGGGTTTTGATGGAAATTTATGTGGTGTGGATACAGGATGGGGATAGGGGATGTTATTAAGACAACCGATGATGGACGGAAGAAAGTAACTGATGAGTTTTGCGTAAAAAGTCCTATGCCTCTGAATGCTCCACCCTAGGGAAGATAATAGACATCTGTTCTCCCTGTCCACCAGGGAATGAGCAAGGAAATACTGGTTAATAACATGGCTGAGGAGATTCAGGATACATAATGAATTTCACAACTGACAAGTTCCTTGGACACTGGAACCATTGACCAGGTACTCTGAGAGTGGGGTGAAGTGCCCATCTCCAGGGGCCATCAAACATCTGTCCAGCAGAATATAAATGCAGTGCTACCCAGAGGAAGAAGAAAGGACAGTTGATGGCTGGATTCCTGCATTCCAGTCTGGCAATATTTATTTTAAATCCTATTCCTGTCCTGAGAAGGAAATGTAGATATCCCACCATGATTTTGAAGATGTCCTCTTTTCATTTCATTCTCCTGAAAAGAGAGAAGAGTGAAGGGAATTTTCATGGAAGAAAGTGTGATTTGTTTACAGAAAAGGGCATGTGGATCATACTTCAGTTATTTACATGAACACCATGTATTTAAAGACACAAAAATTCACCTTGGGAATGAACAACTGTCACAGTTCTTTCCCCTCACAAAATGGGTGTGACATGGGCAGTTTTGAGTTTGCTCTGAATGCATTTTAATGACAACTGGAGAAAACAGATTTAAAGAGATTTGAATCAGAATCATAGACTGGAATGACTTGAAAACATCTTGAAAATTATCTGGTGGCTAAGGAAACTGAATCACAGAGGGTGGACTGAACTGAGGGTCACAAGAATGGTTCAAGGTTGGTGGGAAGGTATTAAAAGAAAAAAACCTATTTTTACCCAGAGTGAGGAAGAGTACCAGGAAATCTAGTCTCATAGGATGAGAGTTAAAATGCTGCTTTAAAGGATCAATAGGGAGAAAAGGACTCAGTGGAAAGCAGTGATTTGCAAAAACCGTGACATAGTTTCCCAGTCAAAGATGCAAGATAGAGAAGGAGAAATATAAGCAATTGAATTATGTGCCACTTACAACTGGAGATGTCCTCTTTAATTAAGACATACCCAAGCATCCCTTCCTTTGGGAATGATCATGATTACATTATGCGCACATTTAAATCCAAACTACGTTGGGTTTACTGAGAGATGGCACACTGGTCTCCGATGTGTGCCAGAGGATTTCCTATGCTAATTTTCTCTGCTAATTTCAGTTTACACTTTTTTTCTTTATAATGGCAAAAATTTCACTTCCAAACTTCTTAACTTCTGTACAAAGTGTGATTCTACTCCAACAGCTAATTTCTCCAACTGAACTGATTACTCAGTGGCTAACACTAAATTTATTCCACGTAAAATTAAAACAAGAGATTATTTCCATTTAAAGCGTCTCTACTTTGCTGAGTACATTCACAGGGCTACCATGATGGTATCAGTCTAGGCTGACTGGTGCTCTGATTTGCATTAGACAATAAGCCATGTCTCTGCCTAATGAAGAGCAGTGCCCCGTTGCTGGGCCTCAGCTGTAGCTTAGGCTGCCTGTTTTTATGTGCATACATCCTAATGCTCTTTCCGTGATATGAAGGCTCAGGAGTCAGGAGATCTTCAGGCTCAATCATCAACCACCTGTGTGATTCGGTAAACGATTAACCTGAATAAGGGCCTCTCTTTGCCTACGCATCACCTGAAAAAATCCTGAAGCATTTCATAAAAAGTCCTAGCTGATGATTAGACACCCTTTATCAGAGGCCTCTGTGGGGCCCGCTCAGCTCTTGTTTGAATCTAGGTGATTTCAAATTTGAGTGCAAAGTAAAACCAGACATTGTATAGGACATTGGACAGGGCATAAACTTTGGAATCAGATTACTGGCGCTGCTATTGTGGGTAAATATTTTACACCCTCTAAGCCTGTTTCCTCAACTGTAACCTGGAATAATAACCTCTCTTCATAGATTTGTTCTATGTTTTTCCACTGAGATCTTGTTTAAAAAGTGCTTAACATAAAGCCTGGCATATTGTAAATAGTTAATAAATAGTTTTTGTTATCCTGATACTTAGCTGATTTTCAAATAGAGGAGGTATATTACTTCGCATGCTCCCCTACTGTCAATTCTCAATACAATGACCTTTTAAAACATGATTCAGATCATATCAAGCCTTGACTCAGATCTCTCCAATGACTCTCCATCTCACGCAGAGTAAAAGCCTTCTTACAAAGGTCCCTCACCTACTCTCACTCCTCTGACCACATCTCCCACCACCGTCCCTGTTGTGTCCCTGCGTTCCAGTAACATTGACCTCATTGCTTCCGGTCCTTCGCCTTCTATAAGGAACATATTTCCCCAGATATCCTCAAGGTCAGTATCCTCAATACTTTCAGAAATCAATTTAAAATCTCAAGGTCATTCATCAGCTCATATAAAATAATCAGACCTATCTATTCCAGCACCCTTTATCCCTCTTCCCTGTTTTACCTTTCTCCAAATCACGTATCACCACCTAACACATTCTATCTAATTGTTTTGCTTCTAGTCTCTCTTCCACTTGAAAGTAAGTCAATAAGGGCAAGCACTTTATTTATTCCCTGAAATATTCCCCATGCTTGGTCATGACTGATATGTTTGTGGCACTCATGTATGTATATATTTTGAAAGAATAAAGAGTGATTTTTCTAGTGCCATTCATCCTTTCCGCAAGGCTTTGATAGACTTAGATACTACTTACTCCAAGTTGACATCACCTGCACCCCCACTCTGACTCCTGCCCAGCACTTGGGGTAACACAAAGCACAAGAAGCCCAAGAGAAGAAAGGTAAAGCCATAAACACTTGATGAGGCAGTCATGATGAGGAGAGGAAAGCTGTCCTATCGCTATTATATAAGACTCATTCTTCTTCATCTCCCTGCCTCTGTGACTTTAGTATCACTTGCCTAGTTTATCACACCAGACTTGTCATTGGTCTCCATTCTGCCATGTGTCCTTGCTCCAATCCACCCTGCCTCTGCCCTCAGATCTAAAGCTGTTTTCATTACCCCCTCATCTGTCTGAGACCTGCAGGTCTTCCCTATTGCTTATAGCTTCAGATCTGGACCTCACACTATGTTCATGAAACTTCTCTGTCTCATTCCTTTTTCCTATCCAGAGTCAGCCCCAGTAGGTCCCAACTTCAGGTCTGTTCCAGCTCTGTTCTGCCTTTTGTACATATTCTGTGTATTCCTGCATCTGTGACCTTATCTCTTCTGTCCAGAATGTTCTCTCTCTCCTGCCAATTCAAATCCACTCCAGATCTCAAATCTTAACTTAATCACACATTATCCAAGAACTCATCCACCAATTACTACACCAATTACTGCAATTACTTCACACCAATGTTGTTTTTTTTTAAAATATTTATTTATTTATTTGACTGCACTGAGTCTTAGTTACAACCCTCAGGATCTATCTTTGTTGCCATGTGCAGGATCTTCATTGCAGCATGCGGGCTCTTTTAGTTGCAGTATGCGGGCTCTTAGTTGCGGCATGTGGGATCTATTTCCCCAACCAGGGATCGAACCCGGGCTCCCTGCATTAGGAGGGTGGAGTCTTAACCAATGGGCCACCAGGGAAGTCCCAACACCAATGTTTCCTTGCTCTTAATGACTTCTCTACCTGGAGTTACCTACACAGTTTAGCCTGTAGCTAGTCTCCCATTGTATCACATAATAACAGTAATAATTGCAACTACAATTACAGTTTATCTAGCTTCTATTATGTCCTAAACATACTAAGTGCTCATATTAATCTTGCAAGGTAGGAATTATTATTCCCATTTTGTAGATTAAGAAACTCATAAAGTTTAAATGGATTGTCCCAAATCTTGCTATTAGTAAATAACAGAGCCAAGATTCAATTCCAATGTGCCTATGCTTTGTTGTTTTTCTCTCATATACATATAAACTCCTGGGAGATTTAGCAACATATGTGCATTCAATAGGCACTCAATAAATACTAGCTTGTTGATCAAGCAGCCAGGAGGATGCAGCTTGACTTAAATGTACCCTGACAAAGCCTCACCTATCAGAGGTGACGAGGTAAGGAATAAAACACTCTCTACTTTCACTTTTCCCTTTCCTCTGTACCAGAAGAGAAAGCTGCTGCAGAACAATGAATTAAGGCTGTTTCAGGGCTCAGAAGAGGGGGGATGTGTTCCCCAGGCTCAACTCCATTTCCTTTCAAAGAGCCAGGCTCTGCACTTGCCCTTCCCTGGCCATTCCCAGCATCCAGGTCAGTTGCGTCATTGCCACCTCGGCTTGAGAGCTTTCCAGGCAGCCCTGGGCCTGCTGAAGGCACCAGTAACATACTTCTGGACTCCAGGCCAGGAGGCCCAGGACATACATCTGACTGAAAGGAGAGCAGGGCTGAGCCTGCCAGTGTGTGCCAGAGCTGCCCTTCCCCAGCAGGCTTTAGCCCCATGTCCTGAGGTTTGCAGAAGGAGCTGACACCTGTCAGCTGCCTTCCTTCCATCAACAGCGTGCCAGGCACCATGGAAGATGCTTCACACACACAGTCTCTTTTCAAAATGCTCACCACAACCCCACCTGAGCCCACCAACTCATCTGTGAAATGGATACATTAGGATGCATCTCACCCAAAGTCACCCAGACAAGAGGAAGACTGATATAAGCCCACCTGTCTTCAACAGTCCACAAGCTTTGCAGTATGCCACAGCATCTACTTGTACTGGGAGCCAAGAGGCTTAAGTCTCTATTCTAGCTCAGCACACTACTCATCTTGGGAGACTCCAGTGTCTCTATCAAATACACATGCAAACCCACCCCCTCCACCTCCAGTTCCTTCCTACTTCACTGATTACTTTTGCATATGTATGTGCTATAATATGCAAATGCCTCAAACACCTGATGGGAACAAGAGATGGAAGATATGATTGTTAACTTTCTGTTTGTGTATCTGCACATTTACATCTTGCTCCCTCAACTACCCAAAGATATCTGACCTAGAGACTATAATGTATACACTACCCATGGCCCTTCCTCTGCCACCTACAGCTCCCTGACAGCTTGAGGAATACATGAGGAGCTCAATAAATACTAAAGATGTGCATACTCAGAATCACATGGTATGGTAGCGGTTTTTCAGACCAACCCTCTTTCCTTGAAGATCAAAGCTCAGAAGGGCACACAGCAGCCAGACTGGGGTCAGAGTCCTTACTTGCTGTTTCTTAATAAAGGACTCTGTGCAGAACCACATTTGTCTGCAGAGTTTTTCAGATAGCAGAAGCCAAGGTGTATAAAGATGCAGCTAGTTTCAGGTGTGGGCTGGTTTCTTACTCTGAGTTAGTAAATCGTTCACTTTATAAATTTGCATAATTTTTACTAATATTTGGTAATACTTTACAAACTAGTGCCAGTTAAGATGACCAAGGAATACTGGTAAGGAAGCCAAATAAAACCAGATATCCTGATCTTTTTAAATTCCAGCATATCTTGGCCTGGAAGAGAACTTGAAGGTTAAAGTTATTTAGAGTCTGATATGATGATGTTCCTCCTCCAAATCCTAGAGTATTTTTTAACATTATGAGGCATTTTTGCATGACTTCAGTTGCTCTTTTCCAAAACTCTGTAAGCTAGGAAGGGCATGAATTATCTCCACTTGACAGATAAATACCCCAGGGCTCAGATTGTGATACAACTATCTACCCATGGCAGACCTCTCCCCTGATTTCCAGCCCAGGTCATCAGGCAGGTAGAGTAGGCTGGGTAGGGTTGGGAGAGCAGGTCAGGGAATGTGGGTGGGATGCACTGGAGAAAATGTGGGGGTCCTGCAGTGTGAGTGCTGCTGGCTGAGCAGGACTCTTCTCCTTTGTTCCATGCCGCAGATCTCCTTCATCCCAGCCTGCTTGCTAGCTTTGAGCCCAGCCCAGAAGGGCTCTGCCAGCTTCTAAGCTGGCCTGTTTTACTGGTAAGGATTAGATGCCAGAGTTTTCTGCTGGTGACTGCTCTTTCCCCGCACTCTCTCGTGGTATCATATTTTCTCAGCTTGTTCTTAAACTCATCTTCCTGACCCTTCCAGTCCTCAGTGACCCTTTCTCAGGTCACTGAAAGTGAGTTCACTAAGGACTCTAACACCACCTTGCCCGTGTATCTCTCTGGAGCGAGAAACTTCTCCTCACTTCGTACCCTCCCCCTCCTCTGGAAAAGACTCAACTCAATCCTTCCATTACCTTTCCTGCCTCCCCTCACACCCCATTTGTAGATACTGGACTGCACCAGAATAGCCAAGACTATCTGTTTACCATACCTTAAGATCCCAGTTCTATAACCAAATGAGCTTTGTAGGTTGACTTAGTCTGTACTCCGTATCCCTTCCATTTTAAAGCTAAAATATCAGAGTCTCAGGGATGTTAAGGGATTGCTGCCCAAGCTCTAATAGCCAGTTACTGTCAAGCTAGTAAAGAACCCCTCATTTCCCACATTAGTTCTATTACTGTGACGGACCACCCCCCTCGCCATCCTCTCGCCCTGCCTTGCTTCAGGTCCTCATCATCTCTTCGTAGGACCTCAGTGAAATCCTCCTAATGCCACTTCCTAGTGCTTTCATATTTACAGCCTTTCAGTGTATCCCACTGGGAAGTGCCCACACCAGATTTGAGATCATGATGGATCATTTCATATCAAACTTCTTAGCTGCATCCTGTGGATCCCAGGATAAAATTTACACCCCTCAGCCTGACTTATGAGCCCCCCACTGCATCTTGTCCCTGTGCATCTCCAGCTCCATCTCATTCCAATTCCCAGCATGTGTCTTATGCACCAACCATGCCACCCTCTTTGTGATAATGCTTAGTGTCTCCTGGGGATGACATTCCAATGCCTTTGCATGTTTCCTTCTCTTCCTGGAACGCCATTCCTTGTATTTTCCTTGTAGAAAATTTCTGTTTAAAACTTTCTTGGGCATCACAGCTTCTCTGAGACCTCTACCTACAGCATGAATTACGTACGCTTTTCTAGCTTTTAAGTGCATATTTTTTGTTGCACATATAGCATTTTATCACACTGCATTTTGTGAACCATTAGGTTGTTTTTCTCATTAGCACGTTGAAGGCAGAGTTTGAATCTTCTTTTTTCTTCTTCATATCCTCCTAAGTCAAGGTTGGCTAATATTTGGAGCTCCATATATATTGTTATGTGACCAACTGGCTAAGCAGCACATGGAAGCTGCACATTAGAGAATTCAGGAGGCTTCCCTTTGAAGGAAGTAAAAGTCACTCATGGCCAAATCTTTCACCACTATCCTGTTAAGAACATCCTATTAACTACCAACCTTAGTAGCTAACGCACAACAATTACAAATGATTTACAGACACATCATTCCAGTGGGGTTCCTATTAATTAATTTAGTAATCACTGTTTGCTATAGTATAAATGTATCAGTTTCATGTAATTTGAATAACCAATATTTATTGGTCTCTTTCTAAGTAATACATAGGTATTATTTCGTTGAATTATTGCAACTACCTTGCAAGGTAAAAATTGTTATCCTTATTTAACAGATGAAGAAACTGAGGCTCAGAAAATACAAGCAACTTATAAAAGAGAAGTATCTGAAACACAAAGAACCAACTGATAATTGTATCCAAGATTCTGGCTTTCTGAATGAACATGAAACAGGAGGGAAGGGGGCAGTGCACAACCTTTGAAAGAATGACACAGCCCAGGGACATGACATAAACTGATTAGAACCAAATGGGTCCGAGATGGCAGACAAGTCGACTTCCAGGCGCCATGACTGTTCAAGGCTGACCATAAGGATCAACATGTGCGTGATGACCCAATTCCTGGAAATCCCCTCTCCTTCCTGAAATAGCTGGAATACTCCTCCCACTCATTAGCCTATGAAATTATCCACCCTTACAAAAACTAACAACCCCCATACCCTGTGCTTTTCTCACCTTCTGAGATGGCCCACACTCGGTCTCTAAATAAACTTCTTACCTATCACTTTGGCTCTTACTGAATTCTTTCTGTGATGAGACATCAAGAACCTGAGCTTCATTAAGTCCTAAAACCAGGTGTGTGATCTCAATTGGAAGATCTTGGGTTTTGGTTGGGTCTGAGTCTCAGCCATGTGGATTCAAGTCCCAGTCAGGGTTTTAGCTGGGTTTGAGTCCCAGCGCATGGGTTCAAGTCCCAATCTGAGGTGCACAATTTCAAACAGACCAAGTTAACTGTTCTCCTTACTATCTGTTGCCCAGAGAGAGCTCATTTCTATTTTTATAATATAATGTTCTTCTATGTGCAGCATGCTTATAGCACTTTATTAGTTATACATTACTCCCAAATGGAGATAAAATTTGTCGGTTATAAAAGTAGCACATATTCACTATAAAACATTTCAAAAATATGGAAAGGTATAAAGAAGATGGCTACACAATGATTTCAACAGCCTGTGATCACCACTGTAGATATTGGAAGATGTCCATTCAGATTTTTTCCTGTGCACATACACTCATATATACATACATTTCCCTTAAGTGAAGTAATGTTATACATGTTTGATAACCTCTTTTTTTCTCAGTGCAGTAGTTGTATTTCCATCATTAAGGCACACAGATCCCTATCATCATTTTTAAAAGATGGTAGTGGTCTAATAAACGGATATACCATAAAGAGGCATATATGTTGCTTGCAGTGTTCTTCTATTATAAACAACACTATGACAAAAAAAATTGTGAAAAATTTATCTTTTCCATTTTGACCAGGCTCAGAAAGAACCATGAGAGGCCAGCTTTTAATTTAAATTTCTTTGATCATTAGTGAGGTTGAACATCTGTTCATACATTCACTGACTTGATGTAGTATTTCTTTTGTGAGTTCTTTCTATTCCCTTGTCTGTATCCTTATTTGGGTGTTTCCTATTTTCTTCTTGATTTCTGGGAGCAATTTAGATAAGATAGTCATCTCTGTTCTGTCATATGTATTACAAAACATGGATAGAAGTAACCTCAGAAATCCTGTAGCTTAACCCTCCCATTTTGCAGATTAAACTCTCTGGTGAAAGGAAGTGACTCATCAAGTTCTCATGGTTATACCCTGATTTTTCCAGTGACTCAGTAAGATTTATTGACTCCGATCACTTATATTTCTAGTATACCACCCTGCCTTCTAAATTGACCAGAATTTGTTATCATAGAGTCCTTCCTATGAAAAAAATAATATTAGAAATATATTAATTTTTTTAGCCTTCTCCGCCTTCTACTCTTTACTACCCAAGAATTCTTTCTACTAGAGAATAGAAGAAGAGAGCACTGAGGAGGAAAGATCAGTGTTACAAGCTTTGCTATAGATGTCCTCTTCTTTAGAGAAAGTACACTAGACATGGCGACACTCAGAGATCTTTGCAAGACTGATGAAAATTTCTTGGATTTCATAATTTTTTATGTAATGAAACTTTTGATATTCTTTGTGTGTAATGTAGATGGTTTCTTGGCTGCTGTTTTCTGTGATGGATGAGGGCTGCTCTAAGAAGCTGCTAATTGTGTAGTGCCTCTGGCTGGGAGGCTATTTGAAGGCTGCTATCTTGATCTGATAAATATCTGCATCTGTTTTTCATACCTTTCCAAAATGGAATTCTATTTGCTTCCCCTTTTATTATGGGGAGGAGAATAGCAAAACCCACAATGAAGAATTACAGTGAACAGAATGCACACTTGCCTATCAGCTTTTATGGATATACTTCTTATGACTAATTTATTCTGGTAGAAAAAGTATTATTAGTACAAGAAGGGAAAAAGCTGGATTGAGGAGGCAATAATAGAAGTCAATTAGAAGAGAGAGAGAAAAAAGCATACAGTTAAGGGTAGGGAAGCTATCAAAGTGCACCACTTACTATAGGCGGTTCCAGACTTCCTCTCTCAAGAAAGATTGGGACATGTGGAAAATCTGCTTGTCCATTTGTGCAATGCAGAGAAGGGAGGAAGGGTTTCAGACTCCCTAAAGGGGAAAATTCAGGGGAGAAGTGAAGCAGGTGTTTCCTGCTACCTGTGCCTCAAAGGAGAGCTCAGAGTCCTGGAAGGGAGTTTCCCACAGTGACACAAATCGCAGGAAACCATACTTTTCTACCAGCCTTAATTCAGAAGTCAGACACATCCACCGTCACCTCCCAAACTTCTTCTCTCTGTCCCTCTCAGTTTCTGACAGAGTGTCCCTAGCTTCCAACTAGGAAAAAGCTAATGCAGATGTGTCATATAGACAGTTTTTTCTATCCTCCTTTCTCTGATTATCTGCTTTTGGGGGTTCACTTATCTATACTGATCTTTATTGTGTCATTTCTTAATACAAAATAATAATGAAAACAAAAGGTAAAATGAAATATCCAAGTGAAATATAAACTTGAACTTGCACACCATGACTCTAAAAGGTACTGGCTCATTTAGTGCTGCAAAACAGGTTCTTTACTCCTCTAAAAAATAAGTTTGAAAACCAACATTCATGGGAAGCAAATTGTAATATTTACATGAACATGTCAGCTACGTCTTTTAAAAATATCTCTCTTGCCTCTGCTCTTTCTTTCTCTCTCTGTCTCTGTCTCTGTCTCTCTTTTTCTTTTCTCTCTAACAGTGAAGTATCCAGGAGAAGAGTAATACAACTGGGATGTGTGTGTGTGTGTGTGTGTGTGTGTGTGTGTGCCATGCACCTAAATGTTGGAAAGCAGCTAAAATATTTTAAAATATATATATATTTGTATATTTTAGATTAAGGGAGAGTAAAAAGGGGAAAAGGAAGGAGAGGGAAGAAGAAATGTGAAGGGAATAAGGAAGGGAGAAGATGAAAGAAGAAAGGGAAAGGAAAGAGGAAGATAAAGATGGATGAGTTGGGACACTCAACTACAAAGCGAAAATGCCATATATCATGCAGATGTTTTGTCTACAGCAGACCAAACATCAGGCGTTTGGGAAACATTTGGAAGATACAATGCTCCTTTCACTGCACAGGCAACTGTTGACAGTGCTATCGCCTCTTTCTCTGTGTGTATGTGTCTATCCCTTTCAAGCCTTTTTGTGGTCAAATTATAAAGGCCTGTTCAGTGGGTGGGGTGACGTCACACTGACCACAAAAGCTTATATTTCCTGCTACTAAATACACAGCCCCTGCTGACGAAGTGGTCATTACAGAGCGAGCTTGTTCTGCCGAGGTCACCCTGAGTGGGGATAAAGGCGGGGTGGGGGGGGGGCCCAGTTGAGAGAGCAGAGCCATTATTCCCAAGTGTGTCTGTCTGCCTGCTGATCCTCATCTTGTCAGAACTGAATGATGAAAATAGAAGTCCCTTTGTGCTTCCTCCAGACCTTTGTCTCTAAGGATGCTGGGACGCAACATGGTGGAGAGAAAGGAACAGTCAAAATCCAGGTCTGATTCCAATCTCCTCATTTATATGCTGAGTGATTTTTTTACCTTTTCAGGTCTAATCATTACAATCCCCATTTTACCAAAGAGGAAAGCGCCTCATGTAGGAATCAAATGAGATCATACATTTTAAAGCAATCACCATTGGTTTTATTTTTAGGGTGTTGTTCAAATCTTAGTATCATTTCTTTGATCCTCCCACGCACCTTCCTTATGATAAATAGGAACTGCAGTTCTCTCTTCTGAGAGGAGTGAGTAAAGGGTAAGTTTTATTTTTGCAAATTTCTTTTTATTTTATTTATTTATTTTTGCAGAGGTCACAGTGAAGACTTTTTTTTTTTTTTTAACGAAGGAAACTAAAGGAACTTACACGGTAAAAAGAAGACTTAGCAAGTTAAGCAAAGAAAGCCATACCAAGTATTAGGGGGGCAGAGGGATAAGAGAGGATCCAGGTGACATCTCGTGGAAGAAGTAGCATTTGGTTGGGCAGAGACGGAGAAAAGGGGATTATCATCATGGCTCCCATCCATGAACTCCGAGGTACCACCTGGCATTAGACCAGAGTGATCTGAGGGCTTATGGCATAAGTCTTTGGCAACCCAAACCTCAGATGAAATGAAGCTGTATGAATGCACCTTTTGAGTATTTCATGCAATCGGGTTCATTTCGACATTGAGAGAAGTGGAAAGCCACTGCTCAGCCAAGACCATACAGAATTTTCCTACTCTTTGTTCTGAGCTTTTGACAAAGCAGGACTCAAATTCCCTACATTTTTCTTTCTTTTATTTTTTTCTCGCCCTTTTGGTGAAGGACTGTTACACATAGGGCCTCAAACCCAAAGAGGACTTTGGAATGAGTCCACATGACATTCAGCAAAAGGAAACTTTTGCCATTATCCATATAATTTAGGTGGTCTGGACAACCAGTCTGCATATTCCAGCTGCTGACAAGCTCCTGTAGGCCAGGGTTGTCTAGGCTGGTTCTCTATATAAACCAAAAAAATCAGAAAATTGCCAGGTTCCTTTGGGCCATGTGTGCCACCCAGCCCTTATTGGGGCACACTTTCTGCCAGGGCCACCGGCTAACTTTAAGGGCCTCCAGTAGGACCAAGGCCAGGCAGTTCACCTGATCCGAGGCTATGGCTGGGTTGGCACGTCTGAGTTATTCCCCACAAGCTGCCACCCCCTGGCTCGGGCATAAAGCCTTAGCTCCATTAATCATCCTTTTCCTGGAGCACACTAGAGGAACTCCTGGCTTAGAGTAGAACTATCATTTTCATTTCCTAATGTTAAAAAGTGTATATTTGGTAATGGGAAAGATTGTCCAGAAAGCCAGCTTCAAAGTCCCACCATAGGGGAAAAAACCTGCAGAGAGAATGTCCTGGGACACTTTTTCTGAACTCACCTCCCCTGTAGTGCTGGGGAGTGTGCCAGAAGATGAGGTCTGTGCTGGGGGCGGGGCCTCGCAAAGGGGTGGCTGCCAGCAGTTTGGGGTGGGTTTAGCTGTCAAAGATAGAGTTCTGAAAACAAAACTGAAGGAGACAAGATAGAATTTCAAGTGCCATGTTAAGCTAACAAGAGTCAAGAAACAGAGAATATGCATAAATTGGTGCCAAGAACTTAGCAAAATATAAAATCATGAGAAAAAATATGACTTCAAAGATAGAAGCCAAGCCAACAAGTTGATCAAAGCCAAGTCAGGTAGCCAAGATAGCTTTCACAGACTCAATATACCTGACACTAAAAAGGACCTAAAAACTGAGGCATTGGCATAGATAGGTCAATTCCAGGAAAAGCAAGACTCCTGGGGAGAAAAGTTGGGATGAAACTAGAAAGCAAAATGTGAGAGTTCTCATTGGTCCATAATGGAGTAAAGGAGACACAGAGACTGGGTCAAACGTTAGACGGACAGCAGAAGTAAGAGGATCCAAAGCAGGAAGGTTCTGACACAGTAAAAAATGGAAGTCATGCATTCAGAACTCCAAATGTAGGTAAATGAACAAGAGACAAGAAGGAGGGGAGCATCCTCCTTAGCGATTTCAGCTGACTCTGCCAAAAACCACTTCTATGGCTAGAGAAGTCTTTCACAAGGATTAGTTGCTTTTATAGGTATTCACTGCTTCCAAAGCGCTAAACCCAACCTCAGAAAAATGACCCTGTCCCCTTTCCTATCTTTCCTACTTAACTAATCAAGTAATTTATTTCTGTGAGAAAATCTGAGTTACTCTATCATCTATGTATCTATCTATCTATCTATCATCTATCTATCATTTATCTATCTGTCATCTATCTATCTAGTTATTTTTATGGATAACTGTTTTTATGGATACCATACATAATTATGATACCAAAGGAGTCATTTTCCACACAATAATCAACGTAATTGTTGAAAAGTGAAAAAACTCGGGCTTTCATGAAGCCAAGGGTTTGATTTCCTTGATTCCGAGCAACCTACTTGACAGATTATTTTCCCTGTGTTAATTCACATTTGGCTTAGTTACTTTGATTGACGGTGTTGTAGACACTCCTTCATAGACCCAAACCATCTGTTGGTTGATGTTACTCAAACAAACCTACCACTTAATTGGCTGGATTTTTGCCTTTTTCAAATGGAGTGATGGCATCGTGTAGACTCATTCTGTATCTGTGAGAGGCTTTTCAGTGTACCTTCAGCATAAGATTATTTTTCCTGAAATCTTGTAAAGTACAGAGCACTTCAGGAACAGAGAAATATGTTGGGTGATGCCCAGTGTAAATCTTAGTCTGGAGAAAATCTTGGGCCAAACATGAACCTTGTCAGATGTCAGCCGTAGAGGCGGAAGCTTCCCATTCATCTAACTCCTGCTCTTTGCCCCTGACAATCACCATATTACCCATGTTCTTTTCAGAACTCACAGTCTAAATAACCACTTTACTTTTTCTTAGAACTTTGTAGGAAGACTTTACTTCTTTTTATTTTTTTCAAATTGTATGTGAATTCTACTGCTTTTAGTGTAAGCTTAGCATCTGAATACATTTCATAGTCAATATCTCAGTATATCATCCATGATTACATACTGTGTCTCAGACACAGGTTTAGGACATACAACTGATGTGGCCACCTACAATTGCCAGAGTCAGTGTAATGTCAATACTGACCCTTGCTTTATACTTTGGGTGAGAAGTAGAGCTTAGGTCCATGTAGTAGTCTAGTGCCCTCTTGTGGCTTTCACACTAAGAGCTTAAGCTCCTTCGTAGAATTAGAGCTATTTGTGGAATCATAGGTTTAGAGAAGGCCATTATGAAGTTACCTCATACTTTCTGTCTTCGGTCCCTCAGTAATACTGCCATCCTCCTGCAAAGTACAGTAAGTGTTGATAGACCCATTCTACTCTGAGATAAAAAGAACCCTTTTGAGTATGTGTTGGACTTTAAAAGGGACCTTCAAACTTAGTACACTGTGGAAACATCATGCATGATCAGAAAATGCTGATTGAAGTCCCCTTCACCAACCTGGTAATATCTGCCAATTTTTCCATTTACTCTTACACATTCATTTCAAATAATTTGAAAGAAATTATTATGAGAAGAATTATAAGAGATAGAAAAAGTAACCTGAAAAATCTGAAGATTTGTCATGTGAACAGATCAGATATCCTACACAGCTCCAGAGGGACACAAGTAAAGATTACAGATATTGGTTTACTATAAGGAAGAACTTTTTAATGGTTGCAAATATATGACACAGGACCATTTTTTTCTGGGGATAAGTCTCCATTCTTTGAAACAGTTGAGGAAACTTGGGTTAATTTGATATGAAAACTTTACAGGGGTTTTTCTCTATTGGATTAGATGATCTTTAATAAAAAGTTTTAGATTTTTTAGAATTTAAAGGGTTCGCAAATATATCCAAGAAAGATTAAAGCTTCCTTTGACTACTCAAATCATTCTTGTAGTTAAGAGGTCTTTAATGTTCAATACGGAATCTTCTCAATACATAGCAAGTTCGTACCTAACATCACTCTTTCTAGGAAATCAAACTATATGTGAATGTGTGTGTGTGTTTATCCAAACCCATTCTCATAACTTACCTGGTTCTGACTTTCTAGATTACAATAAGTAAGATCTTTGATGTTTTCTTCCAAATCTAACATCCTCTCACTTAACTGTTTTTTGTTTTTAGCAAACCTTTCACATTTATGCCTAATTGTGTATGGTGATAATTTACATATTAGAGAAAACTATTCACATTTGCTTGACTCTGGTTATGTGACATATAATGAGCATATAAATACATATGTATTAAAGCAGTGACTCATCCATAGCACAGCCAAAAAGTAAGAGTAAAAAATTTAACTCGAGAAGATTATTCGTGAAAGATAAGAGTTTGATTTTGTTACCCCAAATTACAGGGACAATGAAAGTGATCATCCCTCTTGAGTTCATATTGGCTTAACTGGAGGGCAGAGGACACGATTTATGTTTCTTTCCAGCATAATCTCTTACTTTTTTAGAGGTACTGATTGAGTTGGATTTTTGTTGCTGCTATTGTTTGGGTTATTTTTCATGTTTAGTCAGTGAAATCTTCTGTTTTTCTGTCTGTACCCTAAACATCAGAAAGGGTAAACAGCTAACTCACCGTGTCTTGTAAAGGGCCAACATCAGGTTAAAACTAGAAGCCATTGAATCTTAATCCTTTGGACTTATAGTTTGAAGGTAGGTTAGAGAGCTGCCTTGCCCTCACTCTCTCTCTCCCCTAAAGACCTCATCACACTCACTACATGGGGACTGGTGGGGAGAGGGTTGAGAGTTTTCCAGGGTAAAAAGCTAATCCATCCTTGCTGTGCCCAACCTCCAAAGATCTAGAGGTTGGAGGAAAGTTCAGGCCCAGGACTCAAGTTGGTTGAGATTTCCCTCTCTTCTTTCTCACAGTAGTTCATCCACCTGACATCCTGACAAAGGAGCCAATGGCCCATATCACAGACCTAGCTGACAGCCCTAGGCTATAATGGAGAAATTCTCATCCCTGCTCACCTCCATGGGAGAGACACACTGGATTGTCACCAGCCTGTGAAATAAACCACCCACCTGGTTCATGGAGCTATTTCGAGGCCAGGAAAGCCAGCCTTACTCAGCTGTGCCATATGGGAGAAAAGAAACAGTGTTTTCCTTCCATATGGATTTGTCACACATTAATAAGAGGTATTTTCTCTCCGTATCAGCCAAATGCCTTGATTCCTCAAACACATGAGAAGACGTGCTTGGCTTAACTTGCCAGGGAATTGGCTATGTACTTTATAAAGTGAATCAAAACTAATTCTGTGTTGGGCCACTCTGTCCCTACCTCATTGGAGAGACATCCCTGCAAATGGACAGTTAATCCCTTTAATGAGCAAAATACCCCAAGGCTTTTTCTGGGGAAAGAGGCCAGTGTTTAACTACCTCTTCCTGCACAGCTACAGAACACAGAAATTTAGAGCAGAAAAGGATCTCAGAAGTCATCAAACCCCCTCCCACCTCATTTTCCATGTGAAAACTGAGGCCCGGAGAAGGGAAGTGACTTCTGCAAGACTGCTCAGCTGTGTTGTAGCATCTAGGATTTGTATCCAGGTCTTTTCACTCTTAATTCTCTTCTCTTGGGTCACAGTTCTTTTTATCCTTTCTTTCTTATGATAATTCCCTTACAGTGCATTTGCTGCTGTTTTTTCCCCCCAGACTTCTGACCCACTGCTCACAAATTCAATGGATAAATAATTATGATTTCTTTACTAACTTTCCCTTAATGATAACATTTCTGTTGATGATTCTGTTCTTTTCTTAGCTGCCACCATCATTATTCATCACTATGAAGTGAAATATAAGACAATGGGACAAAGCTCAACATTAGTCTTAGAAACCTGCGTCCTGGCCACAGATTTTTCATTGGTGACAGATGACACAAGAAGTTCATACCTTTGACCAACAACAGAAAGAACGAATTTCCAAGTTGGGTGCTACACTGTTGGTTCTTTTCTTTGTTTCCTATATATTATGGAGAAGTATTATATCCCTCAAACCGTCAAGCTAGAAAAACAAAATGAGTCAAGGAGCGATCAATAAGCAGCTTTCATGGCTATGGTCTTCTCAAGGAAACAAGAAAGAATTTTCCAGGGGTCCCTATCAGGTCTGGCCCCCAAATACTATCTGGAGCAAACTCCTTTGGAATCAGAGCCTGCCATATTTGGACATGCTCCTGAAGCCGTGTTCATACAAAGGACACTGCCTACGGATTTACCATAAAACCCTTGATTTGAATCCAGTCTGCTGTATGTAAAACACTGATCCCTGCTTTGTTCATAAAATAAGGATATTAGTATCTACTTCTTAAGGTTGTTGTGATGAAAGGAGATAGGACATATAAAACAATTAGCACGGACTGTTCAAAATCTGTTATCTATGTTATCTGGCTTTCTTTTCTTCTTTCTAGAGTAATATAAGCTTAGTGGCTGCTTCATCAGGGCAGTTTTCTTTACTAAGGCACACAAAATAAATTATCTCATAAGAAAAGACTAGTGAGAAGGAGGCCTGAACTCCAGCAAATTGTCCCAGAAAGTTCATTATCTCTGGAATTATTTCTACTCATCAAGTGTTCCTACAGTAACTCCTGTAAGAAGTAGAATGGAGAGGTAGGCCATGAAGGCAGGGAAAGAACCATGGCAGTGTGCTAATACTATTAATACTTATTAATATTAATAGATACTCCCACAACAGTCTGAGCTGCCTATTGACATGTGGTGTGTGTATGTGCATTGCACACACATGGGTATAGGTGATTGTGTACCTGTGTTTATTTCTCATCTGCCTACCTTTTTTTTTTTTTTTAGTACATCAACATTGGTTTTATTTTATATTTTTTTTCCAGTTCTTTATTGGAATATATTTGCTTTACACTGCTGTGCTAGTTTCAGCTGTACAACAAAGTGAATCAGCTGTATTTATACATATATCCCCATATCCCTTCCCTCTTGAGCCTCTCTCCCACCCTCCATATCCCATCCCTCTAGGTCATTACCAATCATCAACTTGAGGGATCATTTCTATAGTTCATCTACCTATCTTAAAATTACTCTCAGAACTGTTTTTTTTTCTCTTTCCTTATAAAATAGTTGGCTTCTACTGAATCAGGGTTAGTGACCATATTCAGCCTCTAAAGAGAGTTGGAAGGGTTAAGTAATTAAATACAAATGTAAAGTCTTAAGTGCCCAGTCAATTAAGATCTAAAATTAAAAGGCAAAGAATATAGGACAACATGAAACCAAGGCTTAACCTTTGGGAGCAGGATCAGATACCATCATCTCTCCACTTTATTCAGAAATGCTTTGACCTGCGATCTCATAGAATCCCTACTACTCAAGTTCTTCGTCACCCCTGCTTATAGCAGGTATGTGTATGTGTGTGTGTGTGTGTGTGTGGTCAACAGGAGAGGACAGTGGGTTGCTGGTTCAAGCTTTGAGGCCACAGAATCTCTAGTTCTATAAATCAATCTATCCTGAAGGAGGCAGCACTTCCTGTTCCATGTCCCCATGATAGGAGAAACAAAGCAGAGAGTAAAAGAGAAAGGGAGAAATGAAGCCCAGACTTTGAAGTGGCACCTATAGTTTTCTTTTCTTTTTTTTTTCTGTTCTTTTCAGGAGCTCAAAAAGTGCTGAGGGCATGGTTGATGCTGTGTGAATTCACCTGTTGAAACAGTTGGTAGATGAAGGTAAATGGCTAAAGTATACCAACCAACAGGTGTCTATCCCTGATACCCTATTAGCAGATTATAGCTGTGCTGGTAATTTAGCCCTCACGCAAGAGATGCTTTAATTTATGAAATAACGACAATGCCTTATTGGAGTTTTGTCTTAGGAGCAGAAGAAAGATAAAATTCCAGTGCCTCACTTTTCAAGTTATCTCTGTCTCTATCATTTCTAAAAATGAAACTTGGAGAGGTTAAGTGAGTAACTTGTCCAAGACCACACACCTAGGACAGAGACATCCATCAATGGGCATCCAGAACTATCTGTCCCTATTGCTTACAAAGAAGTTGAGTTAACGTGAAAGTAGAGCTACTAGCTGAATCAAGACCATGTATAGGTTAGAGGTGGAGTGGAATGGAGAGCTAGTTTGTGTAGAATCTGATTTTGAGACATTCTATCGCCAAGAAATGCAGGGGAAAGACTTGGAGAAACATGGTCTAAAGCAGTGCTTCTCAAAAGCAAAGTACATAGGAATCACTTGTAGATTCTGATTTAGTATGGCTGAGATAGGGCTTGAACTTTTGCATTTCCAACAGGCTCCCAAGTCATACTGAAGCTACCAGTCCACACTCTACACTTTAAGTAGCAAGGGTCTAAGACACAGCTAAAAGTGCATGAAAGAGACCACCCAGAATCACTGGAGAGTAGACTATTCCTAGAATGTTGGAGGTATCACAGACCCATTCACCTTGTTGTGCAGCTGCATGGGCCCATCCAAAGGGTGGACCACTGTCTCTCTCAGCTGTTGCTCCCTTTGCCTAAGCTCCCAGGCCTTGGGCTTGGGATCTAGAGAGAGAGAGCCAGCAAAAGCTGAAGGAAGGGCATAGTTCTACTTCAGGGAACCCATCCCTGAATAGGCATTTTTAAAGATGATGGTTTGGGGAATTTCACTGAAAATACATCGACCTTGATCATCTGTTCAGCAGCACCATGATGAGACATAACTCACTAGCCGCATGGATATTAAACATCAACAAAGGGCTGGGGGCAGAGAGCACAGCGAGTTCTTTTTTTGTCCACAGCACCTGAAAGACAGGATTGTGAGCACACCTGAGATTCTGCAGCACTCCCAATTAAGTCAAGAGATGGGAGATGATAGGATCTGATGAATCTCAGGTAACATATAGAAAGATAGAAAGAAAAAAGGTGGACAAAACATATTAAAATGCTAATTATGATAGTCTTCAAGTAGCAGCATTATGTGTGGGTCCTTTATTTTGACATGAACTTTTATTTGGTTGTCATTCTTTCTATGTGATGATTGTAGTTTTTCTTCCACTTAGGAACATAACTTGGGCATTTGCATAAGCAGAATTCTAAAATGCAACATAGTATTCTACCAAATGGATATATTCTAGATGTTTGGCAAAAGGGAATTTATTAGCCAACAATTTGTTTCCATTTTTTTGCTCTTAAAATTAACATTGTAATGAACATACAAGACATTCTGAAAGTCCTAGAGGTGGATTTGATGGGGTTTAAGTAAATGAGTCTAATGTTTACTTCCATATTACTTTCTTTTACTGAGAGTGATGTAAATTGATGTAAGCCATTTGGAAAAGACTTCCTGTCTTATCACACCCACTCCTTCAAATCTAAAGTTCTAAGGCATTTTCTTATTTGAGGTCTGATTTGACTCATCATGAACTTGAGGTTGAGCAAGTTGAAAATACTCAACTAGATGATGTTAGAGCTGTAACTAGAGCCTGTTTGAGCCTCTGCCTCTGTTGTCAGAAGCTACAGATCAACAACCATCTATGGTTAAAGGTCCGTCAGGTTCTGGAGCCCTGAGAGTAACATGATGCCCATTTTTGTTTTCCTGTCATTACTTCTGGTACCTCCTATTAGTGGCCAGGTAGAAGGATGCAGTGAAATGTGCAAGATCCAGAAAATACAAACTATAATGCCAGCTCCACTTCATTCTACCTGCAAGAATTTGAACCTGTCACTTAACCTCTCAGAGCCCATTGCATTTATGTGTAAAAGTGATGCCACCACTTCTTGCAGGATGCTCAAGAGGAACAAATGAAGTAGACGATGTGACTCTATCTGGCACAGTTCCTGACTGTATAAAATGTAGATGTCACAGCACCTCTATTGAATGTTTTTGAAGGTTAAATGGCAGGATGCTTAAAGAGCTGAGTACTGTCCCTTTCTTCCTGCTATAGCATTCCCACTCCTTTCCCACACCCCAGGTTTCTTTTCATTGCTTTGCAAACATCTTCATTATAAATATACAAATAAAAAAAAAACTCAGTGGAACAGTAAAATCATTAAATCCATGCATTCACTGAACTATAGGATAAAAACTTGTTTTTTTTTTTTTTTGAGTGGTTATTCAACATGTCTTTTTAGAATATTTAGTAGTGTTACTTGATAAGGACACTTTTTTTCAACTCTGTGCTTCCTCCCTCATCCCAAATAGATTTTGGCATACTAACGGTACAGAATTTCATCATATTTTCTTACTGTTTGAGCTTTCCTAACCAAGGGGATTCTGGAACTGATCTGTCAAAAATTTCATAAAAAGTGTAAAATTAGACAAGCAATCAAAATTTTTGCTTTAGTGGTCATGTCCTTATCTGTAACATATAAAAAATAAAAGTACCTAACTTATAGGATTGTTGCCAGCTTTAAAAGCTGTGTTCTGCCTAAAGTACTCTGCATAGGGCTCAGCAATAATAAATAGTGCATCAAAAATAGTCATTGTTAATACTTGTTGCACTTATGTCTTCTCTTTTTTTCAAATGTCTAAAACTTTGAAGATTGTAATTAAAAATTGTATTTTTTAACAGCTTTACGGAAGTGTAATTTAAATACAAAAAACTGTGCACATTTAATGTACCTGACTTGATAGGTTTGAACATAACTGCATACACTTGTGAAACCATCACCACAATGAAGATAATGTACATATATGTCACCTCCAAAAATTTCCTCTGCCACTTCCTTTTTGTAGTAATAATACTTAACTTGAGATCTGCTCTTTTAACAAATTTTTCAGTGTACAAACAGTAAAGTATAAGCACTACGTTGTGTGGCTGGTCTCTAGAACTTAGTCATCTTGCTTAAGTGAAACTTTATACTCATTGAACAATAATTCCCCATTTCTCCCGGCCCCCACCTCCCACCAGCCTCTGGTAACCACAATTCTTCTATCTACTTCTATGAGTTTGACTGTTTTAGATATCTCATGTAAGTAGCATTATGCAGTATTTGCCCTTCTGTGACTGGCTTATTTCACTTAGCAGTGTCCTCCAAGTTCGTCTATGTTGTTGCACATGGCAGGATTTCCTTCTTTTTCCCCACATTTTTCCCCCAGCTTTATTGAGAAATAATTGATATATATCACTGTATAAGTTTAAGGGTATACAGCATGATAGTTTGATTTAAATATATTGTGAAATGATTACTACCAATAGATTTAGTTAACATCCATCATCTTGTACAGACCTTTTTTTTAAAAAAATATTTATTTATTTATTTTTGTCTGCATCAGATCTTAGTTGCAGCACGAGGGATCTTCATTGCGGCATGTGGGATCATTCACTGCGGCACAATGGTTCTCTAGTTGTGGCGCACAAGCTCCTGAGCACGTGGGCTCAGTAGTTGCAATGTGTGGGCTTAGTTGCCCCTTGGCATGTGGGATCTTAGTTCCCCAGCCAAGGATCAAACCCACGTCCCCTGCATTGGAAGCAGGATTTTTGACCACTACACCACCAGGGAAGTCCCCAGACCTTCTTCTTTAAGAGCATAATTTTAAGGATAGTCCTAAGAATAATTTTTCATTGAATGTATATGTATCACATTTTCTTTGTGCATTCAGCTGTTGATAGACTTTTAGGTTGTTTCCATATCTTGGTTTTTAATGGATAATGGTGCAATGAACATGGAAGTATATCTCTTCAAGATCCTGATTTCAATTATTTTGGATATATACCCAGAGGTGGAATTGAAAGATCCCATATTGTAGCTCTAGTTTTAATTTTTTGAGGAACTTCTGAAAAAGGCATTTCTTTAAAGAAGACATATAAATGGCCAACAGGTATATGTAAAAGTTCTCAACATCACTACTCATCAGGAAAGTGCAAATCAGTGAGATTATCACTTCACATCTCTTGGAATGACTATTAGCAAAACAAAACAAAAGATTACAACTGTTGAAGAGGATATGGACAAATTGGGACCTTATACACTGGCGATGGAAATATATGGTCTGTGTGTGTGTGCGTGTGGCTGAAAATCTTATAGTTTCATGCAGTTATTTTAGAGGAAAAATACCACGATTCAGGCTCCCTTGAATTGCCACAAAAATAAAACCCAAGATACAAGTATGTCTCTGTTTCTTTAAACTGATGAGTTATGCTTATTCCCAATTCACTTCTGTTTTCCTTGGGGAAGTGCTATCATCTTTGCTGTCAAGTTCATCACAAGGAGTCTCTGTGGCAACATTGTGTCCAACAAAACTTTGGAGGGTTTCTGGTTTCTCTGCTTCTCTTTAGTTATCTTGTATATTTTCACTTGTTTCAAGCATACTTTTTGAACCATCTGCTTTTAATTACTGACTTATGTTCCAGTTGAGATATCTGAATTTTTTTTTAAAGATAGATGAATTATGACAGCAAAATGACTGAGTGTTCCATACATTTGGGTAATCAAGGAAATCACAAGGTCAAGAAAAGAAAATATACACAGGCGCATGTCTATAAACAACACATTAAATCAAACACAATGCTGGCAGAAAGTTGAAATAATTTGTGAAAGCCAATGGTGTTATTTTGCAATCAAAAGTAAAGAAAAACAAACTCTGGTTTTTAAGGTGAAAAACTCAAGATGTGCTTGATATGTACCTGAGCACACACATACAATTAGCTGAGCAGGTGTATCAGTTAGCTTTCAGTGCATAACAAATCACCCCAAAAATTAGTGATTTAAAACAACAACCAATTATTTAGCTCATAATTTTGTGGGTTGGTAATTTGAGTTGGATTCAGCTGGACAGTACTGATGATTTTGGTTGAGGTCTCTCATGAGGTTGCAGTGAAATGGAGGCTCAGCTGGGACACTGAGGAGCTCTCCCTCTCCATGTATTCTTAGGTCCTCTCCTCTTTATCTGGCCTGTCCACATGGATCCACATAGGTAGTTGGACTTCTGACATGATGGTTCAGGGCTCACCAAAGTGTGAAAATGGAAGCTTCCAGGGCTTCTTAATGGCTGGACTCAGAAGTCCTGCATGGCCACTTCTGCTGCATTCCACTGGTTAAGGCAAGTCCTAGGGCAGCCCAAGTTCAATGTAGAGAGAAGGGGCGCTAATAAGGGCATGAATACCAAGAGGCATGGCTCATCTCATAGGGGCCATTTTTGGAGACCAGCAATCACATTCCCCATATTGAGCTAAAATTTATTTCTTTTTCCCTTGACTCTGCTCAGCATTCTATGTAACACAGGATAAGTCCATTTTATATGACAAGCATTAAGATGATTTAAACAGCTATTATGCTTCCCCTTCCTCCCAGATTTCCAGAGAAAAATGTTTCCACTTCTCTCAAACATGCCTTACATGATACAGTTTTGAGTTTTCTAACCACTGTGTCACTTTCCCATAGATCCACCCCAGTTTATCAATGTAGGGCCAAGGGTGGCACCCAGAACTGAGCAGAATATTTCAGATGAGAGCAGTAGTAAAATGCCCTCTACAAAGGTGACCATACCCTAGTCCCCAACACTGTGAATATGTTGCCCTTGGAAAAGGGACATTGCAAATGTGATGAAGGTTACAGACCTTAAGATGATACAATTATCCTGGATTATCCAGGTGGGACTAATTTAATAACAATTTAGTAACAAGGGAATCTTTCCTGGTAATAAAGAGAGAGCTGCAATGATGAAAGAAGGGTCAGAGAGATGTGACATAAGAAGGACTCCCCTTGCAATTGCTGGCTTTGAAAATGGAGGAAGGGTCCATGAGCCAAGGATTGTGGTGGCCTCTGGCACCAGTGGGTGGTCCTCAGCTTACAACCAGCAAGAAAGTAGGGACATTGGTCCTTCAAACCCAAGGAACAGAATTCTACTAATGACCTGAACAAAGAGGAAATGGATTCTTCCATAGAGCCCCAGAAAACAATGCCAACACCTAGACTTTAGTCTGGTGAGAACTGTACTGGGCTGTTAGAAAATAATATTGTGTTCTTTTGAGTCACTGAGTTTGTGGCAATTTATTATGACAGCAATAGAAAACTGATACAGTCTTTTATGATTCCTTTTGAACAGAAAGGTAAAGGCATCTTATATTTTTGGAGAGAAATATGACGTAGGCATGCCTCAGCTTTTTTGGCAATGATTAGTGTTGATTTATATGGTGCTTATACACAACAAAAACACAGGGTCTTTTTCCCATAAGCACCTATGATTGTGAATATTCTTTCCCTTTAATGATTAAATGCAAAAGGGTATATTTAGCCCAGTTCATTTCCATCATGTTAGATTCAGTCTATTGTTCCAGCTTGTCAAGACATTTTGCAATCTGATTTCTGTCCTCCAAATATTTCAGCCATGCCCTCTCAGTTCTGGGCCGTTTCAATACCTGATCAGCCCTATCGGTGAACATGGCTTGTAGATTGCTTCCACCAACAGGGTTCCTTCCAACAACAGGGTTGAAGCTGTTCTCTCCATGGACAGTGCTCATGCCTGGATTCCCAAAGTTTTTCAAGGTGCAGCTCAAATTCCATGTCTTTCATGGAGACTTGCCTGATAACACAACTAGAAGTGGTTTGTCCCCTCTGCTCTTAGAAGTTCCTCATTCTTGCTGTTGAAAGGGTACAAATTGACTTATACAGTAACCCTCTATTTATGTGTCTTTTCTTTAAATTGTAGACCTTTTGAAGACAAAGATTGTGTTTTTAAATTTTGTATCCCCTAAAGCCACTGGCATTATGCCTAGTACATAACAGGTGCTTTATGGAAAACAATAATCCATTTGGCAAGTCCTAATTGAGCCAAGATGCATTGCTCTGAAATGTTCCTTTGTACTTTAAATGGGTTGAGAAAAATATATTTATACAGCAAGTGCATCATTGCAAATAAGCAATTTGAGACATAAAGAAGCAGAAGTTCTTTTGTGGGAGAAATTATGGTTCAGAGGAATATGTGTCTACATCGTGGCTTGTGAGAAAACAGTGCCATATACTTGAAATTATGGGAGCACTAGAGCTGGGCCTTCAAAGAACAGAAATTGGGTCTTTAACTCAAGAGTCTAGCACAACGCCTAGGACAGAGAACGCATTTCATCCATTTGACAAGTCATTCAACAGTAACTGATTACTGTTTCTTTCCATGGCACCAGCGCAGCTCACTTACCTCCCACTCATTCAGTGTTGTTTCAATGCCATCCCAGTGTCAGCACCAACTTTTAAGCATAGATGGAGAATTAATCAGTTGGGATAACATTGGCAGCCAACTATAGAAACCCCCATCTCAAATCGACCTACCTTACAGGGATATTTATAGCTCCTACAAGAATAAACCAAGGAGGAGAGCAATTCCAGGGCTGGCTATTCAGCTGCTCAATATCATCATGAGGACATTTTTACTTTTATCATCAGGTCTCTTTACTCTTCAGATCTGTCGTCCTCAGGCTAGCTCTTCTCAAGATTACAAGAAGGCTGTCTCTTTTCAGCCATGTCATCTTCCAGCAGAGCAAGAAGCTGTATCATGAAATAAATGAAGAGCTCTTTTCCACAAACCTCCCAGAAGACTTCCTTTCATACATCAGTGTCTAACCAAATGTGGGGACACATTCCCATTCAAAACCAATTGCTGGCAAGGCAATGAGATCACCATGCTTGTGATGCGATACATATGGCTTTGTGGAGAAGGGTATAATTCCTGATCCACAGCAGGGTTCTATTAGAAAGGAGGAAAGGGGTGACATGGTGGAAAGGCAATCAACAAAATCTACAGTCGCTAAAACCAGTAACTAAACTCAAGCTCTATATATTCTCCCTTCTTTTTTCTTTTAATTTTTCTGGGTGTCCCTTTCTAAAATCAGCCATGCTTCTCTGGAACTATGCCTGGAAAGTAAAAATTACTTAATTCTTGCATATCATTATTATCTACTTTTATCCTAAAATGGAAAAGTACACTTACACATATACACATACACACACACAAAGTTGTTGTTTGCCAATGCAATTCTCATCATAGTTTTTAAAAATAAAGAATCTCTGTAAGTTGCCAACCTCTTGAGTTTTCATCCCGTGTCAGAATTTATTCCTCTGTCTTCCAAGTAGAGAATGATGGCTTATGGCTCAGATGAAACCTTTGAAATTGGGATCACTTAATGGAAACAGACATTTACCCTTCCAGAGAGAGTCAAAATGTTTATCCCACAACTGAAATTTAACTTCTTTTTGCAATTTTCAAGGAGTCTGTAAAATGAAATGTGAGTTGAAGGAAATTCTCTGAAAGCATTTTTTTTTTTTCTGGCAAAGAAAGAATTGCAGGAGATTCCTTTACTATTTTTGAAATTTCTAAAGTGTGAATCTTTTAATTAAAGGATTAAATCAATAATGAGCCAGTCTTTGCTGTCCTTAAATCATGACCCCGATTTGAATGTGCAAACATATTTTATAATTTTTAACTCTTTTTTAGATTATTTATACTGGGTTCTCAAAACAGCCACGTAAGATAGATGGGACCAGTCTTATTATACTTGTAAATGGAGAAACAGAGTTTCAGAGATGTTAACTGACCTGCCACGAGTCACACAACATGTTAGCGACAAAGCGTAGTCTGATAGTGAGATAGTGTAGTTTTTAAATTGCACTGCCCCGAATTATAAGTGGTCATAGGACAACATGTTCTCCCTTTATTTTTTTCCAATTTGTTGAGTGAGATGTGATGGAATAAATTAAGAGCAGATCAGATATCAGAAAGAACTTTCAATTAATGCGGATTAGGAAATCTCAAAGCACATTATCAAAGTCGTAGGTACTACCTTGCTTTGGTAGGAAAGAGCACTGAAAATAGTCACCTGATAGAGAGAGGAAGATATTGCTCCTGTTTAAAGGGGAAAGATAACCTTTCCAGGGTCAATTGACCCATTGGAGGCTTTGACTAAGAAGAATGTATATGATGGGGGAAAGTGTATGACGGACATTTTCAGACACCTCCGGGGTGAACACAGGTATTGAATCTTTGTTTTGTGCATTTTTAGGGTGGCTGTTTTCATGCTTTCTTCTTTCCCTTTAACCTTTTCCTGGCTCTGCATTCAATTCTGGAGCCTCTTTCAAATGACAGAGGCCCAAACATGTCGACCTTTGGTTCTCCTTTGTCTGTCTCACCAGCTTGCACACCTCACCTCCAGGAGTCTTGTTTGTTCACCTTAGGTCATAGTTTCCATGTGAAGTCACCAATTTGCAGTTTGCGTCTTTCTGCAGTAATTAGCTCCCTGCTCAGTGAGAGCATAGCTGCACCTTGAGTCTCACTGATCCAACAGCAACATGCTGTGCCCGGCTGCGCTGGCAGGCAGACACTTCCTATTGCACCTACAAGCAAATACATGGATCCACTTGATTTCCCAGAAACCAGCCTAGATACAGCCTCCTGTTTTTCAAGACCTGGAATGGGCTGGCAGCAGCAGGTCGGATGTTATTCTTGGTTTTGGTTCTATTCCCCCTCCCCTTTTTTCCTTCCACCTTTGCTTAGAAAACACACCACCATCGTGAACAGGGTCTGCTCTTTGTATACATTCCTTTTTTTTTTTTTAATCATTACTATTATTAATGTTTTTAAATCTGGTAGCAGTTGGCTCTGATGCCTTTCCCTCACTTGGAGAAGCATATGGAGAGACAGGCAGATCACTCCCCTCCCCCGCCTTAAGGAGTTGTCAGAGAAAGATGGACTCAGGATGGGCAGGACACTCTAAGGTCCCCCTGCAGTGCTCTGGTCCAGAAGTGATCCAGGGCCTTGTGCATGGAGGCATGCTGACCAGATTTTGTGCAGATCGACACATTGAAAAAGAGACTAAAGACTAGTCAATAAGCCAGATTAGGAAGCTCATGGAACTAAGCTCAAATCAGAAATGATGAGAAAAGAAGGTGTAGAACTCTGGCAGAAGCATGTGTGCGTGTGGCATGGGGCATCAGAGTAGTCCATAAGGCAATTTACGGAAGACTAGTATTGCTAGCTAAAACATCACCATTTCATTTACCCAGCTATATATTGCAGAATGGTGTTATACTGATCATAATCCCCACATTGCTCATCAAAATACATCATTTGGCCTTGCTATTCAATCCAATAGTTCCTTGGCTTCATTCAAATGGTCAAAACAGTCTGCTACCCAAACTCCTCTTGAGCAGGCTGGTGTGATTGGACAGAGAGATATTCAAGCATTTTCTGTGTTTTGGTCATCATTTTGGACTGGCATGGACACTGCTCTACTTCCCTACCTTGGGGATTTCTCCCTTTATCACTTGCTGATCAACCATTCATGCCTGAATCCTGTTGGTTAAATTCCATGTTGGATTCTCCAAGAACCTGCCATTTTCCATGCCTTTCCTTCTTGAGGCACATATTTGCTACCCACAGAGCACTCTGGAATGTTCTGGGCTTTGCCTTAAAGGATCTAAGTGACTTCCTTAGAAAGAAATGTGGGGAAAAATAAAAGTTAGTTGGGCCCTGCCAATAGATCCGGGGTGGGGTGGTTTCTATATCACTTCTTTCTGATCTCAGAAGTGTTCCTCCCAGTACAAATGAGTGGAAAGTATGTAAGACTGCCTTTAGCTTAAGAAAGGGAGGAGAGTAGGACAGAAAATATGTAACCACTGAGTACCCTGGGGGAAGTGTGTCTATAATAGATGCCACTGCTTCAGAGGAACCCTTTAGTGAACAATTAGCAAATGAAGCACATTGATTTTTGAGTCATAACTAGGGTGGCCATAAAATTTATCATCCAAATGAGACACTTTTTAGAGGAAAGTGGACCCTAGCTATAATTATTTTAGACAACAGGCATAAACTGGGACTGTCTCCGGTCACCCATTTAAGTGACTGGATGAATGAGCTTTCACTGAGAACCCACTTTGTGTTAGAGGCTGTGTCAGTCCTTCTCATCTCTGCCATCGTGTTTAACACTCACCAAAGCCTTGTGAGGCCAAGAGAGGAACTTCCCTAACGTCCTGGTAGGAGGAATGGACACAGTTGGGACTTCAACCTTTGGTATTAAAAGCTCAAATCTTGGATTTGAGATTTCAAGAATTAACAGTAATCCAGTTGGAGGCAAAGGCAAGATCCTTTATGATCTTGGAACAGAATTCCAAGTATGAAGAGAACTGTTGTCGTTATTAGGAGGGGAGGTGACAAGGTAACGTTACCTTTAGGGATTGAGTATTTCCTATATGTGTCACATCATCCAGTTTCCACTAATAAGTGGGGTTGATTAAGGGGGAGAATAAGGAAAGCTTATTCATGGACTGCATTTAATTTTGTTCCCAAGTCCTACCCTGTTATACAGAAGGATATGTCCAGATTCCTTCCTCAAGGGAAAGCCTGTGGCAAAGAGAAGCTCAGTTATGACTTATGTCTTGTGACTTTTCCCTAATCTGCTTCATCCTAATCTGTTCTCAGGATGTTAAAAGAATAATAATAATCAGGGAGCATCCAGAGGCCAAGAATATCAAATTCTACTTCCTCCAATCTCTGCTTTTCGGCTAGAACTGGCTCAGAAACTGCAGGACTCAATATCCCCGCTGCAACTAGGGCCAGGGATGAGCTGCACAGGCTGGAACAGGATTTTGGAAGCAGGAAAGTGGCTCATCTTCGAAAACAGAATGTACTCAAAGCAGTTCTTGGAAAGTCAAAGGAGGTTAGAACTGCAGTCGGCATTATTTTCCCCCCGGTGGAGTTAATGACCTTTCTCACTGATGATTCGTGGGTTGGATGTGAACATCTGTCCCATGGTGGGAAAAAGAAGAATAAGTATCTGAATTAAAAATAAGGACCAGAAGCAAATGCTCATTGGTCTTGCACTGTTTCTTCATTGGTTTTTGTCACATTTGTTCATTATTAATTAACACATCCAAGTGTCAATTTTTAGCTCCTTCTATGTGTCCCTGTTTTTTCAAAAATTATAGCCTAAAGAGTGAGGGTAAAGGATGGAGACAATTAAGAAAGTAAATATATAAAGTGAGATGTACGTTTTGATAGTACAGAATGTTATGGGAGTACCTAGCATGGACTCCCAACCTAAGCCAAAAGCTCAAGGGAAGTTTCTTAGGAAAATAACATATAAACTGAGATTTATAGCATTCATAGGGATTGATTGGTACAAGAGAAAGTGACTCAGGAAAGGAGAATTCTCAAGGCCTGGGAGCAAGAGAACATGGTTCATTGAGAAATTGTAAGGGGTTCAATAAAACTGCATACTATAGAACAAGAGGGAAGGAGGATGGGAAGAGACAAAAATTGGTAAGCTTCCATTTCCTCTTTCCTTTTCTTATCATCATAGACCATTAGCACTGATGGGAACATTAGTGCTCATCAACTCTTCCTCTTAGAAATGGGGAAACACACGTCCAGAGGAAGAAATTGACTTGTTCAAAGACATACTTTTTCAAGTTGGAAGAATACACAAACCTGACTTCAGTTCCCTGCCCTAGGTCTGTTGTGTTCTTGTCATGGTCTGGTTGTTTTCCGTTTTTTTGGAGTAGTTGAAACCATAAAAACATTTGACTTAGCGTTCTTAGTCTAGAGACCTATTGAAAATGGGGGACTTGAGCTTACTGGAAATCAGGCGGAAAGACCTAGCTTATTCTGTTCACAACTTTTGATTGTTTTCACAGGATTTGGACTTAGTAATTTGTATATTCCAAGTAATACATCTTTTGCTCTTTTCGCAATTGGTTGGGACCTCATTATATGCTAATAAGATACTCCAAGATCTTGGAGGTCTGGCCGAGATACTCCATGCACAAAACAGAGGAGTGTGTGTATGTGTGCGTGCACCTGTGTGTGTGTCTCTGTGTGTGTATGTGCGTGTGTGTGTATGAGAGAGACAGACAGACAGAGGGAGAAGTGAGTTTGGGAGGGAGCATATATTTTTACTAGAAGAAAGGGGAATTTGTAGACAGTCAAAAATTTTTTAATTGTTACATATACCTTGAAAGATAGTGAGAAATTAATGAGAAGGGATGAGGGCCAACTGATACAAGATGCAGGGAAAATGTAGGTTAGTCTTAGGAAAAAAACAGCAGTGCAGCTGGGCTGGAACAAAAGGAACATATTATAAAGTAGCAAAAAATTAGTCTAGAAGCATAGGTCAGGTGTAGATGGTACTGAAATCTGAATGCTGACCTCTTTGGTGGGTGATGGGGGAAAATTGTTTTTAAATAATGAAAAGGTGGACTTAAAACAGAGCTGTAGATGACAGTGAGGCTGCAGTGAAGCCTGTGCTGTGCTGCCTAGATCCTTTCAGGACCAAAGAATGAATTCCCCCACCTGCTAAGAGTACTGGCCCCTGAGCACACACAGCTACTTCTGGGAATTGCTTCACCTGGAGGTGAAACCCCTCCCAGTGCTGGTACCCTTATTTCCATGCGGGCACATCTTCAGGGCCTTCCCAGGTCCTGAGCTCCACATGGGATCAGCTGAGGCCTTTGTTGTGGCTGTTCCACAGTCAACTTTTTCTGCCCCATCCTATCTTGTACCTTTTCCTCCGCTAGATGTTGACCCTGAGCTCATTCCACAATAACCTGCCTCCTCACCACCTAAGTCAGTCTGTCTCCCGGGGAACAAGATCTGCAATAGAGGGATAAGCAGGGTAGAGAGACTGTAAGCCAGGATTCCAATTGATAAACATTAAAGGTTAAAGGCTTTACCCTGGAGGCACTACTGAGCATCTAAAAAGAGGGAAGGGATAAGAAGTAATTGGGAATTTTCATCTCAGACCTTTCAACTGTAAACCCTCTAGGACTGAATGTCTACTACTTCTCTCCAACTGCTTGCCAACAACCTCATAAATTATACTTTTTTTCTAGATACTTGGAGATATAGCTTTCAAAACTAGATATAACCCCTGGGGCTTTCAAAAAAATATCGTTTTATGACCCCACCCCAGAGTTCTGATTCAGTAGTTCTCTGGGGAGGTCCCCAGAAAAATGAAATACATACCACTGCTTTAGTCTCCACAACACACACTTTCAAGCGCATTTTCTTAGTTGATACACAAACACAGGTTCTGTTATTATTATCCCCACTTTACAAATGAGGCAACCGGGGATAACAGAAGCTTAGCATCTCACCATATGGCACCCAGATAAGTGAAGAGACAGAATCGAGTTTAAAGACAAGATCGGACAGCCTCTTGATGTTCTTTCCATTACCCCACACTTCCTGTTTTAGCTCTTGTGAGGCCAGAATCCTCAAAGCCTGCCCTTGCATGTGTTTATCCCACTCTCTGTGTTTTCGCTGAAGCTCATCTCCCAACCTACCGCACTCTTCTCAACAATGCAAGCCCTAAGAAATCTTCAAGACCAGCCCAAGGGGGTTATAAAGCCATTCAAAATAGTGTCATACAAGGCGCTTTTAAAGTGTACTATCCAAGGGGAGCTCTCAATGTGGTGCTTGCCAAGTGTCCTCAAGGAACTGCAGACCCCAAGGAATGCTTGGGGCTCACTCATAACCTCCATCACATCCCTCAGCCCTTGGTCATGCTCAGTCCCTTAGTGTTAGTTACATAGCCAGGCTGAAAGCTTTGGGAGGAAAGATACAGGCTTCCAACTCAATTCAACAAAGTTAACACACTTTCCTGGCCCCTTTTATGTACCAGATATAGGACTAGTAAAACAGATGAATAAGATATAGCCCCTGCCTTCAAAGTGTTTATAATCTCTCCATGACTTCTACAGCTAGTTACCACTTAATAAACATGAATTTAGTTGTATGATGGACACAGAGGAAGGTATAGGGTGAAGTTATGAGTGTTTCTAAGAAGAAGAGCTATTTGAACATAGCCTTGTTGGTAAATTGGTAAAGTGATCAGTGAGCTTTAAGTCATGCCTTAATAAAGGAAGACATATTAAGGATATCGTGTATTCAGACTTAGGGGCAGGGATTCATTGACTGATTCAACAAATATTTATTGGGAACCAATAATCCTAGGAGTTGTTATTTACACCTCCCTCTCTCGCCCTCACCCCACATTCAATCCATCAGTGAGTCAAATCCCTTCTACCCTTTAAGTATCTCTCTAACCCATTTACTTCTCTTCATCTCTACAACCACCAGCTCTAATGAAGCCTTCACCAATAGTTCAGTAACTAATCTCTTCATCTAGTACCCACTTCTTTGAACTTCCATTTTCTACTTTGCAATTGGAATTTCATCTTTGGTAAAGCTGAACTCGCCCCCACTGTGCTTCCCAAGACTCTTATGGTAAAAGGTAAAATTTTAACCTGGTCCTACAAGGCTGCATACATTTTGGCCTCTTTCATTTTTCCAGCCTCATCTGGACCTTTATTTCATGTTGTCTCTAAGCTCTAGCCACACTAGTTTTCTTTCATTTTCCCTTTGCATGTGCTCTTCCCTCCACTGAGTATGCTCTTCCCCATTACTTCCTTCCTCTTCTCCTTAACTCAGACTCCTCCTTCTGGATTCAGCAGAATCACTATTTCCTTGGGGAAGCCTCCCCTGAGCTCCTCTTACCTCCCCTTTACTTGTATGTATAACGAATTTCTCTCCCAGTACTTTGCAACATTTATCACAATTATAACTTTACACTTATTTGACTTTTTAATTTGACTCTATCTCCTCTCCCCTACCCTCAATATATTAAGTTGCATGAGGGAAGGGACTCTGTCTTTGTGCACCATTGGTTGCAGCTGAGAAAATAGTTAAATCACATTCTATAGGACCTAGTTTTTGCACAAAACCTTGGGCAAGAAAGGCAGCTTGCACTTGAGAAATCGATTGTTTTCTGATCTAACTTTATAGGACCTGGTTCTCTATGCTGGCCCTTTATTATTCTTAAGTAGAGGATGTTGTTGGAGTTGACCAAAGAGCTGGGAGTAGACCTAATGTTCTAAATCTCTCTGAACTTTGGAAAAGTTCTTTTTCTTCTCTATGCCTTGGCATCTTCTTACAATGAAGAGCTTGAATTACAACTTCTAAGTTCTTGTCTAGCATTCTGTAATTCACCTAAACAAAGATAAAGGTAACCAGATATGTGAATAACAGTAAAAGAACCAATTGTGAAATGCACCATAAGGCATGTAGCACTATGTATCATAGGGAATAGCATGAACTACCATGTACTTGTGTGCAAAGGTAGGGGTGTGTACGTGTGTGTGTGTGTGTGTGTGTGTGTGTGTGTGTGTTTTAAGAAGCGGCAAACATCTGCCTTAATGCTGTCTTATCTGGAGCCAAGGGGAAAAATCAGATGGTTTGCAATTTTCATTTAAGTCCCAAATTTAAATCCATGGTAAACAGTTTATTAGTGGGAAATTTGGGGATAGTCCCTAAGCAAAGTTTGTTTTACATTTTACTCTCAGACTTGCTCCAAATGCTCAGTTGAAATTACACCTTAGAAAGTGCCTACTTAAATTCCTTTAACAAGCAATCCCCTCTCAGCAGACACAAGTTTGGGCCTGTCCACACACCTCAAACAGGCCATCCATCTGAATTGTTTGCAACGGCCCCAGGCTACAGGTGCTTTAAAGCACCACTATCAGATTGCTTCTCAATCTTCTCCTCTAGACTAAATAGTTCTGATTTTTGTCAGCAACTTTTCATACTCTAGGGCTCCCTTATTAACTGTGTTTGCGCTGGCCTGGATTTTTATCCTGCTCCATGCTGTGCTGGCTTTGCTTCTTTTAGGAATTCAGAGGCCAGACGTGGGACTCGCTGGCTCCAGGCCCCCTTTCTTCCCTTTAAAAATGTTTTGATGATCATGTGTTAAGAGCTAATGACAATCTTCTGCCCAGAATGTTCAAGCATAAACTTGCACCGAGTCAGGGGGATTGATGAAATCAACCTCAAAATCCAGAACATTCATCCTATAATTAAGATCCACTAATGTATGGACGAACAGGTCAGCAAGACCTACTTACGGTCTCCACAAATTAAAGGGCTCCAAAGGAAAAATTCCTTTCTTCCAGAGAGTGATTTTTCAAGGAGCACATTAAATAAATATTTACTGAGCATCTATGTTATGACAGGCAGTGTACTAGCTACCGGGATACAGAAGTGAGCACAGGAGGTAGGGTCCCTGCCCTCATCGTGCTTATAGGCTATGGGAGGGCATTGTGAAGGGAATATGTTATAGGAAAATATACAGGCAGTTATAATGAAGTAAGTGCTATGGCAGGAAAAATATTGAGGCCTCTAACTCAGAATGTAAAAAAGCAGAGAATTCCCTAGCAATCCAATGGTTAGGACTTGGCACTTTCACTGCCAGGGCCTCAAAGGTTCAATCCCTGGTTGGGGAACTAAGGTCCCATAAGCTGCTGTGCACAGCTTGGCCAAAAATAAAAAATAAAAAATTAGGAGAAGCAAAAGTGAAAGAGCCATGGTCAAGGGCCTGAAATAGTTTGCACTTGGCTGCCTCATAGAGCAAAGGGCAGTGTTGAGAGCACAGCCCGCAGAGAAAGGGGAGATAAAGCATGCAGGACCTTGTCAGCCAGGTAAGAAGATGAAAGGACCCTGCAACAGTGGTTCTTAACCAGGGGTGATCTGGCTCCCCCACGGGGCATTTGACAGTGCCTCTCAATGTTTTTGGTTGTCACAACTCAAGTTCTACTGACATCTATTGTGTGGAGGCCGAGGATACAGCTAAACGCTGCAATGCGCAGGACAGCTCCTGCAGCAAAGTGTTTTCCTCCACAAATGTCAATCATGCCAAGTTTGAGAAGCCCTCCTCTAGAGCAGAGGGATCACAAAAGGAGAGAGCAGCAAGATCAGGCTTTTGTTTTATACCTTTCACTCTGAACAAAGAGAGGTGGTCAGCGTGTGTTGGAAAGACAACAGCAAGGAGAAATAATTTCTCCTTCAGCCAGTGGACCATCCCCAGAAACACATCTTGGTTTATGATGTCAGAATAAAAGGGCCACCGTAGGAGTTTTAAGGCACTCTCTTTTCTTGATTAGTGAGGGATAGAAAGCTGCAAAGAAAATAAAGTAAAATAACTATTTTCATCCTCACATTTGTATATCTCACCATTTTGGTATTCTCAACCTGAAGGCATATAAGATAAAAGCTTTTGGATTAAAATGTTGGTTGACTTTTACATAAAATGGTAGGGTCCAGATATCTTCAACACACCCACACACACATACACACGCAGGGCATGATCCCAGGTATTTGCGGAGCATGTTTTGCATTCTTTGTGACAGGTGGGGACCGATAAATGCAGCACAGTGACAGCTGCTTAGCACGATAATGTGTTCCATATTGTTGGACCAATTTGGAAAACCTCATAGTATCTATTATTAAGACTAGTATAACATATGTGGAAAGTCTCTTCGTAGAGAGCAAAGCACAGTAATTCTTACCTCCTCCCTGATGACTGCCCAGTGCCCCAACAAAGCATCTAATAATAGCTGGTATTTACTGAGCTCTTGCCATACACTAGACCCTTGTGCTAAGAACTTTATATATGTTTTCTCACATGATTGTCACAAGGCTATGGAGTAGGTATTTTTCTTCCAACTTTACATTTAAGGACCCTGAAGCTTAGAGAGTTTCTTAGTAATTTGTCCAAAGTCGCAAGGCTAGGAGAATAGAGTCTAGATTGCAACCCAGGAATGAAAACTTCTCCCAAGACTCTTGAGTTTGACCCAAAAGCCTGGCTTTTCTGGTCAATAGCAATGAGCAATTTCAAGAGGCCATCTGGAGCAAGCCTTTCCTCTGAGCATCCTGTCCCTTGGAGGTAAGACTGACCACTCATTGAACTCTGGCCATCTTCATGTTGTTCGAGGAATATTCAGGCACAGCCAGATACAGCTGTTTGAGTCGTAGCCATTTCAAGTCTGCACACCCTACTACCCTTGCCCGACCATTCTCTCTATTGAATTCTAGCAAAGTGGGTAACTTGGCATCTCTCTCTAAAAATTAGAGCAAAGAAGAGATATGTGCTGATCTTCCAATAGCAAATTGGCAAAACCCACACACTTCCATGGGTTGTTTCAAAAATATGCAAGTACCAGGTTTGACTACAGCAGGCAGGAAAGAATTGGGATTACAGCCAGAGGTGCAGACCCAGAACAGACCACAGAGTCTCTGCTTGTTTGTTCCCCTCTAATAGCCACGGGATGTTTTCTAGTTATTCCACAGATAAGAACCTCTTATCACTCTTGGCACTTTCACATGTTTTTCTATTTTTCATTCGGAAGTGTGTAATCTTCCTACTGTTGGCCACCCATCCCGACAGCCCAGCCAACTGTCCAGAGGCTTTCAAAGAAATGTGCAGCTATCCTCTGATACTCGGCCTCTTCACAAGGTATTTCCCAAGAACCCCAAATGGCTGACCTTCCCGAAAACACACATGTACCACACAATATAAAATAGTTTCCCTTCTGAATCAAAAGTTTATTTTCCCCAATCCTAGGACCTAAGTCCTAGATGGGACCACATGGCACAAAGTCTTCTGTCCCCCAAGAGCCAGCTCAATGGCCGTATCTCCCAATTGCTGGGAATCAGGCATAACTAATCCTCCATTTAGGCAACTTTCTTCCAAAGTTCTGGCTTTGGGCTTCACAGTACCTAGATATACACATGTTTCCTACTAAAATCCTAGGGAGATCTGAGGAGTCACCCATTTTCCAGCTATAGACCATTATAGAGCTCACAATCCATCACTAGAAATACCCCGCGTTAAGACACAAAAGTGAACACCGACAAGGCCCATGTTGCCTCTGTTTCCCCGTCTTGAATCCAGGAGGCTGTGTTTGTTTGCTCACTGGTCCATGCCCTTCTGGAAAGAGTGGATGCTGACTTTAATCCTCAGGAGAACAGTGTGTGAGTTTCCAGAGGCTGCTGTAACAAATTTTCACAAACATGATGGCTTAGAACAGAAATGTATTCTCTCACAGTTCTAGAGGCCAGAAGTTTGAAATAAGTTTCACTGAGCTGAAATCAAGGTGTCAGCAGAGCTGCACTCCCTCCAGAGGTTCTACAGGAGAGTTGGTTCCTTGCTTTTCCAGCTTCTGGTGGCAGCTGGCTTGTGGTTGCCTCACTCCAGCAATAAGCCCAACATTTCCACATTTTTCTTTGCTTCTATCACATCGCCTTCTCATTCATGGGTGACAATGCTCTCTCTGGCTCTCTCTTATAAGGACTCTTGTGATGGCATTTAGGGCCTACTGGCAATCCAAAATAATTTCCTCACCTCAAGATCCTTAATTCAATCACATCTGCAAAGACCCCTTTTCCCAATAAGATAACATGTATAGATTCTAGGGATTAGGATTTGATATCTTTAGGGACCTTTATTCAGCCTACTACAAACACCTCCCAGCCCATTTTGCAGAGAGATGAGGGAGCACGTCTATGACACATGTCACAAATTAGAGTTGAAAAAGTTCATATGCATAAGTGTATATTACTGGCCATGTAAAGGATGTATGTTCATTCAACTTGTTCAGAATTAAAAATCATCTACGCTCTAGTGTCTGAACCGTACTTGTATTGCTACCATCTACTGTTGAGTTTTTCAACCTCAGCACTGTTGAGACTTGGGCTAATTCTTTGGGGTGGAGGCACTATTCTGTGCGTTTAGGCTGTTTAGCAGCAACCAGCAAATAAAAATATAGGAAACCAAGTTTATCTGAATTTCAGATAAACCATGAATATTTTTTAAGACTAAGTATGCCCTGTACAATATTTGGGACATTCTAATACTAAAAAAATGATTCTTTCTTTATCTGAAGTTTAACGGTAACTAGGCATCCTGCATTTTTTCTGTCAGCTCTACACTAGATGCCAGTAGCACACACTCACCCTCACCTCCAGTTGCAACCAACAAAAATGTCTCCAGACATTGCCAAACATCTCTTGGGAGGCAAAATCACCTTCAGTTGAGAACCACTGATCTACCTAATAAAAATAAATAAGAACCCTTGTAAAATAGGAAAGACTGAGAAAAATATGTGGCAGTGTTTTGAATGTGTGCAAGCTGGCAGTTTTGGCTACTTATTTGCAAAGCTATCAGATCCTAGGGCCACAGGCCCCACGAATATTAGCATAGCTCTGGGAGGATGAGTGTTCATCACTGTTGGTGGGGGACTGGGTTTGGGGAAGCCTGTCTCCTGGGAATAATCCTGCCCCGCCCTGCCCCTTTCAAGCCTTGGAGCCTCAGGCTGAGCAGCAGGACCAGGCATGATCTCCCATCCCCCCATTCACCCTCTAATTTATTTTAATTGTTCTCTTCTCTCCCCCACCCCCCTGCTTAGTCCTCAGGCTTTGCTTAGGAGCAAGTGGCTCTCTCATTCGCGCAGCTAAGTTTGAAGGCGCCAGGAGAAAATTGTCTGGCAGAGCTGGGCTGTGAGTTCCCTGCACTAAGACTCGATTTTGAGCATGTTCCTACTGGTAGAAATAGCTAAACAAAAGAGGGGCTGAATGGGTGTGTGCCTGCGTCCCTCTCTCTCTCTTTCTCTTTTTTTTTTCCCCTGCACTCTCAGTCCCTGGTGAAGACTTGGCACTTGGCATTTGGAGTATCCATGCCTCACCCAGGCTTTCCATACTGATAACCAGTGACTCTCCCGTGGGGTCCCCTAACCCACCAGCTGCCTCTGCACTATATCAAATGTGGCTCTGAAAAGGTTTCTCCCAATATAAGCCTGTTGGTGCACACAGATAGCAATCGGGTGCACATATTGTATGTCTTTGTAAACAAAGCCGTGTGTATTTACAGACCCATATCAATGACAGATGTATATGGAGAGATAATGGGGGTTTTACAGACAAGAAAAAAAAAGGTGAGGCTTTGAAGCCTCTAACCCAAAATAAAATTAAATACCAAATAATACTCAGCAACAAATCCCTTAATAAGGGAGAGCTGTTGCCTATCCCCAGAGTGGTGGAGCCTAAATGGGATACTTGTTTGGGAGGGCTCAGACCCTCACGGCAGGGAAGCAGGATTTCGGTTCTGTTCCATAGTCATCTGCGGAAGGGTGAGTATTTCATTATTCACTGCTGAGCTCTTGGTTACTTGGAGTCCTTAACACCGTCTTCAAAGGTTTGTATTAACCAGCTACACATGGCCTCATAGAACAGTCCGAAAACAAAGCTGACGTTTAGGAGCAGTTTTAAGAATGAATGAATGAATTCAGTGAGACAGAATGAATTCACTCCTGGAAGTCAGAGACTAAGACAAAACTGTCTAGAGAGAAAAATACAGAGGACACAAAGAACGTGCAATAAGAATGATGCCGGAAGGAGGAATGGGTTCCAGGATAATGGCCCCAATGATTGGCATGTGAGGGACAGGCTTCAACTCAGACTCTTTATCTGTCTTGGGAGAGGGGGCCAGCTTAGTTCTTAGGATGGCCTGGTGTATGTACACAGTCAGGCCAACTGTAGGGAGAGCAACAGAGACACACACTGGACAGACATGAAGTGGAGGCACCACAGCTGGAACCCACACACTCCAATTTCAGCATCGTCCTGGGTCATCTCTTTCCTGCCTGCCATTTACATGGGGAAGGAAATGCCATTGGTTTGGGTGTTTTTCAGTCTTTAAGTGCCTATATCATGGGGATAACCCAGTGAGTATTTTTCTCCATCTATCTGTATCATCTATCTATCTATCTAATCTATCTATCTATCTCATCTATCTATCTATCGATCTATCATCTAAATACAGTGTTATCAAACGTAGTCATCATGCTTTACTTAGATCCTCAGACCTTTTTCATCTTATAGCCGAACATTGGTACCCTTTTCTTTTTTACTGAGACTAAATTTACATACAGAGAAATATGCAGATCTTTATTATATAGTGCAGTGAGTTTGGGCAACTGTGTACACCAAAGTAACTACCACACCAGTCAAAGTACAGAGCATTTCCATCACCCCAGAAAAGTCTCCTGGGGCCAGTGGTGTGCAGACGCTAGCTCCCACTCAGACAATTCCAGACATCTCATCCCCATATCCTGTTGTTATCTTAAGGAGGGCCATGATGGGAAATAAGCTAAGACTACAAACCAGGGATTCCACCCCCCTCCCCCGCCCCGCTGAGAGCCAGTTTGCCAGCAAACTACTGCTCATGCCCCTTCTCCGTCAATCCGCCATGCCCAGAGAGGCAAATCAGCATAGGGTTACTTTTGCTTGTTCTTGAACTTCATGCAAATGGAATTACATTTTGTATCTCGCTTCTTTCTATCAACATGATGTCTGTAAGATTCATCAGTGATGTGATTTATTAGTAATTTGTTTCCTTTCTGTTGCTAAGTACCATTCCAATGTACAAATAAACTGTGTTGTTTTCTAATTTCTTATTGAAGGACATTCATTTGTTTCCAGTTTGCAACTACTAATTTTTAATTTTCCCACCTTTATGGAGGAGAAATTGGCAGATAAAGTTGTTTATACGTAAAGTGTATAACTTGATGATTTGAGGTACACATACACTGTGAAATGATCACCAAATTCAAGTCAATTAACAACCATCACCTCACATAGTTAACTCCTTTGTGTGTGTGTGTGCTGAGAACACATACGATCTGCTCTCAGCAAATTTCAGGGGTAAAATTCTGTGTTATTAACTATAGTTCCCTACCTTAGATCCTTAGAACTCATGCACAGCATGGTATTTATCTAACAGCTGAAAGTTTGTACACAATTTTTAAAAAGCTCCTGTAGACATTCTCGTGCAAGTATTTCTATGATCACATGTTTTCATTTATCTTGGGCAAATACCCAGAAGTGGAATTTACGGGTCACAGAATAAGTTTATTTTTAACTTTGTAAGAAAGTAACAGAAAGTTTTTCCAAAGGGACATTAGTGCCTAAGCGATGTATGAAAGTTCCGGTGGCTCCACATACTTGCCAGCATTTGCTGTCACGAGGTCTTTTTAAATTTAACCATTCCCATGTGTATGAGGTCATATTGCTTTGTGGGACTTTGATTTGCATTTCCCTGAAGACGAATTATATAACACATATTTTTGTGGGCTTATCAGCTATTCCTTTATCTTCTTCGCTATTGTGTCTAATAGAATTTTGCAGAGTGTTGGATAGAATTCACGAGCAAAATGATCTGGGTCTGGGGTTGTCCTCGGGGAAGGGTTTCGATTATGACAATTTCTCTCATAGATATTCAGATTTTCAACTTCATTTTATTAGTTTTGGTAAGTTGTGTTTTTCAATGAATTTGTCCATTTTTTCCCTAAATTGTTGAATTTATTGGCCTAGTTCTTTACTTTTCATAATATTCCCTTCTTACCCTTTTTATGTCTGTAGAATTTTCAGTGATATCTCCTTTTTCATTCTTATGTTACTAATTTGTTCATCCTCTCTCTCTCTTCCTGATCAGTCTTGGTAGAGATTAAACCAATTTTATGCATCTTTTCAAAGAAATTTTATTTTTCCTACTTTATTGAAGTTTACTGTTTCCAGTGTCTTAGGGTGGAAAGTTAGAACACTGATTTTAAATCTTTCTCCTTTTCTAATGTGACCATTTAATGTATAAATTTCCTAAATTCTGCTTTTGTTACATCTCATAAGTTTTGGTATGTTGTATTTTTAATATTATTCAGTTAAAATATTTTAATTACCCTTATTATTTCTTTTTTATTCACAGATTATTTAGCCTGTGGTGTTTGATTTCCATAATATTTGAAGATTTGTTGGCATCATATGATTTCTAATTTAATGACACTGTGCCAAGAGAATATACACTGTAAGGTTTAAGTCCTTCGAAATTTGGGACTTTTTATTGCCCAGTAATTGGTCTATCTCGGTGAATGTTCCATCTACCTTGAAAATAATACATGTTCTACTATGATGTGTGATAGAATGTTTTATACACTTCAATTAAGGTTATATTCATTGATAGCATGGTTCAGATCCTCTACCTCCACGCTGAATTTATGTCTAGTTGGTCTATCAATTAATGAGAGAGGAGTATTAAAATCTCAAACTAGAAGAACTGAGTTATCTTCTTCTTCCTTTAATTCTGTCACTTTTTGCTTTTTGTACTTTAAAGCCCTGTTATTAGGTTCATATGCATTTAGGACTGCTAAGTCTTTCTGGAGAACTGACTCTTTATCATATTGAAATGCCTCTCTTTATCTTTGTCAATCCTCCTGTGTTAAAGTGTACTTTCTCTAGGATTAATACAGCTGCACCATCTCTTTGTGCTTATTCACTGCATGATAAATCTTTTCCCCATCATTTTCTTTTCAGCTTATGTGTATGTCTTTACAGTTAAAGTGTATCTTGATTTCTTATTCAGCCTGACAATCTTGCCTTTTAATTGGAGTGTTATTCCATTTACAATTTAGTATAATTATTGATATATTTGGTTTTAATTCTACCATCTTGCTATTTGTTTACTATTTCTCCCATCACTTTTTCTTTTCCTCGACTCCTCCTTCCCCTCCTTTGGGTTAATTAAATATTTCTAAGTATTCTCTTTTTGTCTTCTACTGGCTTTTTTGCTATACTTCTTTGTATATTCTAAGTGGCTCCTCCTAGAACTACAATATAAAATATGAACTTATCACAGAGTACCTAGAGTTGAGATCATAGTACTTCACATAAAATGTAAGTCTTACCATTCTAAAATTCCATGTACCCTATCCACATTCTTTCTGCTACTTTTGACATATATTTTATATCTGTTTATATAACAAGCTCCACAATTTAATGTTATTATTCTTATTTAAACTGTCTGTTATCTTTCAGAGAAGTTAAGAGAAGAAAATAAGTAGTCTCTATATTTACCCTCTTATTTGATATTTCTGGTAGGCTTCATCATTCCTGTGGATTCAGCTGCCATCCAATGTCCATCCCTTAAACTGGAAGAAACTCCTTTAATGTTTCTTATATTGCAGATGTTCTGGCAAGGAATTCTTCTAACTTTTATTTATCTCATGTGTTTCCCTCCTCTCAAGGATCACAGCCCTGTATTAACTGTTGTCCAAATATCTAAAAGCAGTTCCCTCACGTATGCTGTCTAGTTTTATAGTTGTTTTCAGTAAAAAGGTGTATTAGGTTGCTAGGGATGCTTTAACAAAGTACCACAAATTGGGTGGCTTAAACAACAGAAATGTGTTGTTTTAGTTCTGGAGACTAGAAGTCCAAGATTAAGGTGTCAGCAAGGTTGTTTCTTCTGGAGACTCTGAAGGAGATTCCATTCCGTGCCTCTCTCCTGGCTTCTGGTAGCCTTCCGGCATTCCTTGGCTTGTAGGTAGAATTCTTCCTGTGTCTTCACATGTATTTCCTTCTATGAGTGCCTCTGTGTCCAAATTTATCCCTTTTTTTAAATAGTCATATTGGATTAGGGTTCACCCCAATGACCTCATCTTAACTTGATCATCTGTAAGGACCTTATTTCCAAATAAGGCCACATTCACAGGTACTGTGAACAACTGCAACATCTTTTTAGGAGACACAATTAAACTCATAGCAGAGGGTAAGTCTAGTGCGACTTATTCCATTATGGCTAGAAGCAGGAGACACCCTCGAGTCTTTTTGCTTGTGTCACTTTGCTGTAGCACTGTGAATTTGTTCATCTTTAGACACTTTTAAGTTCAGTGGGGAAGGCGGGATGGATTGCAAAAAGATAGAGGATGGAGCTGGAAGCTGGTGAAGTTTGGGCCAAAGGAAGAAAAAATGATTGAGATCATCTTGAGGAAAATATTTTCACTTAGCCAATTTTCCCTTGGGCCTGTGCTGTGGATCATGCCTTTCACGACTGACTTAAGAGGGAGATAGGAGCTGTTATGTCTATTCACTCATTCATTCTAAAACAAAAGCACAACACATATATGTGCCAGACCTACATCTAGTAGTGAGAGATGCAGTAGTGCAGGAAACAAATTTGGCCCCTGCATTCTAATAGAAATCCAGAGTCTGCTGCTTAGACTGTGGTTTCAAAAAATTAAACAGAGAAGAAATTTTAATTTACCTTTTGATCAAGATAAATACAGTGCAGGAAAATGTTGAAAAGGAGTAATTTTCTATTTATTCCTTTGTTCAGCAAATACTCTTGAAAACCCATTGGACTGAAGTATAGAGATTTTAAAGGATTTGTTTGTGCATGAAGTGATAAAGTATTTATTAGATAATGATTATACATTATATTTTTATAACAATTTATGCATGGCAAGCACTGTTCTAAAACCTGTACCAGTATTAACTCCCTTTGTCCTCCTAACAGAGTAAGTGCTGTTTAACGTCATGAGGAGGTTAAATAATGTGCCCAAAGTGAGCAGCTAGTCAGTGGTGGAGGCATTACGTGAACGCTAGCACTTTAGAGTAGCTGTAGATTCTGTGCATTTAACCTCTATTCTATTCTAATTATGACAAGTAGAATGCCTACATATCCTAGATTTCTTTAGACCCAGTAGTCTCAGTTTTTGTATTATTTTCCATCCATTGTTTCCCATAAAGACATTTATATTAATCTGATATGCAAAATATTGGAAAAATAGTTGTGGTAAATATAAGTAAAAAAATTTCTCGGTATTTCCTAAACTTTCCCCTCTAGAGTTCTCTGAATATGTAGAATAACACAGAGAATTATAAATCAAAATAATAAATCATAAAAGTGTTTCATTATGGAGTATAATAGACACTATTGATTGTCATGAAAACATCCATTCTTTTCTTTCTAACTTCCAATTTCCTAGAGAATGGGGTACTTTTTTTTTGGGGGGGGTACACCAAGTTCAATCATCTGTTTTTATACACATATCCCTGTATTCCCTCGCTTCCTTGACTCCCCCCCACCTCGAGTCCCCCCCACCCTCCCCACCCCAGTCCTCTAAGGCATCTTCCATCTTCGAGTTGGACTCCCTTTGTTATACAACAACTTCCCACTGACTATCTATTTTACAGTTGGTAGTATATATATGTCTGTGCTACCTGGGTACTTTTTTGATATCTACCCTCCACTGCAAAGTCGTGTGTTTCAAGAGGCTCTTGATTGGTCTAAGTCTATCGTGGTGGTTTAATGATCCTGGCCATGTAATGGAAACATGACGAAACTCTAGCTTACAAATCATGGAGGAGGTATGTGGAGACTTCTGGAAAAGATGTCCTTGCTTTCAAAAATAGAAGTGCACTCAGGAAGAGAAAGCTGCTGCTGCTTCTTGACCTATGTATGTGATGTCTGGAACTTCAGCAGCTATCTTGTGATCATGAGGGAGATGAGCCTGAGGACAGAGCTGGTAAATTGAGGCTGGCAAAGCAGAAAGAAAGAGAAAAACAAACAAGCAAACCTAAATCCCTGATGATATCTTTGAGCCACTGAATGAACCAATTTTGAAACCACCCTAACTTGAACTTGAGAAGAGAACTTGATAAATTATCACTTTTATTATCATTTTTTAAGCTATGTAGAGTTAGGTTTTCTACCTGTAATCCTAGTCGCATCAACAAGTAGAAAACAAGAAGTCCTAAGAATTCTATTTTTTGCCTCAGTTCCCTCCAATACAAGAGGAAATTTCTGCTGTAAGAGTGTGTTCATCCTCCATCAATTAAATCCAATGCTGTATATTTTGGGAAAGAAAAGCAGACACGTACATCTTTAAAACATCCCAAGGCAGCTGAAAGGTTAGGAGCTATCTAAAGCCCGAGATAAATGTCTAAATTCCTCAGCAGCATATTTTTATGTTTGCAGATTCAGAGACAAGAGACTTTAATCACTGCTGCTAAATCTCTCTTTTAAAATTGAATTGCAAGTAACATTTAAGGCTGTGTATATTGGCTGCAGAATCCTTCCCATATTCTTCCTGGGAGTTTCCCACCAATAACACGAGAGTGCCTCCCTGTAATAAGGTAGCTTTTTTTTTTTAAAAGCTGCTTATTAAGGCAGAAATTCTAATATTAGTCTGCTATTCCACTGTATGAAGGAAATGGATATCTTCTGCACAAACTTGGGGGTCTGGATGTATTTCTGCACTTTTCCTGAATGCTTTACAGAAACTTAAAATAGCATTTTTCCCCTGTTCCTTCAACTCTATGCAACCACAACAGAATGTGAGGGACTGGTTTGGGGCTTTGGAACTGGCATATGTTGTGTTCAATTTTATTTTCCATGCTCAAACAAAGTTAGTTCCTTCCTCTTTCACTTTGGATATAAGGAGGGGAATGAATATTATTTTTATAAATATGACTTGATGTTTGTCTTGTCCAAGCCTGTCTGTGGGCTTCAGGGAAAAATGGGATGCTGGGGGTGAAAAAATATGTAAAAGGAGTGTCCCGGGAAAGCTTTTCAGATATCATGGATATGCCCAAGCCTGCTGGGAGTGACAAAACAAAGAAATAGACGTTTTCGTCTGTAACGTTATACAGCTTTGCTCTCTACCAAAGGGCAGGAGCGGGGGCAGTGGGCCGGGGTGACAACTTACAGGAAAAAGTTCTAAAAAGTTTGTGGCAGTCTGGGCATGCCAACAGATGTTTGTACATTTAATGTTGAGTATGGAATCTCACTAGCTTTCCTGGATTAGAAAAATGGGCTTTGTTTAATCTCCCTTTGCATTGGAGAAGAGGAGTTAAAAGAGCTATGATGAGGTGAAGGTAGAAGGGAACATGGAGAGAACATTTCATTCACCCCCTCCATGCTGTAGAGAAGGAAAGTGAGACCAGAGCTGGGACGTGGGTGGTCCAGGGTCACACTGTGACCTGACGGTGTGGGGGAGTGGTGAGAGCAGGGCGTGAATCCTGTGAGTGACACAGCCCTGCCAGTCCCCAGCTGTGTGCCGTGGGTTAGGTTCATAGCTTGTTGAGACTCTGTGATGCAAGTCACTGTAGTACCTTTCTCATGGGCTTTCCATGATTAGATGAGTTAACATCCCTAAGAAGCTGAGTACCTGGCAAACAGCACACCCTCCATGAAGACAGTTTGTATGAGATACAGACTCAGGAGACAGTCATGGGACACATGCTGCTGACCTTGTCCTCTTCTTCCTCCCTTTAATCCCCATCCTCCCAAATGCCCCATTTATGGGTTGCTGAGATAGCAGAGGATCCTCCAAGGAGAAAGGGACCTGAGCCTTTGGCCTGGGAACGTCAGACCCAAAGGAAAAAGTAAGGAGTCAGTGGATTTATTCAGCATTTATTTAGCACCCTGGAGTATTCCTCCATCTTGTATTTGGCTAGATTTGAGCCTCCCCAAGGGCTTTTTCTTCTGTTGCTCAGTTTCTTTTTCTCTCATCTTCTTTCCATTCTTTGCAAGAAGAACGGAACTTGCCAGACTCAAGCTTAAGTGACGTGTGACTGGAGAATGCCCATGCCCAGGGGGATAGATTTTAAAGATCCATCTGCCTGTTAATGGACTTGGTGAAAGGGCTAGGTAAGATATCACTCATTTTTGGTAGAGGAGACAAAGATCAGATTGTGAGGAGGTGATGAGAGATCCCTACATAAGCAGAGCTGGAGACTCCTGTGTATCAGATGTCTTGTGGCTGGCAGTCTCCACAAATCCACAAGTATTTGCCTCTCTCTCTCCATTACAGGCTCTGATAGGTTAGATAACAAGAGCAAGAGTCCTGTCTCAGAAGGCTATCAACGCAAGAAAGCACAGCTGTTACCTGACTCTGCTATTAAGCCCTGCCTCTGGTTTAACTTGAGGCATGAGCAAGGGGATGTGAAGGAATGATGAGAGAGCAAGCCCTGGTGGAAATGGAATCCTGTGAAGGGCTGATATGGGGCATCAGCAGTGTGCTATTGGCTGATTCATTAACTCTCACTCTCCTCTGTGAGCAGTAATTCTTATGCTCATTTTACAAACGGGCAAGTGGCCATGGCATGTGCAGTACGCTCTGGCAACTCAACCTGCTGGTCGCTGATGCTCCCCACCCCCTCTGCTTTCAGGGGAAATCCAGACTCGGAAACGTTGCTTGTGCAAGTTCCTGCAGCTCATGGGCTGTCTGCCTGCAGGGCCCTGCTTCCCACAGCTACTTTTCTCTGCAAGTTTCAATAAGAATGGAAGGGGAGTGATCTCCGGATTGCTGGGCAGAGAAGAGGAAGCAGGGCCAGGCAGACGAAGTGCCCAAGAGTCTCCAGGAGAGGGCCAGAGGGCTTGAGAAGCGAGGCAGGGCTGGAACCAAAGGCAAACACAACCCTTTCATCATGATGCCTGGGCCAGTCCTGACTCAGCTGCATCTGGGTGCGGTGGAGGAAATTGGGCCTTTGGGCAGCTGGGAAGCTCTTTAAGATCCTGAGTTGAAGAAAGAACTCAGCCCTCAGCCTCAAACCACCATATGGATCTGTTCCACACTAAACCGGGAGCTGGCGTGAAGGATCTGAGGCCCTGTGTTCCTTTCCACTCAGGGGCTCTCAGCCTGAAAGGAAACGCTCCTCTGTTATCTGTGGTTTTTAGTTCTTTCCCCCTTTGGAAGTAGAGGGGAAAAAGAATAATAATAACAACAATCTTCTGTGGGTTTGGGAGTATCCTACGTCTGGTGGGGACCAGAGTAAGCAGAATGAAATTAAGCTGTAGTGATGCTAATGGTTCTGCCTTGTCTCAGTGAAATCAGTGACCAAGAGAGCAGAGGCCAGAGGTAAGCCCAGGAGCGGAAGCCAAGGTGGGCAAGTAGAGAACTAATTTCATACATTGTCACAGTTTCTCCCTGGGTGGGACACTATGGCAGGATGGTAGAATTTTCCTTTCCTTTTTATTCTTTCCTTCTCTTTTCTTGCCTGTTTTTTGTTTTGTTTTGTTTCTTTATTTTCTGTTCCTTCACTGGCTTTCTTAATAATGAAAGTAAAACACTATATACTTGAGGCAACAAGTCCAATTATATGAAGGTACACAAAGAAAAAAAAAAGATCTTCCCATCCCAAGGAAGGCAATGCTAAGAGAATGATAGGTACCCTTTCACATCTTTTTATGACCTTGAACTTTAAGACTTACCCCTGTTTTTCACTCCTCTTAGAGGAAAGAACATGCATGTAGAGAAATAACTACAGTGTATAAAAGGGTTTTATAAGTGGCTGAGATGATACAACCACTGTGGAGTGGAGCTGTGAAAATGCTGAAGGTTTTGAGGGCACCCACCAAGACTAGATAAGGTGTAGAAGTTTTGAGGAAAGGGGAAACTTGGTTGGGGATGTTCCAAAACACTATTTATTATTTAAACTTCTTTCATTCTCATAGAACATCAGAATTGGGAAAGTCCTTAGAGACAAGCGGTCTATCAGCAAGTGGTTTACAGATGCATCCACATTAATGATTATTATCCAGTGTCCCTTTGGTTGCTTCCAGGTCCAGAGAACTTGCTAAGAACATGCTTATGAACAGCTCATGTGACCCCCCACCCCAATCAACAGAGAACTTGAGCTCTTTAAAATGCTTTCCACATTTTTGATGCTTATGTGTTACAGAATTTGTATGCAATTCTTCTCTTTCTCTTTGGCAGAGTTTAAGCACTCTGTGGGCAGGGATGGTGTTCTATTTATTTTGGTTGCCCAACTAACAGATGAATTACTAAACTAATTCAAGAAAATTAAAATCAACATATTCTGGGACTGTCTATTTGAAGACTTGGAGCCAGGTAAGGAAAAGGATGAAAACCTGAACTTCCTCATGGGGCCTTATGGTTTTCTTTGTGCAATGCTGATCCTTCATTTCTCCTGTGAACTTTCCTCCAGTTGCAGGAGATTCCCTGTTTTCTCCTAAAGCTCTAACTATTTGATCTCTATAGCAACTCAGAATATCACTGCATAATCTCAGGTGATATACAGTGAATTGTAAAAAGTAAAGTTTTAACTGGATTTCTGTATCAAAGCCACCTTCTGTTTGAATGATAGAAACAATTATTTTAGTTTCTGTGGGTCTCCATCCTTCACTTCCGTGTTGGTGTGACATGGTGAGGGCAGGGAGGCATCTGATCCACACTAACAAACAGAGCAAAACAAAACAAAACACAGGGCCAGAATCTGTGTCCACTGTAGAATTATCTGCAGTACTACAAAGCCAGATAAGGCTAGGGCAAGGCCCTCAGAGTTTTGGAAAATAGGATAGTAATGTAAGGATGCTTTGGGTGTGAAAACATGTCTAGATATATTAGGGCTATATATATATATATATATATATATATACCATTTACATTTTCATCTTGAAAATTTTTCTTGATGATGCACTCCAAGTAACTGAGAAATAAATGAACAAGGAAAAATTAAAAATTAAGAAATAAGGGTATATTAGGACCAGTGGTTGGTATTAAATCTGTTAAACAGATTTGTATCTAAGTAATTATAAATATGGTTACAAAACAAATGTTTCTTTTCATGAAGAAAACATACTTTATACAAATATTAATTTATTATAAAATAATCATCAATAGTACCCCAAATTATCTTAATAAAGATTGGGGAGGCAAAGGAGGGCAATGAGTAAAAACATTCCAAATTATAAATATTACATAAGGGGACATGATTTTTGGCCTTGATAATCACAGAAAAATAATTCAAATAATGTCTTTGGAAGACATGAAGGTGATCACTGGTTGATTAAAAACAAATGTTTGCCTTTCAAATCATTAGGGAAGAGAAAAGCAAATAAATCCAGTCCATATATCAAAAGAGAATAAGGAATTAACAAAAGGAATGACAAACATAAAACTTAAAATAATGGGATATGTGTGTAGAATAACATAATATTTATGCTTATTATATATAAAATGCCAGTCAATATTTATTGCATGACTACAATGTGTCAGGCACCATTAGGTGCTTTGCTCTCTTATTTTTTATTGACCCTTTATAGCAACCTTAGTAATATTATCTTTTCAACATTACAGATGAATCAGTAGGAACCCACAGAGAATAAATCACTTTTCTGAGGTCACACAGATATAAGTGGCAGACTCAAGGTCTAAACCCTGGCCTATCTGACCCACAGATTTACTCTCAGTCACTGCCCTGTCCCATCTCCATAAATGAGATAAGAGGAGGGAGACCAGATGTATCCATTATGAATTCCTGGATATAAAGACAATGGCTTGGAATATGACATGCTACTTTTAAGAGAAATGGCCTTAGAAACACACACACACACACACACACACACACACACACACACACACACAATGTGTTTATTAGGCAAATGTAAAAAGAACAAAAACTAAAAACCCAAAGCAGCAGTGTCAATATAAATTTCAAACAAAATGTAGAATTAAAGGCAAAAGACAATGATTTCAAAATGATTACACTGATCATCATATATATAAAAAGGAGAATAAAAATTTTAAATGGCTAGAAATACAATATGAAAAAAATGTGAGGAGAAATGCATACACAGTTATTGTAAGAGACTCTTAACACAATAATTTTTACAGATGAAGTAGATAAAAAATAGTGAAAATGCAAACAACAAAATTACTAATATTATATTAACACATGTATATGAATGCGTGTATATATGTATCTGAAATATATGTGTATATATAAATATACATGTGATGTAGACAGACTTTCTTAATCTGAAAAACAAGCCCCATACCTCCTTTTCATCTGTCCACACTAGCCTCTCAAATACTAGTAACATACTACACCAGAAAGAAAAAAGATCTTAATACAATTATAGAAGCTAATGTCATCCAGACAACATTTCCTCATTAATGTGTGGTTGATTCATCAATAAATACTGACTTAAAGACAAAAAATGTATAAAACAAACAACTGCTATTAATAAAAAAGAAACTCATGAATATTGGATGTAAGAGGAGATCAAAATTGCAATTAGTATTCATTAGAAAATAATGTGTTACTAAACTACAATGAAACATGACATTACTAAATGTAAGGGATGTAGCCAAAGGCTTACTGAGAGGATAAGTTAATAATAAACTTTTCCCTTTTTAGCAAGAGAGAATACAAATAACTAAACCAAACATTCACCTTTAATTGAAAAAATAAAGTAAAAACAACAGGAATGACATAATGTAGCAAGTACAGAAATCAATGAACTGAGAAACCAAAACACAAACCCAATAAAATTGATGACTAAACCTAAGAGCTAATTCTTTAAATGAAAGAGTGTAGCACGTACGATTTGGAAAATCTATTAAAATGTTAGTTCTCAACTATCCTAGTTATTATTCCCATAGTCACAATTCATTAAAGCTCTCACTATCTCTCCTTCAAATTGATTTAAGGAACTCTGGTCTTCCCCCTTCAGTTCAGTTCAACAGAGCATTTCAAAATGACCCCAGAGTTTGACTACCAGAGGGCCCCTGAGGGAAGCGACTTGCCAAAGAAATGAGCTTCCCTAACTTCTCCTTGGTTAAGCTCTGTCTTTTTAGTGGGGATGGTCCCAGAGAAGTGACATACACCAACAAGTCTTTCCTTTGAGACCAGTGTCTCCCTCAGTCACCTGGGCGAATGTGGGCCAGTCACAAGGGCAGGGACATTCACTAGGTAGAGGAGGTTATGCGACTCTCCAACTCTCTCTACACAGAATGGGCACTTCATGTGTGGAAGGTTGAGACTAGAACAGAAAGCTGTTCATCTTTGTCTTCGTCCTCCCATTTCAACAGATTTGGCTTCTTTTATTCTTGTGCCGTCACTGAAGCATAAAAGCATGAGTGTGAAGAAGGCACCTTAAGCATGAAAGCAAAATTAAGATGAGAAAGCTCTGTTCAATGGACCCAAACAACTAACAGCAGTGAATACTCTATATTTAGCTTTCCTTGCTGCCCTGGCATTGTGCTGAAGATTTTAATTCATTGTGTATTTAAGCCTTCATAACAGCACTATAAAAAAAGTATTATTATTCCCATTTTATTTTTGAAGAAACTGAGGCTTAGAGAGGCTAAAAGAACCTTTCCGAAGTCACCCAACCAGTGACAGAAGGAGGACTTAAACATAGGCAGTCAGCATCCAGAGCCTCCACACTCTTATCTCTGCTCCACTATCCTCCTATGTACAAGGTCAAGGGTGTAGAGATAACTGTGTTTTCTCTCCCCTCAGGTCTGGTGGCTGAAAGAAGAGTAACTTCTACCCTAACAAAATCAGTCTTGAGAACTCCTCCCACCTTCCTTCCAGCCTCAGTTGGCTTCTCCTGCTAGGTGGGGGAGATTTATTTGATTGAAGAAATAGAGGACCACCATCCATCAATCCTTTTTCCTGCCTGATTGTGGTTAGCAAGTTAGAGGTCAGAAACACATAGGAATTTACCTTCTTCCCACATGCCATCCCTCCAAGACTACTCTCTATCCCACGGGGAAGGTGCAGTTTTCTTGTGGCTAACTGAATATGCATCAGCTCTGCAATGGAACTCAACCTTGGGTCCCAAGGTTTCAACGTGAGAACAAGTATAAGGCAGCCTGTTTTGGCTTCACATCCAAAGTGCTCTCCAGTTTAATTTCATAAGCAATTAAGCCAATGATCTGTAGTTAATTCTTGCCTCTGGGTCTCAATTCAGAGTTCAGAACTCTGAAGAGAGAGAGGCATGAGTATTATCAGCCTGAAACTCCAACACAGGATATTTGGATATGCAAGGTACCACAGGGGTCTTTGGCCCGTGATCTTGACTTTAAGAAACTAAATCTTGAGGCTCTTTCCTAGCTGACACTTTAATATGCTGAGAACACATATCATAATAACTGTTGGCAAAGCCAACTAAATAAAACACTGCTATCAATGCACACGAGAGCCGCATTTTAGACTGCTTCTCTCTGAAGACTTGTGTACGATCACAGCAGTGGATAACTCTAGAGTGGAAGGGAAATGCTCCCACAGATCTTTCCTCCACTTGTTTCTCCATACATAAAACAGTGCCCTATGCCAGCTTATTTTTACAGTGCCACATAACTTTCCCCACCCTTTGGAGCAAATGAGCTGCCCTAGGCAAAACATCTTTCTAGCTAGGCAGAGTTCCTGGAATTATGGGCAAAATATTTGTCTTGCATATGAGACAAATTCCCTTACAGAAGAATAACTTTAAATTTGTATTACGATCCTGGCTTATAAACACTTGGAGCAACATAAAATCAAAATTTCAGCTCATTTTACTCAAAGAGATGGATGAATCGATATATAAAATCAGGTTTTGACATTTGCTTAATAAGAAACAGATCACTGAAATTAGGGAAGTTTACAGTGCAATTATTTCACATTGCTACTTCTGGCTACTTTCACAGAAAGATGGGTATTTCCCTTAACATGTGACCATGACACATGACACAAGAGGGTGATTTTGGATAGGACCACTAGGAACATGAAGAGGTTTATATACAGTGTGTAAAGTGTATACTCTGTGCTGTGTATACAGTGGCTGAATTGCCTGGTCAGCTGCTCCAAACACCAGGTTACAAATAGGTCTTGACAACTTAATGTTCTGTTTCAAATTTATTACCCAATTTAAAAATATTTACAAATTTTAAAATTTGAACTCATGATTGTACCACAGACTGCTGTTCTGAAGAAGTACATTGGAATTCACTTACTGAATGTGATTCTTAGTTTTTAAAGATTCTTATTCTCATTCCCTCCCTTCCTTCCTCCCTCCCCTCTTTTCTTTTCTTTCTTTTTTTAAACAAGAGACTTTGCCCTTTATCATAAAGCAGTAAAGAAGGCAACAATACCTTCAATTGGTGTTCACATCCAAACTATATTGGAATGTAGAACTCAACTCAATCTAAGAGCTGTCCTCACATAGTGAGAAAATTCACATCAGGCCCTGTTTTCAGACTGAGAGTCCCCTTCCAGCCCCTTGGGGACTTTACAGCAGATGAAAACCTCCTTAGTGGGATACGCATCCTCCCATTACTCTGAAGAGCTTGTTTTTGCATATTTCTAACAATTTGACTTTTGACCTAAAGGTCACGACTTTGGCTGATGAGTTTAAGTTAAATTAAGTCAACAGTTCTCTGACCTCTTGTTATGTTTTCACTTGGTTCTTCTGCAAACAGAAAGCTTGCTTCTCTAGTAATTCTCGGCATATTCAGTCTCTCTTTGGATCACTTGGCCTCTTCTCTGATTTCTGAGTTGCTGGGAACAAGCAATGTTGATGCAGGAAGTGGGGAAGAACTGGGATGATAAGGAAGTATTAGGAAATACTCATGGAAAGCATGATACAACGAAAGAACTCTAGACAGAGTACCGCTGCTGTTCAGGGAGTCTGCAGGCCCTGAACGTGGATGCACTTGAAGCCAAGATGGGTCAGTTCCAGGTACCTCTGGACTGAAACAGCCTGGAGAGGATGCTAACATCCCATCTTTGGTAAGGATCTTAGAAATCACTTAGCCTGAGGGTTCCTGAACATTTTTATCAGTTTGACCTTTTCTCAGATTCTCAATTTATAAAACAGATACAATCAAAGCTGATGTGGATGAGGTCCATATAGGTGGCTGAGGACCTACCATCTTTGCCCACTTTTCTCCACCAAATGGCCTCTGAAATGCCTCCTCAGAGCCCTGGTCTCATCAACAACAAACAGCTTGAAAACTGCTGAGCCCAGCACAAGCCATGACAGGGTGTCTTCTGCAGGATCCCTGACAAGTGGAGACTCAGTTCTACATATAGGACTTCACGGCAGCTTCAGAGCAGCAGGAGCTGCCCCTGGACCTCTACCCCCAGAGTCCTGGAGCCCTTCAAACAAGGCTACCCCTTTGTCCATGTGACACACCTACAAACATAAGACCACAGCGGGTATGTCTTCCTGTGGTCTGAAACTCTCACTATTTGTTTACATTAGATTGTTTGCTCTTTGAGGTCAGGGTTCTGTCTGTTTTATCTTCGTAGTCCCAGCGACTAGTACAAAAGCCTGGTACATAGTAAGTCTTTAATAGATGCTAGCCCTGGAGAAACTGATGATAGTTAGGCAGTAACTAGTTAGCTGGATGATTAATAGTAAAGTAATAATAAACACTCCCATTATTACTGAACTAGGCATTGAGTTCAACTCTGTACATATATATCTCAACTTTTCTGGATACCCAATAGGCATTATTAACTCTGTTGAGTAGAAGGGGAGCTGTCTGAGGAGTTAACTGACAAAGCAGGGCCACACAGCTAGCAAGTAGAGAAACTGGGATTTGAATCCAAGCTTATCTCAGCTTTAACCACAATAATAGTCTAGTGGTTGAGCCCAGTGTTGGCAGATAATCCATAGAGGCAAGAAGTGGGGAGGGAGGAAAGGAAGGGTCCTGTGTGAAAACTGTGCTTTGGTTGTGAAGGAATCTGAGTTGTTGTTTGGTAATTTTTCCCAATAGATCTAGATGTTCTTCCACCACCACCATCATCCCAAGCTCCTTCTCTCCACCCTTTTCTCTGTTGACTCTCTTCCTGACCCAGACTTTAACTTTAGCAGTCAATGGGCGGGTCATGTCTGGATTCCTAAAGAGTTTGCGCTACTAGAACATTCCCAACCAGAGATGTCTGCTCTCCAATGATGTAACATAGCAGTAAGTGAGGCAGGAGGAGGGCTGGAGGACAAGAGATCACAGATACAATGAAAAATGTATAATAGAGCCTCATAGCAGGCTCATTGCTGGTGATCAAGTGATTTGATATTCTTCCTTGCTTTTAAAATTTCTTCTTGCAAATTTTCCAGTCTCCCTCTCTATTTTCCTCCTCTAGTAACTTTTATTTTGTCCCAGAATGATTTGATATGCCTGATCATCCATGAAAAATGATGTCCCCCAGAAGACAGCATCCTTTAAGCCCCTACTCTCTTAATCAGGGCAATATCCTCTCCCCGACACTCACCTCCCACTTCACCCTGTACTTGCAACTTTCATCATCACCACCTGATTCCTCCTTCTCTGTTGAGCACAAGACTAGAATGTGAGACTCTCATCCCCCTTGTTTTAGTAATAGTGGAACCTGAGATTTGGCTTCTCATTTCAGAAGCCACGTTGCAAATGAAGATAGTGGCAGGAACCAAGTTTTGATTTGCTGGCTGGTGCCAAAGAAATGGTTAGATCTTTGAGGACAGTTTCCAAGTGACTTTGGATTGGAGTCAGAATACGTTTGGGATAAATGAAGGAAACACCCATCTCTGAAGCAGAAGGATCTCAGAGATTGGTGTCTTGGAGATCAGTTTACTAACTAAATAATTCCTTCCACATGTTCAGTATTTCATAGCTCACCAAATCCTTCTTTGTGTATTAACTTATTTGATTTTTACATCAGTTCTCTGGGGTTGATTGGAAAATACCATCGTCCCCATTTTATACACACAATGAGCTCCTTAGTAAGGAGAATAGAGATTATGTGACTCGTCCACAAGTCATTCAACGCTTGGTGCAAGAAAGTTCAAAACCCTAAAGCTCAAGTTTTCTGAATTGTGAAGATTGTATGAATTAGGCAGGTGGATAAAACATCTAACAAAATGTCTTGTGAATTTTTGTGTTCAGGAAGCATTAGTCTCTTTGCTCATTTCCTTTCTGAATCCTGGTCTGCTGCTCTTTTTCCACTCACCATATTGGAAAAATAGATACAGGGGTGTGATTTGGAGAGAAGGAAAGGAGGAAAAACATGGCACTTGAACATGGTCCTAAGACAAGCTTCTGAGGACGAGACTGATGCTATTGTGAAACCCAGCATCTTGCGAGACCTTGATAGGTGTAACCAACAGCGAGGGTGGGAAACAGTGCCTATCTCCACTTCGGCTCCATTCCCTCTCTCCCTTCCCACCCTAATTTTGTGATTTGTTAATTATTTTGAGGCCGGGAGATGTCTAGGCTCTACTTTCTGATTCAATCTTACCCCTCCCAGGCTTTAAACATTTCTCAGAGGTCTCGTCAGTCAGAGAATAAGAGGCAGACTCAGCTCCTCACCCTTTCCAGGCTGGTACATAGGTTTCTGAACTGTCCTCTCTACAAACCTTCCCCAGGCTCTTACCCACCCAACCACCCTCACCCGCCCAGTTTACTGGAAATCTCTGTTCTTCTGAAGCAGGCTTTGGCTTTGTTCCCAGAACCATGCAGAAGGAAAATGCTTTCTAAGAAAAACACGAACAAGGGAATTACATTCTGATCTGATGTTTCTTCACCAAGATGATTTTGTTTGTTCTTCGTCAAGATTGCTTTATCCCCTTTTCTGCAAAAACTGCTCTGCTGGGGCAAAAAAATCAACTGGAATGTATTTTTCTCCTAGTAGTTAAAAAACAAAATCCAACCCATTTGACAAATTACTGTCCGTTCTGGTGAAATGTCATTAATCATACAGTTAGCATTGTGAGATAATAAACTGGAATGATGGGGCTGGGGAGGCTGTGGGGTCCTTTCTTTGTGGATATTTAAAGATTTGAGAAATCCTGAAGGGACCCTGGAACATGGCTTTCCTTCCCTCTCCTCCACCCATAGCTCAAATTGTGTTCTTTCAGAGTCTGATTATTCAATTCCACTAACTGCTGCCATCTTTGGATAATATTATCAAGGAACGTGACTATTCCCCAATGTCTAGTTCTCCCATAAAAACCCTTTCCATCTCGTTGCCCACTGCCCACAGTCCAGTACATGCTATGTTGTCTTGATATTGACCTTATTCAAGCTTCAAATCATTTTTGAAACTGGCTTTCCCACAGTGAAAGAATTTCAGGCCACAGACTACAACCACTGTGTTTATCTCACACAATATTTTTTTGAAGGCTTCTGGCAACTTAACTCAAGTTTGAAGTACTAAGCTGGCACTCTGTAGATGCTGGTAAACAGCTTAACTACAGAATATACTGTCTATTATTTTAAAATTAGAGTTGCATTTCTAGTATCAATGTGGAGCCAAATGCCAAGCCCTGTTTTAGATGCTGTGAAGACCAAGAGGCTATGAACAGTCTCAACCTTGGACTCTGAAGAAGTCCTCACTGAGCGTTCCCATTCCCGTTCATAGATCTTCCATCTAGACTCTGCCCTTCAGATTATTATTATGTACATGGTAATTGTTCATAGTAATAGTATTATGATTCAATTCTGTATCCACTTTTGCTTCAGCTCTTACCTTTGTCCTAGGCCCCTTGAAGAGGTATCAACAGCAATGGTGAGGAGAGAGTGTAGGGTAAACTTGAGTTCTGTGCTTAATTCACTCTGTGACTGTGGACTTTTCTCTTTGCTTTCCTGATCTGAGTGAATTTCTATTTCCTATGAGGGAAACTGGGATGCAAGGGACCCTAGGGATAATCAGTGACTTGTTAAAAGATACACATATTTATTAAAAGATGACAATTGCCCAGGTGTTAAAGATGGAAAAGTAAATGAGGTCAGTTCCCAACACAGTTACAGTCAGCAGGGAAATAATCTTTGAACCCATGGCTTCTGCCTGGTGCCAGCATGTGCCTTGAACTTCATAAATGCTACAGGATCAAATGTTAATTTCTGCAGCGGATTTGGGGCTAGCTCTCTTAACACATTTGCTATTTCCAAGTGGAACTGATCATCTTTCTACTTTCTTTTCCTAGAGGAGAAAGATACATTCTGATATAGATCCTAGGTATTCCCATCTGATCTATAATTGACTTTGTGGTGTAGCAGAAAAAGCATTGAATTAAATTTGGAAAATTCAGTTCCATAACTTTGGGTAAGTCATGTTCCTCCTGGCACCTCAGTTTATCCTCCTGGTAATGAATGGTTTGAATTAGATGAGTGCTGGGGTCTTTCCCACTCTAACATTCTTTGAGTTGAAGGTCAACTGCATCACTTGGTCGTTCTATCAGTGCCCTGGCTCTATCCTCTGGAACATATGTGTCTAAACCAAGGTCTTGCATTGTCTCTTCTCCTGCCCTTTTCTCCCTTCAACTCCATTCCCAATCTCTGCACTCCAGATCCTCTACCTTGACCCTGCCATAGGCACGTCTGCTTCTTACGTTATCAGTTCCTTCTTCTTATTCAGCTCTTTAAAAAAATAAATAAATAAAGTATAGTTGATTTATAATTATATTAGTGTCAGGAGTACAACATAGCTGTTCAATATTTTTATAGCTTATACTCCACTTAAAGTTATTTCAAACAATGGCGATATTTGCCTGTGCTGAACAATGTATCCTTGTTGCTTATCTATTTTACACAGCGTAGTTTGTATCTCTTAATCCCTCACCCCTGTCTTGCTTCTCCCCACTTCCCTCCCCCCACTGGTAACCATTAGTTTGTTCTCTATATCTATGACTCTGTTTCTGTTTTCTTATATAAATTCATATTTTTTTCTTTTTTAGATTCTACATATAAGTGATAACATAGAGCATTTTTCTTTCTCTGTTTTATTTCAATAAGCATAATACTCTCTAGGTCCACCCATGTCATGCAAATGGCAGAATTTCATTCTTTTTTATGGCTGAGTAATATTTCATTGTCAGAATGGCTATCATCAAAAAGTCTACAAATGCAAATGTCAGTGAAGATATAAAGAAAAGCGACCACTAGTAAGTACACTGTTGGTGGGAATGTAAATTGGTGCAGCCACTATGGAAAAAAGTATAGAGATTCTCCCAAAAGCTGAAAATAGAACTACCATATGATCCAGCAGTTCTGCTTCTGGGTATATATCTGAAAACAAAAAATGAAAACAACTCTCTTCTTGAAATGGGAATCTCTCTCCCTGGATTCAATGAGTCTTCCTGATCTGCCCAAAGACTATCACCTTCTCTCCTCAGTTTGAACAATATTTGCTTCTGTGGACATATTTCCTTCAAAGATTTATGGAATCCATTTTATAAGCAATATCTTTGGACTTCTGTAAAAATGATTTGAGGATGCTTATTTTTATCTTTTATACTCACCTCCCTACAAAATATTATCCCTTTGCATTTCAGTCATTTTCTATCACTACTCAAGATTATGTAACCTCTGGCATTATGCCCTCTGTTGTTGGTTAAAATGCTTTTGCAATTGGTGACTAGTACAGCACATAGGCATATATTGGGGAAAAATATTTTCAAATATAAGAATCCACAGCTGCTTTGTCTGAGTAGCCAGCTATTCATTTGGCAGCTGTGTTTTGTTTGACATTGATAGCTGGGAACTGGTCTAAAATTTACCTAGATATTTGCTAATTTAGGACATTTTTTTGCCCCCTTGAGAATTTTTCTCAGGGATATTTAGATTTATTTTGGTCTCAAGGTGTTATATTTTTGCTTACTTTAGCCACAACAAAATAACTTAAAACTATTAAATCAACTTTTTATATATTTCTTCAGGGAAAAAATTAATACACAACTCTCTCGTCAATGACTTTTATTTTCCCAGAGTAACAGAGGTTTTGTTAATGTGATTTTTGGTAATGTTGGATTTCTTAAGAAGGCAACTAGCACACCATAGCAGAAGAGACTGTAATTAAACCTTTTATTAATTTTTTTTTTTTTTTTTTTGGCACATGGGCTTAGTTGCTCCGTGGCATGTGGGATCTTCCTGGAGCAGGGATCAAACCCATGTCCTCTGCATTGGCAGGCGGATTCTTAACCACTGCATCACCTAGGAAGCCCTTTATTAATATTTGACTTTGCATTTTTCTCTTGCCATGATCTGGGATGTGTGAGAGGCAGAACTCTTTGGGAGCAAGGGAGAGGCAAGATGGCCCCAGAAGTGGCATCTCTGAGGTTAGACAAGGATGCTCAGGGGTTCGAGAAAACACCGCATTCCTGCTCAGTCAAATGCAGAAAGGGACTGCTATAGAGAACTGAGAAACTGGAGGCAGATTGTGAGATTCCAAGGACTCAGCAGTGAGATAGCCTCTCCTTTTCACTTGATGGCTTAGGTCAAGTGGATGAGCTACACTTTCAAAGAGAAAAACTAACAGTGATCAAATGTTCAGACTCCAAAGATGAATCAGTGAAAATTCATCTGAGATAGGGAAACCAGAGACTAAATTAGCATCCCAAGATGGACAGGAAAAATTTCATCTTTAGAGGGAATTAAAACACTACCATGGACTTTACTGCCAGAGGGGTCAAGACTGAGGCACTTTTGGACCTGGGGTCTTTGTCTCACTTTATATTATCTTTGTTTCCAAGCCCTTCTGCCATCCCCTGTTCCACAAACATAAAGTGCCTGTCACATACTCCCTCCTGCTTATTTACCCTCAGATTTTCATCCTTCTTATGAGTTATGTGTCATTCCTCTCAGAATCTCCAGTCCTTCCTCATATCCCTCCACTATCAATGGTACCTTCCACTCAGTCCAATAAGTGGAGAGTTGGTACTTAAATTACAGTGATAAGATCTGAAAGAGATAAGGTGAGCACATGGTGCTGGGAAAGCTCTGGGAAGGAAGCTTTCCTCTGGGAGGAAAACATTTTGATGAATGTCTGAATTTTATAGGGTGAATAAAAATAAGAGAGTGGAGAGCATTTCCTCCCAATGTGACAGCATTCACAAAGGCAAGGACTGAAACTACATAATCTGTGTGGCATGAAGTCACTAAGTATGCCTGGGGAATTTCAAGTATATCTGTTTGAGTGAGAGAAATGGGAGTCTGGAGGCAGACAAAACTCATGAGGGACTAACATACCATAGTAAGCTGTTCAATGTTTACCCAGCGTGTAAGTGAAGTAGAACTTATGGTCAGGGTCCTGACCTTCTAAGTCCTACGTAGAATTCTGGATGGATTCTTTTGTCACACCTCCATTCTCTGCATCTGATTCTACCCACCTTTATTCATGCACACCTCCCCACCATGTCCACCATCACCTTCACCACTAATACGATCACCATCCCCCCAACACTGCCATCACCCTCACCACCAATCCTATTGCCACCTTCCCTATCACTGCCTCCCTCACCACCTCCCATGGTAGAGCTGTATCCCCAGTGGTTACCAACTGGCAATGCTATCATTCACTTATTGAGCATATGCCAGGCAGACACTAATAAGCTAAATATTTTTAAGAATCTTGTTATTTTATCCTTCTAACGACCTCATAAGATACATTATACTGGGGTCCCCATATTATAGAAGAGGAATCCAAGAATGGAGAAATGAGTCATTTGGGAATCATGGAGTAGGCAAGTGGCAGAGAGCACCAGCATGGTGTAGCTACCTCATTTTCAGACTCTGCACAATGGAAGTGTGGGACCTGTTGCTCAAAAAGCAAAGGAAAAGGTAGGACAATTTAAGGCTTTTTCTATTCTTCCACAATCTCTCTTGACTTATGTTTTTTTTTCTATTTAATGTTATTCTAAGTAAAGAAAAAATTATAAATTATTAGCATAGATTTCACCATTCATCTTTAAGTTGTACAATGACACTTTATTTTATTGACTTATAGTTGATTTACAATATTACTTTCAAGTAATCAAGTACAATATTACTTTTCAAGTAATCACTACAACATAGTGATTCAAAATTTTTGTAGATGATACTCCAATTATAGTTATTATAAAATATTGGCTATATTCCCTTGTAGCTTGTTTTATATATAGTAGTTTGCATCTCTTAATCATCTACCCCATCTTGCCCTTCCTCACAACCCTCTCCCCAATGATAACCTCTAGTTTGTTATTTTGTATCTGTGTGTCTGTTTCTTTTTTGTTATATTCACTAATTTGTACAACTTTTTTAGATCCCACATATAAGTGACAACATACAGTATTTGTCATTCTTTGTCTGACTTATTTCGCTAGTTCCAACCATGTGGTTGCTAATGGCGAAAAATTTATTCTTTTTATGAGTAATTAGTATTCCACTGCATATATATGCCACATCTTCTTTATCCAGTCATCCGTTGATGGACACTTAGCTTGCCTTCACATCTTGGCTATTGTAAGTAATGTTGCTGTGGACATTGGGGTGCATGTATCTTTTCAAATTAGTGCTTTTGTTTTCTTCAGATATATACCCAGGAGTGGAATCACTGAATCATATGGTAGTTCTAGTTTTAGCTTTTTGAAGAAATTCCATTCTGTTTTCCACAATGGCTCCACCAACTTACATTCCCAGCAATAGCATACAAGAGTTTGTTTTTCTCCACATCTTTGCCAACATTTATTATTTGTGGTCTTTTTGACAGGTGAGAGGTGCTGTCTCATTTCAGTTTTGATTTACAATTCTTCAATGATTAGCATTGTTGAGAATCTTTTCATATGCCTGTTGGCCATCTATATGTTTTCTTCAGAAAATGTCCATTCAGGGATTCTGTCCATTTTTAATGTTATTTTTTTTATATTGAGTTGTATGAGCTGTTTGCATATTTTGGACATAATCCCTTTTTGGTCATATGATTTTCAAACATTTTCTCATATTCATTAAGCTCTCTTTTCATTTTATTGATGGTTTCCTTTGCTGTGTAAAAGCTATTATGTTTAATTAGGTTCCATTTTTTAATTTTTGCTTTTGCTATCTTTTGCCTTAGAGGACAGACCCAAAGAGTGTTCTGCCTTAGTTTTCTTCTAGGAGTTTTATTGTTTTCAATCTTACATTTAGGTCTTTAATTCATTTTGAGTTTAGTTTTGTAAATCACATAAGAAAATGTTCTAATTTCATTGTTTTACATGTAGCTGTCCTGTTTTCCTAAACTACTTATTGAAGAGACTGTCTTTTCTCCCTTGTATATATTTGCCTCCTTTTTCATAGATTAATTGACCATAAATACATGGGTTTATTTCTGGACTCTGTTCTGTGCCATTGATCCCTGTGTCTGTTTTGTGCCAATACCATACTGTTTTGATTACTGTAGATTTGTAGTATTGTCTGAGGTCAGGGGGCATGATTTCTCCAGTTCTTTCTCAAGATTCTTTTAGCTATTCAGCATCTTTTGTGTTTGCATACAAATTTTAAAATTAATCTAGTTCTGTGAAAAATGCCATTTGTATTCTGATAAAGATTGCATTGAATCTTTAGATTGCTTTAAATAGTGTGGTCATTTTAATAATATTGGTTTTTCCATTCCGTGAACATAGTATATCTTTCCATTGGTTCATATAACCTTCAATTTCTTTTATCAGTGTCTTATAGTTTTCTGAGTACATGTCTTTTACCTTGTTAGGTAGGTTTATTACTAGGTACTTTGTTCCTTTTAATGTGATTTATGAGGGTGAGTCAAAAATTATCTGCACTCTGGCTGTAGAATTTATTTTGATAAACTTTTAGAAAAGACAAATACATCATTTTTTGACATAATCTCCTTGCTTTTCAATACACTTCATCCATCTGTCAACAAGCTTTCATATTACCTCATTAAAAAATATTTTAGTCTGAGCTGTGAGCCATGAACACACCACTGTCTTCACTTCTTCATCAGAAGTTAAACTTTATCCTTGTAGGGCTGCTTTCAGGGGACCAAATAGGAGAAAGTCCAATGGAGCAAGATCAGGACTATAGGGAAGATACCTTAACACCTCAAAATGAAGTTTTTGCAGAGTGTTGAGAGTGTGGGCAGAAGTGTGCAGATGGGCATGCAAGATCACAATGCCCTTGGATGACAGTCCTCTATGCTTAATCTGAAGTTTAGGCTTTAGCTTTTTAATAAGCATCTCTATCCATTCATACATACATCTTCACAACAAAACACTTTCTCCATACTGCACACAAAGCCTTCGATAAATAACAGCACTGGAGATACCCTCAGACCACAAAAAAAAAAATAAAATCATTGCATACTGCTCTTCTTTCGTGCAAACCACTAGTAGGGCATCCATTTTTGCTTCAACCACAGTTACAAATGAACTGATGTAACACGTTCACACATGCACAGCAGTGACTGGGGAGACAATAGTCTTGAATGGAAACTGCTGATAAAACAGTGCAGTCAACAGAATTTTTAATATAACTGGAGTGCAGATAATTTTTGACTCACCCTCGTAAATGGCATTGTTTCTTCAATTTCTTGTTCTTACAGTTCATTATTAGTGTATAGAAATACAACAGATTTCTGTATATTAATTTTGTATCCTGCAACTTTACTGAATTTATTGATGAACTCGTAGTTTTTTGCAAGCATCTTTAGAATTTTCTATGTATTGTAACCTGACATTTGCAAACACTGACAGTTTTACTTCTTTCTTTTCAAATTGTATTTCTTTTATTTCTTTTATTATTATGGTTAGGACTTCCAACACTATGTTGAATAGAAGGGGTGAGCATGGGTATCCTTGTCTTGTTCCTGATCTCAGAGGAAATGCTTTCAGCTTCCCACTATTGAGTATGTTGTTAGCTGTAGGCTTATCATATATAGCCTTTATTATGTTGAGGCATATTCCCTCTATACCCACTTTCTAGTGTGTTTTTATCATAAATGGATGCCAAATTTTGTTAAAAGCTTTTTCTGCAGCTATTAAGATGATCATATGGTTTTTATTCTTTTTTAAATTAATTTTATTTATTTATTTATTTCTTATTTTTTGGGGGTACACCAAGTTCAATCATCTGTTTTTATACACATATCCCCATATTCCCTCCCTCCCTCCCTCGACTCCTCCCCACCCTCCCTCGAGTCCCCCCCACCCTGCCCATCCCAGTCCTCTAAGGCATCTTCCACCCTCGAGTTGAACTCCTTTTGCTATACAACAACTTCCCACTAGCTATCTATTTTACAGTTGGTAGTATATATATGTCTGTGCTACTCTCTTGCTTTGTCTCAGCTTCCCCTTCACCCCCCACCCCCTCCCAATCCTCGAGTTCTCCAGTCCATTCTCTGTATCTGCGTCCTTGTTCTTGTCACTGAGTTCATCAGTACCATTTTTAGATTCCGTATATGTGAGTTAGCATACAATATTTGTCCTTCTCTTTCTTACTTACTTCACTCTGTATGACAGACTGTAGGTCTATCCACCTCATTACATATAGCTCCATCTCATCCCTTTTATAGCTGAGTAATATTCCATTGTATATATATGCCACATCTTCTTTATTGGTTTTTATTCTTAATTTGTTAATGTGGTGTATCACATTGATTGGTTTGTGGATATTGAACCATCCTTGCATCTCTGGAATAAGTCCCACTTGAGCATAGTATATGATTCTAATTTATTGTTGGATTTTGTTTGCTAATATTTTGTTGAAGATGTTTGCCTCTATGTTCATCAGTGATATTGGCCTGTAATTTTCATTTGTTTGCATGTGGGATATCTTTGACTGATTTGGTAATAGGATGATGCTGGCCTTGCAGAATGAGTTCCGAAGCATTCTTTCCTCTGAAATTTTTTGGAAGAGTTTCAGAAGGATAGGTGTTAACTTTTTTCTAAATGTTTGGTAAAATTCATCAGGCCCTGAACTTTTTTTTTTTTACTGATTTAATTTTTTCACTGGTAATTGATCTGCTCATATTTTCTATTTCTTCCTGGTTCCACCTTGGGAGATTTTACATTTCTAGGAGTTTGTCCATTTCCTCAAGGTTGTCCATTTATTGACATATAATTGTTCAAAGTAATCTGCTATTATCCTCTGTATTTCTGTGGTGTTGGTTGTAATTTCTCCTTTTTCATTTCTGATTTTATTGCTTTGGTGTCTCTCTTTTATTTTTCTTGATAATTCTAGCAAAAAGTTTATCAGTTTTGTTTATCTTTTCAAAGAACCAGATCTTAGTTTCATTGAACTTTTCTATTATTATTTTTATTAGTTTTTAGTCTCATTTATTTATGCTCTGATATTTTTGATTTTTTTCTTCCTACTAACTTTGGGTTTTGTTTGTTCTTCTTTCTCTAATTCTTTTAGGTGTAAGATTAGGTTGTTTATTTGACATTTTTCTTGTTTACTGAGATAAGTTTGTATTGCTATAAACTTCTTTCTTAGAACTGCTTTTGCTGCATCCCATAGATTTTAGACAGTTGTGTTTTGCTTTCATTTGTCTCCAATATTTTTTTTATTTTTTCTTCAATTTCTTCAGTGATCCATTGGTTGTTTTGTAGCATATTGCTTTGCCTCTGTTTAGCCTAAACAAATATGTTTGTGTCTTCTTGCTGATTTTTTTCCTTGTAGTTGACTTTCAGTCTTGTAGTGTTGTGGTCAGAAATAATACTTGATATGACTCAAATTTCTTAAATTTACTAAGTCTTGTTTTGTGACCTAGCTTGTGAACTGTCCTGGAGAATGTTCCACATGCACTTGAAAAGCATGTGTATTCTACTGCTTTCAAATGGAATGATATATATATATATATGTATATCACTATATATATAGTCACTATATATATAGTCCATCTGGCCTAACGTATCATTTAAGAACATCTTAATCCCACCTTCAGGAAACTAACATTGATGCAATTAGATATAATCTAATCTACAGGTCTTGTTTATATTTGCCAAATGTTCTGGTAATATTTTTTAATCACAAAAGAGAATTCCAGATCATGCTTTGCTTTTGGTTACCATGTATATTTAGACTAATTTGGAACAGTCCCTCAGTCTTTCTTTACCATTTATGATGCTGACAATTGTGAATAATGCAAGCCCCAGTTTTTTGGTAGAATGTCCCTCAAGTTCAGTTTGTCTGATTTTTCCTCTTGATTTAATTTATATTACACAATTTTGGGAAGAATATAAGATAAGTGATGCTGTGTTCCTCTCAGTGAATCCTATCAGGGGGCACATAGTATTTATTTGTCTCCTATATGGAGATGATAATTTTGATCATTTGGTTAAGGTAGTGTCTGCCAGATTTCTCCACAATAATGCCACTATTTTATTCCTTGTTATTAATAAGTATCTCAAAGAGAAGTACATCAAAGTTATTAATAAGTATCTCAAAGAGAAGTACATCAAAGTATCCCGTTACTCCTCAAACATTCACACATTGCCTTTAGCATCCATTGAAGATTTTTGCCTGAATCCATTACTATTACTATAGTTACTAATGAGTGATGTTTTAATTCCATCATTCTTTGAATGATTTTCTTATTGGCTTTCTAATGTAAGAAAAACTTTCCTTTCTTATCCATTTTATTTGCTTATTTATTCATTTATTCATTTATATCAGTGTGAACTAAAGGATTTTATTTTATAACATATATTTATATTTTACATATTGTGGCTTATTTCTCCACTATGATTATTTATTTTGGTGCTCAAATTGTCCTAGATTTGGCCAGTACAAGCCATTTCAAACTGGCCCCTGTCTCCATTTGACATATTGTCATTATTCTTTGAGCACTTTCTTATGTTTTGATACAAGATATTCTCAGCTCATTTCTATTTTTCTTGCTCCAGCCTCAGAATCAGCAATTTATCAAAAGAGTCCTGGTTCCTTTCAGTGGCAAATGGGATTTAGATCCATGGCTATGGGACATCATTATTTCTAGGTCGTATCAACAGAGATAGAAAACAGATGTGTATATAAGTTCATATGTATCCATGTCTATATCTGTATCACTTTTATCTGTATATTAAAACCTATGAGTTTCCACTGACACCTCCATTCTAATTCTGTGACACAGGACTCATTCTTTCTCCCTTTCCGTAGTTGGTGTTTCCTTATCCAATAGTGAGAAGCATGGCATCCACTTTCTATAATATATGTACTTATTTGCTGAAAACACAAAAAACATTTTCAAAATCACTAACTCATGGCTCTGTGAATTAAAAAAGTCTGCTAATAGAGTTTAATTTTGTTTAAAAGTGGTTGGTTTTTTATCTTTAGCCTTAGGGTATATAAATACTATGTTCAGAAGTTTTTCAGCTTGCATTTTCTTTCCCACTTTAGTATGGTTATTTTATGAATTTGATATTTGATTCACTTGCTTTTGTTTAAATTACATTTTAGGGTTTTTTTCTTCTTTCATTGCTGGCTTTTTCTTAATTATGTAAAATGTTAACATGATTTCAAAAGTCAGAACTGTACAATAAATATGTGCATAAAAGTGTCATTTTCCCCATTCCATCTATTCTTTGAGTCTCCTTCTCACTCACCTTTTATTAATACTATGGTGAACAGAATTCTAAGGATGACTGCCAATATTGGCCCTTATGTAATCCCTAACCCATTGAGTATGGATAGAACTTATGAATATGATGACATATCACTTTTGTGATTATGTTACTTTATGAGTCAAAAAGGAGGTTAGGTTAATCACATGAATCCTTTAAAAGCAGAGTTTTCTATGCCTGGAATCAAAATAATAAATAAAAAAAAAGACTTGACACACCATTACTTGCTTGACGATGGAGAAGGCCATGTGGCAAGGAGTAGAGGCAGATCCTAGAAGCTGAGCAGCCTCCTACAATCACAAGAAACTGAATTCTGTCCACAGCCTGAATATGCTTGGAAGTGAATTTTTCCCCAGAGCTTCCAGAACCCAGCCTGGCTGACATCTTGACTTTGGTTTTATGAGACTCTCAGCAGTAAATTTAGTCAAGCCCACCTAGACTTCTGGCCTACAGAACTGTTAGTTAATAGATGGGTTTTAGTTAATAGATGGGTTTTGTTTTAAGCCTCTAGATTGTGGTAATAGGAAACTAATACAGTACCCAATCTTGTAGTCTCTGGTTTATCCTTACTGCATTATTATTTTTTTAACAAATGAGCAGATTCATGTTTATTTTCCTCTTCATCTTTCTTTTTTAAGCAAAAGGTAGCATACTGTTTAAACTCTTTTGTAGTTTACTTTTTTTCACTTAATAACATATCTTTGAAATCACTTAACATCAGTTCCTAGAATTCATTCTCTCTCTCTCTCTTTTTTTTTAACAGCAACGTAGTACTCCAGTGTGTGGTTGTAACATATTTTGCTTGACAACTCTTCTATGTATGGGTACATAGCTTGTTTCCAATTTTTCAGCTTCCAACTTTCAATTATAAATAATGCTGCAATACATAATCATTTGAATCCTCAAGGAAATTTCTGGAAGTGATATTGCCAGGCCAAAAGATAAACATGTACATAGTTTTATTTGACATTGCCAAATTCCTCTTATCAGAGTTGTACCATGTGACATTCCCATCACCAACATAGTTACATTGATGCATGGGTTTTATGTAGTTTATTTTTCCTGCATATTTTTTAGAATATATTGGGAATATCAGATTTATGTGGTAGCCATTACCTAGCTTACCATCTAGCCAACATTTGAGGCTTTTTTTAAATTGGCAAATTATTTTCCAGAAAAATTGTTCTAAGTTCTCCCAACGGTATATGAAAGTGCTTGTCTTACTACACCCTGCAAGTAGAAAAGAATCAATTACAATCTTTCAAAAGAGTAAATTTAGGCATACACTGGATAAACATTTTGGCCAAATAAGAAATGGAAGAATGTTAAATTCATATTTATCTGAAATAAAAGGTAAAGCCAAACATTATCATCATCATCATCAAATAAAATAAAATATGGGAATGCAAAAATTACTCTGGTCTTGTTTTACCATTTAATTTTAATTATCAATATTATTATTGAAATATTTAAGTTAAATTTTTAAAGTTTGAGTTATAGTGCAGGAATCAGGTTTTCTCAGAATAGTCAGCTATTGCTCTTGCACTCTTTATCAACATTTAAGGTGATGGTAAATAGAATTTTTTCCATTTGTGGTTGGAAGGGAAATAAGATATTTGGGGATTTAATTTTTCTCTAACATTTTCTTTCTTTTTTTACATTTAATATTTTTGATTATGTTAATACAAAATGTATCAAGGATGTTGATCTTTTCTTCTTAGTAAAGTTTGAGATGACAAAGTAAACATTTTGTTCTTATTCCAACCTCATAATACATAAGAAATGAATAAATTATGTTTTCTTGAGTGGTTCATGAGCTAAATGAAATTAAGAACTAAAAATTACATACAGTAGTTAAAGGTTATTTTGTATTTTGCTTCATGATAATTTTATTTTACTAATAAATTAACAGAGAAGTCTATAGAGATTAAAATTATGATCTATTATACACCTAAGGGAGTATCTATCATGCTGACTGTTATTATTAATGAAGCATTTAAAAGTGTGTTGCTTCAAAAAACATATAATGTTCTTTCTAAATTTTATGTAGCTAACACATTCTTTCAATATTAGTATTAACTGAAAATATGTTTTCCTATTTATTTAGCTACTTGGAAACTCAGAGTTGTTTTGTGTTCATGAAATTAACAGCTTTCATAATCATTAAAATTATTGCAACATTTTACTCTTTCAATAAATCATATACATGTCTACTTCAAGTAAAGTAGAATTTCAACATATAAAGCACACAAGGAAATCATTATTGAAGGTTATATTTAGAATGCCTGCCTGATTTTGCATCTGGATATGCATTGTGCATATTACTAATATTGTTTTGCTGACTACTTCTGATGAGATTCTATGAGATCACATAATTATGTTTTTTTATTTTTTTATTTTTATTTTTATTGGAGTGCAGTTGATTAACAATGTTGTATTAGTTTCAGGTGTACATATACATGTACCTGTTTTTTTTCAAATTCTTTTCCCGTTGAGGTTATTACAGAGTATTGAGTAAAGTTCCCTGTGCTATGCAGTAGGTCCTTGTCGGTTACCTCTTTTAAAATATGGCAGTGTGTATATATCAATCCCAAACTCCCAATCCATCCCTCCCCTCCAGCCTTTCCCCTCTGGTAACTGTAAGTTGCTTCTGTAAGTCTGAGAGTCTATTTCTCTTTTGTAAATAAGTTCATTTGTATTGTTTCTTTTAGATTCCGCATATAGGTGATATACTATATTTGTCTTTCTCTGTCTGACTTACTTCACTTAGTGTGATAATCTCTGGGTCCATTCATGTTGCTGCAAATGGCATTATTTCATTCTTTTTAACAGCTGAGTAACTCCATTATATATATGTACCACATCTTTATCCATTCATCTGTTGATGGATATTTAGGATGCTTCCATGTCTTGGCTATTGCAAACAGTGCTGCAGTGAACATTGGGGTGCATGCATCTTTTTGATCCATATTTTTCTCTGGACATATGCCCAGGAGTGGGATTTCTGGATCATGTGGTAGCTCTATTTTAGTTTTTAAGGAACCTCCATATTGTTCTCCATAGTGGCTGTGCCAGTTTGCATTTCCACCAACAATGTAGGAGGGTTCCCTTTTTCTCCACACCCTCTCCAAAATTTATTGTTGTAGACTTTTTGATGATGACTATTGTGACAGGTGTGAGGTGATATCTCACTGTAGTTTTGATTTGCATTTCTCTATTAGCAATGTTGAGCATCTTTTCATGTGTCTATTGACCATCTCTATGTCTTTGGAGAAACGTCTAGTTAGGTCTTCTGCCCATTTTTCAATTGGGTTGTTTGTTTTTCAGATATTGAGCCACATGGGCTGTTTGTAAATTTTGGAGATTAATCCCTTCTCAGTTGCATTGTTTGCAAATATTTCCTCCCATTCTGTAGGTTATCTTTTCATTTTGTTTATGGTTTCCTTTGCTGTGCAAAAGCTTTAGCTTTTAATTAGGTCCATTTGTTTATTTTTGTTTTTATTTCCATTACTTTATGAGACGGATAGAAAAAGATATTGCTGAGATTTATGTCAGAGTGTTCTGCCTATGTTTTCCTCCAAGAGTTTTTTTTTTTTTTTTCACATGAGGAATGCATCCTATTTCTTTTTTTCTTTTTCTTTTTTATTTATTTTTTATTTATTCTATTTTTGACCACACTGTGCAGCTTGTGGGATCTTAGTTCCCAGACCAGGGATGGAACCCGGGCCCCCAGCAATAAAAGCACTCAATCCTAACCACTGGACCACCAGGGAATTCCCTTCCTCTAAGAGTTTTATAGTATCCGGTCTTACATTTAGGTCTTTAATCCATTTTGAGTTTATTTTTGTATATGTTATTAAAGAATGTTCTAATTTTATTTTTTTACATGTAGCTTTCTAGCATAATACAAAGCATTAGCAAAACCATTATTTATTCTTTAATCATGCATTCAACAGCTCTTTATTGAGATATGTCATCAACTGAGCTTAGCTTACTGTCTTGTATATATTTGCAAAAGATGGCCTAGCTGTTGTCTAGTCTCAGAGAAATTAATTTAAAAAAACTAGTAAATCTTTCCTTGATATATAAAGTGTCCTGAGAAGGGGTACTATATGGGTTCAGATGCATAATCAACATGGTCCACATTTTAAAAGACTAGGCTTATTGATTATTTACGTTCTTAGGAAGATACATTTGTCTTTACTGAGAATGTTCTGTGTACAAGTAAAAACCTTCCTGTCAGTTGAGTTTATGGAAAGACTTTAGCCTTTATGGTATTCTGGAACTCAGACCCATAAAGCGAGCACAGTTCCTAAGTGACCTGGCTCCTTGTCTCCAGAAGGACAGCAAATAAATCAATTCCCCTCCCCTCCAAAAATAGAAAAAGATTTGAGATAACAAATTGGGCAGAAAGAATAAAGCAAAAGTTTCAGGACAAGGGAAGAAGAGACCAAGGCAAAGACGGGAATGAGCATTAGTTGTGACATGGAAATCAAGACAGTCCTTTGATTGCATTGGGAGTTAAACTCATTTAATCTTAATTTATTCAACTATATTTGAAAACAAGCTAGCAGCACTCTTTTTCTTCCAAGATTCTCAAGAGCTCAGATGTTTTTGTTGCCCTTCTTGGTGTAGTAACCCTATCACAATTTCAGTTTTTGTGGACTCTCACTCAGACACTTTTAATATGTTTACTTTTATCCAAGAACTTGTCCTTATAATGATTTCTGCTGTTTTCCAGGAACAGGAGTATAAACAACATGACTTTGCAGGACCTATTCCAGACTCAAAATTAGGATTTCTTCCTTATGTGACATATTTCTAGCAATCTTACTTACTCTAGTCCTCTGGCCCTGCAGTTATTGTTTGCTTGAGAGAATAGGGATAGGGCATGAAGGCATGAGTTCAGAAGAGCCAATGTGACTATCTCCCAACCCTCAGTTCACATTCAGAATGCATATAGGGATGTTTGAAGACTAGGGTAAGAACCTGTCCTTCTATTTGTGGTTTGAATTCTATAGGCAGAGCTAATTGAATCTGGTGAAGAGGGATACAGAGGAAAAAGCAATTCTGTTAATGGATTAGACGTTAGAAAGCTCTGGATCAAAGGATTCTTGCATCATTAAAACCTCAGGGAAAGAGTACTATGGTTTCCTGAAGCAGGTGCCCAGGCTAATTTCTTAAGGATTTGCATTTTGGGGTGGATTGACAAGTTAGCTATTGGAAGCTGAGGTTATCCCTAGATTATTCAAAGAAAAGAAATCCTTGATTGGTAAATCTAAAACTGGAATTCAGTGAATAGAGCTGCATAAGATTTCATGCTCTTTGGTTTCCTGGAAGCCTGATATAAGCCAGTGTCCGTCTGAACACCAGCAATCAGTGACAAGCAGTGGAAAAGTGGAAATGCCATGGATATAGGGTGAGGACATGCACGCGCGTGCATACACACACACACACACACACACACACACCCCATTTGCCATGATTCCAACACTGTGTTATATATAGATATGTAATAAAAATAGTGGAGCATAGTCTTTGTAAAATATTATAAATTCTTTGAAGGCTTAGACTAAAATAGGTAATTTTGCCTGCCATGATTAGTAATGTGCCTATTCAGAATATTCAAGAATTGTAATATTTCTCTCCAGTCAAATTTCTGAAAATACCTGTAGAGAAGAAATTCAGATTAAATAAACTTAAGACCTTACTTGGTAGGAAAATAGGGAGAAAGATTAAAAGATTGGAAGACGATTCTACTTTCATAATTATTTTATCATGGCAGAAGAAATTAGAAGTACCTCCTCACTGGATCCCAGCTGGGAACCACTGATGGGAAAAAATCCCTCAGAGGTAGCACTTTCCCCCAAGTGCAGAGAAAAGCAGCCTTTCAAGGCAACCAACCAGGCAACAAACTGTAGCTTGTTTGTGATAATGGCAGCCCAAATAGTGCTGTTAGATTTGGTAAATACAAATATAGGATGCCCAGGTAAATTTGAATTTCAGATAAACAACGAATAATTTTTTAGTGTAAACATGCATTTCTCATTAAAATATTGAGGTTACCCCTGGATCATACACAGGAAATGTTTCATGGACCTGCTTATGCTAAAAAATTTAATCATTGTGTATCTGAAATTCAAATTTAACTGGGAATTCTGTATTTTATCAGGCAACCCTAAACCAACATCCCTCTTCCAACTTTCCTTCCACCAAAAAAACATTTTTAAAGTCTTTTTCATTCATTAAGCAGAATACATTGACTCTGTGGTAAGATGGGTAAGTCCAGATCTGGATGACTGAAGAAACATTATTTTAATCAATAAGGATTAGGACTGTATACTCTACTGATGACCTCAGTGACAAGAACAAGGACGCAGATACAGAGAATGGACTGGAGAACTTGAGGTTTGGGAGGGGGTGGGGGGTGAAGGGGAAGCTGAGACGAGGCGAGAGAGTAGCACAGACAAATATATACTACCAACTGTAAAATAGCTAGTCAGTGGGAAGTCGTTGTATAACAAAGGGAGTCCAACTCGAGGATGGAAGATGCCTTAGAGGACTGGGGCGGGGAGAGTGGGGGGGACTCGAGGTGGGGGGGAGTCAAGGAAGGGAGGGAATACGGGGATATGTGTATAAAAACAGATGATTGAACTTGGTGTAACCCCCCAAAAATAATAATAATTAAAAAAAAAAAAAAGACTGTATACTCTCTGGAAAAAAATGTTCATGTCTTTGAAAAGATTATTGTCATTTAAAAGTGTTTTTTTTAAATACATGTTTTGACAAGTTCAAACTATATAGCCTTATATAAAGAAAATTTAATAATCTACTACTCACTGATCTCCAATCTCATCTACCCACAGTGACTAATATCCACTGTTTGCTGTGCAGTTACACACCTCTTTACTATTCTTATGTACTTCCATAAAATTCCCCTTTAGCAGGATCACAGTCTGAACTTGATATGCTTACTTTAAGGTTGTCTAGTTAAAGGAACTGAAGGATTACAGCTCTCACTGTGGCAATGTCAGGTTAACATACAGATTTTGTCTTTCCCAGCCTTGACTGCAGACACATCCCATGTCCAGTGTCCCCTAGGACTCCCATTACTCCTGCCATCATAGTGCTGTCTAATACAGCAGCCACTAGCCACAAGTAGCTGTTGATCACTTGAAATGTAGCTCTTCCGAATGGAAGTGTGTTGCAGGTGTAAAACACTCACTAGATTCCAAAGCCTTAGTTACAAAATAACTCATTAATGATTTTTATATAGATTACTTATTGAAAGGATAATACTTTGACAATATTAGGTTAAATAAAATGTATTATTAGAACTAATTTCATCAATTTCTTTTTACATTTTTTAAAAGGGATTACTAGAAAGTTACATATTACATATGCAATTTACACTGTATTTCTACTGGTAGCGCTGTTCTAACCCAAAGGTCTCCAAAATGGCATGAGTTCGCCCAAGAGATGCACAAGTGATTCTCTGGGGATGAGGAAAGAAAGTGTAACTTCTTACTTATTTTCATCTTTTCTATGTTGTTATTTATGGTTTTGAGTCTGTCTCAGATGTACACAATACATCAATATAGAAGCAAATGTGTATAATTTGCAATAAATGAACATATGTTTATTTGGAAATGTATGAAAAACATTTTTACTGATAGGAACGTGCAATAAAAAATTAAAACATGTAAAGGCCAGGCTTTGTAGGGGCAAACAGAGGGTCTGTCTTCCTGTCTCTCTTATGTTTCTCCTCTTTGTCGTGCTCCTGTGGGTGTGTGACACTTCTTCCACTCCTTTGTGCTGCTGACTTTGATTCATTTGCTCTCCTGAATCATGTTCAAAGGCTTCCCAAGGTGGAGAAAGGAAGCTATAAGCTTTGGCTTCCTGTTTCTTGAATCTTAGGGTTTGGTGTTCTTGTTCCTCAGATACCCTGAACATGGTCTCCAGCAGGACTGGACAACCCCTGCCTTTCCCACATGCCTTCTTCTCTGAAAGTCTAATTCCCACCCCAAGGCACATAGTTCTCCCCCAGGTTCTTCTTGAGCACCTCCTTGCATCCTCTTGCTATCAAGTCCACCTTAGGCTGCAGAGGTGACTGAGGAGAACTGGGTTTACATTACATCAATCCTGTCAGGTGATGAGAAGAGAGGGAAAGCAAAGGTGAGAGGAGAAGTTAGATTGATTCCAGGGGCTTGGGCCACAGAACGATTCTCTCTCAAGTCAATTCCCATTCAGTAGAAACCAACACTTTCTCAACCTAGATTACTGGTGTTAGAAGGGAGTTATAGGAGTTCTTAAGACTGTAACACTTTCTTCAAAAAAAATCTGCTCAGTAAGTTCTTTTGGAGGCAATATGCTGATGCTCTGATAAAAAAAAAGACCTTAGTGAGTGTAGTGAGAAATATGGGATGGAAACATGAGTGGTCAGATAGTCATCAGGAAAGGTGAAGATTGGTAGAGTCTTTTAAAGAAGCTTGGACCTCCACCCGTCAGTGGCTTGGGTCCTGGCATGCACACATACACATGTGCATACACACATACACACACCTTGCCCTGTCCCAAGCTCATTCTCTCTGAAATTGAAGTCTGTCTTTGTTTCTGATAATTCATATGTTATGTTTCTCCCATTCACACACTCTCTCAATCCCTTATTCTTATGCTCAGAAAATATTTATTAATTGAGGACCTGATCAATGCAATGCACCAAAGTACAAAGATAATCAAGTCTGGTGGCCACATTCAGCAGACTTGCAGCAAAACCAATTTGCTGACACTGAGTTGTGGTAAAGGAAAGTACAGCATTCACTTCAAGGCACCAAGTAAGGAGTATGGGCAGCTCATGCTCAAAAGACCTGAACTCTGCAGTGGCTTTCAGGGAAGGATTTTTAAAGGCAACATTTGGAATGAGAGCTGCAAGGTACATGGCTTTCTTCTGATTGGCTAGTGGTGAGGTAATAGGGTGGTGTTTCAGGAATCTTAATCATCAACCTCTGGTTCCAACCAGTCTTGGGTCTACGTGCTTGTGCTCAACACTAGTCACCATCCTCTGCCTGGATGGGAGTCTTAGTTCCTGAAGAACAAATCAAAGATACGTGTCAGATTGTTGTATATATCCCTTGAGGAGGAACTAGGACTCTGATTTATTGCTGAACTATTTTTTCTTGACTGCTTTCCCTCTGTTTGTGCATTCCCCAGCTTCCTTAATTAGTAACTGCTTGAGTCTGCTCTTTGAAACTCAGAGAAGTCCTAGGAGACTAAAGCCTTTTTCTATAAATAAGAAATAGGGAATACCAAAGGACTTTGTACCTGGGAGGACCCTGTAGGGTCCTGCTTCGTTTCAGATTCTGCATTTGGTGCTCTAGATTGAACCTTATAAAAGTGGCAATATTGGATAATTTCTGACTTACAAATGACCTTCTTGTATGGTTCAGCTTAATATTGCTCATGCCTTCACAAAACATTTTGGGGTTCATAGCAACATAGAACAGTTGTTAAGGAAACAGATTCCGGCACCAGACATTATTATTTACTAGTTTTGAAGACTTAAGTAAGTTTTAAATTACTTAACTCATCTGAGCCTCATTTTCCTCATATGAAAATAGAAATAATAAAAGGTTCTACTTCATGGAGTTGTCTTGAGGATTTAAAGAAGTAATCTTTATAAAGCACTTGATGTATTCCCCAGCACACAGTAAGTGTTCAATCAATTTTAGCTGTTATTATCTTTATTGCTGGGAGGTGTTATCGCTCTCATCTCTGTGTTTTCTTACTTGCAAAACAAGAAAATAGACCTGCTCACACTAGAGGAAAAGCTCTTGCTGTTTCTCCCGACCCCCAAACTACCACCACATCAATAGGGAAAATGGAACATCTAATACATGAAAATTCAACAAAAGTTCTTCAAAGAGGGCAATTAGGAATTTCAGTGTTTGACTTTTTAATAAAGTACAAAATGGCAGCAGGAGACAGAAGAACACAGAAAATGCAATGGGTGCAGGAAGTGAGGCAGCAGGTGGCCATGCTGGCTTTGTTTCACTTTAGGGCAGGGTTTTAGCATTTAGAGTTTTGCCTATTTATTCTGAATGAGAGCCAATGGCGAGTCCCCTTGTGAGGAGTCTGTGCTGAGTTTCATGTTTACACAGGGAGGGTTTGAATGGCAGAACACAGCCATAAGAAACACAGCCATCAGCGTGATGGACAAAGAGATAGACGTGCTTAGATTGATGATGGAGCAGCTAACCAGTGCTGATGCTCTGGTGAGGACACACAGTTGATTTAACACAGGTTGCTGCTCTCCCAAGCCAGAAGTCAAAGAAATAAATCATTTGTGTTATTAACTGTCTTCTGGCGGGAGGGTTGTACTGGTGCCCTGGCAGTGCCTGCAAAGCTAAGATTCTCAGATGTTAATTTCACACTGAACCACCCTTACAGAGAAGCTGTGCACTAAGAACCCCTCCCCTGTCATCACCGGAGGTCACCATGATCATCTTGGTTCGTCATTCCAAAAACCAAGGGGCTTGTTTTGAAGGGAGAGAATGAAATAAAGATAAGCAGACAAACAGGTATTGCACTAGATTAGCCAGTAGATCCTAAAGGTTTGATCCAGAGGTGCCAAAACAGGTGGGGAGTGGGATCAAATCTCTCCTTTAGCATTTTTATTTGTGGGGACATGGGCCAGTCCTCTTACTTTCCAGCCCTCAGTTTCCCCATCTGAGAAATGGTGGTGAAAATCTGCCCTGTGGGGTTGGTTGCTGAGGGGTTCAAAGGAGATCTTGCAGGTTGGTTGACTTTCTTCCCCTCCAGGAAAAAGCCAACAATTCTGGCCCTGATAGGCACATGCAGTCCCATCCTGACTGTGAAATCAGGTTCCCCTTCTTCCCCTCCCTCTCTTCCTCACCCCGTCTTCTCTTCCTGGCTTTTCCCCAGAAGGCCCCAGGGCTCTCAGGCCAACTGCCAAACCACAGGATGCTGAGACTGGCTTTCAGGGACACCCCCCACTTTGCCCCCTCCATCCCCTGTGTGGCAGTCATGATTGGGGCTCCCTCCTGGGAGGGTAAGACCCCATGGCTACCCAGCTTGCTATGCCAGCACTTGTAGGGGATTCATCTGAAACAAGCATCAACATTCTGTGTTTGTTTGGGGCATGTAGAGGAGCCAAGGGCTATGAACAGAGTTGAATTCCAGAACTCTTGATGATTCCCATCAAGCTATGTCAATCAGACCCTTTACCTGAAAGGAAGCTAGGCTTTCTCTTTCCAAATCCTCAAAAAGAAGACCACACACTAGTTGCTGTCTGAAATTCCACTTTTCACCCTTTGACATTGCAACCCAATCCTGTGCCTTATCAAAGGCAAGAATTACTAGAGAGATGATGCTGAGAAATGACGTGTCTGTGATAGCAAGGGACGGAAAAACTACACTGTTTAATATTTCAACTTCTTATTGAAATATAACACATACAGAGGAAAGTGTACAAATTATAAATGAACAGCTAGAAGTAGACAGCAGGGCAAAATTCGCACTAGCACTGGACTCCAACATTTTATAGCTGTGCCATAAAGCCTCTTGTAGGACAAGAACTGAGAACATACCTTAGTAACATTTCAGTGTGTTCGTCACAACCAATAGTGGACTAGAGCCAGCTCCCATCAGCTCAGAAGAGCGTTCTATTTGTATTACCTCCCATGGCCACATTTAGTGGCCTCACACTGGTATTTGAAATCAGCGTTGTTGGGAGTGTTTACACAACAGAAATCAATAAACATTGCAAACCAGGGCTTTTTTTCCCCCCTGGAGAGACAGCTGTTAAATATTTTTCAACAAACCACTGTTTGCCACTCTCCTAAAATTTGTGAACAAAATTTAAGTAACTTCCTGACCAACTCCAGTTTAATTAATTCCTGGTTTTTTTGTTTTCCTTAGGGAAAAAAAGAATCCATTTCCCATTATTTTGCCCTCACAGAACTCACCCTTTGCTCTCTTCCTCCGGAAACCCTCATGCATTTGACAACTGCTACACCTCAGCCTTGTCTCTTCTTTTCTGCTTTCTGTCAAATGATTGCTCTTCTTCCTTTGAGTGTGTTTAAGAGATTCCCCACAGAGAGATCCAGGTAGGTGATGGGCAAATGCTAGCATGTCCTGGAAAGTAGACTCTGAGGCCTCCAACAGCTTCCATGGCCCCTTGGATGCAGGCACTTCAGGATGTCCTTCTGTCAGCTGGCTTCCCCTAACCCCATGTCTTTCTCAATTCATTGCATTTCCAACCTGAGCACAGATCACCCTCTGGACAGTTGGCAACCTATACCGTTTGGGGATCAGGGTAAGAAGAACCAAAGCGATAGCCCCTTCACTTCCCTGGCTCTCAGTCCTTCTTCTGCTAAAAGGCAGTGTGGGTTAAATGATGCCCGAATCCTTTCTGATCTGACTAATTTGGCATCTTTGTACATCTCACTGTGTTCCTTTCCACAGCCTTGTTGCACAAGGAAGTCTTTTTTTTTTTTTTTTTTTTTTTTTAACGCGAATGAGGGGGGTGGGGCAAAACACTGAAGCAATCTTTTGAAGACCCTCCACATGACCTCTGTCTGAACAAATAATTAATCTCCAGAAAAAGGAGCTCACTGATGGATCCAGGCTGTGCCTTGCAAATTGGGGCCAGGAGCAGAGCCTGTGGATTTATGAGGTGACGTCAGTTTGCAGCCCGGCATGCAGGGCCTGAGCTGTGTTTTACACACTCCTCGATTGTTTTAACGGGGCCTGCTCTTGAAGGACTCCACATCTCTCCCCAAGCTAAGCTTTATTAAAAAGGCAAAGATGGAGAGGAGTGCTTTTCCAGATAAGTCAGCTTATTTAGGCTCTGCTCTCTCCGCTCTCCTGTCTACTGGAAAGCTCTCCCAGCAGGGAGGAAATGAAGAACAGCAAAGTACTTGCAGGTACACGCTTAATGCCTTAAACTCTTGCATTGTGTTAACAGCTCTTCATGGGTTGGGCTTTAAAGAAATAGATGGATTCTCAATCTGACCAATTTAAATAATCCCTGAGAGAGAAGAAAGGGAAAGATTTATGTCCTTAGTAACTAAAAGACACACTAGCATTTAGCCTGGAGGCTGGGTCTCTGTACTGGGGGTATCCCAGTGCAATTCCTTAAGAGGATCCAGATAAAACTTGGTTTAAAGAATGAACGGGGAGGGGAGGAGGGGGTTAAGGGGGAGTAAAAAGGTGAAAAGCCAGAGTGAAAGGAGGGAGGGGGAGATGTCAGCAAGAGGAGGGAGGCAAAGCTTTTGTCTAAGGCTAGAGTGAGAGTGAAGGAGTAAAAATAGAAGATAAATTTCTACTTTGTGTTTGTTAAATGTATAATGTCTACATATACATACACATACGATACACAAACACACAAATACACTCGGGTACACAGTCTCTATGTATACAGGCTAGATGTATGTTTGTCTATTTCCAAGACTAAATAAATACAAAGACAGATTTACTTATATTTAAAATTCTAGAAACATACTTTAATTATGGAGATGAAGAACCTCAGAGGCCTGAAATATTTCATTTATACAAACAAAATAAAAAAATTAATGTTGCAGTTTAGCAAGATTTTGAGAGAGGATGATGAAGGAAGAGTAATTTCAGGAAAAATGAGAGGATTTACTCGAGAAGTGAGAGAAAGAGCCCATTAGGAGCGTGTGTGTGTGTGTGTGTGTGTGCGCGCGCGTGTGTGTGTGTGTGTGTGTGTTGGGAAAATCTGTAGTGGGTCAGCAGCCAATCAGGGAACGGGGAAAGGCAAGGAAATGATCTGAAACATTATGCCTTGATCCCAACAACCCTCTTATGTTTATAATAGGACTATAAAAGGCTGGCCAACCTAGTCAAAATTTAATTGGGAAAAATAAGTGACTAAATCTAAGGAACTCAGTTTAGGCTAAATTGAATTAAATTCAATCATTTCTGATTCTAAGGCCCATCACTTTCTACTATTTCACATTCCTGTGGCAGTTGCTATGTAATCAAAACTGAGTATGGCAGATAAAAAGGGTTTCCAGGGCTAGAACCCAAAAAGTTGGGAGGACAACTTAAATGGGGCTCTTGTCCTCTGAGTGACTGCAGGGTGGATTCCCCTGATGGCCTGGGGCAGTGGCTTTGGTGTCCCTCTCTGTCCTCAATGCTCCATAGGCCCTCTCTGGGGCTTCCTTCAAGGTCAGAGAATACAGGCTTCCAAGACAGAGAAGGACAAGACTCTGTGAAGCACTTATGAGCAGAGGCCATGAGTGCCTCATTTGATATTCACTACACTGCACAGTGTCTGGTCCAGGTCCGCCTTCAAGAAGCCATGTACGCAATTAAACATGATTCCACAATATGGAATACAAAGCAATATAAGGTCTGCCTTCTAGAGGGGGATAATCTAAATGAAATTGGATTTCTACCCAGGGAGAGACAACTAAAGACAGCATGAAACAAATGAGCTGTGTATATTTTCTCACAACAATATTAAATACCAGCCCTGTTCAGAGACATGGAGAAATTACTTTCCTATAGATAACTGAGACTTTGACATGGTGAGATAGGGAGAATGCATGGTGGGGATAGGCCTTTTAGAATGAATTAAAGTTAGGGGTTCAAGATCAGCTAGACTTTGAGAAGAAGACATATCTAATGTGAAGAATTCTGACAGATAAAATCATATTTTGTCTCTTCTACCCAAAGACCACATCAATACAGACATAAGACAAACTCTTTGAAGCAAGTTTCATAGAGTATCTGGTTAGTTCTTGGCCTGGGCTCTGGAGTTGTCCTTTAAACCACACTCCTTCCACCCAGGCAGGGGTTATAAGGCAGAACACAGTTGATGCCTTCAAGGAACTAGAGTCCAGTGAGAAAGACTTGGGGCAGACAACGACTCCCCAAAGAAGCAATTCAATAAGATCATTGAGCTGTATGTAAAAAGGAAATATGGTAGAAGAAATAAGTAATTCTGCACACAAGCATGGGAAAACGCTTTACAGAAGATATGCTTAAACCAAGATTTGATGGAATTTCACGTATAGGTTAGGTGGGAAAAGTGCTCTCTCCTGGTAGAGAAAACTATGTTTGCAAAGACACAGATGGCTGGGAGAGCCTGTTACCCTGGGGTAATTGCAAATGTCAAACCTGAAATTAAGAGGTAAATGACACCATGGAGGCAAAAGGTACTTCATCACAAATGGCCTTGTGAGTCATCCAAAGAGTACATTTTTATCCTGTAGGGTAGGGAATAAGGAGTCATTGGGAACACTTCATCAGGAGGATGACATGATGGGACTTGCATATCATCATGACAACTCAGTTTTTGAACATTCTCTACTCTGTGGCTGCAAACATGAAGTAGTTTTGGGATGTTTTCCCCAGTCAGTGCCTTCAGGCATGCTTTCTGGCCTTATAATGACGTCTTAGACACAACTTCTTGGGGGTCAGGTTTTGGTCATTTTCAATTAGAAATGATCCAATTTAAAGCTATAATCTCATATTCCATTTAAGGTTTCCTCTTCCCTTTTTGTGGTTAGAGAATACCAGAAGGGGAAATGTCTATTCTTCCATTTATTTTCTCCTTCCCATCTTAGGGGTTGGTATGGGGAAATTATCTCCTAGGCCAACCTGCCCCCATCCCTCTTCAAGGCTCTAGGCCATGTAAGATGTTGGAAATGAAACAGAAAAGAAATAAGCATATCTTGCTGTTAGTGGATAACTTCCATTGCACACACAAATGCTTTCTTGACCCTTTTGGACTAAGGGAATTCCTATCAGTTGGCTGACTTGGAGAGATTGGTTTTCAGCTCCTTTTTTTCCAACAGCACTTTGCCCTGCCCCCACAGAGTGACTATCTATTGCTATTGGATGCTAGGGTGCATTGGCCACCCACTTTGAATGAGAGAGCAGGAAAGATAGCCAAATAGCATACACCCGGGTCTATTCTGTAGAATCCATTTAACTCAAAGAAATCTCATGTCTCCATGGCAGCCTGAAAGGAGGGACTGCAGACTCTCCCCATTTCTATCAAGTTCTCTTTTTTCTCTGCTGGGGTGTGGATGTTGATTGGAGAGGAATGCATGCAGGGAGTTCAACAAGCTCATCAAGTGTGCTACCCAGGCAAACCTCTAATGAGGGACTGGGATTCTAGACTTTATTTCTTGGGGCATCCAGAGCCTCCAAGAGAGACTCTCTTGGTGGGTCCCTCACTTGACTTAAAAGGAATATACCGCAGTCCCACTCAGCCTACAAGTTATCAAAATGATGATTCTTTCCTCTACTGTTCCCCTGTCTTCTGCTTACATGGATCTGGGATCAGGTGGGGGAAAGGGAGTGACGTTGGGATATTGATGAGTGGGCTAGCTGTGATACCACAGGGAAAATTCCTGCTTTATAGCCTCTATTTTGTAGATAATGTAGCAAATAGATGGAAGCATGTTGTGAGGTTGCAGCCATGGTCCAGTGGAGAGATGATGGGAACAAGAACTAGGAAGGGGAGGGAAAAAAGGTAAGAAGTAGACATGAGTGATTGTAATGATTGAGGAATCTAGGAGGACGAGGAAAAGAGGTGTATTTATGATTTTTATGCTTTTATTTAGCAACAGATTTTTAGGGTGTTATTCACTAAACTGAAAAGACTGTATCTGGGAGTGATAGCAGCAGAGGGGAGGAAGAGTTGAGGGAATTAAGAGACGTGAGTTCAGTTTGGTGCATATTATAGTGGAGCTGCATGAGATAAAGTCCAGGCAAAAAAGAGCTGTTTGATTAAAAATAAGGAATTATGGGGACATAAGAAATATAAGAAGAGAGAAGAGTTGAATGTGACAGAGGACATCCCACATCTTCAGTGAAAATGCAATGAGAGCAGTTGATCCTATAGCGGAAGAACTCTGTGCCATGGAAAGGGAAGAATGTCTTGACCCTGGGGTGCCAGAGGAGGGTTTTTTGGCAGAAGGGAGGTAACAGATATTAAAACCAGAGCTATAGGTAACTTCCAGATGATAAAGTATGTAGGAAAAGGGTCACACAGGATGAGGAGCAACAAAATGGTGTGTATATGCATATTACCAGCAAGTGTGTCAGGAGGAAGAATGCACTAGAATTAGGAAGCTGTTTCTAGCTGATGAAATATAAACAATGGTGACACATTTATTTATTTGAAGATTTGATAGTCAGCCAGCGATGTTACTAAAAGCACAAGGCTCTTCTAGGGGATTTGGAAATGCCTGTGTTGCACTGTAGGGAAATCTAACTAAATGTATCATTTTTCAGAACCAAAACTGAACACTAGCATCTGATTCCTTGGCCTGTATTCTGTTGGTGGGGGGGGGGGGAGCATGTTTCATAAAATAAAGCCATTAGTGATATAATATCTTGGGGCCTGTGTGTACCTGGATTTGCCCTTCTCCCAAACAATTTCTTAGGAAGGACTCTTCTTGGATTTTAAAAATGTGTCAGGAAGAGATGTCATCACAGAAGGACACATGGTAAAATTGTCCAGGTATTTGGTTTCACCTTCCCTGTTTGCAGAATATTGCCACCTACCCCTCGAGAACCAATGTTCATGTTCTCGCCTTGTGAGGGGCCCATTATTTCTCTTCTTGCTGCCAACATGGTGGTCAAATAGTCATTTGATAATCCAAGAGCCACAGTACCTGGCACCCCCATGCATGAAGCAAGCTGCAGAGGTCTGGTCTTCAAATATTGTCTGTTATTATTAGACCCCATCTTTGCAGCTTGATTTATGTGCAAGGGTGGAGAAAATTTCTCTCCCTCCCATCAGCCTCTGCCAAACACATGGTCTGAGTCCTTGAGCAATTCAGTGAAGGGACTTGGTGGAGGGGTTCAAATAATGTGTTTATTCTTTCCAAGACACTCTGCTCCCATCTTCAGGTCCAAACGCATTCATCTGCACCGTAGAGTGCTTATTGACAGAAAACTTGAGTGCTCAGAATGGTGCCAGCTGAAGACCGGCGTCTGCAAACAGAGCAGTCAGGCTTCCCCTTGATCTCCCCAGGCTGAATCCACAGCAGCCATGGTTCTGTCTTAACCTCAAGGATTAGCTCAGAGACTCCCCCTCCTCCCACCACCAATGGCTTTCTTGGGTCATTGATTTCTCAGGGAGAAAATGCCTGCGGTAGAGGCATGAAATAGCACTGCTCAGCTTCAAGAAGAGGTTTGCAAGCTCATTCAGCCAAAAAGTAATTTTATCGTTCCTCTCAGAGAGCCTCAGCCCCACCTACATTTGCAAACACTCTCTTACTATGCACTCTCTGTTTTTAAGTCTCTCTAACACTGACTCTTCTTTTGTTAGGTTGAAAAGAATATGAGTTTCCAGGTGTGCAACAAAATTCATCAAAAATAAGATTGATGGGAGAGGTAAAGTTTAGCACATGCTTTTGAGGCCAATGTCTGATTTCATGTAGGCTGTAGCCTGATTTCTCTTGGGTCATATCTACCCTAGTCAGGGTCTACTTAAAGGATTTGGTCTGGTTATAGTCTGTTATCAGACTGAATTAGGTACAGTCTCCCTCCTACAGGAAAGGCAGGAACAAATGACTTCCAGCTTCATGTTCTCCTGAACTCTGTTATCAAGCAGGACCCTTGTTCATACAAGAAAAAAAAAAGTATATATATGTATATATATATATATATGTAATCAAGCATCAGTGACTATTAGTAAGGCACTGTGCAGAAGTAACACAATTACACAGAACAACCCCTACTTTGAGGAGTTCAAAGCCTAGAAAAGAAGCCAAGAGTTTCAACGTAGCGCTTTGTTCATTGGAGAGACAGAGGGCCAGATTCCACTCTGGTCCTGTTACTTGCTTAGGTTATCTTGAGAAAGTCACTTAACCTCTTTGTACCTCAGTTTTCTCATCTGCAATATGTGGCTAATAATTGTCTGTATCTCAAAAGGTTTTTGTGAAGATTAAAGGAAGTAATGTAAAGCACCTTGGACAATGCCTGGCACCTAGTATTGCTTTTAGCTATTATTATCATAAGACAGCAACAATATGTACAACATGTGGCAAAATACTGTGAGGATGAGGTCCTATTTATTTAGGGAGAGGACAATACGAAGAGTGGGAATATATTCCCAGTAGACGCTAAGCAATAGGGGATGAAACCCTGAATTCTGCTGTACTGTGTAGTACTGTACACTGTACTATACAAGTATGAAGAGAGAAGACTCCACACATTTTAAAAGATATTGTAGTGGTAGAATCAACAAAGTTTGACATACATTAGATGGAGTGGGCATTTGACAAGGAGTCAAACACAGTTTCAAGTATTGAGCCTTGGAAAGCTGAGGAATACTGGGATCATTAATATCAACCGGGAAGTCAGGAAAACAAACTTGTTTGTAGAAGAATGGGACAACCTTGGTTTTGGGTCATGCTGAGTTTGAGGTGCCAGTGGGATATTCTGGTAGGGATACCTAACCTACAGTTGGAAATTACTTTCAAGGGAAAATGTGAGTTTTGGAGATGTGAGTCTGAAAGTAATCAGGAAAAAGACATAGTTGAGAATTTGGATTAAGATATCCAACCAAAAGTTGAATGTAGAATCTTAGACTAGTTTACATTAAGAGTTCCAGAATAGAAAGAATAGCTATCAAAGAGAGGAAAAAGGGTCCTTTTCTAGAAAGACAATGCATCAACTAGCCAGCTAACGTAGTTATTCCAGGCTCATCAGCAAGTATGAATGACATGGTGAATTGGTTCAACAAACCATCATTCATTGATTTTTTTTTTCTCCATCAAACTCCAATAATGATTCTGGTATCTGGGATACATTAAACATTCAGTGTCCATGACCTGGTCTCAAAGCCTTTAGTCAGAGTTGTTCTTCTCACCTGATCTACCATGCCCATTTGCATTGACTCTGGATCTTTGAAAGAAGCATCTTCAAATTCCTGAATTATTGCCACAGTCTCCTGCTGTGTTTCCCATCTTTCCCTCTCATTTGGTCAGCCCAACCAATTCACTGCTTGCTGTTCAGTGTTACTCTTTTAATACTGTTTATATTATAAACACTCTTTACTGTTATTCAAGCCTAACTTCTGCCATGCTCTTGCTCAAAAAGCCCAAATATTTCCTTATTGCTCAATCACTGTGTGTAAACTCCTTACCTTGACCTTCAAAATACCCTCCAGTATTGCTTACCCTCAACTACCTGTGATTTACATTTCAGACAAAGAGAACCCTTGATAGTTCTTGAACACCACCGACATGTCCACACTTCAATACCAGTGCTGTATCCCAAACTGAAATCTTATCCATACTTTGTGGTTTTATACCCACATCTTAAAATCGATTTCTATTCCCTCAATTAGGTATAAACTCTTCTGGGATCCAGTAGAGTGCCGAGGCCAAAAGCTTGGATTCTAAAGACCAACTGTAGGGTGTAAATTCCAACTACACCATCTGCTGACTGTGTGACCATGAACAAGTCACTTTCACTTTCCATCTGTTTCCCAATCTAAGAAAGGAGTAATATTAATCAAATCTTACATGAAATGATACACATTTAATCTGGTGCATGGAATCCTGTAAGCATACAGCAAGTTTGAGCTACTCTAGCAGATGCTGTTGATAGCCCACCCACCTCCCCTTGGTATCCATTTCTACCGTCTCAGGACTGTTTATGGAAAACATCTGTGACTCTGTATAGTCATGCTTAGCTCCCGTATAGGACAGACCAGAAGTGTCTGAGGCGTAATCCCTCAGGAAGCACCCCTCAACCAATGACAGTTGGAGAGTTAGTGGATGAATACTCCTTGTTTGGAATAACTCTGAAGTATATTCTATATATGGACAGTATAGAATCTCTACTGTCTCTCAGAGTTCCCAAGCAGGCTCTAACACCAGTTGCCCTTAATGGTAACTGATTTGATATGTGCCTTTCATCAGCTTCCTTCCCTTCTCTGATTTACTCTTCACTCTTCTACATGTGTTTCCTGGGATCACCTCATAAATAAACTACTTATACTCGAATTCTTGTTTCAGAATAAGCTTCAGGAAGAATCTAAAATTATGACAGCTCTTATCATTAGAGATGACCTCTGAAACCATCAACATACTTCGTTTACATTAGTCTTCTGGTAATCAGAGTCTACCATCATCAGACTTGAAGCCCAGTAGAAAAATTAAGACTAGAATATAAATAACTCTAAAACTTACTGTGCCCCTCACATGGAAGTTATTCAGTCTGCATTTGGAGAACAAAAAACAAAAGGAAATAAAAACATTATTTAGGGAATATAAAAATAGAGTAAGAACGATTTAGTGGTCACTAGGAGTATTTGGCAAACTTTTGTGGTCTGACACACCCTTTCTCATAGCATGGATCTACCTAAGTACACCTGCAGTCATGCAGTCACTCAAGATCCCCTCCCTGTGATGTCAGGACTCCCCACCCTCCTTCAACTAGATCCCGTGAGGCATTCATCATTACCCCATTACCTTTTCTCCTGTCAATGTACTTGGGTAACCTTTCGTATTTTCCAAATATGGAAAATATTTTACAGGAATTACATTTTAGGCAGGCTGCTTCCTGAAGACCTAAAGGTTCTCACTTTAATCTTATTAGCACATTCCTCAGATCTCACTGTGGGGTGGGGGACTTTTGAGAGACTTTTCTATAAATGGCTAATCCAGTCATGGGGTGTGGTTTCTTGTAACAGCCAGTCAGGGAAATCTTCCTCCCCAAACTCCTGGCCTGACCCCACCCAGCACTTTGCCTCCTAATCTCAGGGTCTGCCTTATGTGGAAAACACGTTCTAGAATCAGTGAACTGTGAACCAGAACCCTAGGATTATCAATAGGTAGTGGTGGATTACCCTCAGGTGGCTGCAGAAAATCTGTGGTTATAAATTGAGATTAGCTACCACCTTTGTGCCACCAGCAGTACCTTTCAAAGTTATCCTTTCATGATAGTGTTTCTCAGAGAGTGATCTCTGGGCCATCTGTATTAGAAGGGCTTCTGGCACGGCATAAAATGCAGATTCTTGGTCCAGCTCAGGCAGACAGAATCAGAAACTTTTGTGAAGGGGCTGCAATTTGCATTTTCAACAAACTCCCTGGGTGAACAGCTCATCCCAGTTTTTCTTGGACTGTCCTGATTCTAGTATTCAAAGTGTCACATATTAGAACTCCTTCTGTCTTGGGGTGGTTGGTCACCCTGTGGGCACATCTTATAAACGTTGAATTTTTAGAGCTATCTTACAGACTTCAAGGCATGACACATTAACAGATGCCATTTTTACTTGTTGGAAGTCTCTGAGCCCTTGAGGTGACTTTAATGCAGTATGACATTGGGGTGTGGGAGCTCCCACAGACGTGGATCTTTTTTTGAGAGCCTTCTGTGAGGGCTTGAGTATGGAAAGACCTAGGGTGTTTGCTTTGTTACTTTACTTTTCCTTTCTTTTAAATCTAAAGTGCAGAGAGTTGAACTTGATCCTGAGTTTCTAGTGCTCCCTTTTCTTCTGTGTCTGCAAGACCCCACTCTGGATTTATATAGTTATTCATCCTCATTTTTACTCCATTCTCCATGCCCAGCAGGCAAACATCATGATGTGATTGTTATATACCTTTGAGTTTGTTTGCATCCTTATAAAGCATGTAGCCTTGATTCCTCTCTATTTTAATTTGTATAAATATATTTTGTATTCTTCTGTACTTTTCACTCTCTTACCTTTTTCTGTTAGGTATTGTATTTAATGCTGTGTGTTTTTTTAAATTTCCTGCTTCTTGTGATAGGCAGCTCCTGAGATGGCTCCAATCTCTTGATTTTCATGCCCTGTAAAATCACCTCACCTTGAGTGTGAGCTGGACCTAAATATACTTTGTCAGCAAGGAACTGAGACCCTCAGTCCAACAGTATGAGGAACGGAATCCAGCCAACAGCCTTGTGAGTGAGTTTGGAAGCAAATCTTCCCTCAGTCTGTTTACACCTCCAGATGACTAACTGTTCGTCTGGGTAACACTTGATTGCCCCCTTGTGAGAGACCCTGAGCCAAAGGAACCAGCTAGAACCTGCTGGCTCCTGACACACAGAGATTGAGAGATAATAAATGTTTGTTGTTTTAAGATTCTAAATTTGGGGTAATTTGTTACACGGCAATAGATAACTGATCCACTCCTAACAATTGCATGGTATTCATAGCCTGCTTCTACCACATGCATGTACTTGTCTGTTTCCTGCACATAGACACATGACTAAATCTAACTCCCACTACTGCAAATACTACTGCAGTGAATCTCTTGAGCAAGACTCCCCTCTGGACCTGTGTGAACATTTCCCTGGGGTATACATGCACAATGGGACTGCTGGGGAAGACCAAGAGATTAAAGGACCACTTGGAACAGCACTCTCAATTTTCTTCAATTCCTAAGTTGTTCTTACTATTTTTAAAAGACTTTTTTTCCCTAAGCATTTTGTTGTAAAGGTGGATAGACCTTGGGGGAATTAAAAAGACCCTCTGATTAATGGGTATTTTAGATGTGAGATGGTGGGCCAAGGAATAGTCAGAGGTGGTCTTTGGAACAATGTGAAGGGTTGATGTCTTGTCTTAAAAAGATGCTCAGGTTTGTTGCTTCTTTTGTGACCCAGGCTAACTGATTCATGCTAGGATTCAGACACGAGGGGTTAGGCTAAGAAGAGGGAGTGCTTGTTCAAAGCTGAGTGGACACATCTATAATCATTAAAACAATGTTTCTTTGTTTGGATTTAGCAAATGGCCTCAAGTTCCTGGAAATGTGTGCAGAGACCCTGTGGCCATGAGAAGATCTATCATTTTATTCCCTACAGTAGGCTGAAATATATTTGGAAGTCATTGGACTGTGGCTGTCCTACATCAAAAGGCATTTCATAACAAAACACCATCATGCCCCATTTATAGAAATGGCGTGCTGTGCTTGGCTGCTGTGGGCAAATAAAATATGTTCTTGTAACATAAACAGCCTCACTTCCCCTCTAAAACTAAAGGGCCATAAAAGATTTATTTAAACAGGCTTTTGAAATATAGAGACACATATAAAGCTATGTTAAATATATATACATACATATATGTATGGATGGATGGATGGATGGATGGATGGATGGATGGATAGATACAGATAGATAGCACACACAAGAGATTCTCTCATAAATGGACTTTACAATCTTTTAGATAATATTCGAGAGGATATCAGAGCCCAAAGGGACAATAAAAATCTTCCAATCCATGCACCTCATTTTACAAAGGAAGAAACTGAGGCCCAGAAGAAGTGACATGTCCAAGGATTGCAGCATGCCAGGGGCAATATGTAAAATAGAACCTGAGCTTCCAATTCTTAGGCAGTGCCATCCCAGACACTCACAATTGGTACAGATTTAAATTGTTTGCAAAATGAAAATGAGTTATGTTTTTGTCTCTCTTGGGTTTACTAATGGTGGAATTTCAAGCAGATGAATAGTGCTGAAGCTGATAGAGCATGTCATGATTTTAATACATGTCCACACATTATTGATATTTCTTTCCTCAAGAGTTGGACCTTAAATCCTTTTCCATCAAGTGTGAACTGGACTTAGTAGCTCACTCCTAAAGATTAGAATGTGGTAGAACTGACAGCATGTGGCTTCTGAGACTGAGTTATAAAAAGCATTGCAGCTTCCTCCTTGGTCTCTCTCTTGATCACTCTTTCTGGGAGACATCAGCTGACCCTTCACCTCTACATGGTGAGGAACTGAGGCCTCCAGCCTCTAGCTTTGTGAGGGCACCATCTTGGAAGCAGGTCCCCCAGCCCCAGTCAAGCCTTCAGATGACTGCAGACCTAGCTGACCTGTGGACCAAAACTTTATAAAGGACTCTAATCCAGAATCACCCAGTGAAGCCACTCTCAAATTCCTGACACACAGAAATTAAGATAAAAGTTTGTTGTTTTAAGCCACGAAATTGTGGAGTGATTTGTTATGCAACAATGGATAGCTAGTAGAGAGAATTTACCTGCCTCCTGAATTCACCATCAAGAGAGCAGCTACCTATTTTATTGAAAGGTAAAACTAGCCTTTTGAAGAACACTCTTTCTACCAAGGCATTGGCACTTGAGATTCAACAGCAAGAAGAACAGAAGAATGAGTGCTTCCTGGCTTCTCATGGTTGCCTATGTCTGGTCTTCAGCCTGAAAGGCCTGGGTTACTCAGCCAGAGTGCCCTACATGAGACTGATATATGGGAAAATGTGTCCTTCTCAGGGTTTGACTCTGGAGTCTTTGGGGAAACATTGTAGATTTGGACCACATTAAATCAAGCATGAGATCCGAGTTCTAGTTCCAGGTATGCCCAGATCTGAATGTGTCACATTGGCAAAGTCTTTTTCTCTTTGTAGGTCCTCTTTATTTGACCTCTTTAAATAAGGGACCAATTATAAAAGTTTCCTCCTTGCTCTTTCATATATGCTAGTCAATGCACTTGTAAGAGACCCCAACCAACAGCTGGTCAATGTGCTGGGATTTGATCACAGCTTACCTAGTCTCCAAACTTCATGTTCTTCCTCTGGGGTTGCTTTGTCTTCTGTCTTCCTCCATAAAACAAGGAGCCGAAGACATTGGGCATGACTAATGGACTATTTCCTCTGCTTCACAAGTATTTATAGTCTAGTACCTCTTCATCTCCTTCCCTGCTTTCCCTTGGCTCTGTGTACTGAGTCCTCTCTACATGGGCTCATCAGGAAATACAAGCAAGCAAATACAGTTCATTTAGAAGGTCACCTGTGGGCTATGGAAAGATGATGCTATTCAAGAAAACTGAACCCTGAGTCAAATGCCTGGAAGCACATTGTCTTGCCTTTGCCACACACTGGCTGTGTAATCTTGGACAAGTCACCTCACCTACCTCAACCTCAGCTCCTTCTTCTTTAAGAAAAAAATTAAGTAAGAATAACAATAATTATAATAACCAACATTGACTGACCACATTCTAAGCACTAGATTATGTAAGTTGCACGCATTGTCTTTAACATAACCTAATAAGAATTATTATTATCCATATGTTACAGATGAGAAAACTAAGGTTCAGAGGTAGTAGGTAGTAGAGCCAGGATTCAAACTCAAGCACTTAACTACCAAAGTCATAGTAATTCTGAACCTGTCTCAGCTTGAACTGGAACTATTCAGGTGCTAGGATTCAGAAGATGTGACATAGGTGGAGGACTTATGGGGTGAGCCTTACAGGTATTTATTTATATAAGGAACCATGGAATGAGATTAGTGTTAGGGCATGTGTATTTACTTCCAGGAAATGGGCCACTGATTCTAGAGAAAAGGGAAGATTCACTTTGCTAGATACCAGTCACTGTGATTTTTTTGGAACCAGTAAAAGAGCAAAGTAAAAATGAAAGTGCCAGGATACTAGCACGCAGAGTATCTGCAGAACTGATGCCAGTATCTTCAGCAGTAACTAGTGAGGTTGCCCCACCACAGATGTCAAAGATCTTGACACTAGGCACTGGCAGGTACTGAATGTCTTCAGCAGACATCAGTGACAGAGTTTCAGAAGCAATGGGAGTCATTATGCCAAATGAGCCAAGGTGGGAAAAGATAAAAGCACTAGATATCACATAGTAGCCTAGAGGACTGGCTTGCAGAGCACATAATGAACACTCTCTGCTCTGAGGCTACTGACGAGATACCAAGAGAGACAGAAACCAAGGAATAAATTTGAGAGGGAGCTTAATTTTTTACAGAACGCAAGTGTAGTTTCCTGGAGAAGTTCTGTGTTTACCCTTGGGATCCTATTTTTATCCTCAGGCTTGGGTGGTCTGAAAAATGTAGGGTACTGATTAAATGAAAGGATGCTACTCCACAATGCTGTATATGATTCCTTTCACTTCGCCTTATGCTTCCCAGAATCCCAGAATATCCAATGTAATTGACAAAAGCACCAGGGCTGGCAGATGACTGTAAAGGCCCACTGTTGAATCTTGAAAGGATTTCACTCTCAGGAATAACTGGTGTTGAACTATGGTTATCCCTAATTTAGTGGGTCCCAGTGCTACTTGGAGAAAAAAGTGAATAATTTCTCTAACTGGCCATAGTTATCTCCAGGGAAAAACATCTGATCTGGGGCAAAGAGGTTTTTTCCCCCCACAGACAGCTGGAAAGTGCAACTCCTCTGGTGGGATGGAGTTTGCAGCTATCTTACTCAGGTGTGTTCCTGGGGGGAATTGAGGTGAGGACCACATTCCTCCTACCAGAAAAAGGAGGTAGCTTCCTTGGGAGACCTGCTTTCTGCTGGTAAAGGGCTGGGTGAACCATCTAACCCCACCTTTTGCTTGGAAATGAAGAGTTTCTCCACCCCAGAGGAAGGAGAGGGGAGGGGAGGAGGGAAAGGGCTGCAGGGCATATTTCTCCCCTTCCCTCTCAAGCAGAAGGAAAAGCTATCTTCAATTAGGGCAAGAAAGGAGATTCAAAACAGCTGGCAGGAAAGGAGCTCATGCTGGAGGGCCCTGTGAGGGTAGAGCAAGATGAATAAGGGCAGATGGGTGGACCGGAAGCTTCTGGACAGCCTGTTTGCCTGGCCTGATCTACCTGCCACTGTTTTCCAAATCCGTTTCCACTTTTTCCTCTTCACCTCTACCTAGACTCCTTGTCAGGACTTTGGCTGCCTCCTGCTCAGCCTAAAGGGAGCAGTAAGAGCAGCCCAACCTGGGCAGCACAGCCCACGACTTTCTGGGGGTCCATAGGTAATCTGCCCAATAGCACAGACCACCTACTGAGTGGGTACACAGAGTTCACAAGCTCTAGCATTCAGGCAGCTAAGCAGCTTGGTTTTGCCTGTGGAGAGCCTCTTCTTTAATCTCAAATTTGCCAAGCTGCCTTCCTCCCCCTTCTTTAAAACACTCCCAGGCTCCCACTTCCTCTAAGAAGCCTTCTCAGATTAGCTTTGCAGAAACTGCATATTCCTCACCCCCAACCACATACAAAATGTCAGTGCTGTGAATTGGCTATTCTTTAGCTGTTGCTTGCATCAACTTTGGACTGCTCACCTTTCCCAGCTCAGGCAGAGCTGATGACTGAGAAACACTAGGGTTACAGATAGGGCTGTAGCTAATTCCCTGGAAATCAACCCCCTATCCCTAAGACCCCAGGTTTTGAGTCACAAGGCACCAAAGCCTGAAGGCTCCTTAAAGATTACCTACTGAATAGGATTTACTACATTCCCCAAGAGGTCATTGCTCAGGCAGGCTCTGATCAGGATTCCCCCAGGGAGTGGGTAGATTGGGTATGAAAATGAGGCCAGGCCAGGTCCTTTCCGTTTTCTCAGTTACCAACAGAGTAGAGCAGTGAGCTGAGCAGGAGCTGGGCATCACCAGGAATTGTGCAACTATGGGCTCAGCATCTGTTTTCCATCAACATCTTTCATTGAAATGTGGCGGTGTCTTCTGGTTTTTCAGTTTGCATTGAGCATCCAGACCTTAAAAAGTCCTTTGTCTCATGGAGAGTGCATTTTCCATCCCACTTCAAGCCACAAAGTCATGTGCCATGTCCCAAAGGGGCAGCCATTACAGGCACATGCCAAAGCATCATCTCTGCTCTATAAGCAACTACGGCTTCCAAGGGTTACTGCCATGAGGGCAGTAATCAGTTGATTATAACTTTTAAACCTCAGCTGGTTTGTGTACAGGAACATAAATTACTGTTAAGTTATAGCACCAGGGACTTTTAAAGCTAAAAAGGATTTTAAACATTGAGATCAATTTTTGTTTGATTCATAAAGAAACTAAGGTCCAGAGAAGTTACACAATTTGACCAAGGTCATATAACCAGTTAGGACACCTAGGTTCTAGAATCTCCTGACCCTGCACTGTTTCCACAATATTTAGGGTCAAAGTAAGACACTAAGAAACTGTGGGTAAGAAAAATAATGTGACGTGCAAAATAAACACCAAATATAAAAAGACAAGAATTACAAGTTTTATTGAAGTGAAAATACTTTTTTGCCCCTTAGATACTTTGCTTGCAAAGTCCTGTAAAAGGTCATTAGAAATGAACTTTTCTATTTTCTGTTTACTTCCTGCTTAGCCAGTACCTGTAGCATATGTTCAGTTCTACCAATTGAGTAGATGACCCACAATGTTATATACCATGTATTTTGCGAATGAGCATATTTATATAACGGGCATCCCACACTTATTTTCCTTTTGGTTCTTCTGTGAGGATCTGTGGAGAGGAGAAATCTTAGGAGAGCACAAGGCCAGGATCCCCGAGCTAAGTCAGGATATGGCAATATCATGGTCATAGTAGCTCCATGTCACTGGATACCTGGGCCAGGCCATGGGCTCCTTGGGGATCTGGGGAAGCGTAGAAGCCTGCTGGGTGTGATTGCGTCCTCTGCCCTGTTCTTGCATTGCTAGCTGGGAGCCCAACCCAATGAACGAGCAAAAAGCCAGGGAGACCAGGCTGATGGACACTAGGAAGTGGACTAATTTTAGATCCAGGGACTGGATAGGGATGAAATTTCAGGGTGGAGATCTTGAATGGGAGCCACTGAAGATTCAAGGCTGAATGCTGGGGCCTGAGATTCTGCAAAAATATGTGAGGCAGACTTTGTAGGCCCCCTGGAATGGACATAAATGGGGGAGTCAGTGATAGGCATAGATACGTGAAAGTCTCCTGTATAAAGCAGAAGACGTCTTTTCTGTCTAGAAAATTGACATATCAACTCCCTCCAATCCCCTGCTCCATTTCCAAAGAACAGGCTCTGTCTGCATAGCCCTTTTACACTGATCCTTTCAGTGCTGAAAGGTGCCTATAACTTGATAGACCCCAAGAATTGAGGCAGACAGACAATAAAAATGAGCATGAGTGACTGCCCATACCATTCAGAACCACAAGTTACTGTTCACCCCTCCAGAGTTAAACCTGGCTGTAAAAATAGGAGATTTGGCCCTTCCTTTGGTATTTTGAAGTTATTTATTTTCAAATCATTTTAATTTGGGGATTTGCTTGCTTAAAATTTCCAGAGAGACAACAGGAGAAGTCCAAAGCAATATCAAGAACCTTTGGAAAGATCATCTCATGGTCAAGGTATGAGGTGAACTTGGGATTCTTTCATTCTCTCACTGGGAAGCTGCAGTTGAGAGTTTTTAGGCTTTTTTCCCCTAATTTCTAAAACCCACAGGCATGCTCTGGTATGGGTCCAACCTGTGCTTTAATAGCTTTGAAAAGAGCTGACAATGAAGAGATGAGATGGAGGAAATAAAGAAAATTTCTCCTTGAGAAAAACAGGTCCTTTAAAAAAAAAGTTAGCTGATCAATGCCAATTGGATTGGCTTTATTTCAAGGCCTGGAGAATCACATATTATCTGAAACCTTGACTCTGAGTAATGCCACTTGTGGAATGCTGAGCTGAGCCTGAGACATTAGAACCAAGGTCTGCTTGGGGAGAGGGTACACAGCCTGTGGGAAAGAGGAGGGAAGCCTCGTTTTCCTTTGGAAAAAAAAGCAAGAAAGTGTGGAGACACCCCTCCTAGGCTGGTGAATATTGAGGCTAATTGCAGGTGGATTAAGTAGCCAGGGAGTCCAGGAAATTTCTAGTCCAGTGACTTTGTGAGAAATAAGGGATTGAAACTCTGAATTTGCTACACTGACCTGACCTTTTTATACAGAGAGCCAGGAATTAGAGCGCCTGCTTGAGCTCACCTCTCGTCGACCTCCTGATCCAAGCCAGTTCTCTAGAGCCACATCTGGGGCCCAGCTGAGCTCTGATGCTGGAAGGGTTTATCACACCCATCCTCCTCCAACTGCCAGAGGTGTCAGGGGAGAGATACTTACCAAGGCAACAGAGGGACCCCCCTCCTCTTGGGTCACCCTCTGAGATGAGGAACATATGGAGAGTGACGTTGAGGGATCCCACCGGCCAGCAAGCTTTTCCAAAAGGGTGCCTCTCATCCATGCCTTCAGGATTTAAGGGGCCACTCTGGTGCCAACACTCAGTGACCCCACTAGAAGTAGGTCTATTGAGAGCAGGGACGTTTTCTGTCTTATTCTACTGCCTAGCACAATGCCTGGCACAAGTGGGAATTCAACACATAATTTGCTAAATGAGTATGATAATGGAGCATCAGTGCCCCAGGGGGCCCAATCTTCCCTGCATTGCTCCTGCTCCAGATCCATCAGCCTTCCTTCTCCTACCTCCCACCCCCTTAACTTAATCTCAGCCTCCTTCTTCATACCACTTGGAAGAGCATGTCTAAGACTGGGTGACTGCACAGAATTGCACTCATTCCCAGGTGTATGAGTGTACTCAGGCTGTCAAACTGGGTGACACAAACAACAGAATTTTATTTTCTCATAGTTCTGGAGGTTGGAAGTCCAAGATAAAGGTGCCAGCAGGGTTGCATTCTGGTGAAAACTTTATCCTTGGCTTGTAGATGGCTACATTTTTCACTGTGTCCTCATATGGTTTTTCTTCTGTGAGCATACAGAGATAGACAGACAGACAGACAGACAGACAGACACACACACACACACACACACAGATCTGGTGTCTCTTCCTCTTCTTGTAAGGATACCAGTCCTATCAGATCAGAGCACCAACCTAATGACCTCATTTAACCTTACTTACCTCCTTGAGGGACCTATCTCCAAACACAGTCACATTGGGGGTGACAGCTTAAACCAGTTTTGAAGGAATCTGGGGGGCACACATTTAGCTCATAGCAATAGACAAGAGAAGTGCTGCTCTGGGCCCCACACTTTACAGGCACCACTCTAGCCCTCCTTGGGTTGCACCTCTCCCCAGAGCATGAAGAATCTGCAAGATCATGGGATCATGCCCACCCAAAACTGCTACTCCACCTGCTAGACCATGTTCTGGGTGCATGGGACTCCAGAATCCCTTCCCCCAAAATAACATACCTTTCACTCTGGGGGTAGCAAAGGGAAAGCTATTGCTAGGAGCAGGAACAGAGCTTAGAACTGTGAGCTGGGGTGCCAACACACATGCCTACCAGGTGTGAGAAGGTGCCTGGGAAAAAAACAGGAAAATGGTAATCCAGGGATCAGGGATCAGGAATTGGGGCTGAAGGCCAGCTCCCCGCAAGCCACCATATTGTTGCAGTGTCTTCTGAGGAGTCTGAAGGCTCTACTTGACTTTCCAATGTCAGTCAGAAAATGTCAGAAAACTAGTTCAACAAAATGAATAATAATGCATAAAGAATAAAAATATTTATGTATATCTAAAATAATAAACAAAATAAACTCATGAAACTTTCTCAGTGCCTCCAAGAGCTCTAGGTTAAGGTTGGGGCATTTTCTTTACATACACCTAAGCCCTTGTTTCCAATTAGCACTCTTGTAACATCACTTCCTGGGGCCAGGAGCATGAGGAAGCTTGAAAACAGGTGAAGACCCAGTTTTTGATGGGGTTGTATGGTGTTTCTTTCATACTGAGTTTTACGAGCTCTTTGTATATTTTGGATATCAACCCCTCTTCAGTCACACTATTTGCAAATATTTTCTTCCATTCTGTAGGTTGTCTTTTCATTTTGTTGCATTTGTTTATTTTTGCTTTTATCTCTTTTGCCTTAAGAGACAGATTGAGGAAAGTATTGCTGTGATTTATGTCAAAGAGCGTTCTGCCTATGTTTTCTTCTAGGAGTTTTATGATTTCCAGTTTTACATTTTCGTTTTTAATCCATTTTGAGCTCATTTTTTAAATCTTTTTATTGGAATATAATTGCTTTACACTCTTGTACCAGTTTTTGAGGTACACCAAAGTCAATTAGCTGTATTTATACACATATCCCCATATTCCCTCCCTCCCATGACTACCCCCCACCCTCCCCATTCCAACCCTCTAAGGCATCATCCATTATGGAGTTGATCTCCCTTTGTTATACAGCAACTTCCCACTGGCTATCTATTTTACAGTTGGTTGTATATACATATATATATGTCTATGCTACTTTCTCACTTTGTCCCAGCTTCCCCTTCACCCCCCTCCCCCCCAACCTCATGTCCTCCAGTCCATTCTCTGCATCTGCATCTTTATTCTTGTCTTGTCACTGGATTCATCAGTAACTTTTTTTTTAAGATTCTGTATATATGTGTTAGCATACAATATTTGTTTTTCTCTTTCTGTCGTACTTCACTCTGTATGACAGACTCTAGGTCTATCCACCTCATTGCATATAGCTCCATTTCATTTCTTTTTATGGCTGAGTAATTTTCCATTATATATATATGCCACATCTTCTTTATCCATTCATTTGTTGATGGGCATTTAGGTTGCTTCCATGTCCTGGCTATTGTAAATAGTGCTGCAATAAACACTATGGTATGTGTTTCTTTTTGGATTATGGTTTTCTCTGGGTATATGCCCAGTAGTGGGATTACTGGATCATATGGTAGTTCTATTTGTAGTTTTTTAAGGAACCTCCAAACTGTTTTCCATAGTGGCTGTATCAACTTACATTCCCACCAACAGTACAGGAGAGTTCCCTTTTCTCCACACCCTCTCCAACATTTGTTGTTTCTAGATTTTTTGATGATGGCCAGTCTGACCAGTGTGAGGTGGTACATCATTGTGGCTTTGACTTGCTTTTCTCTAATAGTTAGTGATGTTGAACATCTTTTCATGTGTTTGTTGGCCATCTGTATGTCTTCTTTGGAGAAATGTCTATTTAGGTCTTCCGCCCATTTGTGGATTGGGTTATTTGCTTTTTTGGTATTAAGCTGTATGAGCTGCTTATATATTTTGGAGATTAATCCTTTGTCCATTGCTTCTTTGGCAAGTATTTTCTCCCATTCTGAGGAGAAATATCTTCTTGTCTTGTTTTTGGTTTCTTTGTATGTATGGTGTTAGAGAATGTTCTAATGTCATTGTTTTATATGTAGCTGTCCAGTTTTCCCAGCACCACTTGTTGAAGAGGCTGTCTTTTCTCCATTGCATATTCTTGCCTCCTTTTTTGTAGATTAATTAACCATATTCCATTCCATTGATCTATGTGTCTGTTTTGTGCCAGTACCATGCTGTTTTGATTACTGTAGCTTTGTAGTATAGTCTGAAGTCAGGGAGCATGATACCTTCAGCTTTGTTCTTTTTTCTAATTGCTTTGGCAGTTAGGAGTCTTTTGTGGTTCCATATAAATTTTAGGATTTTTGAAGGCATAGTATCTGCATAAATTATTTAGAATTTTTCTGCACAGGAGATTTGCCACTTTTTCCCAATGTACTTATTTATTCAATCATTTATTTATAGCAATATGAGCCCATGGATATTTATTTTATAAGTTGTGTTGTAATTTATATTAGTCTTCTCAAGCTGCCATAATAAAATTCCATAGACTGGGTAGCTTAAAGAACAAAAGTATATTTTCTCACAGTTCTGGAGGCTGGGAAGTTCAAGATCAAGGTGTTGGTTGATTTGGATTCTGGTGAGAGTGCATTTCCTGGCTTGCAAACATCTAATTTCTCACTGTGTCCTCATGGCAGAGAGAGAGTGAGCTAACTCAAGTCCCTTCTTATGAGGACACTAATCCTATTTTAGATCAGGGCCCTACTCTTATGACCTCATTAACCTTAATTACTTCCTAATGACACTATTTCCAAATACAGTCATGTTGGGGTTAGGGCTCCAACATATAAATTTGGAAGGGACACAATTCAGGCCGAGACATAATCCAATAGTACTATATTTTGTTCATTAAATTGTTCCAGTTTTGGCCACTGAGAGCTTTTTTAGTTGGCTCCCATGTCCTTTTGATACCATTTCATCACTGTGGGGTTTTTTGAGCACTTCTTTACTTTGCATTTTACTTTTTAACTTAATAATCCATTTTAGAAATCATCCCCATTAAAACATTTCTCATTTAACTCATAGCTGCAAAGAATGCTATTGAACAGTCATTTGGCTAACTAATCACTTATTAATGAACATTTAGCTTATGTTCAGTCATTTGCTATTAGAAGTAATGCAGCAATGAATAACATGGTATTTATGTTGGTATATTGTCAGATGAATTCCTGGATGACGACTTGCTGAGTCATAAGGATGCACGTTTTTCCTTTTGATAGATATTGCCAATTGCTCTTCCAGAAGGTGGCACCAGTGTATATTTCCAAAAGTAGCAGATGTCTTCTAATTTTTATCAGAAGTTCTCTGCATGATGTCTGCCTTCATGTGGAATCTCCCTTCAGTAAAAGCCTTTGAATTTTACTGAAACAAGAAACCTACCAATCTAAAAGAGTGAGACCTACCCAACAGGGATTAAGTTTCTCCTCCTTGAAAGAAGTTATTAACCTTATAGGAGACCTAGAGTCAGAACCTCTCTGCTGTGTGACTTGGGAAAGTCATAGAATGTATGATGTTGGAGTGTTAATAAAAATTGAAGAGTTGTATCCTGCCTTTCTCACAGAGTAAGCAGCAATGTCAAGAACGTTAACACAAGTATATCTGAATATTTGACCAATAACAGCAATGATAGCTGTGTCTTTTATTTGCAACTTCCATTTGTTTTTACTGAAACAATTACTTCTCAGGGGTGCTAGAAGCCAAGAAGTGGACAACTTTGCCTTTTCTGATTTCACTTCCCCATTCTTGGGTGACCATAAACCACAAATAACAACTTTCCTATCTTGCTTTTTCATGCCTGCCTTCTCCCTACCTATTTTCTCCCTGCTGTTTTTTTCTCTCCAGAATCTTTCCCCATTATGACCTTGTGCAAATCACTTCCCCTCCCTGGACTCAGTATCCTTATTTGTATAATGAAGGGATTGCACTGGTGAGTTCCTTTTTTATCCTGAGATTCCATGATGACCTTACCGTTTCTGTATTATTTTCTCTCTTTCCCAATAATGCCAGAATTGTAGTCATGTGAGTTGGGAACCTGACATTTTCCTCCTTGCAGAGGAGACCTCACAATACATCCTATTTCTCACCTCCTATCCATACCCCCAAGATGAGTCTGAACCTCTCCATGATCCAGCAGCTAAAGCATTAATGCCTAGTCTGAGGAACCTCCATTCCCTGATAAAGGCTGCCCAGTGTCCTTTCCTTTTGGTCAGTGCCTATGCCTTGCCAGTTGTTGTGTACTTTGAATATCATCCCACTATATTAACACATAGTAGAACACTTTGACTCAGCACCCTTTTTGTTCTCCTCTTTGCCCAAGCCTCCCAAGACTTCTATTCTTTCTATTCACTGCACAACCAGATTGGCCTGAAGCTCCCTAACTCCTGCTTTCCTAATTCAAAACATGGTTTCATCCAAGTGGGACTAGAAAGAAGAAGAATGATCAAATTCACATTGAGTTGTTAGTTACTCACAATTTCCAAGAATACTTGTATTTTTAAAATAGAATACTCTAATTTAAAAGAGGGTTGGCAAACTATGACCCAAAGGCCAAACCAAGCTCACACCTTTTTATGTACAGCCTTCAAGCAAAGCGTGATGTTTACATTTTTAAATGGTCAAAAAAAGAAAACAAAGAATACTATGTGACAGAAACCATAAGTGGCATATGAAGCCTGAAATATTTATTATCTGGCCCTTAATAGAAAAAGTTTTCTGGACCCTGAATTAAAGCAGAGATTCTCTCATGGTGGAAATTCAAGCCTTAATATTAGAGATATTGATTTTCGAGAAGGTGGACTGATTTGAGGACTAGACAGTAGGGACTGTCCCGAGTGCTGGACATTGTGAGTGGGTGAGGCCTGGCTGATCTGAGGTGATGCTCCATGAGACTAAATGCAAGAGCAGGGGTTTATCACCTACTCAGGGGGCAATGCTAAAATCAGAGTGATGAATGAACAGAGACCAAAACTAGGTGAAAAAGCTGAGGCAGTTGGAAAGCTCATCAAATGGCAACCGGAGTGTTTCATATTGAAGAGTTAAAGACAAATGTAATGAGGCATGGGCATGTGAGGGTAGAGAAGGTGGGTCTTGGAGCATTTGCCAAACTCATTCTCTGGTACATCCCATTTCCTTTAGGAGCCTAAGAGCTGAGGATCCCATGAGCAACAAGGGTAGAAGTAAGTGGAATATGCAACAGTGAATAAAATCATGTAAAACTAACTGACCTATCTGAGGACATGATTGTTAGTTCTCCCCTTACCTTGAAGGGGATTAGAGAGTTCGACTGACATGTTCAAGTCAACAGATATGTTTCTATGAAATATTAAATGCTAGTTAAATTTGTACCTGATATAACCTGGAATTGAAGTAAAGAGATTAAAATTACAACATGAGCAAGAACATTTCCTGCAGAGGATTGGGAAGGTGAGAACGATTTTCTGCAGTAAATTGAATTTCTCTTTCTAGAGACACCCTCACAGAAGACTGTTTCAGCCAAGAGTGAGAACTTCCTGGCACCTGGAACTCTAATGTGGCGTTTCTGCCCTCACGGAACCCCAACACGGAGTTCTGGGAAGCGAACACCTGCCAAGTTTCATTGCCTGGCATTTCCACTACGTGCTTGCATACATTTTTGTTTCTCAGAGAAGACTGATGGGTGGGGTGCTCTAGTCTGGGAGACAGTGGGTGGTAAAAGTTTCCAGAAGGACAGAAACAGGCCAGTTGGCTCAGCTGGTTAGAGCATGGTGTTAATGAGGCCAGGTCATATCCTGGTCCCCCACCACACCCAACCAGCAGTATCCATTCTGAGGGTCACAGATTGCACTCTTCACCAAACAAGGAGGGGCCAAGAAAGAAGGTGGGGATAACTCCATGCAAAACCCTGGCATCTTCTTCATCATCTCTCATTCATTTGGGGCATGATCACATAATGACACTGTATCAGTTAGTTTGGGCTGCATAACAAAGCATCTCAAAAATTAATGGCTTAAATCAACAAACATTTATTTAAACTCACAATTCTCTGGGTCAGCTGAGCAGTTCTTCTGGTCTTGTCTATCCCATTAATCCTTCCTGGGCTTACATATGCATCTGCAGTCAGCTGGTGAGACATCTGGGAGCAAGATGATCTAGGATGGCCCCAGTCACATGGTCTGGCAGCTACTGAGCTGCCAGTCAGGGCAATGGAGTCCATGGGACAATGTGTCTCTTGTCCTCCAGCAGACAGGCCCAAGTTGCTTCACATGGCATTGATGGCAGAGGACAAGCTCGCAGGCATATTGGCATTTAATAGTTACCAAGATATTGACTTAGATTTATTCTAGGCACATAAGTGATAAAACAGTATTACTACATTTTTGTAAATGATGGTTATTTGAATGCATTAGGAACTATAATGTGTTCTCCATACATTATCTCATTTAATCCTACAAGGTATGCAGTAAAGGATCTTGTCCAAATTCATCCTGCTATAAAGTGGCAGACCCAATGTTCAAGTTCCAAATTTAAACCACCATAACACATAATCACAGCTCATGCACTTGGAGAATTACATGCCTTTCCCAACAATGTCACCATTGTTCAAAACTCCACCGGCATCCCTCTTGACAAATCCACAGAGTCTTGACAACACTGAGGCAACTGGACAGAATAGGCATTGCTTCCTGTGGCTGCTGAACAGGAATTGGATTTGGCTTACATGTACCAGATGACTAAGATGAGCAATCAAGCTGGTTATTTTTGGACAACAACTGAAGAGTACATGAAGGTAAGATTCAGTTGTATAAATGGTGGTGTGTACCACCTAATTTTTTTAGAGTTGAAATTGGGACTTTTTTAGCAGTGCCAATTCTGCATAGGCTTCCTAAAACATCGGGGAAATTCCCTCCTCCTTCCATGTTTCTGTTTTCTCCTCTGTACAAAAGACATAGATTATATAGTTTCTAAGATACTTCCAGTTCTAGAAATCTGTGATTCTACTGTATATTGTCCTTCAGAAGAGACCATTTTAACTACATATAATGTACATCTCTCACCTTAAAAATAAAATTGTGCCTTTGCCACTACCCCACTTCAGAACCTGGAGAGACTGAGGAGATGAGACAAGGCTAAGTCAAAAATTATCTGCATTCTGGCTGTAGAATTTATTTTAATTAACTTTTAGAAAAGACACATACATCATTTTTTACATAATCTCCTTGCTTTTCAATAAAATTTTTCCATCTGTCAACAAGCTTTCATAGTCCTTCATTTAAAAATGTTTTAGGCTGAGCTGTGTGCCACAAATGCACCAGTCTTCACTTCTTCATCAGAAGTGAATCTTTGTCCTTATAGGGCTGCTTCAGGGGACTAAACAGGTGAAAGTCCTATGGATCAAGATCAGGACTATAGGGAGGATGCTTTAACACCTCAAAATGAAGTTCTTGCAGAGTGTCACAATGTGGGTAGAAGTGTGCAGACGTGCATTATCACACAAGATCACAATTTCCTTGGATAGCAGTCCTCTGCATTTAATCCGAAGTTTAGGCTTCAGCCCTTCAATAAGCATCTCACTGTAACAAGCACTGTTGATTGCTGAACATTTCTCCTGATAATGTTCCAATACTGACCCTTGAGAATCCCAGAAAACTGTAAGCATCAATTTTCCAGCTGATGGTTGACTTTTGAACTTTTCCTTGGTCAGTGATTGAGGATGTTTCCATTCCATACTCTGTCGTTTACTCTCAAGCTTGTAGTGATGAATTCATGTCTCATCACCAGTAATGATCCTCTTTAGGAAAATTTCACCTTCCTTAGAGTATCGGTCCAAATTTTGTTTGCAGAAAACCAAACACTTGTGTTTATGCTCTTCCGTGAGTTGTTTCAGTACTCATCTCACCCAAACTTTTTGAAACCTAAGTCTGTCTTGGATTACTTTGTTTTGAGATATTAAAGCATCCTCCCTATGGTCCTAATCTTGCTCCATCAGACTTTCACTTATTTGGTCCCCTGAAAGCAGCCCTACAAGGACGAAGATTCACTTCTCATGAAGAAGTGAAGACAGCGGTGCATTCCTGACTCAGAGCTCAGCCTAAAACATTTTTTAATGAGGGAATAGGAAAGATTGTTGACAGATTAACAAAGTGCATTGAAAAACAAGGAGATTATATTGAAAAATGATGTATGTGTCTTTTCTAAAAGTTAATTAAAATAAATTCTACAGTCAGAGTGAGGATAATTTTTGACTCACCTTCGTATTTAGCAATAAACCAGATTCCTTTGGAAACAAGGGTTTTGGGGGGAATATAAACATCACATCCATGCCAGGAATTCAGGCTTGAATGCTGCAAGTCTTGCTTCTCAA